>NW_020664419.1:16398084-16413054 GCF_002925995.2 Terrapene triunguis
CGTGGGCTACAACCCACTTCTTCGGATGCATATGTGGTTGTAGCCCACGAAAGCTTATGCTCTAATAAATTTGTTAGTCTCTAAGGTGCCACAAGTACTCCTGTTCTTTCTGTTGAAAGAATTATGTATTGTTAAGTATTTTAGAGCATCCTGGACTGCCTGTTAATGGGACTTATTCCTCTTTTTATTAATGAAAATACGTACTTTGAGTCCTCTGGAAAGGTGAACCTGCAATATCCTAATGAGTTATGTACTATTCTATACTGAGTGTTGTAATTGTACACAGCATTTAACAATACACATACAAAATAATATTGCTGCCTTAAAAAACTCAGTTTAACTCACAAATTAAATTGTCCCAGAGTAATATAGCATGGACATATTGTTGATGAAGAGGTTAATTTAGGAAGACTTTGAAGACAAAATGGGTTAACCAACAAGTTGACATTCCTTATGAAAAAAGAACAGGAGTACTTGTGGCACCTTAGAGACTAACAAATTTAAAATCTAAAGTTCATTGATTCTGTTTCAGCTTTCTGCTCATTTGAGTTTGGTCCATACAAAGCATGCTGAATGAATGGAAGGTGTGTTTGATAATTGGTAATTAAAAGTAATCATAATTTCAGACAATAATTTATCAGAACTTTTTTATACCCTGTGGATGGCTCTAAAAGCAACTCCTAAATGAATTTATGTAATTCTTTTGGATGTGATGATCCACGCTTAGTGTCAGTGAATCAAGAAAAGAAATAAGTTTCTATAGTCTGTTTATTTTGTGTTTTGTTTTTTGGCTTGCTTGGCATAACTTGTAAGGAGTAGTTACACCTAAATAAATAATCCAGAAAGCGAGAGGGAGAGCCATACTAAGGTAGGAGTTTACAGAAGAGATATTCAACTTCCATAAAAAACTTCACTACAGCTAACTAGAGTGTCTCTTTAAGAGCTGTGTGTACACGCAGTTAAACAGTAAGATCATTCACAATAACCCTATTTCTTGACTTCTAATAGTGGAATTTCTAACCTGTATACAGGTTAGAACATGACAAATAATTCATAAATTTTCTATTACTTGCCATTTTCCTCTCTTTACCTAGTCACAAATTGTCTGTGACCAAATTAAGATTTTTGTTGAATGTATTTATTTTACAGTTATTCAGGGGAATCTCTAAATAATTCTTGGTTAGCAGCTCATTCACAAATCCTCCATTGTGAATATTCATATTCAGAATTTAAGCTTTTTTCACTGGAATCATCGACATGGGATGTTTTTTATGCACTAATTGGAATGAGGCTACTATTGTGGACACCCACAAGTCTGAATTTACTTTGAGAATGTTGATTAATATAGAAACTTAATTTCTTGTTTTTTTCCAGCAAATAATTTGCTGGAATATTTTTAGAAAGAGCACTTAAGTGGGGCAAGAATAGTTAAAGGAGTTCATTTAAAAATTAAAACAAATATTCATAGTTTTGCGGGGGGCGGGGGAGAGGGAGGGTCCGCATTATTTGCCCAGCTCTATTACAGTTTCATGCACAGACCTAATACAGAGAGGGGAAAAGTAGATTACAAAAACAGATTGAAAAGAGAGATAATTGATGTATTGCAGTTCATGCCAATTAATGGAGAAAAGAAAATTCTCTGAAGAGGATGCCTGGCTAATCCTAAAATCTCACTACAATTCTAGGAAGCCTCCAGCATACAAAGAACCTGTCTACAGTAAGAAACATTTTCTAGTCAGTTTTCAAACTGGTTCAGCTAAACCAATTTTAAAACCAGGTACAGCTGTACCACACAAATATGGAACAGAGAAAAAGTGTGTTCATTGTATAGTATCCTGAGAACCGAATGAGATTTTTTTCCTGGAATTTCAACTCTGCCAGAGAATATTCTTTTTGTTTGTTCTGAAAAATTAAGGCTAAGCAGCTAGTGATTTGGGATATGGCTGCCTTCTATGTGTTTTGATTCCTCACCAGAAAAACAGTCTATATCTCCCCTGACCTGGACAAGACTTGTAAACTTTGAGAAAATACAGAAAGCGTTTAGAGGAGCAAGATACAGAATAATTAATGCCTGGCTGCATACAATTGAGATCTCTTTATGCTTTTCTTAAAATGGCTTATTCATGTTTAGAATATTACTGATATAATCACTGGCATTTTTCTTAAGCACTTCCAAAGGCTAGAGGCTTGATTTCGCAGATCTCTCTCCAGTTCATATGCTTTCCTAATGTTGTCTGTGTTCCTTTGCTTTTTCCAGCCCTTCCCAGCACTACATCCATAAGAACTAATTGAATTCCTCACTTCTCAAAGTGCATTATTGCCCAAACATACAGTATTTTGGGCAGTTGAGTAATCTGAATGCATAAATGAACCTGAATTTTTGACCCTGTCATTCTGGGAATGTTTTTATTAGTTTATTAATTATTCTTCCCAACCACACTAAACCTTTCTAACTGAATGTCCCATGCTCAAAAAACCCAGGTGTTGTTACAACAGAAAATATATCTTTCTCCAAAGTCCTTTGGCAAGGTTAATTAACTTCCTACATTCAAGTGAGTAATCTGAAAGTCTTAGGGCCAAATTCAGAGGTAGTACATAACACGGTATAAAATTAGACTCCAGTACATTAATGTAGATTCCCCTAGAATCTCTTGAACTAAATTTGACTCCATTAGACATATTTACACTTGTTCTCCCAATGGTAAGAGAATCTAAACTGAAGTAATTTTTTATTAAGGAGGCATAAGGCTATATAAATTAAAGTGAGACTACTCAGGAAGTGCAAGGTTTTGCAGGACTGGGCCCTAGATTTAAACTACGTTAAAATTAGGTTCTGTATTGACAAAATCCAGGAAATCTAGATTATGAATTTGAATATCCATCCTTAACTAATCCCACTGCTGCTTGGTCTCTGAACAATAGATGATTAAACGGGGCCATCCATCACACTAGCAGGAATTGGAAGGAAAATGTATGAAATTTATGTTGGCTTTGAATCTTCCACTAAGAATTAATAGTGAAACTGCAGGATCCTACAAACCCAACATTTCTGAAAAAACCTTTTACATATTAATGGAACCAAGGTGCAATGTTGTGAGTTAAAGATGGATTTTTTTTCTGTATGCCCTATGTTTTGTCACCATAACCTTAGGGTAGCTTTTTGCTGGGTGATGTATATATGCAGCAATTACTTAAGTTTAATGAAGGTGTTTGGGACAGTTTCATCCTTAATTCTGAATTTTCAGATTGGTCTGTTTTAAGTCAGATTTTAAATATTATTTTGATACTTGTGTGCAATTTTTGATATTCATTGAAAAAAAAACCCAGGGACATTTTCTGAAACTGTCTGAGAAATCACTCACTAAAAGGCTCCATTATTTTGTTCTGAATGCACTAAACCATAGCCACCAGATACTATTATAGTTGCTTACATGCATACCAACACCTACTGCTGATATGGTCTAGCAGGAATAAGAATGCCTCTATAGATAAGTTTGAATCGTCTTTGCTTGTAAGACAAAGGACATTCTGTAGAGAGTGTAAAATTAACTAGGATTATTGAATCCAGAATCTGGCCCCATTTCACATGTTTATTTATGGTTATTCACACTTTAATTAGGCATTAAGAACAATATGAAATATATCACATTTGTCATCCAGCCACTTCAAGTACAAGATGCTCCTTTTGGCTTAAAACATAAATGGTGCAATGCTCATTACTGTAATGAATGCATGCCAGTCACCATAAACATAACATCATCCTCAAACACTTCTGAATGTGCAGGACTTTTTTTATGTTCAGTCAGAATGAAGCAGTAAAAGGGAAACCATGGTGATTTTTGATTATGCCAAAGATTGTTTTTTTACATCATCATTTGCAGTTTTCGTTGCTCTTCACATGGAGATTTTCTTTAAATTAAATTTTTTCCATTAATGTAACATTTAAGGGGGAAAAGAAGTTAGCCAACATATCTAGCAAATTGAAAAGCTGAAAAAATTTCAAGTTGAAACATTTTGACAGTATTGAAACATAAGCATTGAGTCAAAATGTTTCGGTAAAGTCAAAATGAAATGTTTCATTTTGTTTTGACTTTCAGGCATTTTGACAAAAGCAAGCAAAGGATTCACAAAATGGACACAGGAGGCGAAGGTGGTGGTGATGTCCCAGTGATTAGGGCACTCCCCTGGAATAAGGGAGAGCCAGGTTCAGTTCTTTCCTCTACCTAATGTGAAGAATGGATTTGAACTTGGATCTCTCCCATGGCAGGAGAATGTCCTTGCCCAATGACTATTCATTGTCATCATGAATGACTAAATTGCCACCATGAGTGACAATGGATAGTCTTTGGGTGAGGAAAAGAGTGAGGGTGATGGGACAGCTTGGTAGTTGAGTCTTTGTCATCCGAAGTGAGGCTAAAGCTTACATCCAGTGGCTAAAACTTACCAACAAGAGAGGGGGCATAACCAGTACCTCCTCCTCCTGCATCCATTTTGTGAATCCTTTGCTTGCTGTTGTCAAAATGCTGAAAGTCAAAATGAAATGAAATGTTTCATTTTGACATTACCATTTTCAACCTGTGCTATCAACAGCCTCCCTGAATCCTGCTGCCACCAACTGGGTCTAACAGATCCATCTTATTCAGGAAAAGGTCATGAACCACCTATAAGAGGCAAAAAAGATCTACCAGGGGCATGAGAACCATCATCTACCAGAAGCACCGGTATTCACGGAAGGCCAGAAGATGTGGCTGTCTGTCAAACATCTCAAGACCACTCAACCCTCTCAGAAATTGGACCCTTCTTGATATGCTTGCAGAATAAAGTGACCATTTTGATACCCGTTTCCTTGCTTTTATCAAAATACCTGAAAATCTAAATGGATTTTTCAGGTAAAAATGAAATGTTTCATAGTGACATTACCAAAATGTTGACTTTTTTGGTTTGGTCAATACTATTTGGCAAACTTGACACAAGTTAGTGAATGGTTTGTCAACTTGAATCAACAATTAATTTACTTCACTGCAGTGTTAGTTTGAGTTATTTACACTTGAGATAACTCTTCTTGAGTTAGCCAACCTTAATTGAAAGTGGTTATGCTGCAAAATACAACTCGAGCAGAACAGAGTTATTACATTAGCAGCAGATTGGCTGAATCCCCACTGCATATCTTGAGCATCATCAACACTCAAGCTTCAACCCACACACCTGACAGGCCAGACTACTTAACTCAAGATAAAGACTTTTGTGTGTGGATGGGTGCCAGGTTAGGGGAAGCACTGAAATTATATTCTGAGCTAACAGTGCAGTGAAAACAATCCCAACAAGTTGGAGGCAAAGCTGCGAACAGAACAAATGTCTCCTGACTCCCAGTTCAGTAGACTGTATGGTTCTTCCAACTTAATCACATGGATGTCATCATATATACCACAGAAGTGATATATACAGTGATTTATGTGAGGTAAAACTAATATATATCTTTTATAAAATATATGTCTAAATAGACTGAGATTCTTAATCAGTTCCGTTTTATCCAGTTCTTGATCTGATGAAAATCTTCACTGTCATTCCCATAGGTTAAATGGAAAAACATCTTGTCAAGATATTGGTTGAGGCATGATAGAATTTCCTTCTACTTATTTTGTCTCTACTTTTGCATAAAATTAAATGAACAATTTAACATTTCCTAATGGCATGTGTGGATCTCTTTTTCATAATCTAAATATTGTTGGGAGATTGACCTACTTCAAAAATCTGTTCAAACAAAAGAAAGGTGTAGCACAGTGGGCACTCACCGCCATGGTGCCTCCTGCTGGTCAGTCTGGGAATTAGCTCTTCTAGCCTCAGAGCGCCTCCTGCTGGCCAGTGTCTTCCTACCCAGTACTTTCTTTCTCCTGATCTCTACCACTTATAGCACTTCCGGCGCCGTGTCCCTCCCAGACCCCGGTGCCCCTTACCTTGGGGTGATGCCCCACAGCAGTGACTCCACACTCTGGGTCTCCCCTCTCCGGGGAACCCCAACCCCCTAAGCCCACCTCACCTCAGTGACCCACTGCCAGTCTTCATCTAGCCCCTTCCACTGCAGTCTGAAGTGGCCACTCATCATCAGGAAGGGGGTTTGGACCTGCTGCCTTTCTAGCCCCAGCTGCCTCCCTGCAGCCCTAGTACCTCCCCTGGCCTTTAGCAAGGCCTCAGCCTGGGGACTCACATGGCCAGAGCTCCTCCGCTCTACCTGCCTTTCCCCAGCCCTGCTCTGCTTCAGGTACCCTGCTTGCTCTCCCAGACAGCCTGGTCCTCTCTGCCCCTCAGCTGGAGCAAGAGTCTCTCATTCCCTCAGCCTGCCCTATTATCAGTGTCAGCTGGATCCTTAATGGGTCACACCTGTGGCTGTTTACTAGGGTGACCAGACAGCAAGTGTGAAAAATTGGGACCGGGGGAAAATGATAAGAAGAACCTATATAAGAAAAAGACCCAAAAATCGGGACTGTCCCTATAAAATTGGGACATCTGGTCACCCTACTTTTTACCCAACCAGCCTCCTTTGGCTGCTTTTAACCCCTTCCTAACCGGAGCGGGGTGACTGCCCTGCTACAAAAGGATGATCCTTTTAAAGATTTTTACTGTCTAAAACCAATAAAAACAACTCCGGCTTACCTAGAAAATTAGAAGGCAGATGTGATTTTACCTTCCTGTGTAACCATTTTTCATTGTCGTATGAACACCACAACTTGAAAACTGCAAAGAATGAGCCACAAACAATGAACACTACTCACTTTTAAACCATCAAATCTGGAGTCAGCCTATTTCCTTTTTCCATAGCCCTATCTAGCCAAATACCTGGGAAGCTGTCTTTTATAGCCGAAAACATCACAAAATGGTTGCCGGGCTACTCAAAACCTGTCAAAACGTGTATATTTCAAACATCAAATATTAGTCACAGGGTAACCACAGTTTTTTATTCTAATGTTAAATAAAAAGATCATATGGGACCAATATTTCTTCCAGGAGTTAATAAATGAACTCACCTTGAGCTCACATGGATTAGATCATAAAGTTCTCTACCATAAACATGAGGAAAAAAGAGGCAATTTATTGAACAGGATGATCAATGGAGTAAATCTATTTTTCTTTCAAAAGCTCACAAAGAATTCCTAACAAGTTAAAACAACAGCATATGATTCAATTGAAGGGATCTATAAAACAATGATACTCCATGTTGTACAAAATCAGAAACTTTTTCAAGCATTGTGGGTCTCATTCTCATTTCATATACATTGATTTTACACAGTTATAAATCCAACAACTTCATTTATGCCTTACTGATGGGCAGATCCTGCACCACTAGAGACAATGAAAGCTTTGACATTGACTTCAGTGTATGCAAGATCCGGCACTATTGTGTGATTGGAAAGATGCCCAATGACAATGTTCAAGTAACTTGTACTTTAACGGGGGCTGGAAACTGTACGCACTTATGTATCCGACTATGCAATAGAAATCTACTTGCTAATACAGGTGACCCATACACTATAACATGTTCACTGCCTACACTCCAGAACTGGGCTGAAGACATCATGGTTTTGGTTTGGAAAAACCAAGTCAGTGAGATTTTGCAAAACCAAAACCTCAGGTGGCTTGGAGCCAGGCACCATTTTGTCTGAATGACCAAAGTTAAGGAAGGAGGCTATTTGGCACATTTTTGTCTCTTCTGTCTAAGAGGCAATCAGAGTGGTTTTTAATAGGTCTTGTTTTGGCTAAACCTCATTAGTCAGGCTTTGTTTTTGCAAAACCCAAACTGAGGGCAGTGATGGGTTCTATTTTATCAGCACCACTAAAGTACACGACATGTCTATTATTTGTAACATGCGCATGTGTACTATATGCAACAAGTGCATAGTGCCCCAAGAAGAAAACACTGCACACATCACAGTTTGTTGTACTAATATCTGTAAACATTTGAATGTTTAATGGGGTTTGGGAATCCTACGTTCATACTTCTCTACAAGTTAAGAATAAGCGTACTGATCTGTAGTGCATATGTAGCATATGACAAGCAGTGTCGTACAGGGTCTAGAAGAAAAAGACTCTGATCAGATCTATAAGGACATTGTTTGTTTCCCCTCCTTATTCCTCCCTTCTCTGTATGACTTAGCTCCCATCATTTCTCTGCCCCATCTCTTTTCTTTACTATACTTACCCCTTTGGCTACATGCCTCATAACCACTCCTTTGTCGTCTTCTTCCTCTCTTGCTTCCATGTCTTGTACCAATTGGCCATCTACTCCTAAAACCCCCTTCTTGACCTATGCCTCCAACCTCTCCTCCAAATGTCCTCTCATGAAACATACAAGCCCTAGTCTTCTCTAAAACACATAGAATGTTGCAAGAAAATAAACACCAAAAAAATAGTTTTCAGAACCTTCTTGACTAATCAGAGCATCCACATAATCTCATCTCTATCACCCCATCCTCCCTTCCTCTTCTCCTAGTACTGTTCATAATCACTCATCTAATTATAACATCAGGTAACTGAAATTACACCCTAGTTTAGAGTCTGTTCCTGCAATTCTTACATATGTGATTTGTCCAGGCAACCAAAAAATGAGTAACCTATGATTAGTGTCCACTTGTGAAAAGTTTGGTTTAAGTGACTTGCTGAGCATCACATAGGAACTCTGTGGCAGAGACAGGGATAGAAGCCAGTTCCCCAGGGCAGCAGCCAACTGCTTTAACCATCAGACTGTCCTTTCTCTTCTTGGAACCCCTGACTCATTTACTACACACCTTCCAACTTCTGCAACACATGAAACAAGAATCCTGCTGGCAACAGTCTCCTCCAGGACGCAACCCTGGTTAAGCCCCAGACCAAGCCCATCCAGTGCAATGAATGAGGCAGGGTCCCTTGGGAAAAGTACTATATGATCATGTAATTAAAAATCATATCATAATATATATGCGGTAAGGAGACAAATTAAGGTTGCCCAGGCAACCTTAATTCTGGCATTTCTTAACTTTTGAGTGCTTGTCTTAGCAACCTCAATAATGTTCTCTTTATGTAGTTCTGTGTGTGTGAGTATAATATATATACACATGTGCACACACATATATAAAATAATCATACATACATATGCAATAAATATGTAGGCTGAGAGTTTCAAAGCTCCTAAGGGATTTGGATGCCCAATTCCCATTAAAATCACTAAGAATCCCTAAAATCTCCTATGCTGAACACAATGCCTGCCTGAACTTTGCCCATGCCTACATTCTAGCCAGTTTTGAGAGAGACCTTTTTTTGTGACTAAAATAAAATCACAACATTTCCCTGAGACAAGAAACTTTTGTTTGGTCAAGGGTACTGTGTAAGCATATATATGTTATTAGCATGTGGATGGTTTGTCATGTGGCCTATTCACTTTCATCTGTATTTAGCCTTTGACCTGACTTTTTGACCTTTCACCTATTAGTCCATACCTAAATTTATGTCAGTGTTAGCCCTTCACGTACTTGACCTGTGACCTCATAAATTATGCCGGGTCACACACATTGTCATGGAACAAACGGAATAGCTGGAAGACACTCTTATTGAACAAAACCCATATAGAGCAGTCGTGTGCACCATTTTGTCACTTACTGAAGAAAAATTATAAAGGCTGGGTTACCTAGCACATCTCTTGGCAAACAATTTTAGTGGTTCATAGTGATTAGTAGAGTGGGTGCCTAAATAAATAAATAAAACCAGGAGCCAGATCAATATATCCATTGTAAAACCTGTTGGATGGGGTCAGGGCAAGGAAAATGCTAGGCCAGATCATCAGTTGGTATAGATTGATCTAGCTGTATTGCGTTCATTGGAATTGAACACAATTGTTTTGCACCAGCTCAGGATCTGGCCCATGTGAATTTATAGCAAATATTTCCAGTGCTGCAGTAGAAACACCTTTTCTAATGAGATTACATTTTCAGGGCAGTGTGGGAAAGCTTCCTCTGCATACACACCACCTTTTCTGTAGGAGTAAAATTCAGCTGTGTGGAGAGAGCCAGAGCAAGGTCTATGCACCACTTAAAGCCTTGCATCTGCCATCTGCACAGGAGTGAAAATTACCCTAGATAAAGAGGATTCCAGATTCAAAAGGTGTCCATTTGGCACCTTGCAATCCCCCTTTCCCAGCTCACAAAAATGCTCCTTGTTTAAATTTTCCTTATATTATTTTAATATAGTTTTTATTTTCATTTCATTTTCTCTAGGTACAATGTTTGTTAAAGGGGAAGAAAAAAAAGAGACAAAATGAAAACATATGTAACCCTTCTGCCCGTCTGAGTTGGCAGCAACAAGGGCCGGGTTCAGTATCTAGGGGTTCCGTTTCAATAACACAATGGAAAACTGGCTTGAGCCCCCAACCAGTGACCTGGGACAATTACATACCACCCCCCGGGCACCTCTAAGAGGCAATACTTCCCCTCGCGTAAACACAGAGTCTGAGTGTAGCAAGATTTGCATGGACTAGGATACTTCCCTCCCTAGAACCTTCTCATGTAGAGATGGTTCCTCCAGTACAGGGGGGAGTACATTTATTTCCAATGTCTGTAAGCATTAATATATACTACAGTGTTATTCTCTAAAAAGAAAAAAAACGCACAGTGAAAACTGGGTTGCCAGATAATACAATTAATATAGTCAAAATACAAACCTAAGGGCTTGTTTACACAGGGACAAGAAGGAAGGTTAATCCAAATTAACTAAAGGTGTACATTTTAAGTGGGATTGTTGAACTGCATTAAACCGCTCTGTAGATACTCATTCAGAATTAAAGTGGCCTTAATTTGGTTTAGCTTAATTCTCGTTAAACTAAACCAAATTAGGCCATGGTAGTTCTGAAAGAGTGTCTACACAGGAGTTTAATGCAATTTAACTAAACCACTTGACATTCACATATTTAGTTAATTTGGATTAATTTTCCTGAGTATCCCTCTGTAGAAAACCCATAAAATATTATATAATCAACACAGTTTATCATACAAAACAGGTCAATCATAAAAATAAAAGAAATTAATGTAAAAACCTCAGACATAGTTTTCTATAGCATGGGGCTATATTCACTTGGAAATGTGTCCTGTACTGTGAAATTGTTGAAGCTCTCAGTGGGACTCCACTGACATATACTTTCAATCTTAATTCTTTTATAATATTTTTGCTTCCCAAATACACACACACAAATAGCACACAAGTTGTGTATTTGTTCAAAAGCAATTATTTTTCCTTCCATATATATTTTTCCTTCCACTGCATGCTTATTTTACTAGAAGTATATTTTCAAGCATTTTAAAAATGAATCGAGATTTTTTATTTAAGATAACAGACATCTGGACTAATGTCTCTGGACTAATGATTATCTAACATTTTGTGTGCCTCTTAAAAGGATCTTTTTTTTTTAAGGACAGCACTTAAGAACTCATTGCCTGTGGTCTTTTACAGGGAGTGACACTGATTTAATGTGGCATTTTAAAGAACATAGCACCTGTGGTATTTATAAAAGGAGTGATACTGATTTTATTGGACTTCTTAAGACATCACTGTCCATGTATTTTTTAAATATCTGATATTGGTTTAATTTGTTCTTAAAATGTCATTTAGCTAAAAACAAACAGTGGGTTTGTGGGGAATTTTAGGAGATTATTGACAATGGTGTTTTATACAGGAAGCATTTTGGCTTTACACTAAACATTTATTCAAGAGACACATACAATGCCTGATAAGTGGAAGTAATTATGGTCCTGACCCTGCACCACTGAAGCTTTGCCATTGGCTTTAATAGTCACCATATCAATCACAATAGCCACAGAAAGCCAAATTCACAATTGATATAGATGAGTGCAAATCCATTTAAGTCAGTTGCATGTGAATTTGACCTAGAGCATGCAGCAGGAGGAAGTGAAGCAGATATGACTGCATAGCAAAAATAAAGCTTCTGAAATGGCAGATTCATTGTGGAAACAGAAAAAGTTCCATGGAGAATTTCCCCCTCCTCCTTAACCCACCCACCTTGTTATCATCAATATTTTAGGATGGCTTAATAGTCTGCCCCTAGAGAAGCTGGCGTTGGAGTTTTCTAAAAATAACATTCTGATATGAAACCTGTCTTTGCTCAGAATAACAACACATTTTGGGGTAAAATAAAAACAAGAAAAATTTAGGCTGAATATCAGAAGAAAATTCTTGAGATTGGACCAAACCCTGACATCCTCCTTACACGAGTTTTTATTGTCTTTCCTAAGGCAAAACTTTCTGACTCATCAGGTGAATCCTGATTGACTGACAGGAAGCAAGAACACAAAGCTGCTTCCATAATTCATATTGCAGCTCTCAGGAATAGAAAGGCCTGGTGAGACGCAGCTTGAAAGCTCTGCAATTGCATTTGACTCTTTTCTTGTTCTGTCAGCTCCACAGGAAAGGACTAGAATATAAAACCCTGCGTCAGAAACTCATCTTTTCCAATCTAGGTTTATAATGAGGGTACCAGCAATCGCTCTGAGCTCCCTGCCTACATAAGGATATACTTACTCTATTCAGGCCTAGAAACTAAATCTGTCTGTTTAAATCCATGGACTCGGACAATCCTGAGCTTCTCATCATTTGTGTTAATAGTTTATAGGAGTTATAGTTTGTAGTCTTATACTCCTGGTACCTAACCACTTCTACCACTGGCTGAACAAGTGAATGTATGTAATCTGGTACAGTTTCTTGGATGATTTTTTAGACACGTAATGTGTTTTTATTTCAACGGATTGTGGAAATATAAAATAAGAGAAGAATGTAAAATGATCGCTATAGTGCCACTTTGTTATACTATCCTTTGAACACAGTGAAAGGTCATCCAGTAACACTCCGGAAAAGAGGCCCATAATTTGCAGAAAGAAATGGAATTGTGGATGATTGATATATCACGTCTAGGATGTGATCTGAAGTATGAGATATTTAATGTATTCCATGACATACAGTACAAAGTTTGTTTTCAGTTTGATCTAAAGGAATGAAATTATGCTCAAGTATGTTTCCTTTCGCAGCTGTGATTGATTACTATAACACATAATGAAATTAAGACATAGTGGATCAAATCTTGTTATTAGAAAGATAGCTCATGTACAGTACAAAAACACAGAGCAGTATATCTGAAACATGTTTAAAATGCTGGGTTTTGTCCCAGCTAAAAACGATAGGTTGTGATTAATAGTTTAAAAGCCAGCAGTGAGGCCAACTTTCTGACCTATCTTATTTCAGTGTCTGAAAGGGCAAGTGGTGATAATGTGTTAAATATGAACTCCTATTCTACCTCAGAAAAAAAATCTATCCCTTTGTTTATCAAAATGAGTATGTGTAATGCATGTTTACTATGCAAAAGTATGTGTAATGCTCCCTGTACAGACTCTAATATAGGGTGGAGTTCCTCTGTTCTAGAAGATAGGCTATAGCATCCAACCATAATTATTTTCATGGCTCCAGTGAGCTATTTTTCCCCTGAAGAATCTCACAAACTCTCTCTGTTTTGACAGTCATATGGTTAAAATAGATCAGTTTTGATATTAAACAACCATGATGTTACTTAATGGTAATATAAGGAGAACTAAATCCTTGCTCAAGCAAATATCTTATTGAAGTACCTCAAATAGGGATCTCAGCACCAGGCTCAGAATAAAGACATGATTTATTTTGGTTGCTGATCAGCAAGGAAATATGCATTAAAACTCTAATAGATTTCCCTTCTCCTCCTGGCTGGGGTGTATGTGGTTTGGGAGAGGCTGCAGGGAATGGAAAGTGAAAATAAGAGGGGGGGAGGTGCTGCCTGCAGCCAACTCTAGGGGAGAAAGGCATTGCTGTGTGTGGGCTTTTGCTCCAATAAGTAATTGCTGGCATTTAGGACAAGATGGTCTCAATCATTCACTCAATTAGTCCTGATACCATCCATTTGGTTCCAACTTTTTAAATGTTTTGCTGCAGCTTTTCTCTTTGCATTTTAAACAGTTCCTTGACAAAGCAATTTTAAGTGCAGATGTTTTCCACTTTAGATTTAAAGTGTGTTCTAAAGTGTCTTTATTTTAAAAACCGTTACTAAACTTTAAAGGCCAAATTGTGGTTTTCATGCCCCTTTCCTGGTGCAGGAGGGCAGGGCAGGTTGTACCAACCCCAGAGAAACATCAGGGAAGTTCTGCTACAGTCAGTCATATGCTGTCTCAGGGCTGCTCCAGGTGTATGGCATGAAGCAATCTATTCCATCCATTCACAGATTGTTTCTCACAGAATGCCAACCTTGCTCCATGGGCTGGTGGCCCTGGCTGTCCTCCTCCTGGGGCTCTTTTATTCACTGACTTGCTCCGAGAGGGGTGCCTGGTGAGTACTCTCTGTGCTTCCCACAGATTGCTATTGCAAGAGGCCCTTGAGCAGCTGTGCAGTCAGCTGCATTGCCAATTCCAAACATTGAAATTCCAGATTCAGTCCTCAAAAGTCATGAGACTGGCTTAAAAAAAATCATGCAATTAAAAAAAAATGTGCATGTCGGGTTCTTTTTATTTGCCTTCTAGTTTTTGAAGATTCAGGGTTTATGGCTTTTAGCTTTTTCTCTACTCCCCTCACCCCCACAAGAGATTAAATGATATTGTCACATAGTCACACAACTGCAGGAGCTGGGGATTTATGAAAAAGCACCATAGGCTGCAAGATGCCAGAATTGGCAATGCTGAAGGGGAAGCTTTGTTGTAGCCCCCTCTTGAGCCACACGTAAGCCAACTCTAAATTGGAGAGGAGATTGCTTATTAGGAGTCAGGCTGTCTGGAGAAGCTCAGGAGCATGAGTACTAACCTCAGGGAAGACAGTGAAGAAGCAGGGCACAAACCCCAAACTGGTTGTGTGTTCAATATGTAGATTCACCAACCATGTATCAAGTATCAGAGGGGTAGCCGTGTTAGTCTGAATCTGTAAAAA
>NW_020664419.1:16413154-16432169 GCF_002925995.2 Terrapene triunguis
GAGCATAAGCTTTCGTGGGTAAGAACCTCACTTCTTCAGATGCAAGAAGACTTGCATCTGAAGAAGTGAGGTTCTTACCCACGAAAGCTTATGCTCCCAATACTTCTGTTAGTCTTAAAGGTGCCACAGGACCCTCTGTTACTTTTTTCATGTATCAAGTGTAAACTCCTCAAGTGCTATACCAGCCTTAATATGGAGTCACAAATAGTTCCCCTTGGGTACTCCGGTCTATCTTGCCACCCAAGTTAACTTACCTTTATGATCGATGGTCCCTGACACCACAAAACACAACTCCCAGTCCTAAAAGACCAGTCACTTACCCCAGGTCAATTGCACCTTAGATCCGATACCAAAGATACTGCTTGTAGACAATCCTATAATAACTTAACTAATGGTTCATTAACTAAGAAAAAGAAATGAGAGTTATTAACAAGGCTAAAGCAGGTAAACATGCACACAAAAATAAGTGTTATTTTCCAAAAGGTGATAGAAGCTGCTGTAATATGCAAACTCTATGTGGCCTCTTGGGCTAGCCCAGGCCAAGCAGATGTGGATCCCTTGCTTATGCTTAGGAATCTTGTCCTCTTCCAGTCCAAGCAGCACAGAGATCCAGTTCCTTCCTGTCAGGGATTTTTATTCCCTTCCCCCAGAGTTTAAGCTGATGGGAGGTGTGCACCTGCACATCTCTTCTTCATGGCCCTGGGAGAGCAATCAACAAAGTCTTTTGTTCTCTGATGTTCCTCAATGGCTTGCCTTCTTTTGTTGGGCAGGAGATGACACCTCTTGTGGAAAGCTAGTATTTCACACTTGGTGATGCTTCTATTCTGACTGTGGGGCTTTACAGTTTACAGAGCAAATACTTAAATACTGCCCTATAACATGGGATACAGATATTCTAAGTGATATTAATGTATGCAGCAACTCACAAGCATTTCATAAAGTCTAAACACATTTTTATGAATCTAATACCTATTTTAACAATACTAATACACAGATGACCCAGACCGGTTTCCAGCTACGCATTTGTCAGTGGTCAGTGAGGTCTAGGGGCCTTGGCATAAGCTGTCACCTGGTCTGTCAGCATCACATTAAGTACCACCCTGTTTATCCAAAATGCCTAGCAGACAATGGACACTAATTATCTATCATTCATTTTTCCAAGTTTTCCTGCACAAGCCTGATCGTAATGGCTCTAAGGCCTTTCCATGCAATCCTAACTCACATGAGTTGTCCCATTGAGTAAGGCCTAAAAACACAAGTAAAGATGACAGGACTGGATGGCTTAGTCTATGTTAATCCCTAAATCACCTGGAAGGGATCTTGAGGTGCATCATCTTGTTTTACAGAGAGGAGAAAGACAATCAGCTCACACACAGAACGTTTGTAAGATTAGATTAATACAGTTTTTCACTTCAAGACTCTGTATAGAGGCCAGGATACAAAACCAGAGGTGTGGTTATTCTGAAAATCCATCCCTAAGGCATTGTGAGTCATAAAGTACAGCCAAAATGCTGAGATCTTATCATTATCTCACCCCTTTGGTTTGCTTATTGCTATCATAAAATGTGTCTATAAAGAAAGTGAAATATGATATTTTATGCAGGGATGAGTCAGTGTTCCATTTAGAATTTTGAAACAAATGAATCATCTGATATGTATCTATCTCAGGCAGGGATTTGTGTATCCTTTTTGACAACACCAGCAAAACAGAGTACTCCCTCCACGCGAACACTTGGCACCCTAGAGAAATCATCATTCCAAGTATTTACTGCTTTTTTAAAAGTGTAGTTTGGGATAGTTTCCTCAACATGTCATACCATTAACTTCACTCATCTTAAGACACTGCATGCCTCCCCAGATTGTTCATATTTTTCATTTGTGGTGATAACGTGTGGAGCTCTTATGCCTCTCTACAACCTTAAATAACCCATAAGGAGCACGTATGGCTACTATTTAAAAAAATATTCTAAGTAGTAGTCCTTGTCCTCATATTACTTCATACTGATTGCTCATATATGATAATTGCAAGTATTACAGGGCACTATGTATCAGACGGTAGTGTTGTGAATTGTCATGGCCAAATACGAGTTATTAGGTGTGATGCAGGCATCATTGGGTAAAGCTCTGTGGCCTGTGTTATGCAGGAGGTCAAATTAGAGGATCATAATAATCTCTATTGGACTTAAAACTTGATGAATGAATGAATCAGTCATAAACACTATCCCAAAGAAGCTCTAAAGGAATACCAAAGAAAGTGGCATCGGACAAGGTATAATTGTTATGGGGTCCCATCTTATGTAAGGCTATAGGATGCTATTCATTTTTAAGCATAACTCTGAAGTCACAATCCTGCCATTAATGATGTATTTAACACATTTCTCAACTTCTAAAAAATAAATCATTCAACAATGTTTTTTAATTACTTACACAGCAGTTGGAGGTAGGGTTTGCCCCACGCTTAGCTGAGATCTGGTCTGGGCCCTATAGTGCTCAATCGGCTAGTGCAGTGAACAGTTTCCAAGATCTGCTGCTGCTACATTGGGCAGGGTGGCATCTTGTTCATCAGAAAGCCTTGTGGGATAGCAAATGACCTTTTTGGCAGCCAACCCTCACCTCTTGAAGATGTTCAAGTCTCCCAGCTTCTTAAACACCTTTCAATGGGAACCAAGGATGGGGTCTCATGACTGTGATTTGTGGGGGGCAAGGAGAGAAAAAAAGAGCTAGGCGGGAGATGCTCTCTCTGCACTAGGAATCCATGAACTCCTATCTTGGGATTGCTGCTTACTGCAGCAGACAGAAGCAGGTAAAAATTGGTAAAATGTGAATCTCAAACCAGCTCCATACATCACAGATTCTGTGCCCTAAATATCCAAAACGTATATCCTATCTGGAAGACTTTAATTGGACGAGAAAGTGAAAATGTGGAGGTCTCCAAATTATGGCTGGTCCAAAGAATGGGAACAGTTTTAACAAAAAATGCAAGCTTTGTATGGAACAATGTTGGAATTCAAAAATTTTTTACCAGCTCTGTTCAAAGCATTAGGCCTATTTTTTCTATGCCCCTGTGACCCACTGAAGTTGATGAGCATTTTGCTATTGACTTTAATGGGACCAGCTCTAAGTGTAGTACCTCGCTGATGAACTTGCCTGGTCTCCAGTGACTTTTTATAATACATACAGTGAAAAGTGGGAAGTATGCTGAGGGCTGGCAAGCTCACCAATGTTAGCCAGCTACAGAAGTTTTTACAGTTAGGCTCTGATCCTGCAAACACTTATGCACATAGTAAATGTCACTACCATAAGTAGTCACAGTGATTTACACACAGTGGTAAAGTAAAACACGTGTGTAAGCGTTTTCAAGATCACAGCCTTAGTGGTTAATACCAATCCTAAACCCATAAAATTTCAAATGTAGCTTTTTGTTTAAAAAAGCAACATACCCCTGATTCTGTCAGAGTTCATAATATCCAAGCTCTTCACAATCTTTAATATATTTATCCTCAAAACACCCCTCTGAGGTACAAAAGTGCTATTATCTCCCTTTTACTGATCGGGAACTGAAGCCCAAATAAACTAAGTGGCTTGCCCGCTGTCACACCAAAGTCCATGGCAGAAGTGGGAATGGATTTTAAGTTTCCCAAAAACTAGTCTTGGGCCCTTACCAGTGGATAATTCTTCCTCTTCTAGCAATTTTCACTCTATATACTATGCGTGCCTCAGGATTTGTACCCATGACCTCTAACATCCAAAGCAAGAGCCATAACCTACACCAGCTGGTTTCTACAGTATTTTTTCTCTGACACACCCCCCTCTCCTTAGGAGATTTCCCCAGGAGGTTGCTCCCTCCTGTCTTTCTCCAAAGTCCTTACTGACTTGAGTTTGAGGTATTTAACATAAAAAATGATAGTAACAGATGCATCCAGTTAATTGCAGCAGAAGGACATTCTGAAGCCTTCCCTGACAAGGTGTTATGGGGTCCTACCCCAGAGCAAGCCCCACATGCACAGAAGTAACTCACCAGCCAGGACCCCCTTGGGACTGGATATGGGGTGATTATGTCTTCCCTTTCTTTGCCACCTCCTGTGTGCCACATATGTGTGGGTCTTCTTTGACCTAGTCCTATGGCCAGATCACTTAAAATTTCAATTCCCTTCATGGAACTCAAAGTCACAAAAGAAACACTCCCTTCAAAAAATAGTCACTCCTGGGTTCAACTCAGAGTTCTCTGGTCCTCTAGTGGAACATTGGTCCCCAGGACTGCATCTCTGGAGCCACTTAGTCCTCAGGCTTAGAGGATTTAGTAGCCTCCTGCTGGTGTCTGCTGTGTTATGTGTGAATAACATGCATACTAGTCCCAGTCTCCCAGGTTAACATTGTAGTTATATTCCTGAAAAATGCTACTTTAAGTGAAACAATGTTAAGTGAATCCAATTTCTCCATAAGAATTAATGTAAATAGGAAGGGTTAGGGTCCAGGGAATTTTTTTTTTTTGCCAGACAAAAGCCTCTCTCTTTCTATATATATATATACACACACACACACACAGAGTATAAGTTTTAAACAAACAATTTAATACTGTACATAGCAATGATGATTGTGAAGCTTGGCTGAGGTGGTGAAGTAGGAGAGTGGAAGAGGATGGGCTATTTCCCAGGGAATGCCTTACTGCTAAATGATGAACTAGCCTTTGGCTGAGCCCTCAATGGTTAACACATTGTTGTTAATATAACCTCACACTCTACCAGGCAGCACAAATGGAGGGAGGGGAGACAGCATGGCAGAGAGAGACAGAGACACACACCCTGTATGAGAGAGAGAGAGAGATGCGCATTGCCCCTTTACGTACACTGACCCCACTCTAAGTACACTGCCTTTTTAAGTAGATCAGCAAGTTGAGACAGAAGCTGCTGCCAGCAAGCTCCCTCCGTCCTGAGCATTTCCCCCACTCCCACCGTGGAGATGGGCTAAAGGAGCGGGGAGGCAGGAGCAGTGGGGTAGGGGGACACCGTGACATTAGCACCCCACTTGCCCCTCCCTCCCCCCCCCAGCAAGCAGGAGGCTCCCGGGAGCAGCTCAAGGCAGAGTACAGGAGCAGCACACTGCAGTGGGGGGAGGGACAGCTGAATTGCCTGGCAATTGATAGCCTGCTGAGTGGCTGCAGCACAGGGAACTTAGGGGAGCTGAGAGGGGGGCTGCCGGTCCACCCTGGTTCCAAGCCCCCACCAGCTAGTTCCAACGGGCTGCTCTTTCTGCAAGCAGTGGACAAAGCAGGCGGCTGCCAAACAACGTTATAAGGGAGCATTGCACAACTTTAAACAAGCATGTTCTCTAATTGAACTGCAACAATGAAACAACATTAACCGAGACGACTTTAAGTGAGGAGTTACTGTAGTTATTGCCTCTTTCCTTGAACCAAAAGGCCCCAGCTCTCCTCCTGGAACCAAGTGTACTTCAAATAGTCACTGCGGATCCCCAGCTCTCTTCCTTGGACTGAGTAATTCAGACACTTATTACCCCGTAATCATCTTCTTGTACATTATATGAGCAGTCATTATAAAGTGATACGAGGAGAAGGACTTCTTCAGCAGGAGAAACCACACTTTCCTTCTGTAGCAGGGTCTCCTTTATCCTGCTGTAGGGCCTTAGCCAGCTTCTCCCTCAGCTGGCCCCACTTAGTCCTCAGGCTTAGAGGGTTTAGTAGCCTACTCCTGCTGATGTCTGCTGTGTTATGTATGAATAGCAAACATACGAGTCCCCATCTCCCAGCTCATTCCTGATTGGTTGCGTGAGAAGGGAGCCTTGTCCCACCCTCTCTGTGAGACTCCTGGCCCAAGGCTCTTAAAGATACAGTGATGGGATTTCCTCCCAAGCACCACTCATTCCTGGGACTGCTCCCTCTCCTTCCATATCCACCTTAGATTCTTATATTGGACCTTTCAAACCAGTAAAGGGCCATGCCACGTGGCAGGGTGGTTGACCACTAGGCAGTACTGTCTTCACGGGGCAGACCACTCTGTCACATAAGGACAGGGGCAGGACTAGCAAGACATGTGGTCATAATTATACCCAAACCATTGGCAATGGTTTCTTTCATTTCACAGTCTGGTGGTGGTGTCTCCCAACCGAGTGACAAATTTCGTCCCCTCTTGTCAACTGTCTCTAACTGCCCTTTCTATTAGCTCCACCTCCCTGACTGATTGCTACACTCTGCTAGAACCTTCTCCCTCAGCCCCAATAATATCACTCCCAGTCTGCATCTTCCCTGTGTCAAAGATTGCTACAGGTATTAAGGAAGACAAGAACTGGAGCCTTAGGTCCAGCAAAACCTTTAGGCCATATTGAGATGTTTTGGAAACTCTTTCCAAATGTTTTTCAGATAAGAAAGACACAACACAGAGTAAAAAAAAAAGAAAAAAATCTCTATAGCTAGAAATTACAGCAAAATAAATCAATGAAATCTGGGATTTACAGGACTAGTTGGTTGTCAAAGCTATGCTGGCTCAGCCGCAGTGGTGATTGAGCACAGACTTCAGCCCACAGCTGTTGATGAGAGGGACACACTGTTTTCTTGTTACAGTGATCCTGCTTTCTAGTTTCCCCACTGCTTCCTGTACTTCATCTTTCTGTGTTGTCTCCTCCAATACATGTATCAGCTTCTAGGCCCTACTTCTTTCTTGCTTGCTCTCTCTGGCTGTAGGTTCCCTCTTCTCCAGAGCTGTCTTTTTCAGGCATTCATTTATTTCTTTACTCCAAGAGTCACAGGTTGATTACCATTGCCTTAGGTCCATAGGTAGTGCCTATGAGAAATATGGATGGCCAGCTTCATCCTTTGAGGTCAAAGAAGATTATGGACCAGATCTTCCCCACTGTTGACTTAATTAGAGCTATGCAGATTTACACCAGCTGAGGATCTGGCTCTAATTTGAAAAAATGTCTGTTTTGAGAAATAAAACAAAACAAGCAAATGACAAAAATACACACTTAAGCCCTGTCAGAGGGCACTGATCCTGGGGCTCATGCACATCCTTATGCAGCTGTTCCAAGGCTGCCTCTTCAAAGGAGTTGGGCTCAGCCTCACTTGAGCCTAATTTAGCCAGTCAGATGTCAGATCTCAGACCTACAGGCTAATGGCAAACCAACCAGCTGCTTTAATAGTTAGCTCAGGGTGTCTGTAGAGGGAGACAGTAGCATAGAGAATCTCCCTAGTTTCTAAGCAGAAGATTGGGTGCGTGAGGCCTACAAGGGGACAGGAGCCTGCTGGGGAGAAGTCTTAGCTGGGGAGGCTATAACAGACTGTTAGATGCAGCCCTAGAGGGAGAGCTATAGGAAAACCAAGTGCAGAATAATAGTTTGAGTCCAGGGAGGGCTAAAGGACTATTAATAGGCAGCAGGTTTAAAACAAACAAAAGGAAATATTTTTTCACACAATGCACAGTCAACCTGTGGAACTCCTTGCCAGAGGATGTTGTGAAGGCCAAGATTATAACAGGGTTCAAAAAAGAACTAGATAAGTTCATGGAGGATTGGTCCGTCAATGACTCTTAGCCAGGATGAGCAGAGATGGTGTCCCTAGTCTCTGTTTGCCAGAACCTGGGAATGGGCAACAGGGGATGGATCACTTGATGATTTCCTGTTCTATTCATTCCCTCTGGGGCACCTGGCATTGACTACTGTTGGAAGACAGGATACTGTGCTAGAGGGACCTTTGGTCTGACCCAGTATGGCCATTCTTATGTTCTTATATTAGATACACACCCTTAAAGGAGGATAACAGAGTACCCTGCACCAAGAGCTGGAACCCCAACAGAGGCTCTTGAAAAACTATTTTAATAGACTGACCGCAGGAAAGGGAGAGTTAACTTGAAAGTACCTGTTGTGTGTTTTTTTATTTAGAAGGAGGGGGAAACTGGGGCAGCAGATGGGCCTGGTGCTGGATTGGGTGATCCCCTTCTACAAGCCCATAGATGACCTATTTGCAGTTTCACCTGTTTATGAATATATATATTTGTAGTATATAAATAGAAGAGCCATATTTTCCTTGATTAATTGTAGTTTGCAAACAGTAGCAGGAAGTTTGACCACAGACAGGAATCAATTCAAGCCAGTAGTTCTTACTGTTAACATATAGTACCTTTAACAAATGAATGCAAATTAATGTGTTCCCTATTGTATTAGTGAAAGTAATTTAAGGTAGGAGTCACAAAGGTACTTAGGTGCCCAACATTTTCAGGTACCACTCTGATCTACAAACTGCCACCTAACCCTGTAGGTGCCTCGAGTCACTCAGATCCTAAGGTTTTTTAGTAAAAGTGCTCTAGGTGCCCATGTTTCAGCTTCAGAGCATGTGCACTACTGCCCCACTCTAGATACCCAGACACCTATCTCCCATCTAAGCCCCAGAGTGACTTACGAACAAGGGGAAAGACAGGTATTCGCCTGCCTAACTCGTGTGCAGGGCCTGATCCAGCAGACATACCCAGGCCACCTAACTCCAGAACACAGCTCAGGAGTAGCTTCCTTATAACCGTTAGCCTTGTGGTTAGAGTACTCATCCTGGATGTGGGAGATCCCCTGTTCAAGCCCCCCACTCCGCAGGAGAAGTTATTTGAACAGGAATCTACCATCTCACAGGGCAGTGCCCTAACCACTAGGCCATAAAGTCATTCTAACAGTTTATCTCCCTCAATTAATATTTAATTATTTCATTAGGTTGGTAGAGCTGCAATAGGAGAGATTGAAGGACACCCACATCAAAATGTCCCATATCCTCGTGGTTATGGATTTCATATGAGAGGTGACATCCCAGTTCAAATTCCTTCCCTTCATCAGACAGAGGGGGAAGTTGAACTAGGCATTTCCCACATCCTGGGTAAGTACCCTAATCGCTAGGCTAAAGGTTATTAGGGAGGGACCCTCCTCCTCCTCCTTCTGTGTGGAGTTAGACAGCCTCTGAGCACAGCTATCAGATTGGGCCCCACACATGATTTAGGCAACACCTGTCTTCCCCCAGTTCATGAACCACAAGCAAAGATAGGCACTGCCTGGCAGCCTGGACGTAGGTGCCAAACTCTGAGAAGGGCATGGCTTAGCACACACTCCTCTTGTCAGCATTAGCCACTGATTAGCTTAGGAGCAGGGCCGGTGCAAGGAAGTTTCGTGGCCTAGGCGAAACTTCCACCTTGCTCCCCCCCCCAGCCCTGCGGCAGTTCCCCGTCCCCCCCTCCACCCTGAGGCACCCCGTTCCCCGAGGCAGCTCCCCCCCGGGGAGCCGTGCGGCAGCTCCCCACCCCAGCTCACCTCTGCTCCGCCTCCTCCCCAAGCACGCCGCCCCCGCTCTAATTCTCCTCCCCTCCCAGGCTTGTGGCGCCAAACAGCTGATTGGCGCTGCAAGCCTGGGAGGCTGGAGAAGTGGAGCGGCGACCGCGCGCTTGGGGAGGGGGCATAGGAATGCTGTAAAAAAAATTGGGGGCACCGCTTTTTGGCGCCCCCAAATTTTGGTGCCCTAGGCAACTGCCTAGTTTGCCTAAATGGTAGCACCGGCCCTGCTTAGGAGGCTCCCCACCTAGTGGGCTGGCTTTGTGGCTTGTATTCTAAGATGCTTCTCTGTCCCCATGCATTGTACCAGGAGCCTGGGCACCTAACTCAGGCTTTGTGGATTTCAGTGTTCTTATGATTTTCTAGGCACCTAAGTTAGGCATTGTGACACTCAGAATCACAATGCCTAAGTCCCTTTTGTGGATCTGAGCCTTAATTTTTTATCATAAGTATATCACTTTCTCCTTATGGGATAGGACCGGGCAAGGAAACCTATTCTGGTGCATGTTTTTTTTTTTTTTTCCACACAGTATTTCTCCTCAGTCTAGGCCAGTGGTGGGCAACTTGCGAACCGCAGCCACTGGCAGCTGTGGGCAGCCGTGCAAATGTAAACAAACTGTCTGGCAGCCCGCCAGCAGATTACCCTGATGTGCTGCAGGTTACCCACCACTGGTCTAGGCAGTCTTGCAAGGAATCAGTTTAAAACTTGGGCCAACTCACTGTTTGGAGGTACACAAAAAAGTGATATCTGATGGAATCCATGTATTCATTTTGGTATCCCTGGCACCAATTTATTGGAGTGCCTAATTTTGTATGTTTGTGAGAAGAAAAAGTTCAGTGATTTTGCTTTGCATCTCTGTGAAAATGGTTTCTTCAGTTTCATTCTCTACGTTTGTACCCCACTGTGTGAACATAGGATTTAAACAGTCCCAAATCTTAACACACAATTCACTCAAAACTTGCAAATTTTCATATTATAACTGTGGATTTTGCAAAGTTATAAACTGGCCCAGCTTTTCTTGAAAATGAATCCGGTTTTTCTAGTTGTGTGTAAAACTTAGCAAGTCTTTCAACAAACCTGGCTTGGGTTTTTGGGTTCCACTTTTTCCACCATATGAAGTCAATAGCAAAACATTCATTGACTCCAAAGGAAGAAGAATTGGACTCTGTGTTTATCATGGAAACAAGTGAACTTTGTATAGATTTTTTGTCTGTTTTGGGGGGTACTAAATCAAGAAGCACTAAATTAATTCTCTTACAACTTGAAATATGTGTCCAATAATTGAGGAATACAGTTTGGAACAAAAGAATCCAGACGGGTGGAAAAAATCTATCACTTCGAAGTAATACATAGCTGTCCAATGAATGCTGAAAACAGTACACATGTTTGCAGCTAAAAAAAGCCTCTTCACTTCATGTATAATATTACTCAGACAATTTGAAATATGATCATGAAGTAGAGAATAGTGGCTAAGCGTTGTGGAATATGCTGGTCAAGAAGTTCTGAAAAATGCAGATTTTAAAAGTCTATGTGTGCTTATTGTACTTCAATTCAATATCCAGTGAATTTATCTTGCCCAAAGTATCTCTAGAAAGTGTCACCTAGTTACATACTTTTTCTGTAACATCTTTTAGATTCCATTCCTGATAGAAAATGAAGAAGAGGGACATTGTGACTCATAGCTTAGCAAAAGAATTTTGCCATTTTTGCATTTCACTTTTGTACAGTTACAATGCTTACTCCAGTTAGGTTGTAGATATCATGACTGGACCAAATTCTCCTTTCACTTTATGCTGGTACAATCTATTTGACTTCAGTGAGGAGAATAATATTTTAATTACCTTAAATTTTATCTTAAAAGCAGAAATGTTACCATATATTTATCTTTACTTTTGACCCTGCATTTGTGATTTCGTCTCATTTATTACATTTGACAAGATTATTTTAATGGCAAGAATAATACAAATATGATGCACATGCTCAGACTTGTACGTGTAGTGCCAAACAGAGGCATGTTAAGAGTGATGAATGGCCCTCAACAGTTCACTCATTTATCAAACTCCTACCAAACCTCTAAAAGTTCCTCCCCATCAAGCCATGTAAACCTGATCTACACTCCCTTCTCTCTTACCCAGATGCCCACAAAGACTCCATCTCAGTTCCATTCCCTGATCCCCTCAAGGGCTACGTGAACTGCTGGTTAAATAATGAAATGCATATTCATAGCACAATATTTAGAAGCTGGACTACGACCAACAATTACTTTCATACAGACTATCAGACAGTAAGAGTGTGTGGTCATGGACCTGCCACAAGCCTGGATTGGATTCAAACCAGTGAGTGAAAGACTCTGTAGCGGATTAACAACCTCTATAGATATGAAAGGCTGAATTATGAGTGTATAGTGAGAAGGGGACAAGGAACTTCCTGCCGCTTTCTGCACTCCACAGGAAAGAGCACTCATGTTCTCATCCCAATACAGACAATGGTCCTTTCATGTGGCTATGGGAGCATGCATCACCTGAAAGGGCCTCCACGGTGCATCAGCATGCAGCAGGCAGGTTACACTGGGAAAAGCAGGCTGCATCATTCAGTAGGACACTCTAGAGTCACCTGTGCTCCCCCAGTGCGAGGCAGCTCTGAAGAATCCCTGTGTTGGGTCTGCGGAAAAAATGACACAATTTAGTTGTGCACAACAGATCATTTGGAAAACTCCGTGTATTCTCTACCCACACAGAAAGGGAGTAACATTATACAGAAAACCTCATTGCAAATCATTTTCAGTGAGGGTGTATAGAAAGCTGTCATTTGTATGTTTTGCATGCATCAAATATCAGATTTGTAGAGTTTTCAGTGCTGGAAACTAAAACAGTCATGATCAGTTTTTTGGGGGGAAAATTGCTGTTCTCTGTCTGAATTTTCCATCATATAAGGCTAGGTCTACACTACCCGCCTGAATCGGCAGGTAGAAATCGACCTCTCGGGGATCGAATTATCACGTCTCGTTGGGACGCGACAATCGATCCCCGAATCGGTGCTCTTACTCCACCAGCGGAGGTGGGAGTAAGCGCCATCGATGGGAAGC
Source organism: Terrapene triunguis (assembly GCF_002925995.2). NCBI lineage: Eukaryota > Metazoa > Chordata > Testudines > Emydidae > Terrapene > Terrapene triunguis. The sequence continues at coordinate 16,425,556 of NW_020664419.1, forward strand.
CGCGGAGGTCGATTTTGCCACCGTCCTTACAGCGGGGTAAGTCGGCTGCGATACGTTGAATTCAGCTACGCTATTCGCATAGCTGAATTTGCGTATCTTAAATCGACCCCCCCGTAGTGAAGACGTAGCCTAATTTAGATTCAGAAATTGTTTATTCTCTGCCAGAGCTGGCATTATATATAGCTTAATAATAGTGCTATATAACTATCTATTACTATTTAAAATACCAAAGAATAGGTGTTGGATGAACACAGTAAAGAGAATCTACCAAAGCCCATGTGCTAGTAATACACGAGCCTTTAAACCTCAGTTTGTACTTCAGAAATATTCCAAATTCCTCTTTATACATTTAGCAAATTTGAGTTCAAGTTCTATCATGCTTCAAAGACGTAGCTTTGTGTCGGTACAGTTCTATACTGCTCTAAAAAGGGTGCCAGTGAGGTTTTGCAGGCAGAGTTTACTCCTAAATAATATTATTTAAGTAGCAGAGCTGAATGAAAATTGGAATTTCTCTCTTCTTGGAAATTCCAGTATTTCAGCACTGATTTTCATCTTGAATCACGTCAAAAATCAATTTTTCATGGAACAAAAGTTTACAATTTCTGTTTTGAAGTGTTTAAATTGTTCATGTTGGTGGTTGAACCAAATCAAAATATTTCATTGTGAGTTAGTTTCATCATTAAATTGTACCTGCCTATAGTGTGCAGTGCCTCATGGGACTTCTTGCTCAGGTGCCTTCTGACCTTATTCCTCCCTAATGGTCAGGGTTCCTGGATGATCTATATCTCCTATTTATGTGCCACAAGTAATGTGATTCCCATGAGGTATGACATATTTTGGTCAGAGGAGAGACTATAACACATCATGGAATATGGTGTCCAGCCAAGTAGCACCATATGGACTATGGAGACGTGAAGAACTCAAGCTACAACTTCCATGATACATGCCAGAACCAGAGGCAGACGCAGTTTAATTTTCAGTTCAATTCAACAGGTAAAAATATTTCAATGTGGGTCATACCATTCTGAAATGAAATTTTCATTTCAATTTTCCCAGTGGAACATTTTAATTTTGCAGAAACTGATTTTCTATCGAAAAATCATTTTGACAGGAAATTCCTGACAGATCTAATGAGTCGTAGCTAGAGCTGGTTGAAAAATGGGAAATATTTTTGTGAAAGTTTTACCTTTGGTAAAATTTGACAAACATTTTAATCACAATTTGAAAAATGTCCCGCCAGTCTATAGTTAGTTGAAAAATAGGATGAATTATTGGTGAAACTTTTTTCAAAAAAGTATTCTTTTTTATCCAAATTTAAAATTACAATGAAAAATGTCATTGAACAAAAATCAAAGTTCAGAAAATTTAGACCAGTTCTATTAGTAGTTTTTGTTATAACACTTATATACAAATGCAACCGTAAACAATATACAACTTCTGATTCCATACTGAAAGCGCTGAGAAATAGTGCCTACCTAATAAATGAGTACATGTAAAATAAGGATTAAAAAATCACAATTTACAAGTAGTTAAATAGCAGATTATAGCTAAAATGATAATTCTATGAACAAAGCAAAGTCATTGCACAACAGTAAGAACTCTGTCTCAACAAATTTTGTGTTGTTTATTAATGTAAGGATATGTAATCTTTTGCACAGAATTGCATTCTTAAAGCAGTGAGAAAAGATTCCTGTTTTTTTCACTGTGGCATGCACTGGATTTGATTAAAAAAGACATGAGAGTGAAGAGTTCAGAAGAAGAACATAAAATGAAAGAGGTCTCAAATCAATTTAATGCTGCTACTTCACAGAGGCAATAAACTCAGAAACCAAAATTCTTCAACTATCATGTACACTGCATCCAAAGGAATAAACTTTAGTACAGTGTGAAAATTATTCTTAACCATATCTGAGTCATAAATTATTCCAGAGTAAGCTCTGTAGTAAAGAACTGCAACAAGCTGCCAGGGGATATTTTGTCAGATTCACTAGAGAAGTATAATGCCAGACAAGATAAACATATTAAGTATGGTATAAAACTAATTCAGTCAATCCTACCACAATGCACTTGGATGGATTTCAGGAACCACTAGAGGTTCAAGGTGAAAGATTCTATGATCTAAATGGGAGGAATCTCGATTTAGAAGGATTCCAACTGTTGCCTTTAGGAGTAGTTTCTTTTTATATGCCTGCAGATTGGTGTCTACAGTACAGAATGATACAAATATCTTTATAAGTGTAAACTATGCCTCCTTGCTATGACACTATCTCCCTCTCTGTCGTGGCTAGGCCAACTATAGGTTGATAAGACTGCTACAGCTTTAGATGTGGGGTGTGAGTTTAGGCAGGAGCGACTCCTCTATTAAGAGCCAGAGGTGTCAGGTTCAATCCCTGCTGCTGCTGACCCACCCAGGGGCATCAGTGTTACACACACAACAACAATTGTAACAGTATTGTGTGTCTACAAAGTACTATCCTGACTTACACAGTGTTCTACATGCATTGCCTCTCAATAGATGATGGATTGAAATAATTGAGTACTCAATAAAACAGAATGTTTTCATATGACAATCATCTCCTACTGTGAATGAACACCCAAGCAAAGGAGTATTTATTAAAACTCAGCCTTAAAGTAAATGGACAAATTTTCATAGACGCATGTATTTTAAAGCCAGAAGAGATCATTAGATCATCTAGTCTGATGTACTATATATCACAGGCCACAGAATTCCAACCAGTTACCCCTGCATTGAGCCCATAATTTGTGTTTGGCTAAAACATACCTTGCAGAAAGATATCCAGTTGTGATTCGAGGACATCAAGAGATGGAGAATCCGCTATTTCCCTTGGTAGTTTGTTCCAGTGGTTAATCACATTTATTGTTAAAACTTTGTGCATTATTTCTAATATGAATTTGTCTGGCTTTAAATTCCAGCCATTGGTTCTTATGCTTTTCTCCACTATTTTCACAAGCTTTTTAATACCTAGTATATCCTTCTCTGTGAACATACGTATACCATTTTACTACTAAATTTACTTCCATAACTAATTGCTAGTATGTCAAACATCAGAAAATAAATAAAACAGACATACGATGGTTGCTTGGTGTACAGTACCATTATTTGAAAATTAAATATTGGTTGGTTGAGGAAACCTGCTTTGCTTCACATACCCCTCCTCCGCCTCCATTGATTATTGCTGTCTTTTGCTCTTTGTCTCTAAGACCATGTATATGCTGGGTAAAAGGTGTCATGTTAGAAATCCGCTTAACTAACATGTGGTAGGATTGACTGAATTAGTCCTTTACCATACTTAATACATTTAGCTTGTCTGGCATTACATTTCTCCAGTGGGATGGTAAACATGACTTAGCAACTATTGGAGACAGGCATATCGTGTTTTAAAATCAGTTAGCTGGTTGTGATTAATATAACCAGCTAACACATTTTCAAATATGATTATTATTTCCATACTAAGACCAAAATTGTGTTTAATGGCAATTTCATTAATATTTTGTGTATTTTCTAGAATACTCTATTTTCTTAAAGAAGGAGCAGATTCTGTTAGATTGACTCATGCAAGTAATGCCATTGAAATCAATTATGCAAAGTGCATGAGCAAGTACTAATCAAAGTGCATAAGGATTTGCAGAATGATTCCTAGTCTGTAAGCTACCCAGGGCATAAATCTTATCCTCTCCAATAGCAATGTGTAAATAACTATAATTAATCATTAGAAATAAAGTAAATCATTAGAAATCCAGTATTTATATTAAAAAAGTCCCATTCATTCCCTTTTCTTCAAGAAAGTGTGCAAAGGGGAAAGATGCACCCAAAAAGTGTTAACATGGAGGAGCCAAAACTATGCTTCTGTTTCCTCTCAAAATGTTTTCAGGGCCTCATGCAGGAGCAGGCATGGTAGATGGTGGTTAACAGTGTGCACCCCGTCTATAAAAGGGTAGTTGCGATAAACATACTGTATATGATGGGGAGAGCTACCCAGAGGATTTATTAAGAGTCTCTCCTTTCCCTAAATTTTATGAATAAAATGGTTTGCCTTTGTCTTACAAGGTTTGATTGGTTGACCCCAATTTCATGTACTACTACTAGAAGGCCAAATGCTGCCCTTGGGTGTGCTCAGGCATTTGTAGTGCAGAAGGGCCAAATTATGTTCTCATTTCTACATGTATGACCCCCCTCAGAGGTTGCATACTGTAACCAAAAGCAACATTTAGCCCTAGATATTAAAGAAATTTCAAATATGAACTGCAGCTAAATAATTGTCCTTGGCTCACTTTTTAAAGTGTTCTCATTGCAGCCCAACACAGAGTCCATTAAATGATCCTAAATTCCATTGTACTTAAAAAGAATGTCCAAATGAAGCCAAATGCCAGTGCCTTAAACTTGTAAATCCATTCGTAACACCAGCAGCTAATTGAGGTGTTTGATGCTTACAAATCTTTGTTAAAAATCATTAAGCATTTAATACCAAAACATCATAAACACTCTAATGTGCTCCTGAAGTCTAACTCAAAGTGGCTCATTAAATTTAATTCCAGTCATTTAAAATACTACGCTCTGTCTTAATAAACAGGAGGGGATTAATGTTCAGAGACTGCTGCAAGCCTTCAAACCTTGAAGCAGCTAGAAATCTCAGTCCATTAACATCTCTCAAGTCTATTAAACATCAGACCATGTGTGGTCCTGCAGATGATGCTTTGGTAGTTCAAGGAACATTTACAAAGTAAAATTCTATAATGATTTAAAGATGTAGACTATCCTTTCTACCCTGACAACATCTATCACTCCATGTAACTGAGACAGGTTTAGTGTATCACAGCTAAATCCTATTAATCAACTTTTTTTAGATAGTTTTCATCAGCAAAAGGAAACATACACTAGTTTTACATGTTGTCATCAGGCTGTACAAATAATAACACTATTCTGAATGTAGCTATCGTTCATTGCTGTCTAAGGTAGGAATATTTCTACTTATAATTTTTTTAAAAAATGAAGTTGCTGTTTAAATACCAAATTTCATGCAATGATGAATCAGTATACTTGTCAAGAAAATAATAGTTTAGTTTATCAGAAAATGGGATATATATTTTGCTTTAAGGTATTGCTCAATTAACTTATTTCTTTTTATTGCTCAATTATTATACCCCTACCTTGCATTTTAATGTTTGTGACAATCAGTGTGCATATACTATCGTGAATTGTTGCAAACTTTAAAATGGAAGGTAGAACTCAACTTATAGCAGCATATTCTCAAAATCTTTCTTGTTCAAATCAACCGCCCCCTTTGAGTTACATAGTCCAGGATAACACACCATGTCTGTGAAACGAGAATTCGTAACAAAAGCAATACTGTGAACTGGACCTCATGGACACGACCCATGTTTGACTCTGGTTCCTTAAATAATGGAACATAATAGACACTGTTGGGCCAAACTGTGAATCCCTTACCTCACACTAATTAGCACTTACTCCCATGAGTTAGTCTTACTGACCCTCCAGGGACTGCTCATATATTTAGATGCTCAACAACATGAATAAGGCATCCACAGTCTGGCTCTTTGTTTATTTTTTGCTTATTTGGGCTGAGAGAAGAATTGCCCCATATGTCAAGATCATAATTAAAGATGGACCCGAAGCAAACTCCCCAGATCCAAATATTCTCCAGTGTTGCCCTAACCTTTTTGGGACATTTGGATCTGCCTCTGTTCTAGACCACTGACCTCTGTCTCTATACTTGTATTATTGTGGTTATGATTATGATTATTAAATGTCTAAATCAAAAACCTAGATTCAGCATCTCCACCAACCCTGGATTTCCTTTAGCATTCAGAGTCCAACTTTGTGGCTCAGGCCCATGTCTAATTATAGCTTTTAAAAGACATTGATAATGTTTTCATAGCTGGAGATGTAATAGAATTCAAACTAAACATGTTGCATTAAGTGAAGTCTTGTGATTTCTAAGGTAATTTAATACACAGAGAAATCATTGGGATTAGCATTCTTATGGCTAGCTCCAGAAATTGCTGACTGTGATCATCTATCTAACAGGGTCAAGAGCTGTCATTTTTTGTCTCTTTCTAGTCTTTAGTCTCTCCTCTCAATCTGTTTCTAATGATTTCTTTCTTTTTGTGTTACGGTTTAAATCACTTCCAGTGTTTAAAAGATCAGCTCTTTGCAGTACTGTAGTTACTAGAATTCTAACTGGATTTTGAAGGTTCACAGCAACATGATCTTACAAACAAATCCACAACCTGAGCTGGAAAAAGGATCATGTCCTCAGGGCCGGCTCTAACTTTTTTGCCGCCTCAGGCAAAAAAGAAGAGCCCCGCCCCGCCGTAACACTCCCCCCCCTAGAGCTGCCCAAACCCCCGGAGCGCTGGGCCGCCGAACCCCCTCCCCCCCGAACCGAGCCACCGAACCCCCGCCCCTGAGTGCCGCGCCGCCCACACCTCCGGAGCGCCGGGCCAGGCCGCCAAATCCCCCGCCCTCCCCCAGTGCCATGCCGCGCTGCCGAAACACCACCCGCACTGCCCGGCCCAAACAAAAAAACAAAAACAAAAAAAAAACCCCTCGAGCACCACCCCGCCGAACAAAA
>NW_020664419.1:16432269-16492022 GCF_002925995.2 Terrapene triunguis
CCCAACATTGGCCGCCCCTTCTAAAGTGCCGCCCCAAGCACGTGCTTGGTTGGCGGGTGTCTGGAGCCAGCCCTGCATGTCCTTTCCTCTCATATGCAAACCAAGCCATGGTGTTTGGTCACCTCAAGAACAAGCAACATTTTGTTCCTACCACAGATCTTTTTATTCTCACAACACCCCTCTAAGCCAGGGCAGTGCTATTATCCCCATGACTCCTGGTTTCCTGAGTCCCAAGACAGCACCCTAAACACTGAACTTTCTCACTATTTTGAAGTCCATTCAGATATATTCACTTAGAAGGCACAACCTTTCCTGGGGATGCTTGGTGCAGACAGAGGTTGTGTACTTTTCTACATCTGTGAGAGAGTGTGGAGAGGCCAGGGCTATGACCAGGGCCTAATTTAGGGGTAGGTGACCCAGGCGGCCACCTAGCATGCTAGGCTTGGGGGGCACTGGGCTCAGGGTGGTATTTTTGTTGTTTACAACAAAAGGAAAAATAGAATGTTTGAAGTAAACATTTGAAGTATTTAATCAGGTATTCCATATGTGGATTCATTTTTCATTAACCTCCTAGAATGTTCTGGACCTTTGCAGAATCTCCTGGAACTTTCCAGACTCTCTGAGAACTACATTTTCCTCGAACCTCCTAGAATGTTGTCAGCCATGACTTCATGGGTATATAAGTCACCAGTCAGTCAGTGAGATATAAGACCGAACTGAAGTGAAGTGAGAGCACAGATGCAATATTGTGAACCTTGTTTTATAGTATAATTGTGAAAGTGTACTTGTGTTTTAAGACTTGAAGAGTGTAAGTAGCGACTGATAAAGGACATATTTAATGAGACACCACATATATACTGTATATACTTGTTCATTAGCCCGTTCGTTTATAAGCCGACCCCCCAAAATGGATAGGTAAAAATAGCAAAAACTGTATGATCCTTTCATAAGCCAACCCTATATTTCAAGGGTTGGAAAACTTTGTCTCCCAGCCTATCAGGGTAAGCCGCTGGTGGGTCGGGACATTTTGTTTACTTGGAGCGTCTGCAGGCCTGGAGCCCCTCAGCTCCCTGTGGCCACGGTTTGCTGTTCCAGGCCAATGGGGGCGGTGGGAAGCAGCGTAGGCTGAGGGATGTGCTGGCCGCCGCTTCCTGATGCCCCCATTGGCCTGGAGCGGGAAACCGCAGCCAGTGGGAGCCGCGATCGGCTGAACCTGCGGACACGGTAGATAAACAAACCGGCCCAGCCCACCAGGGTGCTTACCCTGGCGGGTTGTGTGCCAAAGGTTGCCGATCCCTGATTAGATATTCAATTCAATTATTCCATAGAGTTTTAAATCATCACATTTTGGTGTAGACCCGTTTATAAGCTGACCCCCACTCTTTGATGCTTCACTTTTTTACCAAAAATATTTGGCTTATGAACAAGTATATACCGTATATAAAACCCCTATCTAAGCAACAATATAAAAGAAATATTATTACTTCTTTTCCATGCTTAACGCATAATGTTTCATGACTTTCTAAGATTGCAGAACATGGACTTTTGCTCTCTCTAATACCATCTGTTTTCACCCATAGAAAATAAAAGATGCTTCTATTTCAGAAGCTCAGTATAGGAAGCGAAAAGCTCAATTGCAATGTAGTTTGCAGCAAGGGGCAAATTTGATGGGAAAATATCTGAAACAGAGTGTAGATCGGGCTTTAGGCAGTAGCAATTGTCCCAGTGCAGAAGAAATTGAAGCGTAAATAATGGAAGTCCTATTATTAAGAAATTAATAGATTTACCTGAAGATAAGGAATGGAAATGTGAAGAAAGTGATAGAGAATTGTCCAGTTTTCCTGGCAGTGTAAAGGTGAGTGATGATAAAGAAGAATGTGGCTCACATGAAAAGGAGAGTAATGACAAAGAAAAATCCAGTTTACATGAAAAGGAGAGAAACAATGAAGAAGAATGACAGGTTTCAGAGTAGCAGCCGTGTTAGTCTGTATCCGCAAAACGAACAGGAGTACTTGTGGCACCTTAGAGACTAACAAATTTATTTGAGCAGAAGCTTTCATGAGCTACAGCCCACTTCATCAGATGCGTAGAATGGAATATATAGTAAGAAAGATATATACACACAGAGAACACGAAAAGGTGGAAGTAGCCATAACACTGTAAGAGGCTAATTAATTAAGATGAGGTATTATCAGCAGGAGAAAAAAAACTTTTGTTGTGATAATCAGGATGGCCCATTTTAGACAGTTGACACCTTTCAATTACTGGCATAATTTAGCTGATGTTCTGAAGCAACATGCAAAGGTGCTCAGCCCTTTTATGGCCTATACCTAATGGATGGAGGTCGAGTCCAGGCTTAAGCTGAATGAATACATAAATGCAAAAATCCAGTGTATTATTAATGTAGAAACCCAGCACAGGAGAATGTGCTCAAGTGTCTGATCTCAATTACCCTCTTCCTTGCAAAGAATAGTTTGGCTTTCTGGGGCTCGTGACATAACTTGTTCACTGAACATAACAGAAATTTCCTCACTTTGGTAGAGCGCATTTGGAAATACAATGATATCATGCGTGAGCACCTATGTAGAGTAGTTCATAAAGAAGCTGTGGATCATTACTGCAGCAAAACAATTCAAAATGAATTGATTGACCTTATGGCAAGAAAGGTACTTGATAACATATTGATGTGAATTGGCAAAGCGAAGTACTATGCTGCAATAATGGACTTCACTCTCAACATTAGTCACAGTGTAAAGATGTCACTTACAGTAAGATTTGTTGTTGACAAGGATGGCTGTATCCAAGTAAAGGAACACTTTATCTGTTTCCAGTCTGTGAACTACTCTACTGGAAAAGACCTAACAGAACTGTTTATGAACGTTTTGAATGGAAATAAAATAAAGCTTCAGGACAGCAGTGGCCAAGGCTATGACAGCAGCATGAACATGAAGGGAAGAAACAGTGGTGTCCAGGCAAGGATCCTTGCACTGAATCCAAGAGCTTTCTTTATGCCTTGTGGCTGCCATTCCCTCAACCTGGTTGTGTCAGATGCATTGTCATCTTCTTTAGATTCAATATCTCTCTTCAGAGTACTGCAAAGGATACGTGTCCTGCTTTCAGCATCAACTATCAGGTGGAACAGCCTCAAGGGCAATGTTGCAGATCTGACTGTGACGCTGCTAAGTGACATTTGCTGGGAGAGCTGCATTGACAGCCTAAGGCCAGTGAGGTACCAAGTGACTGAGGTTTACAATGCCCTGATGGAACTGGTGCAGTTGAGTAAAGCCAAGACCAGAATCCGGCACGAGACACAAAGCCTAACAAACCAGATCACTGACTTCAAATTTCTGGTCTCAATTGTGGTTTGGCAGGATGCCCTGTTCCAAGTAAACATGTAAGCAAAGCATTACAAACTCAGTCAATGGACATTGCAACTGCTACTACTTTGATGAGAAGCTGCCTTAATTTTGTTATGGCCTATAGAGACAATGGATTTGAAGATGTCATTGCTGTTGTCAAAGAAATGGCAGAAAACTTAGGAGTTGAGCCTGTCTTCAAGGAAACTCGTATTCATCAAAGAGGAGACAGTTTGGTTATGAGGGAAGAGATGAGGTGATGGTAAGCTTGGAAGAAAAATTCAAAAGGGAATTTTTTCACTCGCTCATTAACACTGCTCGAGTGTCCATCGAAAAAAGGTTCAGACAAATGAAGGACCATGAAAAGACCTTAGGAAGCTTCCAGTTGACAGGAAAGCACTCTTGAACAATTGTACGGACCTTTACCAGACACTGACACCTGGGGAATGTTCAGACATCAATGATAAAGATCTCTGTGTCAAACTGGACAACATCCATCACATTTTGCACATGGGAAGGACTCTCCACTCCAGTTCATTCATAATGCAGAGCTGAAGGACACTTTTCCTAATGTGTGGATAGCTTTGAGATTTCTGTTCATGCTCCGGTCACAGTTGCGAGTGGTGAGTGCAGCTTTTCTAAGCTGAGGCTCATTAAAACATATCTTCAATTGACAATGGCCAACAAGAGACTGATATTACTTGCTATTTTATTGCTTGAAAATGCCATTGGCCAGTCTTTGGTTCTCTCTGATGCTGTGCTTCAGTTTACGAGGGCCAATGTGAGAAAAGCGACCTTTTGAACTAAAGGACTAGGATTAACATTATAAAGCTGTCACCTACTGTAGCACTATTTAATACTGGTCCACACAATGTTCGTGCACAGTTAAATTTCTTAATGTTAATACATTTCAGTTATTCTTAAAATTAAAATGTTTCTATAAGCTTAGAGGAAAAGATTTTTATTTGCTTATATATGGCATGAATGACTACAGATTTACAGATCTTAGCATGAAAAATTAATATCTTATATGACAGGGATAAATCATGCATGCAAACGATGCATCAAAGTCATGAAATGGGCTACAATGCAATAAAATAAGGTATTCCAAAGTTGAACAAATGGAGGGGTGTGGCACCAAAGACACTCCTCGTCTGGGTCGCCATTTGGTCTAGGGTCAGCCTTGGCCATGGCACCACCTCCCCCACTCCCTGCCTGTGCCTTTTAGGTTAATTTGCTTCCCAGAGGATGAGCAGTCCCCGATACAGGACGCTATTGTGAGTAATTGTAATATTCGCTTATATAATAAAGGGTTTATTGGGACACTGTAAGTAACAACTCCAGCACTCCAGGCAGGACTAAAACCTTCCTCCAACTCCCCTCATATTTCATCTTCCTGGCCAAATATAATAACATCACATCAAAACAAGACAATAACTTAGCACTAAGATAAAGATACAGCACCATATATTGGCAGAGATGCTGTCAACACTAGTCATTACATAGCCCTTGCACAGGCCATGCACAGAAGATGGCTCCTTGCCAGGCTCCCCGGCTCCCTTTCCTGCATGCTATTTCAAAGGATACTAACAATCTAGCCTTAAGTAGTCACACTTTTTAGTTTCAAGTCTGAAACTAGCCTCTAGGCTGTAAAAGCAATGAGGATATTTGTCTTTGAGTCCAGTTCTAGGTAATTTGAAATGAATTGATATTACTAATTAAGGTATCGATGGTTATCTGTAAATTTCATTTGTGATGTTTCAGTGTTTACCACTACTGCTAAGTATAGTTTACTATGCTTTCAGTGTGTTACGCATCTGGGAAGGACACATGTTTATCATTCACAGCATTTAACAGAGACACCAGAGTAAGTAGGCAAACACATAAAAAGCGTGTCTTTCAATAAGCATAAAATTTACTCCTGTTCCATTAAAATTCAGAAAGGTATAGAGTTTCCTAGAAGGGCATTAAAATTTCTTTGAACCTTTATAGGTAGTGTATAAATAAGGGAAAGGAAAATATCTGTTATTAATTCTTCTTGAAATAATACGTTATTACTACAAAGAAAGTAGACAGTGTTCCAGTTGTTTGTTATGATCTGCAGAATGCCCAATTTACATTCATATTTCTCATGTAAAAACTGTTACCTGTCCAGGAGTTTTTAGTCAAATTGTTTCACTTCTCGGACCCAATTCATCTCAGATTCTTTAATCTTATATTGGCTCTTGACTCTACTGCAAAGAAAATAACCTTATTGTGAGTCAGACTCTGGGTCACAAAGAGACATTTATAAAGCACCACAGATGGCTTCTTGTGATTTATGATAGACATAGCTTCTCGGACTCTTGTTTAAATACTGAATTAAATACATCTGTGAGATGTATCAATGCTCCCTTTCCTTTTCAATGTCTTTTCTTCTTTATGCGCCTCCTCTTCTGTACCTTCTATGAGCTCTATTTCTCATCTCTTCTTAATTATTGCTATTTATATAGAGCTGTAACTGTTCATATTGTAACAGTGCCACCTGATGATGCCTACGATAACAGGCGTATGAATACTTTGAACCAACTGAGAGCTCTGTTGAGCCCTTCAGCCCTTCAGCGAATCTGAATTTCTCCCCATCTATTGCAATCTTGGCTGGGACAAAGTCTAGGTTCTCCCCCTCCATTCACTATTTTTAGAAGAGAATGTTAATCCACTTTTTGTCTTAACTCCCTCCACTCACACCAGCTCTGGTTGTAGTCCCAAAGAGCCTATTCTCAACTCCTCTCTTGTGGGACTCACTCCCTCTGCCCACCAGCTGACGCAGTAGAGCACCTCCCAGGAAGTTGCAATGGGATAAGGAATATCAGTGCTGAGGGCTACATTGTGCAAACTGGGCATTACCCATAGTAAGAAGCAGCGCACATTCCAGAGAGTGCAATGGGAGACATGCTGGCTCAGGGAATCCTGGAATGGGGTGCAGCTTGCTACCCCCTTCTGATTCCTACACCTCCCTGCCCCTTTATGCTACCATGTGGCCCCAGAGGAGTACAGAAGATGCAGTGGAGTTCTGGAATTCTGCCAGGCCCATATATCGGCCACACAAATGGTGCAGGAGGCTTTTTATTCTCGCTCTCCTCACTGTGTATAAGAACTGGTAGATTCTAGCCCTGTAATTAGAGATGGTTGTCAAATTGTATTGTTTTATTGTTCTTGCTAATTGGAAAGAAATGAACAGCTATAATATAATGTCTTTAGATAAATAAATAAGGCTGAAATCTTGACTCTATTGAAGTTAATGGCAGTGTTCCCATTGGCTTCACCCCAAATGAATATCTCTAACCCAATATACATGTACTAAAAATAACCTTCAGCCCTAAGGAGACACTTTAGAAAAAAGTGTTTGGTTGGTATTTCAGTATAACACTCACTTTTCAAGTTTTCCAAATGTTTTGCTAATTCCTAAGTTCTCATGAATGTTTTCATTGACTTCTTCATATAGTTGATTAATAAATAGGTTGCAGTTATCTAAGGGATAAGAATGACTTCCAATAAGGTGTTGAACAGTTGGATAACTGCTAAAAAACAAACTCACTCTAAATCTATCCCAGATGTATTCAATCTGACACCAAATGTATAGATACTTAGAAAACACTTCTTGCAAAGGTCTGCAGGGTTCAACACTGTTACCTCTTGGGAGCTCACTGTGTTACTGTAACTTTGTTTGACATGGGCTCTACAGTGAAGTCATTAATCAACACAAAAGGGGTATGGTGAAAGGAGACTTGGAATAGCTCAGTGGGCAAAGGTATCCCTAAAAAGTGCCTATCATTTTGCTGCAGAAACCTGTCTTTTATTCTTTACGGCCTATTTAGAAACACGTGTAAGGCATTGGCATCTTTATTAATGATGATAGTCATGAATTCCAGTGGAGAATCTAATTGTCCTCTCATAAGTGGTCTGTACAGGACGGCTCACCTACAATAAATGGCTGGAAAGAAGATTCAAGAAAAAAAGACACTGCAAATAATCTACCTCACTCTATTTTGCTATGTGAACCCTAACATCTATTGGTTTCATTTGGTTTGGTTTTATTGAAAGTAATAAATATATAAGTGTGATTTTAAAAATGGGTTGTTATAAAAAAAGGCAGTCTATAATAACAGAGATTCACCCTTCCACCACTGCGAAGATCCACACAAGCTCCCAGCAACTTCTGTTTCTTGTAAGTGTTATGATGGTCAAACATTTACACAGTGTACCTATGAAGAGGAAGGTAACAGTCTATCATTCTCACTGTGTAACACAAGCTTGTGGCTAATATGGTTATCACCTTCTATTATGTCAGCATGCATGAAACCCTGAATTTTTCATATGTTACTGACACCTTGCTGGATGATGCTACAGGATTATTGTTAGGCCAGTTTTCTCCTGTGTGGTTCTCAGCTAAGCAGATATCCCAAGAGGTAATGGTGTTGTGCTGGCCTTAAATGTAGATAGTGCTCTAAGCCATATTTGATTAATATTGTGTCCACCTTATATCTGAGTCCAAGGATGTAGTGAAGATGGCTTTGGTATTGCTGCACTTCAGGTCCCATGGCTGAACAGCCAGAATGTTGTCTGATTTGATGTTAGAGTCACGGAAGCTGATTGTCTGCAGGGACTTCTGTGTTCATGTGAACAATAACTCCTCCAGAAACTGGCTGTCATGACAATCATGGAACTGTTTGAGATAGTTTCTGGCTCAGTACACGAAACTGACCACATTCTGGAGTTTGTTGTTAGGCTGAATCTGGGGATTGAGGGAGAGGGAGTTTTAAAGCTTGTCAGTCAGTGGTTTGAAGTCTGGGCTCACATTTGCTCCTTTCAAGGTAAAATAACTATTTACAAGGCTGCCTGTGAAGTATGAAGATTGCTGGGTTCAAACAGCTCTGAGGAAGAATAATGTGCAGCTGATGAATTAATTCAGTATCCTGGTGGACATCATAATTTTTTGTTTCCCTGACTGTGAAAATCCTGACTCCCATCATCCTCTTCCCAATGCATCACCATGGTAGAGACGTGACCTGTGAGAGGTGACATTATTATCAAGGCTAGAGTGTTAGCAGCAGAAATTGCATGCTGATTTGGAACTAGCTGTGACACAAAGAAATTTAAAAATCTTGGATTAGGCCACGGGTGGGTAAACTATGGCCCGCGGGCCGCATCCTGCCCATCAGACCCTTGTGCTCCCGCCAGGGAGCAGGTTCTGGGTGCTTGCCCCACTCCGGCACTCCAGCCGGGGAGCAGAGTTGGGGGCTTGTTCCGCTCCATGCATGTCATGGCTCCACCCAGGTCCCCCATCTGGCTCTTATGTGTAACTGCGGCCAATGGGAGCTCCAGGGGCAGTGCCTGCAGACAGGCCAGCATGCAGAGCTGCCTGGCCATGCCTCTGCATAGGAGCTGGAGGGAGGACATGCCACTGCTTCCAGGAGCTGCTTGAGGTAAGTGCCGCCCAAAGTCTGCACCCCTGACTCCCTCCCATGCTCCAACCCCCTGCCCCAGCCCTGATCCCCCTCCTGCCCTCCAAACCCCTCAGTCCCAGCCTGAAGCACCCTCCTATGCCCCCTACCCCTCATCCCCAGATCCACCCCAGAGCCCGCACCCACAGCTGGAGCTCTCACCTCCCCACAAACACACCCCAACCCTCTGCTGCAGCCTGGAGCACCCTCCTGCACCCTGAACTCCTCATTTCTGGCCTCACCCCAGAGCCCGCACCCCCAGCCAGAGCCCTCAACCTCTCCCGCACCCCAACCCCCAATTCCATGAGCATTCATGGCCTGCCATACAATTTCCATACCCAGATGTGACCAACAGGCCAAAAAGTTTGCCCACCCCTGGATTAGGCCCACATCCTCAAAGGTATTTAGGTATCTACTTCCCACTGATTTCAATGATAATTAGGTGCCTAAATAGCTCTCAGGATCTGGGCCCTAAACCCTTTGGTCTGGCCACGTTCTATTGGGTACTTGGAGCAAAAGTGGTTGTAGGTTTGCATTATGGCCCAAGAACCAAGGAGGCATGATTTTTCCAATCTGAGTCTCATGTTGTTTTCTGCCCATATTTCTAACCTTTCTGTGTCCCTTTGTATTAGCCTGGCTGGAATTCAAAGCACCTCTCTACTCAGTATCATTTTAATATTTCATTAACATGCCATTATTTTAATATTTCATTAACATGCCGTTAGTCCATTTTCAGATCATTAAAGTTGTTTTTAAAAAGATGGGGTAACTCACTATATACCTCTCCCCAGTTCACCAAATATATGTATTATTCTTTTCTTTTTGTTTTGGTCCTTCAGATGATTTTCAGTCCCTTTGACAGTTTGACACTTTGAATTATTTTTTAGAATAAGATTTCAGAGAAACTGCATCAAATATACTAAATCCCATCTAAGTTCTTCTAGAAATCAAATAAAGTTTATTTGTCAAGTGTACATGTTTGAAAAATGTGTTTTGGAGGTTTTGGTGGATTTAAGAGAGTGACTCTCTCCATAAATCCTGTTAGGAGAATAAGCCCTTCTAAATCTTCCCTACTGCTTCTGTTTCCAGCACTACACATTATTTCCCTAGGCATATAATATCCCAAACCAAGCCAGTCAAAACAAAACAATAATTGCTAAGCTATATGTGTATTCCATCATCAACAAGGAAGCTTTGTTTGTTTTTATTTGTTTCCTTTTATTTTATGAATGAATCCATGAGAATGAGGGTTTATGGGATAGCCTGGGCAGAGAAGTGTTTGTTTGTCTTTAATTTCTCTGCGAATACAGTGAGGTGAGCAGTCATTCTTATTTCTTCTGACAAATTTCTATGAAAGATTCTTTGTACTCTATAAGAAACACTACTCAGAGTCCTGGAAGATGTTATGATTTAATAGCGCTGACAGAACCATATTATTAAAACTTTTCATTCAGTTCTTACACTGGTTTTCTGATCAAAGGAGACTTCTCTGCATTTTTAGGGCTATGATATTTGCCAGCATAACCATTAGGTTTGTTCTGGATGTCACCAACTCTCCCTGCCTGTCTTCACAAATGTGCTTAATTTTCATTCTTCAGCTAATGCACGTTACTTTTTGTCATTATTCTTTTAGGATTTAAGAGTGTATTATTTTTCTTTAGCATATTTTGAATATGTCTGACTCCCTGTCTTTATAGGAAATGTGGTGTCATGACCCATGTGCCTAAAACCCAGGTCTTCAGGAGCAGCCATGCTCTAACCCTCCACAGTGTGGCTTATCCAGGACCCATGAAGCCCAGCCCCTGTTTGAGGCTCCACCCCTGGGGTCTTACTGACAGAGTCCGAGAGCAGCTGATTGGCCTGCTGACCTTACTTAAGCTAGCAGCAGAAACAGGAAATGTGAGCAACTGGGATCCACCCTGCTCTGGACTGTGTGCTTCCCGCTTCTGCTACCCTGGCTTGACATCCTGGCACCCCAATAGGAAACAAAGGGTAGAAATTAATGGTTTTTACCTTTAGCTCTTCAAAATGGAGAGAGATAATTAGCAGTGTCACCCAGGAACTTGTACTGGGACCAATGCTGCTCAACATATTCATAAATGATCTGGGAAAAGGAGTAAACAATGAGGTGGCAAAATTTGCAGGTGATATAAAATTACTCAATAGTTAAGAGTTAAAATTACTTAGATAGTTAAGTCAAAAGCAGATTGTGAAGAGTTACAAAGGTATCTCACAAAACTGAACTGGATGACTGGGCAACAAAATGGCAGATGAAATGCAATGTTAATAAATGCAAAGCAATGCACACTCGAAAACATAATCTCAACTATACATATAAAATGATGGGGTCTAAATTAGCTGGTACTAATCAAGAAAGAGATCTTGGAGTCATCATGGATAGTTCTCTGAAAACATCCACTCAATGTGCAGCAGCAGTCAAAAAAGTGAACAGAATGTTAGGAATCATTAGGAAAGGGATAGATAATAAAACATAAACTATCATAATGCCACTATATAAATCCACGATGGAGTGGAAGATGGCAGCCTTCATGAAGCCCACTCTGTTAAGCGAGAAATCACAACTAGTGTCATGAACCCGGTGACTGAACAAAGTTCTGGAACTAGGATCCTCCAATTCAACACTGAGGGACTTTCCTGCGTGAAGTGTTAGTATCTCGCGAACATGTTGAAGGTGCATAACATCGACGTCCTTATACTCCAAGAAACCCATGTCTCTAATGACCAACAGGCTAGCCATTACCATATCCATGTAACAACCTCATGACTAGCCACTATCATCTAAAATATGGCCTGGCCACATATGTGAAGAAGACCATCACGGATTTTGACGTCTTCCCTCCAACTGAAGACGCAGCTACCTCCACCTCCACCATCAAGATAGGAGAACTACACATTACTAACATGTATAAAGCCCCTAATTTGAAATGGCCAAAGCCAGCGCTCCCAAGTACACCAATCCCAGCCATATATATTGGTGACTTTAACAACCACCACAGTATGTGGGGCGATGAAGTAAATGAAGCTGATGGTGAATACTTCATAGACTGGATGTCCGCGGAATATCTGCAACTGGTTATCTATCCCGAACTGTGAGCAACTTTCCACAATGCGATTACAACCCAGACTTCACCATTGTTTCCAAAGATCAAAGCTGGAACATACTTCATGCATCCCATAAAATGCTTCCCGACATCCCCAACAGCCAAGATAGGCCCATCATCACCCATGACCACATCAAAATCCCTGTGATTCTGTCATAATGAATACCACGGTGAAACCTGGCCAAAGCTGACTGGAACTGCTATAAGGAAGCCATCAAAAAACCGGTGATTCAAACCCCCGCAACACCAGAATGTTATCACTGTTCATTGGCCTCTTTACTGCCACCGCCAAGAAGAGTGTCCCCCGAGGCTTCCAGGAAGAATACACTCTCTGCTGGACAAAAGAGAACCAGGACCTTCACCAGCAATACAATCATTTAGGCAGCCCAAAGGTTGCAAAGGCCCTGTCTCTAGAATCAGCCAGATGCCATTGGTGGATTGAGTGTGTTGAAGGTCTGAAATTCACACACTCTAGACGCCATGCCTGGGCCTTACTATGATGTCTTGGAGCCACTAATCTGACAGAATATCAGACCTCAAAAGTCTGGCCCAACTCCGTAGCCTCCAAATTGGTGGAGAGCACAAAAGGACCATACAACAGAAACACCAAGCGAGAGATCCATTGTCAACAGCTGCGAGGAGCGGCACCAGGAGCCGGCAAACAGGGCTGCTAACAGGGGAGTTTAAGTGGGAGTGAGTCCCATTGGAGGGGAAGGTATCTGTACTTGCGTCTGTCTTTGTAGTGCTTGTCTGTGTAGAAGCCTGTAGGGGCAGTGTGCTGGGAGGGCTGCTGAGCCCGGAGCCCTGATTAGGGGGCAGAGCTTGGCTGATTAGGGGGCCTATAAAAGAGGCCTCCCAGCCGAGCAGCGGCACAGCTGCGAGGAGCGGCACCAGGAGCCGGCAAACAGGGCTGCTAACGGGGAGTTTAAGTGGGAGTTTACAGGGGGAGGTGGAAGGGGAGGCAGGAGGGCGTAGCGCGCGGTGTGCTTTGTTGCCACAGGAGCAGCAGGCAGAGACCACCGCAGCCATGAGCCAAGCAGCGGGGGACACCATGCAGATGATTGCTTGCAGCAGCTGTGGTATGTACATTGTCCTCGCTGGGGAGCCTGAACAAAGGTATGTGTGCATGAAATGCCGCCTAATAGACCTGCTAGAGGAAAAGATTAGAGGGCTCCAGATGCAGGTAGATACTATGGTAGAGTTTAGAAGGGGATTCGAGCAGCTAATGGAGCAGAAGCAGGGTGTGGCAGAAGGGGAATGCTCAGGGGTGCAGGTGGAAGCACAGGCTATGGTCTGTGAGGGGGGAAGGCCAGGGGCAGAGCAAGATCAGTGGAAGCATGTGACTGTGAGGAGCAGGCCAAGGAAAAGGAGGGCTAGTGAGGGGGGAATAGAACTCAGGAACAGGTTTGAGTGTTTAGATAACGAGGAAGAGAGGCAGCAGGTGGTAACTGATGGTGGGAGGCAGAGAAAGAAGAGAAGAGCGGCTAGTCCAATAGAGAGAGGGCAGGAGTTGATGGAGACGGCACCAATACCGGGCCCCAGTAGGATAGAGGATGGCACTAGGGGGACTACAAGGGAAAATAGAGAGACACAAGAGGTACGACTACAGGGAACAGGGGATAGATTTGTACAGAGTACTGTCACCAGGCAAAGGCAGGTTTATGTGATTGGAGACTCCTTGCTGAGGAGGTTGGACAGGCCTGTGACCAGGGCAGACCCTGAAAACAGAAGGGTGTGCTGTCTGCCAGGCGCTAAGATAAGGGATGTGGACCTGCGGTTGAAAAGGATCCTAAAAGGAGCAGGTAAGAACCCTTTGATCATCCTTCACGTAGGAACGAACGACACGGCTAGGTTCTCGCTAGAGAGAATTAAGGGAGATTACGCCAGGCTGGGGAAGACACTTAAGGAAGTGGAGGCTCAGATTATCTTTAGTGGGATTCTGCCTGTTCCTAGAGAAGGACAGCAAAGGGCTGACAGAATTGTGAGGATAAATAGCTGGCTAAGGGAGTGGTGCTATAAGGAGGGCTTTGGGATGTATGGCCACTGGGAGGCTTTCGGGGACAGACAGCTGTTCTCGCGGGATGGACTTCACCTGAGTAGGGAAGGGAATAGACTTCTGGGAGGGAGGCTGGCTCATCTCATTAAAAGGGCTTTAAACTAGGAACTTGGGGGAGACGGTTGGGAGATGTTCAGTTAATCTCCACGCCAGATTCCAACACTGAAAAGGAGTGTGAGGACATAAGCACAGACATAGGTAGGGGTAGGGAATTGGACATAAGAAAGAGGGGGCGGATGGACAGCATGGGGTCCGTTCCAAATTGCATAATTAATGGGAGAAAGGATAGACAGCATACAGTAAGATGTTTATACACCAATGCGAGAAGCCTAGGTAACAAAATGGAGGAATTGGAGCTCCTGGTCCAAGAAATGAAACCTGATATCGTTGGAATAACCGAAACGTGGTGGAACGGTAGTCATGACTGGAGTACAGGTATGGAAGGGTATGTGCTGTTTAGGAATGACCGGAAAAAAGGCAAAGGTGGGGGAGTGGCTTTATATGTCAATAATGAGCTAAAATGTAAAGAAATAATAAGTGATGGAATGGATAAGACGGAGTCTATATGGGCAACAATTACACTGCATAAAAGAACTACAAGAGCCTCCCCCGGGATAGTGCTTGGGGTGTGCTATAGACCGCCGGGATCTAGCCTGCAGGCGGACAGAGAACTACTAAATGTTTTTAGGGAAGTAAAAACTGATAAGAACTGTGTCATCATGGGGGACTTTAATTTCCCAGATATAGATTGGGTAACAAATGCTAGTAACAATAACAGGGCTCAGATGTTCTTAGACGTGCTAGCAGATGAATTCCTTCATCAAGTAGTAACTGAACCGACGAGGGGGGATGCCATTTTAGATTTAGTGCTGGTGAGTAGTGAGGACCTCGTTGAGGAAATGGTCGTAGGGGACAACCTTGGCTCGAGTGACCATGAGCTAATTCGGTTTAAACTAAATGGAAGGATTAACAGAAATGATACTGTAACTAAGGTTTACAATTTCAAAAAGGCCAACTTTAATAAATTAAGGCAACTACTTAGGGAAGTGGATTGGGCTAACATACTTAGGGATTTAAAGGCAGATGACGCCTGGGATTATTTCAACCAGAAGTTGCATGAGATATCTGAGGCCTGTATCCCGAGAAAGGGAAAACGATTAGTGGGCAGGAGATTTAGACCTAGCTGGATGAGCGGGAGTCTCAAAGGGGCAATTAAGAAAAAACAGAAAGCGTACAGAGAATGGAAGAAGGGAGGGATCAGCAAGGAAACCTACCTTAGTGAGTTTAGAGCATGTAGGGATGTGGTGAGAAAGGCCAAAAGCCGTGTAGAGTTGGACCTTGCGAGGGGAATTAAATCCAATAGTAAGAGGTTTTATAGCCATATAAATAGGAAGAAAACAAAGAAAGAGGAAGTGGGACCGCTGAAGAATGTGGATGGAGTGGAGATTAAGAATAATCTAGGCATGGCACAATATCTAAATGAATATTTTGCTTCGGTCTTTAATAAGGCTAATGAAGGGTTTAGGAATAGAGGGAGTAGGACAGAGGGGAATGTAGGAGGGGGGATAGACATTACAGTATCAGAGGTGGAAGCCAAACTTGACCAGCTAAACGGGACTAAATCGGGCGGACCGGATGATCTTCATCCTAGAATATTGAAGGAACTGGCGCGAGAAATTGCGAGCCCCTTGGCGACAATTTTTAATGAATCTATAAACTCGGGGGTGGTACCGTTGGACTGGAGAATAGCTAATGTGGTTCCTATTTTCAAGAAGGGGGAAAAAAGTGACCCGGGTAACTACAGGCCTGTTAGTTTAACTTCTGTAGTATGTAAGATCTTGGAAAAAATTTTGAAGGAGAAAGTAGTTAAGGACCTGGAGGTGAATGGCAACTGGGACAGATTACAACATGGGTTTACGAAAGGCAGGTCGTGCCAAACCAACCTGATCTCCTTCTTTGAGAAAGTAACAGACCTTCTAGATAAAGGAAATGCGGTGGATCTAATATACCTCGATTTTAGTAAAGCGTTTGATACAGTTCCGCATGAGGAATTATTGGTTAAATTGGATAAGATGGGGATCGATAGGAAAATCCAGACGTGGATAAGGAACTGGTTAAAGGGGAGACTGCAGCGGGTAGTACTGAAAGGTGAACTGTCAGATTGGAGGGAGGTCACCAGTGGGGTTCCTCAAGGATCGGTTCTGGGTCCGATTTTATTTAATCTATTCATTACTGACCTCGGAACCAAATGTAGGAGTGGGCTGATAAAGTTTGCGGATGACACAAAGTTGGGAGGCATTGCCAACTCGGAGAAGGATCGGGATATTCTGCAGGGAGACTTGGATGACCTTGTAAATTGGAGTAATAGTAATAGGATGAGATTTAATAGTGAGAAGTGTAAGGTGATGCATTTAGGGATGACTAATAAGAATTTCAGTTATAAGCTAGGGACGCATAGGTTAGAAGTGACTGAGGAGGAGAAGGACCTCGGAGTCCTGGTTGATCGCAGGATGACTATGAGTCGGCAATGCGACGTGGCTGTGAAAAAAGCTAATGCGATCTTGGGATGCATAAGGCGAGGTATTTCTAGTAGGGACAGGGAGGTGCTGCTTCCGTTATACAAAGCGCTGGTGAGACCTCACTTGGAGTACTGTGTGCAGTTCTGGTCTCCTATGTTTAAAAGGGATGAACTGAAACTGGAACGGGTGCAGAGAAGGGCAACTAGGATGATCCGAGGAATGGAAAACCTTTCCTATGAAAAGAGACTCGAGGAGCTTGGTTTGTTTAGCCTAACCAAAAGAAGGCTGAGGGGGGATATGATTGCTCTCTTTAAATATATCAAAGGGATAAATACCAGGGAGGGAGAGGAATTATTTCAGCTCAGTGCTAATGTGGACACAAGAACGAATGGATATAAACTGGCCGTGGGGAAATTTAGGCTTGAAATTAGACGAAGGTTTCTAACAGTCAGAGGGGTGAAATTTTGGAACAGCCTCCCGAGGGAAACGGTGGGGGCGAAAGACCTCTCTGGCTTCAAGATTAGGCTAGATAAGTTTATGGAGGGAATGGTTTGATGGGATTACGTGATTCTAATCAATTAGGCAATAACGGCCATCGCTGGTAAAATGAGGGTCTGGCTAGAGATTCTTGCCTGTATGCTCGGGGTTCTGCTGATCGCCATATTTGGGGTCGGGAAGGAATTTTCCTCCAGGGTAGATTGGCAGTGGCCCTGGAGGTTTTTCGCCTTCCTCCGCAGCATAGGGCAGGGGTCGCAAGCTGGAAGATTCTCTGCGACTTGAAGTCTTTAGATCACGATCTCAGGACTTCAACAGCAGAGTTAAGGGAAAGTGGGGGGGTCAGTTTTTGTGGCCTGCATCATGCGGGGGGTCAGACTAGATGACCATATTGGTCCCTTCTGACCTTAAAGTCTATGAATCTATGAAAAAAACTACATTGGATAATGACCTCAATCCCTCCACAAGACCCCGTAGCCATCTGTATAGACTAAGTGAAGGAAGGTTTAGCCGCAATGAAGAAAGGAAAGTTGGCCGGCGGAGATGATATCTTCCTGGAATTTCTTCATCAAGTAGGCCCCAGGGGATTCCAATGGCTGGCAAAAGCTGTACACCAAAACCATGGAATCCGGAGGCATCCAAAAAGCTGGTGGGAGGCGATAGTCATTACCACACTCAAACTGGGCAAGCCGACCAACAACCTCGGAAGCTATAGTCCAATATCCTGTGCACTATCAACAAACTCCTAGAATGTATCATCCTCCGGAGAATCAGCCGTCTTGTGGTGTCAGGATTCTGGGCTAAACACAGTTGCTGCAGCCAAGTTTTGGCCCTTGTAATGCATATCGAGACCAGATTCCAGAGGAAATCTAAGACCGGTGCAGCCTTTGTAGACCTGTCATTGGCCTACGATACAGTCTGGATTAAATGCCTGATGCTGAAGCTCGCAAGGATCATCCCCTTCCTCAAAACACTACGCCTACTATGAACAATGCTGAGCAATAGGCAGTTACGTGTCCACTTGGATGGCGAAGTCACTTTGCCCCAGTTCCACAACAATGAACCGATAAGAGGCTCGGTACTTGCACTGACACCCTTCAATGTCTACACAAGCAATATGCCGCCAATGAAATCACACAAATTTGCATATGTGATGACCTTGCCCTGTCAACACAAGCAGCCACCTTCAGCAACATAGAGTCCACCTTGAACAGGGACCTAAACACCATGGGGAAATATTTCTAAAATAGAGGCTCAAGCCAAACCCCCACAAAACAACAGTCACTGAATTCCATCTTGATAACAGGAGCACTAAGCACACCCTGAAAGTGACCTTCTGCAGCAACACTGTGCAACATTATCCCACTCTAACCTATCTCAGAGTGAAGCTGGATTGCACACAAACTTTCCACGACCATCTGAAGAAGGTAGCTGCCAAGACACAGACAAGGGTCAACCTGGTCCAGACACTGGAAAGCAGAAGCTGGGGAGCATGAGCATCAGTGTTACGGACATCAGTGATGGCCCTTGTGTACTCCATAGCCAAGTAGTGTGCACTTCATTCCCTGCACAAGTTTACCCTCCTCAGGAGAAACCACCCATCTCTGGATAAACAACACAGTCCATCTTCATGGCCTCCCAGATCCTGTCACCTTCAAGCAGAGGGCCCAGTTCACTGCACACTTCTAGCAGGAGGCCCTATGTCAGTGGTCCCCAAACTTTTTATGTCATGCCCCCCCTTACCTATAATGTAATCTGTCCATGCCACCCTGGGAGCGGGGGCTGGGAGCCAAGGCTGTGGTTGGAGTCACAGCTGGGGCCAGAGCCACAGCTGGGAAGCCACAGACAGGAGCAGGAGTTGTGTCCAGGCACCATAGCTCGGAGCAGGAGCCACGGCCAGGAGGGGGGCCAGGGCTGGGAGCCGGGAGCCAGGCCACAGTTGGGGACTGAGAATGGGGCCAGGGCACATTTGGGGCTGGGAGCCAAAGCTGGGGCCTCGGCTAGGGATGGGGCCAGGGCCAGAGCCGGAGCAGAGGTGGGTGCCGCTCCCTCCCTGCTCCCTATGGTGCTGGCCCAGGCTGCAGCTGGGAGCGGGAGCAAAGCTGTGGGTGGGGCTGAAAGCCGCAGCCAGGAGCGGGGTCAGGGCTGGAAGCGGGAGCCACAGCCGGGAGCCAAGCCATGGTCGGCATCTGAGGACGGTGCTGGGAGCTAAAGCCAGGCCCTCGGCTGGGGGCAGGGCTGGGACCAGAGCTGGAGTGGAGGTGGGGATAGAATGGGGCTAGGTGGCACTCCCTACCACGCCCCATGGGGGTTGACTTAGGCCCCACCGCACCCCCTGAATGTTCCCCCACTCCCCCCAGTTTGGGGACCATTGCCCTATGTCTATTAGGGGTCTATCTGCACCTGTTCTCTGCCTACCATCCTGAGTCGAATGACCAAATGGAAAGAATCAATCCTAGAGCAATATCTACGGTGCTACACTAACCATCACCAGGATGACTGGTCTTCGTTATTGCCATATGCCAAGTTCTTGTGTAACAATGCAGACCACACATCCACAGGTCACAGCCCTTCTTTGTCAACTATGGATACCACCCTGATTTCACTCACAACTACTGACATCTTCCCCCAAGCCATTTGCCTTGGACCTAGTACAAAACATCCATCACATCCAAAAAGAGGTGAAGGGATACCTTGAAAAGGCAAAGGAGGACTACAGAAAACATGAGGACAAACATAGATAGCAAGGCCCTGCTGACTCTGTGAGACAAAAGGTATGACTTTCTGCATAAGACCTCTACACAGACAGACCCTCGTGGAAACTACACCACCAGTTCCTTGGCCTGTACCGGATTCGGCAACAAATCAATCCTGTATCCTTTGAGTGCCAGCTCCCTCAATCCCTTAAAGTCCACCCCATATTCCATGTCTCACTCCTAAAACCCTACACTGAGAACACATTTCCCCATATAGCCCAATCACCGCCCCCCACTAGTGCACGCAAGGTTAGGAGGAATATATTGTCTACAAAGTCCTCACTTCCAAGGTCAAGCAGGGTAAACTGTGATACCTGATTGACTGGGAAGGTTAGAGGCTCGAAACCAGGTCCACATGAGCAGTCATGCTCTAATCCTTCATTTGGCAGCCTGCTAACAACTGCTTACCTAGGACTCATGAAGCCCAGCCCCAGTTTGAGGCTCTGCCCCTGAGATCCTATTGGCTGAGTCCTAGAGCAGCCAATTGTCCCACTGACCCTACTTAAACCAGGAACAGGAAGCTCTCTGAACATCTGGGATCCACCCTGCTCTGGAGTGTGTGCTTTTTGCTCCTGATCCCCCAGCTTGACTTCCTGACATCCCAACCTGGCTTGACTCCAGGCTTGTGGTTCCCGACTTGTGGTTCTGATCTCTGGTTTGTCTCCTGCCTCTGATCCACTGGTACCCTGACCTGGCCTGACTCTAGTTCCCGACTCGTGGTTCTGATCTCAAGTTTGTCTCCTGCTTCTGATCTCCTGGTATCCTGGCCCAGCTGGCTCTCGACCCCTGTCTTGTGACTGGACTCCAGCTCTGACCACTAGATCTGGCCGCCCATGACCTGGCGGAGACATGGGGTCAGAGAAAGAGCTAAAGCGTTTGCATTTTGAACACTCAATTATGAAGAGTCTGTTCCTTGAAAGGAATCATTTCATCCTCAGTCAATAAAACTCTTTACTTCCTTAAAAGATTTCTTTTTCCAGCCCTCAAAGTTCCTTTCCTGATTTCCGAAGACAGCTTACCATGTACTGGGAGAAATCGAAGCTCTGTTTGAGAGATGGTCTGCCAGTGAAACTGAGACAACATTAGCACCATCCTATTGACTAGGGTTTGACTTCATGGGGAAATTGAATGGCTTTAGAAGCAGAGTAATCAGAATAGAATAGAGTTACTTTTTACATCTCCACACAGGAAGTTATACCAGCATAGCTACAGTGATATCATTATACTGCTATAATTCTGCCAGTCAATTTCCACAGGTAGTCAATCCCCGATTCAGAAAAGCCCCTACAATAACTATGCTGCTGTTAAGACTGCTTCAGCTCCTACCCTCCTAATGACTTCAATGGGGATTGTCCATGACTGAGGATTGTTGGAAAGGGCTCACTAACTGCATGTATGTGTACATGTAATAGTTAGCCTCTGGCAGAAGAAGGGAAGAATATGAGCAACCAAGATTAGGAGCTATATTGTATCTTGCAGGCGCAGTGTCACATGAAGGATGGTGCAGAGGTACACTGCCCCAAGAGGAGTTCCAGACCCCACTGTGCCTCAGACAAGCACAACGCCTCCTAGAATGCTAGAGTTTGGGCTCAGTGCACCCCTCTGTCTGAACAGCAATGATGGCCTCAGGAGAGAAGGATCAGTGCAGCCTGTTATATTCCACACATTTTAGAGAGGCTAGCATTGGCTTGCATACCTCTTGTGATCAGGAAAGTGCAAGGCCCACATTATGCCCTGGCTCTATACAAGTGCACATGGGTACGGAATCTAGTGGCATGAACCCTCCTTCTCCTTTTTGCACACCTCCACAGGGCCCAACACAGTAATGTCTTATGAATATCACTAGTTGGCATATTGCAAGAGCTGGAGGAGATTGTCAAAGGCACAAATGGGAGTTAAGCACACAGCTCTCAGTGGTATGTGGGCACAGATTTTGTGCCTTTGAAAATCTACCCTGTAACTTTTAATGAGCTGAAGAAAAGCCTTGAAGGACTTTTTGTGCCATTACTTTTTTAAAGGAAGAACATTTCCTCTCTTTGTTCCTACTTAAGTAGACATATCCTGAAAAAATGATTCAAAAAGTGTCAGCTATGGTAGAAAAATGACACATGAGCCCAGTCTACAGTTTTGGAATGAAGTTGTGATATGTGCTTTTAAATTATCCTATCCCTTTGAAAAGTCAAGTGACATATTGATTAATCCTTCTTTTATTATCTACCAGATGCCCATCTCTGTCTGCCTGAAAGTAGGGTCTCTAATCTGCATCATAAACCATATTTCTCTTTTGTGGCATTCGTTTTTAGAATTTTTAAAAACCTTAGAATTTAGACAGAAACCCAGGAATTACTGCATTCTTGGCATTGCAATCTGTGCCTTAATTTGTAGATAATTCAGTTCAGGCACTTGATTTGTTAAAATAACCGATATAAAAAAGGGGATATTTCTATCCTTGAGGTGGTTAGGTCTAAATAGTCTACAACCATGTAAATTCTATTGCTGACCATGGGAGTTTTATAAATATATCAACAAGAAGATCAACCTGTCTACTTAGGGTACAGCGTTTCACCACTGTGCAAGGTCAAGGGAAGCAAAACCTACACAGAAAGCTTCGGTGTAGCTATGCAGACAGAAAAGGTGGCTACATAGGAGCTTTCCTGCCCACTATGTAACTGCTTCCGTTCCCTTTGCAAAAACTCTGTGCCCCATGGAATGTGTAGAGAAAGGAAGCATAGGCAGTGAAACAGAAGAGGTTGGAACTGACGCTCTGCATAGCAGAATTTCACTGCTCCATAGACTAAACTCCATGCTAAAAACCCTTCTAAATTAGTAAGTGCTGCTTAAACTAGCACGAATTAATCCTCTGACACTTGGTCTTAGACTTTCCATTGATACCCTGACTTTGATAGGCATTGGAACAGGCCCTTAGTGAGCTCCATCTGAGTGGGTCCCAGAGTGCAGGCATTGGACCTAAACCTCTAGCGTCTGAGCAAGGGTATAATGGTTAGCAGTGTTTGCTGGGACTCAGGCAACCTGGCTTCAGTTCCTTGTTCTGCCACAGGATTCCTGTGTCCTTGAGCAAGTCACTCTCTCTCTTTCTCAGTTTTCTATCTGGAAAACGGGGATAATAGCACTTCCTTACCTCATAGGGGTGCTGCAAGGATAAATACATTAAAGACTGACTGATGCTCAGATACTGTGGTAATGAGGGCCATATAAATACCTTCTAAGCTAAGATAAAGAGCTAGAGTCAGCAATGCTACTGTTGTTAAGGGGGCCCCTGAGAGAAATTCTGGAGGTAAAATCTATCTGCCTGCAAGGCCAGGAATCAGTGGGGATCAGGACAGGATTTCTCAGGTTTTCTCGATCTCTACACCTTTCCCCCATTTCCTGCATCACTTACCCACCAATGCTGTGGAATGGGGAAGATTTCAGTCCATTGTCCGTGTTTCAAAAGTCATGTGGGTTTTTTGATTTTTTTGTTCTTCTTCGCATATTTTGATGTGAAAGGGGAACAGATGGCACTCAGTCTTTAAGGGGATGTTTTGCCGTGTTGTGTGCAATGGAATAAATACACAACACTTCTTGTTTCTAGCAGTTGCATGACTAATCCATCACACAGACACCAGTGGAAATTTAGCTTCAGTTTCTTTAATGGCTTCAGGAAGCCTAGAGAGCTTTTCATTTTATGGAAGAAAAATATGTTTCTGCTTATCAGCAGGTACATAACATTAAATTCTGATTATTAGAACAAATGATTCCTAGCATACAGATTAGCCATGCCATGTGGTTAATATTCATCCGCTGCTGCCTATTTCTTGGTATTGCTCTTTTCACACTTCTTTATATATCAAAAATGAAACAGTAATCTTCACAGCTGTTGCTGGAATTCTTCAGTGCGATTTCATTATAGCTGGGGAAAATTTTAAAAGAGCAAAGCTTTCAGCAGAATGCTCAGCTCTCTTACCATGAGCTGGGCAGTTAGATAACATAAGACATGAGTGAAGTCCACCTTATCTTTTAATCAAAATGTACTGCAAATATTCCAGATATTAGACAGACACAGAGAGGCATTGTCGTCGCTACCTACTTTAGGGGTAATAATTAACATTTATCATCGAAAGAACTCTATATCCTCCAGAAATGCATCAATTGAAACTAAGGACCTGAACTGTGGGAGGTGAAGGTAAGTGCATAGTAGAAATGCCTAGAGCAGAGTCTAACAGGGAGAATATTGTCTTGCATGAATATTGGACCTGATTCTCTCCTTATTTCCACTGGTATAAGAGCCTGACCCAAAGCCAACTGAAGTCAGTGGAAGTCTTTCCATGGACTTCAATGAGCTTTGGATCAGGAACTATATAGGGAACAATTGTGCTGAAGTCAATGCATTGGACCAGTGTTTAAAACTAATGGCAGTCAGAGGGGACAATCAATCCTTAGCAATTCGCTTCCTGTGACCAATGCACAACTGGAGCTAATTCCCGCAGTCCATTTAACTAGCAAATTCGCTGCATTCTTTTATTTATGATAATTGCCTTTTTCTCTACTTTTTTCCTCTTGGCAAAGTGATAATATCTTTGAACTTCTATTAAAATAATATGTTGTTTTCACAGTAGGAACTGGTTGTGTACTTATATAATTGGAAATCATATAGTCTAAGAAGAGAGTTCTGGTGCTTAAAATTAACTACAGATTTCTTAATTTATAGTTGGAAACCAAGATAGCATATACTTCTAAGGGGTAAGATATTGACACATATGTTTGGAAGTAAAGTTAAGAGTAAAAAGAAAGTAAATTTTAAAAGTTTAATAAAAAGAGAAAGGAATATTTATAGGGTTTATAATTAAACCTTTAAAGCAGACGATGAGGGCTCCATTCCAAAATTAATTGATGAGAAAAGAAAAATCCAATTCTCAAATCACCCCTTCCCCCCCCCCCCGAATGTTTATGGCCCCATTGTTCTTTATAATGGATTAGAATTAAAGATGCAAAATCTGGATCCAGTTCTGAATTTCTTGAAGTTCCAGGGGGGATGTAGAGATCCAGTCTGAGCCTGTAACCAATTAAAATGTTACTAAGTATATGTCCTCATTTTAACAACAGACTTTAAAATATTCAACTAAGATTCAACTGAATGTAAGTGGCCTGTTTTCTGAATTCTCACGTTAGTTGTTTTGATCAGATTTTAAACTTAGCTTTAAAAAATGTGTTAAGGGAAGAATCTAGGGATGATGCAAACACTGAAATGCCATTGCATAGGATCTTGTTGATACCAGGTGTGGAAAAAGTTCTGCATACAACTTTCTAACACCCCTCCCCCCGCCCCACACACACCCTTTCTTTCAAATACTTCTCAAACTGGTATTATCGACTGAAAGAAAGAACTGAACACCAGTCAGTAAATGAAGTGCCTGCCTGGAGATAGGGGCCAGGATCTAGATCTTGCTGTGAAAAATAATTATTCCGGGCCAGTGGACCTGCTGTTCACATGTGTGTTTAACCATTAAAAAGTTATTACACTCATATTGGCTGTTGCTAGATAACACAATGTTCTCAGTGTGCTATGGTATTACACTCCAATCTCCCACTGCTTAGATTATAGATATCCTAAGAAAAAAAAAACACAGATATGGCAAGAAGTATGACTTCTTGGTGTGTGTGAGGGGGGCGAGAGCGGGAAGTAAACATTCTCATCTTTCAAGCCCCTGTATTAAAAGATGTGATAATTTGTTCAGGATTTTATGTATCATTTTTATGTATTTATACAATATGGCTAAATAGTCTGAAATACACTTACCCTTCCATAGTAAAGATCTCCCTTTAGTTATTCCCTGAATTCCTTTGTGTCTTCTTCAACCACGGGATACTTAAGCCACCAAGAAAAGAAAGTCACAGAAGAGGATAAAGCTCTCAGCAAAAGCGAAGAGTTCTATGTAAGGCCCAAATTCTGCAACTACTTATGTATGTGCTTAACTTTATGCCTGTGAGTAATCCTACTGAGTTCAATGAGACTAGAAACTAATTAATGAGACAGTAACTGTGGGACTAAAATGACTCAGGTCTATCAAAAGGAATGACATTTGAAAGATCTGTTCATGACTTTCAATGTGCCCAAAGCAGAAAATAAGCTTTTCTTTCTAGAACTTCAGCAGTTTAACTAACTACAATGCCTTCTCAAATATCCACTGGTCAAAAGCTATATACAAGAAATCTAAAACTATGTTGGACCTCAGTGTTAAAAAGGGAGAGTACTTATATTGTAGAGTTCCATCAAAAGAGACTTTGTGTCATAAGTTTATTTGCCACAGGAACAGTTCAGAGGCCAAGGCTATATATCCAACTCATGTCACCTGGCACCTGGTTCCTTTGTTTGATCAGTCCTTATGTTAGCTATATCCATTTCCCCAACACATTGCTAAAGAATGAGTTGTGGCAAAGCTGAATTCTTTCCTATCAGTTGATTTCCCAATGTGTTAGATACTATGGCCCCTACTCATGGGGACAAACCCACGTGCAGGAATTATAAGCAGTTCCACAGCAGGAGTATGTAGGTGACCTGTAACAGCATACAGGTCATCACACATATGTTTGCCAAATACCCTAGCCATCTGTCTCAATGCATACATTATGCATAGGAGACAGCTGGCCAGGCTTCTGAGAAGGAAGCCGAAGCACATAACCGCTAGCTTCTGACCCCTTCTATATATTGTACTAACCTGAAAAACACACCTTGACACTCAACTTGTCATTTAAGTGAACTCTTGGATAGATGGGATTGTGCTTCCATGCCTAGGCAGAAAGTGGAAGGACTTCTCGCCTCCGACGTATGAAAGCTTCTAATTGTGTGCTGCAAGCTTCACAACATAGCAGAAGAGAAAATAACCTGTGCAGGAGAACATTTCTGATGAGATGGAGAGCCGTTCTTCTACAATGTGAATGGCAACACAAACACCAGATACCTTGACTCAGGGCTGGTCTACACTGGGGGAGGGGGGGGGAGGATCGATCTAAGATACGCAACTTCAGCTACGTGAATAGAGTAGCTGAAGTCGAAGTATCCTAGATCGACTTACCTGGGGTCCACATGGCGCGGGATCGACGTCCGTGGCTCCCCTGTTGACTTCGCTACTGCTGCTCGCTCCGGTGAAGTTCCAGAGTCGACAGGGAGCGCGTTCGGGGATCGATATATTGCGTCTTAACGAGATGCGATATACCGATCCCCGATAAATCAATTGCTACCTGCCGATACGGCGGGTAGTGAAGACATACCCTCAGAGTAGCAACAAGATTTAGTGAACTAATGAAAAGGTTGGAAGCCACAACTTCCTGAAGTCTGATCCCAGTTCTGACACTGACTCACTGCGAGACACTGGGAAAGTTTACTTCACTTCTCTGAGCTTCATTTTTCACAGGTATAAAATGGGGAAATGTATACTTATTTACCTACCTTGCAGAAATGTCAGGAGGATTAATTGTTTAGCACCTTGAAATGTAAGGGGCTAGATAAGTGGGTAATAATTATTATTGTAGAAAATTAGTTCTTCTAATGAGTTTAATGTGTCCTGGATATAGGGAATGAGACATTATTTGCTCCCATTTCATTGCAGAGACAACAGCGGCTTTAATGAATCCAGGGAGAGTTTTGTAAATCAGTAAGGCAATTTGGAATTGCATTCATCCAGGGTTGTTGCTATCAGGCACTATTAACCATCTCCGCATATTTAAACCATCCATAGGCATATTTATTGTCTTTTTTTAATAGGTTCATTGTCCTGATATCCTTTACCCATCTCCTTTATTACTAGCCAGAGACTCAAAAACTTCAATATATACGCCTATCCTTTTCTTTCTGAGTATGGTATTTTGCTGTGTTTATCTTTCTGCAGATAGAAAAGTATTTCAACATAAAACGAAAATAGGCTACACAGCAAAAACGAAGCGCAAAGGAGAGAAAAAAACAATAAGGTGAGATGCTTAAAGTTTTTGCTGATGTTGCAACACTTGAAAGGAGCTCACCATTTCAAAACGTTCTTTAATATTCAATCACATACTGTCATTTAAAGTAGATTATTAACACATAGCCCTTCCACTGCAGTATTGACGTGCATCATGAAAAGATGCACATCTGCATGTAACATTTAAGGCCTGATCCAAAGCCCACTGAAATCAATGGGAGCCCATCCATTGACTTCAGCTGATGTTGGATCAGGCCCTTCGTTGGCTGGTTTCGTTTTCAAAATACACTTGACAAATGTAAAAAACTTCTCAAATCAACCTCTTCTTTGATACAAAGGGCCATAATTACATTTTAGTGGATGGAAATAGTCTACTGTGTATTTCCCAAAGGAGATGAAGTGCATTATCCCCAATAGGCTGCAGGTGTTGCCCATTCAGAAGAACACTGATAAAAATCCCTGCTGGTTCCATAATACCAAACTCCAGATGCATATAACATTCTAAAAGAGAGTTTAGCGGCCTTCTTTCTTCCTTTGAAGGAGAAAAAAACCCTTCAATCTTTTGTGAGATTATATTTCCTAATTTGGTTAACAGTACACGAAAGCTGTTTCCTAACAATGACCACAGCAATAAGAAAGAATAGCAACGCTGATGTAATAAACACGTCCCTAAAAAGTATTTAAACATTAAAATATACAGCATAGTGTCATATTTTTTAATTTCATGATTCTTTTATCACAATTATCTGACACTGGCTGCAGGACTACACATTGGAGCCCTGATGTACATTGGTAAGCGTTTACTCATGACATTGGCTTCAGTGGCACTCCTAGTGTCAGCTGGTGTTCATCACTGTAAATGAGGGTTCAATAATCTGGCCCCAAATGCATTACATTATCAGTGTCGTTTTATTAACAAAGGAAGATGTTACATATTTTAGTGCCACTTAGAAAAAAAAAGTTGGAGAAAAATCATGGCCCCAGTTTTGTTGTTAATATTTTTCTCCTCTACTTACGAGTCTTGAAAACAATCAATCAATCAATGAATAAATATAGCAAGTCACGATTCGATGGTAACTTTCACTCCAAAGAATACCAAAGTTTTCTACAGACTAGACCAAATCCTTCAGTCCTCAAAAGGAGTTTTCCCTGAGTAAAGACTGCAACATCTTAGCCCTATACATTTGTCAGTTAGCCACTGCTGGAATGGAGTAGTCTCGGGAGTCAAAAGCATTATCTCATGAGGGAATGTCAAAGCTGTGCATGAACTAGCCTACCCAAGGTATCTTAAATCCAGCTAGCACAGGTAACAATAGCAGTGAAGACAA
This sequence comes from Terrapene triunguis, assembly GCF_002925995.2. Lineage (NCBI taxonomy): Eukaryota > Metazoa > Chordata > Testudines > Emydidae > Terrapene > Terrapene triunguis. The sequence goes on from NW_020664419.1 coordinate 16,461,340, forward strand.
CACAACATGGGCTTCAACACACATAGGAAATGCCTGGCACAGACCCTGGTTAGTGCTTGGGTACGTCCAGACTACCCGCCGTATCGGCGGCTAGCGATTGATTTATCAGGGATCGATATATCGTGTCTCGTTAAGACGCTTTGGCTGTGTAGACATACCCTACAAGCACACAGGAACATTGCATAACTGTTAGGTACAATAAGTGCAGGAAAATACTGTGTCCAGCTGAAACTGCAGGAGGAATTTTAGAGAAGTAGAATGTAATTATTGAAACTGAAATATGAGCAGAGGTGGCAAAATGTGCAAAAATGACAATCTGTAATAACAGTGAGATGTGAGAAGAATCAGACCCTTTTTGTTTGTTTGCCTTTGTATAATTTGGGCATTAAAGGAACATAGGAATTATTCGGTTGGATTAAACCCCCAAGTTCATCTAGTCCAGTATCCTGGCTCTGACAGTGCCCAGTACTAGATGCTATAGAGAAGGTGTAAGAACCCTACAGGAAGTAGATGAGAGATAATATGTCTCTCAAACTAAGTCTGGTCCCTATCTCTAAACGTTAGAAATTGATTTGGGCACTGAACTCCCTTCTAAAATTTGTTATAATTAACTAAAACTGCTCTAGATAGTCTTGATATTCATAAACATATCCAATTCTTTTTTAAATTTTATTATGTTCTTGGCCTCAATGAGTTCTACAATTTAATTACACATGATGTGATTTGCAGTTTTATTACACATTTATCAATTTTGAATTACCAGTTTTTAGTTTCACTGAATGCTCCTTTGTTCTTATGTGATGAGACAAGGGTGAGACGTTCCCAATCTATCTTCTGTATACCATTCATTGATATATTTTTCTCATAGCCTCCCTTATTTGTCTCCTTTCTAAAAAAAAAAATTAAAAATCCCACTCTTTTCAATCTCTTTTCATATGAGAAGTTTTCCAGGCCCTTAACCATTCTCCTTGCCCTTCTCTGAACCCCTGTTAATTCAGCAGTATCCTTTTTGTTATGGGGTAACCAGTATTACACATACTATTCCAAATAAGGCCTCACTGTTGTTTATATAAAGGCAGTAGATTAGTCTCTATATTAACAAAATAATTCTTTATGCATCCTAATATTTGCTTTTTTGACCATAGCTGCACATTGAACAGAGGTTTTCATTGAGCTGTCTATAATAATATCATAATTACCTGTTCACTTTAGTCTGAAATACAGTATGACATTCTCACATAAGTAAATTTTACACAATGCAGATGATCATATTTAGGAATTCCAGATACCTGATTTTATTTCATGACTTCTTGGCTTAGTAATACATGAACTTTATTATAATCTGGGCTGCTATCTTGCAAAATCTCTGATATTATGCCAGGTCAATACTTGAATGAAAGAACTCCAAGGAAAACCCAGAGTGCTGCAGGAAGTGGTGCTGATAGGCATTATCCTATGTTAATCATTATTGACTCAATGCCCCAAAATTGGGCCCCAGAAAGACAATGCATGGCTGGATGTGCACCCTTCCAGATAAGACATAAAACCAGCTGATAGAGCTGAAGAAATAATTGACAATGATTAATTTGTATTTTGAATCTAGCCTCTTGTTCTCCTTGAAGAATAGCCACAAGGAGATTACATTTTTGTCATTGGTATTTAAGTATATTTTATGATTTTTTAAATTATTATTTTAGTCTATGGTAGAGATGGTTGACAGTTTTCTGTGAAAACTTTTTTCAATGGAAAATTGCTTATCAATTAACAGATATGTTTGTGAAAAAATGCATTTATGAAAACATTTTCTTGTTTTCATTAAAAATACCAAAACTTGAAACTTTTTTTTTTCCAGTTTTTTAATTTAAGGGGAAAAAATAGTGGTAGAGTGCTACTCTATGCCCTGATCATGAGTATTTTAAATTTGAGCTGTGATGCCTGTCCAGCAGAAGGCAGAAGTACTTTCTAGTAGGGGGCAGTGGTACTTTGCCCCTTCCAATAAGACAGCTATATCTTAAAAGGAAAACCTTTTAATTATGTCTCTGATAGTGTTGTCTTACTGAACAATAGGCATGTGAAATTAGCAGCTTTGAAAAGCGTTTGTCTTTGTCTAAAACAGTGGATCTCAACCTTTCCAGACTACTGTATCCCTTTCAGGAGTTTGATTTGTCTTGTGTACCTCCAGGTTTCATCTAGGTTTGCCATGCCTATGCCATGCCTCCTGCCCAGCCCCTTCTCTGAGGCCCTGCCCCGGCCCCACTCACTCCAGCCCCTCTCCCTCCGTTGCTCACTCTCCCCCCACCCTCGCTCACTTTCACTGGGCTGGGGCACGAGGTTGGGGTGTGGGAGGGGGTGAGGGTTCCAGCTGGGGTGCAGGTTCTGGGATGGAGCCAGAAATGAGGGGTTCAGGGTGCTGGAGGGGCCTTTGGGCTGGGGCAGGGGTGCAGGAGGTGGTAAGGGCTCTGGATGGGGGTACGGGCTTAGGGGTGGGGCTGGGGATGAGGAGTTTGGGGTGGAGGAAGGGGATCCAGGCTGGGGAAAAGGGGGTTGGACTGCAGTGGTAGGCTCAGGACTGGGGCAGGGCATTGGACTGCGAGAGGGGTGTGAGGTGCGGGCTCCAGGAGGGAGTTTGGGTGTGGGAGGGAGCTCAGGGCTGGGGTAGGGGGTTGAGATGCGGGAGGGGTGCAGGGTGCAGGCTCTGGGAGGGGGATCAGGGCTGGGATAGGGGGTTGGGGTGCAGGAGGGGGTACAGGCTCTGGGAAGGAGTTTGGGTGCAGGAGGGGGTGCAAACCTGGGGCACGGGGTTCGGGGTGTGGGATCTGGGAGGGAATTAAGGTGTGGGAGGGGGCTCAGGGCTGGGGCCGGGGGTTGGGTTGCAGGTGGGGGTGAGGGCTCCAGCTGGGTGGCACTTACCTCAGGCGGCTCCTTGTTAGCAGCGCAGCGGGTCTAAGGCAGGCTCCCTGCCTGCCCTGGCTCTGCCCTGCTCCCAGAAATGGCCAGCATGTCTGACCCCTAGGCGGAGGGACCAGGCGGCTTTGTGCAGTGCGCGCTGCCTGTGCCTGCAGGTGCCACCCCGCAGCTCCGATTGGCCATGGTTCCCGGCCAATGGGAGCTATGGAGCTGGCACTGGGGGTGGGGGCAGCATGTGGGGCTTCCCTCATCACCCCTGTGCCTAGGGGCCTGACATGCCGGCCACTCCTGGGAAGTTGCACAGAGCCAGGGCAAGCAGGGAGCCTGCCTTAGCCCCACTGCACCGTCGACCAGACTTTTAACGGCCCGTTCAGTGGTGCTGACCGGAGCCGCCATGGTCCCTTTTCGACCAGATGTTCTGGTAAAAAACCTGGCAATCCTAGTTTCACCTCACTTAAAAACGACTTGCTTACAAAATCAGACATAAAAATACAAAAGTGTCACAGCACACTATTACTGAAAAATTGCTTACTTTCTCATTTTTACCATATAATTATAAATCTATTGCAATATAAATATTGTACTTACATTTCTGTGTATAATATATAGAGCAGTATAAACAAGTCATTGTATGAAATTTTAGTTTGTACTGACTTCGCTAGTGCTTTTAATGTAGCTTGTTGTAAAACTAGGCAAATATCAAAATGAGGTGATGTATCCCCTGGAAGACCTCTGAGTACACCCGGGGGGACATGTACCTCTGGGTGAGAACAACACAGGATGTATTAAGGAAATAATGTTGCTTAAACCCCACAAGAGATAAAGTTGTACAAGAGACCAACCATTTTGTAAATTATGAATGGCAACATTTCTTAGTAGAAAAATGTGTCTCATTTAATTCTAGGAGTTACATTCACAGACATAATTTAGGCTCATCTTGAAAAGATATGAGTATTAGAAGTTACAAGCTCTTTAGAAACTGCAGAAATGGAAACCCTAACTATATACCAGGGTGACTTAAACCTTAAAAACATAGAGAGAGACGCACACAAAAAAGACTGATTGAATCACCCAGTCCACCTCCCTACCAATCCAGTATTATTTTCAATGGCAGTTTTTCCTAGTATTTTGTCCTGGCAAGTGATAAATGACCCAGACATTTGGGTTTCTACCACTTGTCTAGGGACACTTTCCCAAACCCTAATACACATCACTGTCGGGAAGTTTTATCAGACTTTCAGCTAAGGTTTTCCTGTTTCTGGTTTCATTGCTTTCATCTAAGTTATAAGACTGTGTATCACACTGAACACTTCTCTCTGTGTGTTTCTGTGAATGTTTGTAGGCAGTTATTGAATCCAACATCTAGCTGCCATTTAGCCAAGTTACACATACTTTTCTCCCTTCACTTTGTTCATATCTTTCCATCATTTTTCCAGCTGCAGTCATCCCAGAGCTGTATAGAGAAGGGTTATTATCTCAGGGAGCATCATGTTCCTGGTAATACAAAATCACATTGGCCTCGTTGGCAGCTATATCACACTGTATGTTCTGTCTAATTTGCTGACCACTGCCACAATTATGTCTCTCTATATTACCACTTTTCAAATTCCCCCTCCCACTGATTATTACAAAATGCACGTATCACCCCACAAATGTATTTGCATTTTTTTCCAAGCTGAATCTCCCTCTGTATGATGATTTTTCTCCCTCTGTATTGACAGGCATTTGTAACTCCTTCCAATTTCAAGTCATCTGCAGATTTAATTAGTGTGTTAACTTCCTCTTCCAGATCATCAATGAAGAAAGGAAATAAAAATGTGGAATTTAGCTAGAATATAGGGTCTGGCATCCCTCCTTTTACAAAAAGTGCTGTGGGATCTTCAGTGAGCAGGGGTTGGCTCATTCCTTCCATTTATACTTAGGCCTAGTCTGCACTACCTGCCCGGATCGGCAGGTAGAAATCGATCTCTTGGGGATCAATTTATCGCGTCTCATCTAGACGGATAAATCGATCCCCGAATTGACGCGCGTACTCCCACCTCGTCAGGAGGAGTAAATGTCGTCGACGGGGGAGCCGCGGCGGTCGATTTGCTGCCGTCCTCACAGGGAGGTAAGTCAAATAGGATACGTCGAATTCAGCTACGCTATTCGCGCAGCTGAATTTGCATATCTTAACTCAATCCCCCCCCCCCCCAGTGTAGACCTAGCCTTAGAGAGACGATTCTCTTCCAATGATGCTTTCCCCGACCCAGCAGCAGAGTGTATGCACCGCCTTGGCAGTACACCACAGTACTCCCCTTTCTGGGCTCTCACAGAAGACTTCCATGTGGACCCAGTGCAGAAGGGGCTCCACATAGTTTTAGGGGCAGAGATGGGGACCAACTACTCTCTCTGACACTGACTTTTCAGACAAATCAGATTTCTTTGGGGAAATTTGGTCAACAATTAATACAGATCCCAGCTGTTTTTATTTTTTTTGTTTGGCCTCTTCTGTAGATACTACTCTATAACCACATGGAGACCCATGCTGCCACGGATGAATGGGGCCAGTGGAACCATACAAAGCAACAGCCATCTATGCATATGACTTCTGCCTTCACGGACCTGGGAGTTTCCTTCCTTCCAGGACCCCGGAAACTATAAGATTGAGAACCTGCAAATTCCAAAGCCCTTCCACCAAATTTCTTGTCCTTTAGAGGATGCTAAAGAGAACATTCTTGGAGGCCAGCCTCATGGCTTTTCTTTTTTAATTTTTGGATTCCTGTTGCATTGAAGAGGGTCCATATCCCCAGGTCAGCAATTACAATACCACAATATCTCCTAGCACCGTACTGGGCACTTGGTTCAGAGAGACATTGGTCACCTATGAAACCACCAGCATCACCTTCTGCAGTATCTAGGTGTTGTTGGGGGTGTCCATTCAACAGTCAATAGGTCTGATATGGCTTACTGTGGTCTTTAGGAACTCAAAGTCTCACAGCACTGCAGGTATGACTGCAATCTTAGGCAAGAAAAACATTATTTTATTGATAGCTGATGTATATTCCATTATGCTAAGTGATGTGAACTGGCATAAAATTATTTTAAAAATCCTGATTTGTCCATATAAGAAAAAAATTGTGATAAAAAGCAAACCTCTTTCTCATGAAATAGTACAATTATTATAATGCTACAAATGACTTTCTGATAATCTATCCATCCTCCATGTTCAGTATTTTTACCATCTCAGACAATAACAATAACACTGTTCCTTCAGTTTCATATGGTACCTTTTACCCAAGCATCTGAAAACATCTTACAAATGCAATAAGCTTCACAAGCCTCATGTGAGGTATGCAACTACCATTTTACTCATTTTACAGACAGGTAAACAGAGAAATTGTACGAAGCAGTTAGTCAGGGACGCAGCTGACCGAAGGACTCAGAAGTCTTTAGTCCAGGCCCTGATCTAACTGGACTGGACTGTCTAGTGTCTGATCCAGCACCCATTGAAGTCAAAGTTTCAAAGTCTGGATCTGCATTCTGTGACTTGACTCCATCTCCTATATTGATTATAACCAAAACTGTGAACCTCATTTTCCATTCACCATGCTCAAAATTGTATGCCTACATTTCCATGCTGAATATTTATCGCATCATATTTTTAAGATGTGCTCATCCAATTTAGTTTAAAAATACCATCTCAATAAATGGCCATTTTAGAATAAAAAAGTATGAACACAACATTTTTCATAAAATGGCCATAACAAGTGTAGTTTAAGTGACGTAACAAAGGTCTGAGCTCACTGAGGCCATACACACGTTTCATAATGGTCGTACTTTGTAATGGCACAGCACCTGTTTATGCCCTTGACGCTGCAGGATGCTGAGCACTCTCAAATCGCTTTGAATTCAGTGGGGGGGGGGGGTGTTTAGGGTGCACAGAGCCTTTCAGGATTAAGTCAATAGTGCTTTACAAAGGTAAGAATTATTATCCACCTTTTTAAAAACAAAGATTTACAAAGATGTAAATGAGACAGGGAAATTAGGGTCTGCATTCAGCAGTCCAACCCTATTTATCATAGCAGTTAGCATGTGCTTAACTTTAAGCATGTGCTTAAGTCCTATTGAAGTTAAGTGCTTTGCTGAATAGGGAGTCAGAGAGTCACAGAGATTAAGGCCAGAAGGGACCACCAGATCATTTAATCTGACCTCCCGTATATCACAGGCCCCAATCACCTCCTAGAACCACACATTAAACCCAACATTTGAAATTAGACTAGAGTATAACAGCCCTCAGGAGACCAAACTATTATGTGCCACACAGGCAGAGAATAGAAGGGAGCAAGGTGTACCAATACCCCAAACCTCTCCAACTGATTAAATGAGATATATTCAGATGATACTGGCAAGTGACTTGTGCCCGATGCAGCAGGAGAAAGGTGAAAAAAACAAAACAAAACCCAAAGTCACTGCCAATCTGATTTGGGGGAAAATTTCCTTCCAACCCCTCATATGGTGATCAGTTAGATTCTGCACATCTGAGCAAGAACCAGCTAACCAAGTACCTGAGAGAGTTAATTCTCTGTACCACCTCAGCGCACCGGTCCACCCCTTCCAGTGCCTCATCTCCAGGTGTGGAAATCCTTGATTCTTCAGGGGAAGAAAAAAAAAAAACTTGTGATACATTGCGTGTATCTGTGTGGAGGGTGGAATCCTTTGGTTCCCATTAGTTCTTGTGCCAAAAGTATTCTTTAACTTAAATAGATCTTCCTCTACCGGGTGCTTACCTTCTAATGTATTTATAGAAAGAACCTACATCTCCTCTCAGCCTTCATTTTGCTAGGCTAAACAAGCCAAGCTCTATTAGAGTCCTCTCACAAGATGAGGCCCTCCATTTCCTTGAGCATTCTAGTAGCTCTTCTTACTACTACTCTTCTGCTTAAACACATGCATAAATGCTTTGCTGGGCCAAAGTGGCTTGCTCAAGATCACACTACAAGGCACTGTACTGAAGAGAATCCAAGTCTCTTGACTCACAGATCTATGATCCTTGGGATTATTTCAATAGACTATATCAGCTCTTTTGTCTATCAATGAAGAGTCAAGATCAATCTTTTCAGCATTTTATAATCCCCCTTTTTTTCAGAATTCCTTTCCTCTACCATTGTAAATGTGCTTATTGCAGTTAAGAAATGAAGCAAAGTATATTACTTTAAAGCCAGAGTTATCAAATTTCAGCTAAAATTATTCACTAAATAGTAATAATTCACCAAATTAATCACTCTATCAAGCCAGAACTTTTTTAAAGAATGCATCCATACTGTGAAATTTAACAGCACTTCATAATGAGATGAAAAGGTGACGTATATATCCATAGTTTCAAACTCACTATGGTTTCTTAATATAATATATATACTTGCAACAGGTCAGTCACTATCTGACTGATACAATTAAACATGTAGCCGGTGAGCGAATATCTTGATATTTGCTTCACCCATTCATTAAAGGACAGTGTGTGGAGAAATAGTTCCAGATCTGAAATGTGACCTTTTCCATTCAGGGTCATCAAAAGGTCATCAGTCATTTGTATCGCAGTTTCAACTGTCCCCACAATCTTTCATGAAGCAATCTCATTTGGGATAAAGGTTCCAATTCTATAAATATAAGGGGTGGAGCTTGTAAATGATTACAAAAAAAATTATTAATTTCAAAAGTATATGCTGCAAGCTTAGGTGGGTAAACATGGTCTAGGGAAATAACCTTTATCTTCCATATCCTGCCAATATAACACCACCACAACTTCTAAACAGGTACAAGCAATAATACATGATTGTGACATTACTACAAATTGCAAGTTATATTAATACAACAGTTTTTCACACTGTTTTAAGGTCTGGTGAAATTATTTCATCCTATTTTAACCATTCCAAGCTATATATCAAAATCATAAGCAGCGACATTTGGAAATTGAAAATCTGATTAATCATCAATAAGGGATTGATGGTTAAAATAAAAGCCTCCCTTTATTGATCATAGGCCAGTAATTTTGATTAAAGTGATCAAACTAAATAACAATATTATAACATTTAAAAGCAGGTGATTGCTCAGGGTAAAATTTACCCCACAGGGGCCAGGAAAAAGCCTGTCTTACATTTGAGTCCACAGAGAAGGACTTTCACCATAAAGACAGGCAAATGCGCTGCAGGAGATAGCATTGATAGTTACATACTTTCTAACTAGCATATGCTGAATTTGAACATTGTCTGCAGAAGTCCACTGTGTATGACTGTGTTCACCCAACTCAGTTCAGTCTTTTGATTTGTTCTACCAAGCAGGACCAGATGTAGAAAATCACTATGTGATCAAAGATTAAAACAACAACTTTGTTTCCATAGAAGTATATAAAAAATTCTACAATACAGATTATAAAACCCAGCTGTAATTTGGCTCCAAAAATGAGGGCATGAAGAGAGCTTCATAAAACACAGTCTTTGATAACCTCAATAAAATAAGAGTGTTTTCCACATGAACAAATTAACTTCTTGTCAGAAACTGACCAGATAGAAGAATATGCTGCAATTGAAAATACTGTCAGTATAACTTCTACTTTCTCTTTTTTCACCCTTACAACATATTTGTCCTCATTTTTAATAATAATTAATATATTAAACACATAAAAGTACATATCTGTCCAGAAGGATCCCAAATCACTTTGTCAATGGGAAGACTAATTTTCAAATGTGGGTCCTTAAATAGGCGATCAACATTTCATATTTGCCATTCATACACTGAGTTGGAACTTCCAAAAGTGAAATTTTGATGTCCTATTAACATGTCACATTTGTATATTAGGTCTAAATTAGGGCTGTTGATTAATCACAGTTTTAATCACACTGTTAAACAATAGAATACCAATTGAAATGTATTAAATATTTTGGATGTTTTTCTACATATTCATATATATTGTATTCTGTGTTGTAAATGAAATCAAAGTATATATTATTTTTATTACAAATATTTGTACTGTAAAAATGATAAGCAAAATAAAATATTTTTCAATTCACCTCATACAAGTACTGTAGTGCAATCTCTTTGTCATGAAAGTGCAATTTACAAATGTAGATTTTTTTTGTTACATAACTGCACTCAAAAACAAAACTATGTAAAACGTCAGGGTTTACAAGTCCACTCAGTCCTACTTCTTGTTCAGCCAATTGCTAAGACAACCAAGTTTGTTTATATTTACAGGAGATAACGCTGCCTTCATCTTATTTACAATGTCATCAGAAAGTGAGAACAGGCATTTGCATGGCACTTTTGTAGCCGGCATTGCAAGGTATTTACGTGCCAGATATGCTAAACATCCGTATGCCCCTTCGTGCTTCAGCCACCATTCCAGAGGACATGCTTCCATGCTGATGATGCTTGTTAAAAAAAACTGTGCATTAATTAAATTTGTAACTAAACTCTTTGGGGGAGAATTGTATGTCCTGTAGCAGGGTGGTTACCCCGCTCCTGCCCAGAGGGGTTAAAAGCAGCCCTGGAGAGGGCTGGGGAAAGGCTGACTGGGGACAGCTGGCCCTATAAAAGGGTTGTGAGCCAGGAGCTCAAGAAGAGACACTCAGTCTCTAGCTTTTTGGAGAGAGAAGGACCTGGCTGCCTGGGAGCTGAGAAGGGTACCTGAGATGGAGCAGTGCTGGGGAAGGGCAGAGGGAGCTGGGGAGCTCCAGCCTAGCAAAGCTCCAGGCTGAGTTAAGGGCCCACAAAGGGTACTGGGGCTGCAGAGAGGCAGCCCATAGATAGGCAGAGGCAGCAGGTCCAACCCCCCTTGCCGATGATGAGTGGTTTATAGACTGCAGTCTGCCCCAGTGAGCGGGAGCTAGATGGTGACTGGCAGTAGCCACTGAGGCGAGATGGGGATAGAGGGTTTGGGGGAGGGATAGCTCAGTGGTTTGAGCATTGGCCTGCTAAACCCAGGGTTGTGAGTTCAATCCTTGAGGGGGCCAGTTAGCAATCTGGGGCAAAAATCTGTCTGTGGATTGGTCCTGCTTTGAGCAGGGGGTTGGACTAGATGACCTCCTGAGGTCCCTTCCAACCCTGATATTCTGTGATTCTAAAGTTGATCCGTCAGTTGTGCTTAGCAATGGTATGGGAAAAGAGCCCTATGTGTGACCTTTGCACAGTGGCTACAGGTTCACTTGCCAAATGGAAGTTGAAGCATACTCTGCTTCCTAGCTTGCCTGCAGGCCTCAGCCTGGACTCTCTGATGTCTCTCTGCGGTGACTGCACCAGTCTTAACATGGTTTCTCCAAACTGAATGATTGTGGGCAGAATTTTCCCAGTTTTCAATGGGAATGCTGAATGTCTTGAAGCCTTGCTTGACCTTATTGCTGTATTGGAGTTCTTAAGTTGGCCATAGAGCATCAGCCTTTGTCAGATGATCTCGAAGGCTGCAAACGTCCAAGTGTAGTTTGCATAGATTGTAGGCTGGTTCTCTCAAAGATCTCGTTATTGGTGAATCATTGGTCCCAAGAAACTGCAAGGATTTTTCTAAGACAGCGGAGGTGGAAACTACATTAGCAACATTACATAAACAGATTTTAGAAGGAAAGTGAAGAATGATCTCTCCTAATGAGTCTGCGGATATGTGAGTAGTATGGAAAATTACCCACACTGAATTGCCCAAACAGATTCAAATTGCCTAAACCAAAATTTGGCCAGAACCCAGGGTTAACATGTCATCTACTTGAGAATATTGCTATGGGATTTCCAATGAATACAAGAGGGCATGACTTCAGTCTTATGATTTATCCACAACAAATCATGCCCCAGCACCATGGTGGGACACTGATTCAGGAGTGACTCAGAGGGAAGAACCAACTGACTTTACCACACACACCACTTCCTCCAACATGTAGGCCTTGTATCCAAATAATGACTAGTTTAGTACCTATTTAGTTTGTGAGAGTTTATGAGCACTCTTCACTGGCTGGTGGGAATCCCAGTTTCTTCTCATCCTTATAAGGTACTAGATGCACTCCATCCAATGCAGTGGCACTAAGACCAATCCCCTTTGTTCTTTACAAAAGAAATATACAAACAGAAAAGATCCTGCTCTCAGAAGGACAAAACCAGTTTTATATGCTTCCTCACAGCACTCTGACCAAAGCTGGTTACTTGTATAGTATCAGGAACTGCTGGCTCAAAAGCAAGTGGGCAGTTCAATTTCTTTTATTATGCAGGACAATTTCCCCAAAGCTACAATTATCAGGAACTCAGAACATGCATTATTGTTGCTTTTCAAGAGGTAATGAGACAGTTCCTTTAAAGGAAAGATGATACCTTTTTGTATGCAGAAACAGGTCTACAAATGTTGTAATCATGGTTTAATAGTTTCTTCTCTGCAGAAAAATATACTTCCTATAATTGTACTTGGATGTAATTATGACATATCACCATAAATGATTATACTGTATCCTATAGAATCCTACGACTTCTTTTCGCCTCCTCACTCCAACATGAACTGTCAACTCCTTCTCCTCCTCTCTCATCTACTCTTCATCTCCGATCAATTTTAATATCATATATTATATGTTATAAAAAGCAAGAGAGATATGTAGCCTTTTTGTAGAAGAATAAGGGTATTTTTTGGGGGGGGAGGATGTTGCTAAAATATAATTCCTACTTTTTTCCTCTGAAGAATTCTACCTGTTGCTTCTATATTATACATATGGCTGAAATCTAGGATGAGATTGTTTTCAAAGTCATTAAACTCCTTATTTTGTTTTTAAACTGCAGTGTCCATCCATTGAAGGCAGGTTACTTTCACGGTCCCTCAAAATTTAACTGCATTTGGCCCAGAGGCAACTGAAGTAGTATTTGTGTGGATAGTTAACAAGCCGCAAGGGGCTCGGTACATGAGCAAAAGCATAACCCTCACAACAAGTCCATGTTTTCATACAGCATGCTTGCTGTTGTAAGGTCATAGGCTGTGAAGCTGTGGTTACTGAAAGAAATTAGTCATGAAAACAGCATAGCCCAGGGGGATTTATAATACATGAATCAATTCAATTTTGTTTGTTTAAAGGGAGCTAGCTTGAAAATGTCTCCTAGTGGTACAGGCCCATGTTAGGGAGGGTTTCTGAAAAATGCATCGTATAGACTAATAATAATTCTAACCATAGGAGGAATTGTGGTAATCTCAGACAATGAATGTTTGACAATTAATTCAGCCTTATTAATAAGAACAATATTTATAAATTAAGCGAAAAGTTTTCATCTCAGATCTATTCAGCAGGTTGCAACTGTGATATTATGCCCTCTTTACATGTACACATGTGTAAGAGAAATCCATAGAAGTCACATGCATGCAGAAAGAGTAGAATATCAGAACTGAATTATACAGGTTGGAGAGAATTTTTTCTTAAAACAAGAGCATGTGACAACTTGTGACCACCCAACTTTAGCTTTGTGTGTGTGTAATGTGTGTGTGTGCATAATGCCATTAATAGCTCAAACTCATAAGCTAAAAATGAATTTATAGCTAGTGGCCACTGGCACTAAACGATCTTTTTAGGTGGGTTTAAAATACTTAAACATAATGTCATATTATATGTTTGCATTTTGTAAACACTTGCTCCAGGCACTCTGCTCCTCTCTTTTTAATTATTATTATTTATTATCTGTAATTCAGTAGTGACTGGGGCCTCAATCATGGATCAGGCATGAGCTAGGCAGTGTATAAACATAAAAAAACCAAAACAGTCCCTACGTCAGAGGGCTTACAATCTTCCTGCCTCTCACACTGATGCATACCTATCCCACAAATTATACTAATATAGACACACTGTTCCCATTCCATGTGATATTAAACATAATAATGCAATTATCTTGTTTTGAATGGTATCCATCCATTTTTAATAGCCTAAATATTACTCTGATCACACTTATAGTGGCAAAACATTATTATATTGGGGGCTTGCTTAAAAGTGTGGGCCTCATGGGTACATTCTAGTTCATGATGTGAATTGACTCACTACAGCTAATGACATTAAACTAGGGCTGTCAATTAATCGCAATTAAGTCACACGATTAACTAAAAACAAATTAATTGTGATTTAAAAAAATAAATGTGATTAATCGCACTGTTATAAAATAGAATACCAATTGAAATGTATTAAATATTTTTGGATTTTCAAATATATTGATTTCTATTACAACACAGAATACAAAGTGAACAGTGCTCACTTTATATTATTATTTTTTATTACAAATATTTGCACTGTAAAATGATAAACAAAAGAAATAGTATTTTTAATTCACCTCATACAAGTATTATAGTGCAATCTCTTTATCGTGCAAGTATAACTTACAAATGTAGATGTTTTTTGTTACATAACCGCACTCAAAAACAAAACAATGTAAAACTTTACAGCCTACAAGTCCACTCACTCCTATTTCTTGTTTAGCCAATCTCTAAGACAAACAAGTTTCTTTACATTTACAGGGATAATGCTGCCTACTTCTTATTTACAATGTCACCTGAAAGTGAGAACAGGCATTCTCATGGCACTTTTGTAGCTGGTGTTGCAAGGTATTTACGTGCCAGATATGCTAAACATTCATATGCCCCTTCATGATTCGGCCACCATTCCAGAGGACATGCTTCCATGCTGAAGATGCTCATTAAAAAAATAACGCGTTAATTAAATTTGTGACTGAACTCCTTGGGGGAGAATTGTATGTCTCCTGTTCTGTTTTACCCAAATTCTGCCATATAATTCATGTTAAAGCAGTCTCAGATGATGACCCAGCACATGTTGTTCATTTTAAGAACACTTTCACAGCAGATTTGACAAAACGCAAACAAGGTGCCAATGTGAGATTTCTAAAAATAGCTATAGCACTCGACCCAAGGTTTAAGACTCTGAAGTGCCTTCCAAAATCTGAGAGGGATGAAGTGTGGAGAATGCTTTCAGAAGTCTTAAAAAGAGCAACACTCCAATGAGGAAACTACAGAACCCGAACCACCAATAAAGAAAATCAACCTTCTGCTGGTGGCATCTGACTCAGATGATGAAAATGAACATGGGTCGGTCCGCTCTGCTTTGGATAGTTATTGAGTAGAACCCGTCATCAGCATGGACACATGTCCTCTGGAATGGTGGTTGAAGCATGAAGGGTCATATGAATCTTTAGCACATCTGGCATGTAAATATCTTGCCACACTGGCTACAACAGTGCCATGCAAACACCTGTTCTCACTTTCAGATGACATTATAAACAAGAAGCGGGCAGCATTATCTTCTGCAAATTGTAACCAAACTTGTTTGTCTGAGTGATTGGCTGAACAAGAAGTAGGTCTGAGTGGACTTGTAGGCTCCAAAGTTTTACATTGTTTTATTTTTGAATGCAGTTATTTTTTGTACATAATTGTACATTTGTAAGTTCAACTTTCATGCTAAAGAGATTGCACTACAGTTCTTGTATTAGGTGAATTGAAAAATACTATTTCTTTTCTTTTTTACAGTGCAAATATTTGTAATCCAAAATAAATATAAAGTGAGCACTTTACACTTTTTATTCTGTGTTGTAAATGAATTCGATATATTTGAAAATGTAGAAAACATCGAAAAATATTTAAATAAATGATATTCTATTATTGTTTAACAGCGCAATTAATCGTGCAAATAATTGTGATTTTTTTTAATTGCACAATTAATCACGGTTATTTTTTTTAATTGCTTGACAGCCCTACTTTAAACATTTTAAGTAAAGCATTTTAGGCTTATTCATCAGGACTCATAATTTAGGGGAATATTTTACTACAGATTCAATGAAAACCTCCTTGTTTTTACAATATACTAATTTACTAAAACCTAAAATATATTGAATATGTCTCACCTACTGTAATTTATGCAGGGATCTTTACCATTCACATAATACAACATTCTGGACCTACTTTAATGAAAGGGTACTGTACATTGATATCCGTGAGTGGTTAAACAGGAGACAAGTAATGAGAAATAAAACCCCTTTTCAGATGTAATGGAACAAACAGGGTTCAAGTTCAGAGGCTCTGAAGGAAAAAGTAGGCAGCAGTAATCTTAGATAAGTGAGAACGGCACTACCACAGTCTCCAAATTCATTAAAAAGCATTTTGTACAGGAAAGTAGAGATTTCAATAAAGCTTTGGTAGACTTTTATGACTGTATTTCAGTTCCCAATACTATAGTTAAGGGTATCAGTATTTCCAATAATAACCCCAAATTTCAGAGAGGTTGAACTTAATAATAAAAAATGTATTCCTGGGCTAAACCTTGTCATATGATACTTTATCCTGGGAACCCATCTTATTCTTTATGCAAATAAATAAGAAAAATAACTCTATGAGGCAATAAAATCTTCAAATAACCTTTGATTTTTGGGTGCCTAAATATCTGGTTGCCAAGCTCGAGTCATCTTAAAGTGGCCAAATTTTCGGAAAGCAACAAACACCCGCCCTTTGACAACCAGCACCCTTTAAGGTGTCTGAAGTTGAGCATCACTTTTGAAAAGTTTGTTTGCAGTTTGTATTAAACATGATCTATGTGCATTTACAGAGAAACAAACTAACCAATAAATAGGCACACAATACAGGATGATACTGGAAGAAGATACTGTACTAAATGATTAAGATCTCATAGATGGTGTGACTAAGAATAAAGTCTAGTCTATTGACTAAACTTGCCATCACCAATGAGTGTGAGCATTTTCAGGACAATATTGCAATAAGCGTGGGAAAGACTATAAAAGGATTGCAAGATAGGATAAGTAGCGGTAAGTGACATCGTATTTACGAAACATGTTTCTGGAAAGATTAAGTAATGAACCACTTTAAAAAAAATAATGATTTTGGTACTGGCCCTAATTTAATTGAAGTCAATGGGAGTTTTGGGAAGAAGGTTTGGTCCATGTAAGTAAGTATAATATAGAAAAGCCACCCAAAAAACAGTTTCTGTTTTACATGAGTGAAAAAAGATTCATAGATTTCAAGGACAGAAGAGACCACTGTGATCATCTATCTAATCTGGCCGTCTGCATAACACAGGGTATAGGACTTCCCCCAATTAATTCCTGTTTGAAAGACTGGAGAGAAAATAAGACAGGTATTTTAATATTAAAATGTATATTAAAATAAAATTGCAAAAAAAAGATGCAGCCGTTAACATTTATATGATCTTTGGAATAGAATAATAAATATTATTTTTTCTTGTATCTTATATAATGCTAGTTGGTAAGTATGAGAAATGCATGTGTTCGTGGAATTGTGACATCACAATTCCCTTCCTTTTCTACCCTTAATCAACCAGCTCTCAGCAATGGTTAGATTTCAGGCGTTCTTGCTGATGCTTTTAGATCTGCCTGCAGGCTCCAATATCATTATTAGAAAGTTTTGTTGACTTACCTACATGCTCTGACGGTACAGGGGATTGCAAAAATGTCTTTGTGATATTCTCGCAGCGTGATCTCAGTAGCCAGTTTGGAGCAATTACTCATCTGCCCTAAATATTCTCATTTTAAGTTCTACAAGATTGTTTAATCACTCCTAGTTAGGGTATATTCAAGGTTGTTGGGGGAAGTAACAAGACAATTTGGACTATAGTGCTATTTGATCATTAGCTATCATGTCCCAAAGTCATGACATTTTACTTGAAAGATTAACTCAAATTGGCTAAATATGAGCACTCTCACATGAATAAAATTGGCTGGAAATACTGTAAGCAAAGCATAAAACAACAAGAAGGAAGAGGTGTCTAGAAGCATGCTGCAGGGACAGTGCTAGGCCTAATCTTATTTAACATCATAATGATCTGGAAGATCGTCTACATGGCATGCTAATTAAATTCACAAGTAATACTAAAATGGTCTAAAATGGGAAGTTTTGTGACCATCAGCAAGGAAAGAGATATATGTATAAAGATACCTAGAAAAAGTAGAATTATGGGCAAGAAAGAAAATGAGATCCAAACTAGACAGATGCAAGATAATATATCTGGGGGAAATAATCTGAAAGACAGATGCTTAGGCCCCAGTTCTGTAAGCGACGTAAGCATGTGAGTATTCCTATTCAAATCAATGGAACTATTCATGTGTTTAGGAGGGATAGTGAACAACTTGTAGTGTGATCTTGCAGTGATGAAGTTAATCGGGATTTGGGGATACAAGTGCATTGCCATAAAGCTAGTCATAAGGTTCCTTGATCTGAGAGAACTAAAAATATACAGGAATAGCTTAATTTTCATTTTTAAAAAGAGTAAGTTTCTAGCCTTTGTTCTTGCACAGGAATGCAAATTGCTGCGAGTTCAAACTGATGTAAACCAGTCCCTAGGGCAACCAGCTCAATTTCTTCGGGAGGAAGCTGGGATGAGATAGGGATAAAGATATTTCCCACCCACACATTTTCAATGTAAAATGAGCTGGTTAATTCTGAACAATCATCATCCTAACCCTCCTTAAAATCCTTAGGTCAGCTCTATGAGGTGATAATGGAGGAGAGGATTAGGTTATCTTTGGAGTGGGATGGACAGTTGACATGAAATGCGTTGCAGGCCCACCCAAAATTGCTAATAAAATTGCACAGACACTGTCACGGTGCAGGGAGGTAAGAGTCCCTCCCTGTATGGCACTGATGATACTACACATAGAATATTGTTTTTGTGGGCTTCTCTCTACCAGAAAGCTGTTAACAATTGGCCTCCCTCAGAGATTGATGGGGAGGGGCCACAACACACCCCCTGGTGGGCTGAACCAGGAGAGCCACATCCACCCCGCTGGAAGCGGAAGGGCAGGACAGAAAGGGGAAGTACAAAAGGTGGGGCCTGCAGCTCAGTTGGAGTGGAGCCACCAAAGGAGATGGATGCATCCCACCTGATGCTGGAGCCTGCAGAAGAGCTGCCGGGGCTGCCTCATGAGAATTGTTGAGAGCTCCCAGGACCGCTGGCTGACCAAGATGCTGAGGAGTTGCCGGGGCTGCCACCTGAGGACTGGCCAGAGCTCCCCGGGCTGCCGACCAACCGAGACACCGAGGAGCTGCTGGGGCCAGAGCCCACTCATTGCTTTGCTGCTCCGCCCTGACTCGGCCTGGAGCTCATAGGCTGCTTAGCCCTGTGCCCTGATTGCAGGCCAGAGCCCACTCATTGCTCTGCTGCCCTGCCCTGACTGGGCCTGGGGCTCATATACTGCCATAATGTTCTGCACTGATTGCAGGCCAGAGCCTGCCTACCCATTGCTTTGCTGCCCTGCCCTGACTGGGCCTGGAGCTCACAGACTGCCGTACTGTAGACTGCCGTCACTAGGTGACGCTAACTCCCCCCTTTGAGCTCACCTTTAGAGGTACGCAGTTGTGAGGAGGCGTGGCCTCCCTCAGAGACTGACAGGGAGGGATGGCCACGCAGCCTACACAATTTAAATGCAGTTTGTAGAAGAGCAACAAAAAATATATATATTAATAGCTGATAGGCTAGATTTATGAGGAAAGGCTGAAAGAAGGAAACATTTGACTTTCAAAGAGACTTTGTTTCCTAAGTGTCTAAGTCACTTCTGAAAAATGAGACATTAGAAAATTTTACCCCAGTCTTTATTTTTAAAAAATCTCCTCAAACTATTAATTTAAAAAGCATAAAATTGCAAATCCTACTGATGTTACACATGACAGTCAGATATTCAAATAAATTACAGCACTGATCTTGAGCATGTGCACTCTGAACCAGACAGAAAAGGCATATGATATATTGCAAGTTGCCTTTTTAATTGCTTCTCCCCATGATCCATGATTTAGAGTAGAGTAAAGTAAACTCATTCTACAACATCCATTTCAAAGTGCTCTTCCTGTAGTTCAATTTGTTTGGTACCTGTGTTTATTATTCTTTGGCTCAATGCAAATTACTTCACATTTGTCAACATTACATTTCATTTTGCCACATGTCATCATCCCATTTGCAAAGCAAATCCTGAGTCTTTTGAATTTTGCTTGTTAAAATCTTAGTGATTATCTCCACCCCACACAGGGGCCCTAAATCTAAATTATTTGTCAAGATTAAAAATAGCAGAGGACCAAGAAAAATAATGTACTCAACAGGATAACGCTTCATTATTTTCCCCAGTTAGTAATAATTTTTAACAATACTCTGTGCGACTTCTTTATTGCCAACCTCTTTATTCACTCTTCTCTGTAAACATAGATTTTCATGACTTGTTGTCATCTTGTGGACCAATATAAAGCTATGTGAAAGTTCAGATAAATGATACAGTACAGTACAACTGCTGTGATCCATCTTCTATAGCCTCCTTTAAGAAGAGTCACAAATGGGTAAAGGCCAGGTCGCAACGGGACCTTATGCAGGGAAAGGTGGGACACAACAGTGCCTCCGGTGTATGTCACAGCTATAGTCCCTGCACTCAGGATACACTTAAATATGCAAGTATAATGGAACCAGAAACTAGACAGGAGAGTCACAGTAAATCAGTCCTTTCAAACAGAACTGAGTAAATGGGGGAAAACATCTGAGAATGTTGTGACCTATTCTGACAATCTGCAAACAGAAAACAATGGAACTTTGTTAAATACTGTATATTATTCATTATGAATTATTCCTTCATCTCCAATATCCATTCTGTTTAAAGATAAACAAGCCAGTAAAATATATCTTTACCAAAAAAAATACACAAGGTTTCATTTGCATAAAGGATAACAGTGTATCTTAGACATGAGCAAAAATTGTACCTTAGACTTCCAAAAGTGTGTGCCAAAAACAGCCTGTATTTTATCCAAACGTAAAAATGAAACCTACATACAGCCCCCTTTTCATCTACTCAAGGCTGTCAACCATCTTTAAAGGGTTACCACCAGGTTATGGTATATACTGCAGACTACATTAATATTTTTAAAAGAAATTCATACAGCGTGAACACATTCTATATTAGAATCCTAGTGTTCTACATCAAAGGGTAGTCTGAAGCCTTGATGCCACAGAGCAGCTAAGTACCTAGCCACATAACTGAAGTTAGCACACTTTGTCCACATGTTGCATTCCGCTGATACTTTGGCTGTGTTTCTGTAACTAAAATGCCTTCCAGATGCCATCATTGCTATTACAGATCCAAGTTTAGACTACCTAAACTGGAAAAAATAAGGAGTTCTAGAATCAATTCTTCAGGGTCTAAGCTAATCACATGGGATCAAAATTTAAGACCCTGTCCTGCATTTATGCTCAATTTCATACTGAGATATAAAATGCAAAAAGTAAAACACTCACTTTATTGACTTTTTATGGTGCGTGGATGTGTGTTTGCACTCTTTTATGATGGAAAAGGCCTTCTCACAGAAAAGCAGAAATGTTATAATTCTGGTTTATTTAACCAGTAGATAACAGTAAAAAAAGTCATGTTTCTTTATAATAGAAATAAAATAAAGAACAGAGGAATTGTGTTTCCCTACATACCAAAATAAATATAAAGCATAAAGTTCAGACAGTAGCTCACCTCATGCACTATGAATTGCTTCTTATATCCTCTGCCATTTATTGACAGTATAGCTTGATAATGCATTGGCATATCACAGTGGTATTGTCAGATGAGTGGAAGAATGAATCTTCTCTTGACTCTTGAGCAGGGATAAATAATCCTAGATTTGTGTTATTCTCATTCAGAATCAGAGCATAAATAATTAATATGTTACATTTCTAGGATTATTCAGAGATTCCGTGGCCACAAAGGACCACTGTGATCATCTAGTCTGACCTTGTATATAACATAGGCCATAGAACTTCCCTAAAACTAGTTCCTAGAGCATATCTTTTATAAGAACATCCAGTCTTGATTTAAAAATTGTCAGTGGTGGAGAATCCACCACATTTGGTAAGTTGTTCCAACGGTTAATTACTCTGACTGTTCAAAATTAATACCTTTTTCCAAGTCGGAATTTGTCTAGCTTCAATTTGCAGCCATTGGATCATGGTATAGCTTTGTACTAAACTGAAGAACCTATTATCAAATATTTGTTCCCCACGTAGGTACTTATAGACTGTAATCAAGTCACTCCTTAACCTTCTCCTATTTGAGCTAAATAGATTGAGCTCCTTAAGGCTATCACTGTAAGGCATGTTTTCTAATATTTTAATCATTCTTGTGGCTCTTCTCTGAACATTCTCCAATTTATCAACATCTTTCTTGAAGAATTCCAGCAGCAGTCACCCCAGTCTCAAATACAGAGGTAAAATAACCTCTCTACTCCTACTCGGAATTTCCCTGTGCATTCATCCCTGGATTGCATTAGCGAGTCCTTTTGGCTACAGTATTGCAACTGGGAGCTCATGTTCAGCTAATTATCAACCGCAACCCCCAAATATTTTTCAGAGTCGCTGCTTCGCAGGACACAATTCCCCATCCTGTAATGGCCTACATTTTTTGTTCCTAGATACATATATTTACATATTAAAACACATATTGTTTGCTTGTGCCCAGTTTATCATGCAATCCGAATTACTCTGAATCAGTGATCTGTCCTCTTTATTATTTACCACTCCCACAATTTTTGTGTCATCTGCAAACTTTATCGGTGATTATTTTATGTTTTCTTCCAGATCATTAATAAAAATGTTAAATAATGTAGGACCAAGAACATATTCCTTTGTGAACCCACTAGAAACACACCAGTTACATAATGATTCTGCATTTACAATTACATTTTGAAACCTATCAGTTTGCCATCTTTTAATCTAGTTAATGAGTGCCATGTTAATTTTATATCATCCTAGTCTTTTAATCCAAGAAGGCCAATGACATATTGGGCTGTATTAGTAGGAGCATTGCCAACAGATTGAGGGAAGTGATTATTCCCCTCTACTCGGCACTGGTGAGGTCACACCTGGAGTATTGCATCCCGTTTTGGGCCCCCCACTACAGAAGGGATGTGGACAAATTGGAGAGAGTCCAGCAGAGGACAACAAAAATGATTAGGAGGCTGGAGCACATGACTTACAAGGAAAGGCTGAGGGAACTGGGGTTATTTAGTCTGCAGAAGAGAAGAGTGAGGGGAGATTTGATAGCAGCCTTCAACTACCTGAAGGGGGTTTCCATAGAGGATGGAGCTAGGCTGGTCTCAGTGGTGGCAGATGACCAAACAAGGAACAATGGTCTCAAGTTGCAGTGGGGGAGTTCTAGGTTGGATATTAGGAAACACTATTTCACTAGGAGGGTGGTGAAGCACTGGAATGGGTTACCTAGGGAGGTGGTGCAATCTCCATCCTTAGAGATTTTTAAGGTCCAGCGTGACAAAGCCTTGGTTGGGATGATTTAGTTGGGGGTTGGTCCTGCTTTGAGCAGGGGGTTGGAGTAGATGACCTCCTGAGGTCTCTTCCAACCCTAATATTCTATGATTCTAATCAAAATATCAGATGGTACCAAGTCAAATGCCCTACAGAAATCTATGTATATTATATCAACACTATTATCTTTATCAAACAAACTTGTAATCACATAAAAAATATCAATTTAGTTTGACAGGATCTATTTTCCATAAACCCATTTGCATTAATTATATTACCCTCACTTAATTCTTTACTAATAGAGTCCTGTATCAGTTGCTCCATTATCTTGCCTGGGATTGAAGTTTATAATTATCATAGACATCCTGTTTACCCTTTTAAAATATTGGCACAACATTAGCTTTTTTCCAGTTGTCTGGAACTTCCCCAGTGTTCCAAGACTTATTGAAAATCAGCATTAATGGTCCAGGGAGATCCTCAGCCAGCTCTTTGAAAAACTCTTGGATGCAAGTTATCTGGACCCACTGATTTTAAAATGGCTAACTTTAGTAGCTGCTGTTTAACATCTTCCTGAGATACCAGTAGAATGGAAAGAGTATTATCATATGATATGACTACATCATCTACTTTTCCCCCCAAATACAGAACAGAAATATTTATTGAACAGTTCTGCCTTTTCTGTATTGTTATTGATAATCATGTCATTTCCAGCTAGTAATGTACCATTGCTAGGATTCTTTTAGAAACTATTTACCCCCAGGAATTTCATCATAAAATAAGCTTATGTTGGTTGAGGCTATGCCTGTTTTGGACAAAATAGCAGCCTGCATTTTTCTGAACAGGAGTTAAATGTAAAGCATTCTTTGTATACAATTCTTGCAAATGAAGTCATAATGGAGTAGGGGCACCATCAAAGTCAGAAAGACTAAATAATTTGAAAATTTTGCTAAAATAGTTCAAATCTTTGTAATAAAGGGAGGTGCTGTACAAATAAAGAAAAACTACTTCATGTATTTTTATTTTATAGATAAATACAGTATTAAGGTGTGGGAATAGTTCTGAGAACATCTGTGGTAGCTCTTCCATTTCATTCCTATGAGTCAGGATAAGATCATACATTACCTATATGTGACCATAACATTAAGATCAATCCATCAAACAGATGTGTTTAGGATTATGCTGCCTGCTTTCTGTTCTACCAGTAAACTACGAAAGACCACACAGACTCAGCTCTATTGGAGCAAAAGCTTGTGTCACTCACAGTATCAACAAACAAAGTCTGTACTGAAATCCTAATATTCAGGATGTTGTAAATAAAGCATCAGAGCAGAGCTCTATGGCACCAGCCCCTTAGAAGTGTACAGATGTGCCAGTGAAAAGTTTACTAGTGGGGGAGATTAGACTTCTTGTAGGATGCTGTGCTGCTATTCATGACCATGTATATTAATTTGTGTAAGCCTATGCATTCCAAATGTTGGATGGGAAAACGGAGACCAGACTTTTTTTTTTATTCAGACAGTCAGGCCACTAAGCAAGGTTACCAAAAACCTAGTGAAGTACAGCCATCTCCCAACCCTGTCTCATGAAATACAACCCCTCCCTAGTATTATATCGGCTAAGGCGTCTCTTTAGGATGCATTATATTCCAAATTACAGTGATGTTGAAACAACTGAAAACATCCAGGAGCAAACATCCCGTTACAAACATCAGTTCAATCTGAATTTAATTAAGACTCAAACTGAACCATTGGTGACTATAAACCTATGGCAGTGCAGAGAGCTGCACCATTCCAGGAGCTCCAAATGACATAACTCCTCCAGCCAGAAAGCCATCCTCTTTCCTAACTCCTGGTATTCTCTGACCCCAGCATCAGTTGTCTGTTACACCCAATAATGCCTATCAATTGCACAGAATATTTTACTCCTAAAATCTGAAAAATCTGTATTAAGGAGGGTAAGCATTATTTGATCTTGTTTTACTGATGAGGTAACTGAGCACAGAGAGATTAAGTGGCTTGCCCATTTCTGAAAATCTTGACCCAAGTCGTCTAACTTTAATTTTGATGCCAAACTAAAATTTTACCCTGCTCCTCACCTGGAAAATTGTGCTTTAGCTCTTCCTCTTGATTTCCCACTTCATCTAGGTGGTTCACCTAGACATAGCCATCTTTCAGTGAGGTGGAAGATATGTGAAAGGACAAAGAATCATAGAAATATAGGGCTGGAAGAGAATTCAAGAGATCATCTAGTCTAGCCCCCTACACCAAGGCAGGACCAAGTACACCTAGACCATCCCCAACAACTGTTAGTCTAACCTATTCTTAAAAACTTCCAATGACAGGGATTCCACAACCTCCCACAGGAAGCCTATCCCAGACCTAACTATAAGGATAGTTAAGTAAGTTTTTCCTAATATCTAGTTCTCCTTTGATGCAAATTAAGGAAATTACATCTTGTCCTACCTTCAGTGGACATGAAGAACTATTTATAACAGCCCTGAACATATTTGGAGATTGTTATCAGGTCTCTCCCACTATTCTTTCCCCAAAACTAAACATGCCCAGCTTTTTTAACCTTTCTTCACAGGTCAGGTTTTCTAAACCTCTAGTAATTTTTATTGCTTTCCTCTAGACTATCTCTAATTTGTCCATATCTTTCTTGAAGTGTGGAGCCCAAAACTGGACACAATTCTACAGTGGGGGCCTCACCATGTCTTACATACACTGATGTTAATACACCCCAGAATGATATTAGCCTTTTTTGCAACTGCATTGTATTGTTGTTTAATTCAATTTGTGATCCATTATAATCCCCAGATCCTTTTCTGCAATACTACTGCCTAGCCAGTTATTCCTCATTTTCTAGTTGTTCATTTGATTTTTTTAGTACTTTGCACTTGTCTTTATTGAATTTAATCTTGTTGATTTTAGACCATTTCTCCAAATTATTTAGGTCTTTTGAATTCTAATCTTGTCCTCCAAAATGTTTGCAATCATCCCAGGTTGGTGTCATCCACAAATTGTATAAGCATACTTTCCACTCCATTATTCAAGGCATTAACAAAAATATTGAATAGTACCAGACCCAAGACAAACCTCAGTAGGACCCCACTACGTATGTCCTCACAGTCTGACAGTGAACCATTGATAATGGCAGAAGAAGTGTTTCATGGGGTTTCATTTGGTTTTATATGACTTATGGGGTGGCCAGGGAGGGGTAGTACCTCTGATGGGGGGACTTGTCATATCCTTTGGGGGTAGTCCATCCACTTTGGTCCCCACCTGTCACTCAGCTCTCACCTGTGGCTCCAAGTAGCTGCAGCATGCGCAGCGGCCACACCCCGGGCAATGGCTTCGATGGGCCAGCCAAACCAGGTGAGTGTGACTGATGGCACTCAAAGCCTCAGTGAATTTGGGATATGCCTACCCTGCATGCGACGTCAGCTCCGGCGGATTGGGCGAAAGAGATCACTAAGATCCAACGGCCAAGAAGGCGGTTCTGCAACGCTTTGTGGAAAGCAAAGGACTTGACGAGGCACGAAAGACGTCAAGGCCATCCACTGCAACCAAAGAAGTTACCAGTTGTGACGATTTTTCGTACCATTGGTGTCTGGCTTCTAAGGTCGAGAGAGTGGGATTGCTCCCGTGCAATGGCTCTACCACTCAAAAGCTTTCACGCCCAGGTCCTGTGCAAATCGTCAAACATCATCATCATCATACTACTCAAGTCCTGCGGCGATGGGGGAAGGGCAAAGCGACAGGTGGAGTTTACCACTGGGAGTCGTAGTCCCAATCCTGCACGCAGGCGGCCTATGGATAGGTGGTCGTCCAGCTCTGTACTTGGGGCAGCAGAGTTGCCCGGCAGCATCCCAGGTGTCTGAGCAGCCCTCTTCAGGACAGCACTGCTCACCCTAGTAAGGGAGGGGCCTAGAAAAGGTGGCCTAAAAATTGCCTGCCCTACAACAACTGCCCAGCAAGCCGCGGCTGGCAGTTCAACCCAATCTGCGGCCGAAACCAAAAGAAAAATTTGAGAAAACTTACCATTGGTGTATGGAATGTTCGTACCCTCATGGATCGAGAAGCTGTTGCAAGACCTGAGAGAAGGACAGCCCTCATTGCTCGAGAACTAGTCCGCTACAACCAGGGCCGGCTCCAGGCACCAGCCCACCAAGCTGGTGCTTGGGGCGGCACCTGGAGGGGGGTGGCACGGCGTGGCGCTCTGGCCCGAGAGCGGGGCCGCGACCGGGCTCGCCGCCCTCCCCCCGGCGCTGCCTCTGGCCGCCGGGGAGAGCGGAGCCCTGGCCGGGCTCTCCGCCCTCCCCCCAGGGCTGCCTCTGGCCGCTGCGGAGAGCGGAGCCCCGGCGGGGCTCTCCGCCCTCCCCCCGGTGCTGCCTCTGGCCGCCGGGGCTCTGCTCTCCCCAGCGGGGCTCGCCGCACTCCCCTGGGGGGGCGGGCGGCGGGAGGTTTTTTTGCCTGGGGAGGCAAAAAAGCCAGAGCCGGCCCTGGCTACAACATCGATATAGCGGCATTAAGTGAAACAAGATTGCCTGGGGAAGGTTTCTTGAGTGAACCAGGAGGTGGTTACACCTTCTTCTGGAAGGGTAAGACTGAGACGGAGGACAGAATACATGGAGTTGGTCTGGCAATAAAAACCTTATTGATGCATCAGCTCCCAGACCTTCCAGTGGGTATCAATGAAAGATTGCTGAAGCTACGCTTCCCACTAAATGCCAAATGTCATGTCACCATCATCAGTGCATATGCACCCACTTTAACATGCTCTGACAACTCAAAGGAACAATTCTATGAAGATCTCGACAGACTGATCAAGGCCACACCTGTAACAGATAAACTACTCCTACTTGGCGATTTCAATGCCCGAGTCGGGGCTGACAGCGAGAACTGGAAAGGAGTAATCGGGCCACATGGTGTAGGCAAAATGAACAGCAATGGACTACTTCTTTTGAGTTTTTGTTCTCAAAATGACCTGACCGTTACCAACACTCTGTTCCAACAAGCGGACAAATACAAAACGACGTGGATGCACCCTAGGTCCAAACAGTGGCATCTGATAGATTATGCCATTGTTAGAAGGCGAGACATCCAAGACGTACTGATTACCAGAGTAATGTGAGGCGCAGAGTGCTGGACCGATCACAGATTAGCCAGGACGTCTCTTCAACTCTACATCATTCCTTCTCAGGGGGGAGGGATAGCTCAGTGGTTTGAGCATTGGCTTGCTAAACCCAGAGTTGTGAGTTCAATCCTTGAGGGGGCCAGATAGGGATCTGGGGCAAAATCAGTACTTGGTCCTGCTAGTGAAGGCAGGGGGCTGGACTCGATGACCTTTCAAGGTCCCTTCCAGTTCCAGGAGATAGGATATCTCCATTAATTTCAAACGCCCTAAGTATGTGCAACCTGCTTTCAATATAGCCAAACTGAAGGATGCTTAATGTTTCAACAAATTCCAGAAGAGTCTTGATGACAAACTGACATCCCATGGACAACTGATCGGTACTGTAACCGAAAAGTGGGATCAGTTCAAGCAGATCGTGACTGACACAGCAATAACCTCTCTTGGACCAAAGAAAAGAACACATCAGGATTGGTTTGATGAGAACCAAGAAGAAATATGCTCAGCATTGGAAGTAAAGAGAAAAGCCTTTATCGAATGGCAGAATGACCCCTCCTCAGTCTCTAAACAGGACCATTTCAAGTACCTCAGAGCAGGGCTGGCACCAGGCACCCAAGCTGGTGCTTGGGGCGGCACCTGGAGGGGGGCGGCGTGGTGCTCCGGCCGCCGGGGACAGCGGGGCCACAGCTGGGCTCGCCGCCCTCCCCCTGGCGCTCTGGCCGCCCTCCCCCCTGCGCCCTCCCCCCGGGGCTTGGGCGGCAAAAAAGCCAGAACCGGCCCTGCTTCAGAGCAAAACACAGAAAGACCTCTGTTAGATACAAGACAACTGGTGGGAGAGCAAAGCCAAAGAAATTGAGCACAATGCTGAGACCCACAACTTAAAGATGTTCTTTAGTGCCATTAAGACTGTCTATGGACCCTTTAAACCAAGGACCACCCCATTGCTCTCATTAGACAACACAATGCTGATTAAAGATAAAGAAGGCATCAGCGAAAGATGGCGAGAACACTTTAGCAACCTTCTCAATAGACCATCAACGATGAATAATAATGTCCTTAATGAAATTCCACAACAACCTGCTCGGACAGATCTTGACTTTCCGCCCACTATAGATGAGATTAAGAAAGCTGTTAGCCAGATGAGTTCAGGGAAAGCTCCTGGAAAAGATGGGATACCAGCAGAGATATATAAAGCAGCAGGTCCAGCAGCACTAGCAGTGTTCCACAGCGTGATCATCAACATCTGGGAGGATGAAAACATACCACAGGACCTTCACGATGCTACTATTGTCTCTCTTTTCAAGAACAAAGGCAGCAAAGCAGAATGTGGAAACTATAGAGGCATAGCCCTCCTCTCCGTTGGAGGGAAGATCATCGCCTGCATCATCTTGAACCGCCTAATAGCCAGTATTTCCGAGGCAAATCTACCTGAAAGTCAATGTGGTTTTTGACCTGACCGGAGCACAGTCGACATGGTGTTTGCTGTCAGACAAATACAAGAGAAGTGCATTGAACAGAACATGCACCTGTATGCTGTCTTCATAGATCTGACAAAGGCGTTTGATACCATCAACAGGGAAGCCCTTTGGACCATTCTAACACGACTTGGCTGCCCAAGAAAATTTGTCCAGATTATACTCCTTTTTCATGACAGTATGACAGGCGAAGTATTGTCTGATGGAGCCACATCAGCCCCCTTTAACATCACGAACGGCGTGAAACAAGGATGTGTTCTCGCTCCTGTCCTATTTAACTTGTTCTTTGCATGTGTCCTTAACCATGCACTGAAAGATCTGGACCAAGGTATATACTTGAAATACCGGCACAATGGTTCACTTTTTGACCTCCGTCGCCTGAATGCAAAGACTAAGACAGTGCAGAAACTCCTTCTTGAGGCACTCTTTGCTGACGACTGTGCCCTCATGGCTCACACTGAAAATGATCTTCAGCACATTGTCAACAAGTTTGCTGAGGCCTCGCAACTTTTCGGACTAACTATCAGCCTCGGAAAGACAGAAGTTCTCCATCAACCTGCACCTGGATCAAATGCTTCTGTCCCGAGTATCTGCATCGATGGCACTCAGCTGAAAGTAGTGGAGAACTTTAAATATCTGGGTAGTGTCATATCCAGTGATGGATCACTGGATAATGAGATCAATGCACGAATATCCAAAGCAAGCCAGGCACTTGGCTGTCTGCGTGTCAAAGTTTTTAATCACACAACATCCGGATGTCAACAAAACTGCTTGTGTACAGAGCTGTTGTTCTTTCATCTCTTTTGTACGGGTGCGAAACATGGACACTATATAGGCGTCACATCAAGCAGCTTGAAGCATTTCACATGTGCTGCCTCCG
>NW_020664419.1:16492032-16511141 GCF_002925995.2 Terrapene triunguis
CTCTTGAATAGTGTGTGCATGGCCTTCAGTATGGACCAATGCCTTAAAGGTCTTAATAGAGCTCTGAAGTTGTCTGACTGCTGTCTTCCCTTTCACTGGCCCTCTGCTCTTACAGAGCAGCTCATCTGTTGGGTTTCATCATCAATTATTGTAATCATTTTTGAAGTACTAAATATTGGTACAGAAATGCAGGTAATTTAAGGTGAACGAAAGGCTATTTTTGTACTGATAAGTGTAATGCTTACAGTGGTCTCCACAAATTGTATGCAGTCATTTAGCCAGCAATCTCAAGCCTTAATGCGACGTTAGTGATCAGCTTGAGAAACAAGGACACAGCATGAGAAACAATCCTGGGGCAGAGTCCTTTTACAGCTGAGTCTGCTGCCTGGAGGGAGTGAATACTATTTCAATAGTGTATTAGTACAGCAGGTGTTCATTGAAGAGGTCGAGGAGCTGCCAGACTAGTCTACATGACGCACCAGCAACAAAAAGCTTTTCAGCAAGATAAAACTGGAGAACTGAAACCTTGAAAGAAATCAAGACTCTCCATTTGGAAGAGAGAAAGAAAAAACAATGTCAGCTTTATACACAAAGGCGAAAACACTGAGCCCATGGTACAAGAAAACTCCAGTGCTTGGATGTATTATTCTGTTCTACTTAGAAGTTATCGCTACCTAATGTCCAGGAAACGGTTTTTTAAATTTTTTTAAAAGCACCTTGGAAAGAGATTGAACACCTGACTGGGGCTTTAGCCAACAATCCTGCCTCCTTAAGCTACCTTCCACTTGCAGAAGAGTTAATTCCTTGTGCGTTGGTGCTCACATAGGCCCCTGTGCAACCTGTCGTAATTATAATACCAACTTAATGCTAATTGTTTTATACACTTACATTTCCTGTCATGAAATTAATTCTCACTTTTAAAAATATAGCACTATGCAATAATTCCAGAATTGGCTTTTCCCGTCTTGAATGGCAATGATAGATACCACTATGTTAAAACTTCAGACAAATGCCCTGAATCCTCTTGCATGTGGAAATCGTCTTCTCTATCCACCATTATTGTTCATTAAAGGAACGTATGCCTCCAATTTCCATTTCTTTAACCACATTTCTGCCAGGGTAATCAGGCCAATATTTTCAAACAGGGGTATCTATAGTTGGGTGTCTATATCCAGATTTAGGCACCTAAATCAGTGCCCTGGTTTTCGCAGATGCTGAGAACCCACAATTCCCATGGAAGGCAGTGGGGGCGGCGGGTGCTTTTTATCTCTGAAAATCAGGCCAGTGAATTCAGTACCTAAATATGGATTTAGGTGCCTAAATGGTGACACCCATGATTGAAAATGTTGACCTAAGAACATTAAAACATCACAATCAAAGATGGTTAAATAACAAACAGTCATGGAAGTGAGGACAACAGTTATATGTGAGAGGGAACAGGGATAAGAAGCAGGCTTTGAACCTGGGATTCTCCCACACTGCAACCCAACTAAAGGCATTGACAAAGCCACATATGTACAGCACATGAGCAGGTGAAGATGTGACTGTGAAGGGTGTGTTGACATGTCCATGTCTGTAATGTAATCGTTCCAAGACGTACTTCTGTGCTGGCTGTATAATGTACTCAGGTTTTTATTGTTTTAAACGGGTAGCTTTTGGAGATATGTTTTATGCTTTCAGTGCATAAAAATCTGTGCTTTTGTGTATGCTCTGCTTTAAGGTCTTGGACCATTAGAATTGAGTTTAACTCCCACCCCTCCTTCTTTGTGTCCCTGACCTAAATAATTCTTTATGACGCAGATTCAGTATAGGGCCATAACATTTTTCATAATTTAAATACAAACTCTTCAAATGCCAACCCAACTGTCTCAAACGTTGTAGCCAGTAGAGCCTCACTAGCTTACATTTCATTTGTCAGCTCACCCTATAACTAACATACACCCAGAGGTTTCTCCCCACTTCTCAGCAAAATGTTAATAGCAGAAACTTTGTTGCTTGTTTATACATTAGACCTTTCCCTATCTTAAAAAATAATGAACTTTATGAAAAAAAATCAAGGGCCTGATTCATTCCTGCTGAGGATCTGGTCCTGGGCATGGTATTTGTAGCACACTGAATATAGAAATGCATAAATATTCATTTTTTTCCTGATGATGATGCTGACGATGAAACCAAGAACTACTAGATGTACTCATTAAATATTTCTTGGCTTAAATAGAAGCTTTTAGTTCTGAAAACTGACATTTCTTCTTATGAATGACAGAATAAAAGTGTATGGCTCTCTCTGCTTCTATCAAAAAGAAACTTTCAAGAGCATTCCTGTAAACTTATTAACTAAGCTAAATCATTATGTTTGCAGATGAAAAGAATGAATTACTGGGATAGACATCTGTGGTGGGTGTTTAAGCTAAGAAAGAAATGTACCCAGCCTACATAAGATTTATTTTACTGGGTGATTCATCCTTATTTTATTTATTATTATTAACTTTAACATAGACATAAAATCCTGGGAAGGCATACATGTACTTTTATTCATACCTACAGCAGAATGGTAGTTTCTAGGATGCTCTACGGGAATGCAGGGTTGGGTTGTTGAACCATTTTAAGCCAGGTGATATAACTCTGTTAAAATTGTTGGATAAGTATTGCTAAGTCATAATGGCAGGTGTATCTTATTAGCTCCAACTGGAATATAGAAGGGGGTAATAATAATACCTAGCTCTTATATTGCACTTTTCATCAAGGGATGTCAAAGCACTTTACACAGAAGGTCAGTCTCATTATCCCCATTTTACAGATGAGAAAACTGAGACACTGAGCAGGAAAGTGGCTTACCCAAGGTCATCCAGTGGGCCAGTAGCTGAGCGGGGAATAGATACCAGGTCTCCTGAGTCCCAGCACAGTTCTGTCTCTAAGATAAAACTCTGAGTGAGGGCAATAGCAGTAGCGATTTAGGAATAGCCAAGTTTTCATTGGAGTTTATGGACCTGATCCAAAGACCACTGATATCAGTGGGAGTCTTTCCATTAACTTAAATGGCCTTTAGATCAGATCCTCTGCTGTCATTTTTAGACAGTAAGTTTGGAGCGCATGCAGTGAGTCTATATTTTGTTAGAAGCACTGTGGGAACTCCACCTGCTCAGGAACTCTATATGTACATAATAGGTCACTCTGAAAACCACATATATGCAAGAAAGATAAGGCCTCCCCATTTCTATGAGGAAAAAGTTTTAATCCATGACAGGTGGATGAGGCAGTAGCTGTCTGTCTGCTACGTAGGGGTTTCCTGTTGCCAACTTTCATGCGGTAAATAAGCACCCCGAATTTCACAATATGCCAAAAATCAAGCTAATCCCATTTCAAAATAAGGCCAAAACAAGCCAATCCCTAAGAACCCCAACACCCTATGTGACTAGATCCCCCCGGCGTGCAGTCCGGGACTGTGGTGGGCCTGCTGTTCCACCCTGACTCTCTCCCCCCCTTGCCCCTGCTTGTACCTTGCCCCTGCTTGCCAGGAGCTGATCAAAAAAAAGAAGCAACAAGCAACAAGCCAAACAAGCAATAAGCTACAAGCCAAAAACTAGCCAACAATCAACTCACAAGCCAATGAAGCCAAAAACAAGCCCAATTTCTGTTTTTTTTCCCCACGGGTTTGGCATGTCTGGTTGGATTTGGCAAAATATGTAAAAGAAGAGTGTATTTTTTTGCACTACAGTAGAACCTCAGAGTTACGAACACCGAGTTAGGAACTGACCAGTCAACCACACACCTCATTTGGAACCGGAAGTACATAATCAGGCAGCAGCAGACAAAACAAAAAAACAAAACAAATACAGTTCGGTCCTGTGTTAAACGTACACTACTAAAAAAATGAAGGGAAAGCAGCATTTTTCTTCTGCATAGTAAAGTTTCAAAGCTATATTAAGTCAATGTTCAGTTGTAAACTTTTGAAACAACAACCATAACGTTTTGTTCAGTTATGAACATTTTAAAGTTATGAACAACCTCCATTCCCGAGGTGTTCGGAACTCTGAGGTTCTCCTGTATGTCAAGCTCCTGCAGCATCTCCTTATAGATTGTTCGGTTTAATCAAAGACAGACTGTGTGAGTGGGAACAAATATCTTGCTTTAAACTGGAGAATGTTAAATATTAAATTCTCTGTAGAGTCAGCCTCCAAACTGCATTAAATGGGATCACCATTTGTATTGCTGCTTGAAAAGAGGTGCTCTTAGAAAACAAACTGTCCTGCTGACAGTCAAATTGCCCACAGTCAACTATGGTATCGTGGTTCCTCATAATGGATACTGTAGTATGAAACCACTGAAGTAAAAGCCAAAAGCTCTGAAAGCAATTAGACTAAAAGAGTTACTTAAAAAGTTAGAAGAGTGACAACATTCTCAGCAAGATGATAACTAGAAAACCGCAAACTGTGAGTGCTTTCCTGCCATCAGCATCCCTCACTCACCTCTACTTCCATTCAGTTAGGCCTTTGGATTTGTGACAAGCCAAATTTTAAAAAAAGTATTGCCCATTGCCCTTAAAAATACCAATATTACACACAAACTGTCATCTGTCAAAATTTATGGGCCTCTGGCAACATTTGTTTTTTTTTATCTAAAGTCTGGGATGAATCATGCATATAGTGATGAAACATTCTCTCATAAGTTAAAAATGCAATTTTATTCTCAGTACTACCTATGATTATAAGATGTTGGTTACTACAGTACAGGGAATACAGTGTAACCTGATAGATATTTGGACAGAATGATGAATGGGCAGATTGACAGACATGCTGGTTTTTTTCCCCAGAATTAGTTAATAACATAAAAAAGAAAAACAATAGCACACTTGTGTTGTTTGGGTTGATTTTTTTCCTCTTTTGAAGGGTCTGATCCTGCACTATGAGAGTTGATGGCGGCTTTGCCATCAATGTCACTTGGTGCCTGATCTGACTCTAATACTGTAAAAAAAAAGTTTCTTCTTGAAAATATAGTGCCTTTGAGTAACAATGCGATCATTGTTTAAAGACCAAAATAAGAAATGGTTTAATTTAGCCTCTTCTAATATCACTGGAACGGAGGGAATCTTGCTTGGTGGTTAGCTCAGGGGAAAATGAATCTGAAACTCTGGGTTCTATGCCTGGCTCTGATTTGCTTTGTATGATTTTCGGATGCATCTCTTGACCACTCCGTGTCTTGGTTTACTCATCTGTATAACAGGTATAATATTAATGACATCTCTCAGCTGTATTGAGAGACTTAATTAAGTAATAAAAATAGCTAGCTCTTGTATAGTGCTTTTCAACAATAGATCTCAAAGGAGTATCATTATCCCCTTTTCACGCATGAGGAAACAGAGCAGGGAAGTGACTTGTCCAAAATCACCCAGCTGGCCAATGGTAGAACCAGGAATAGACCCCAAGACACCCGAGTCCCAGTACAATGCTCTGGCTAATGGCCACTATCTTTCTGAAGTACTTTGGGATTCTTAAATAAAAAGCATGATGGGAATATTAGTAGGAGCACCAGAACATCTGGTATAAAAATATTTTCAGAGTGAAGCAGCCTCTGAAGTTCAGGGTTTTATTAAAATCTATGTTGTGAGCTATGACAGTTTTCCAGGCTGCGTTGTGCTCCTTAATTATGATCTTTTGGGGCCTACCCGAAAGCCACGCATTAACAATTAGATAACGCACAGTGGAGCTGAGAGATGAAGCGATATGCTTCAGAGCAACGAATCAGCAAACAGTTGATCTCCAATTGCAAACAAGGTACTATAAAGATAGGATTTCTCTCGCAAGAAATGAAACACTGCAATACCTTAAGTGTACTACAAATCATTGCTCTGGTTGGTGGAGTAAGGTTCATAGAGATAAACAGTTCTGCCTAAAATGAGATTTGTTTCTGCCTTACAAAACTGTCTTGTTTACTGCTGGAACAGTTTTTAACTGGGAAAGGACACTGCTGAGGCCATATCATTAATCTAGAGAGACAGCAATCCTACAGATCCAGAGCTGTGGCATCATATAATGGAACAGTTTGGAAGCATTCTCTGAATCTTCCAAACAATTTCTACATCTGGGCACACTGTGCATTAGCCAGCGAATATTCAGGGAGGGTCCAATATACTCTGATCTTGCTGGTGTTTTTGTTAATTGGTTGCTTTGAAATTGCATCCCTTGGGTTCAACAGAAAGAGGGTATTAAAAACAATTAAGGGGGACTGGATGGCAGCAGGATTTCATAATGGAACGAGAGAACCTTTCACATCTGGGCCACTGGTCTAAGTCTGACTCAGGCCCCGGCGAGTTGTAAATGACTGCCATCTATATTGACTTATGGCTGATTGGAGATCTGTGTAAATTGAGTCAATGTTCACAGCCTATTTTTCTCATTTTCACGTGTCCATAGAGCAAAAGCCACCATCACAACACACACTAATTGGGCTCCTTGTTAGCCTGTCACAGCAGAGGCCAAGGATCAAAGGGGAACACAGACTAAATTACTTTCCATCCTGAAGAGGTGCTCCCACCAGGGTTGGGATTGAGCTGTATTGGCAATGCAGTGTATGAAAGCTTTCATTGCCTCTGCTCATACTGAACGTGAGGTGTGACATATGTAATATACAGGATCAAACTGACCATCAGCTCCTAGGCCTGTCAACCAGGCCCCTTCCCTGAGCACTGAATTCACTTTTAAACTAAATAATAAATAAGTTTATAAGTTACTGCATTGGAGGCCAGAATTTTATGTTTAACATTTTCCTGATTAGTACAGTTATGTCAATGGGAAAAGCACATTTCATCCCCTATTTCTATGCTCCTTCACAGCCCCAGAACCATGCAGTGCCAGATGCGCCACCACACTCATGATGATGTCACAGAAATGCATATATCGTTACTGTTGTGAGATGAGAGTGGGAAAATCATCTGATTTCAAGTTGCTTCTCCCATCCTCCTCTTTCAGAGTCTAATCCTTAGGAAATATATATATATATATATATAATTAGCACTGAATTTATTATCCAGGTGCCAGGTATGGGGTGTGTAAGAGCTGGTTGTCAGTGGATGGGATTGAACCTGGGACCTCTAGAATTTAGTGCATGAACCTCTACTGCATGAGCTAAAAGCCAACTGGCTGTTAGCTAGGGCTGTGGAGCAGAGTTATTTTATTTCTTTCTCTCTAACTGGCCTTGGTGTCACTACATGGGACAGAACACCACACCCAGGAGGTGTGTGGGTTACAGGTGCAGATTAACAAAGTGTGAATTAGCATCAAATGAATGATATACTTTGTTAATCTGCACCCCTTAACCGGCACCTGGAAAACCCAGGGGTCCCTCCATACTCCACGTTAAAGATTCAGTGATGGAAGGCCCAATTCTTTGATGTGCTGAGGGCCTCCTGAGAGCCTGAGGTTGATGGGAGGATTAAGTGCCAAGTGCTACAGTGAGAACTCATGTTACAATACTAGCATTCTGTCATTTGTACAAAATATCTGGCGGATCATATCCTCTGCAGTGTTGCTATGAATTATTACAATTAAACTTATTTGTCAAAAAGGTCAAAAAGATTTAAAAAAGTGTTGTGTGTGATGCTGCACTATCCTAGTTTTTTGGAATTGTGTTAGTTCACTTCGGACTAGTTGTTGTCACAAGGACACAGGCTCATAACAAGGGGTGGCACTTAGCCAGGCTACTCCAAGAGCATCCCAGGGATACTATACCGGCAGCAGGTTATTACCCCATGTTACTCTAGCTGATCTGTGCTGGACAATGAATAGGGGTTGGTATGGAGCCAAGGCTCTGCCTATTTCCTGCCCTCTCTGCCCACCTGTTCCAGGAAGGGATCCAGCTGTTACTGCTAACTCCTTCATGCCCAGACCCAGGGTAATTCCAGACATCCCATGTAAGGGAGTAAGAACTCCCCTCTTACACCCTATCTCTTCAGTTCACACCAGATAGCCGAGTGTATCTGACAGTCATTAGGAAGATTCTGTGTCTTCAGCAACATTTGCAATAAAATCCATGCTATTGTGCATGACACAGTGAATACTTGGGAAGACAGTATTACACTCTTTATAGACTGTCATAGGAAACATATCCCTATTGCACGGTCTGTTGAAAACATGCTAATCTACTTAAATGACAAACTAATTAAAAAAATGACACATTTGTCTCTGAAGGAAAAAATTCTTACTGGCAAGTTTACAAAGAGAGAACCATAATTCACAGACCATAAGGAACAAATGAGGCCTTTATAATTAAAAGAATAAAGACAGAAAAAATTGGAGCAATTTAATACATTTTCAGCAAAAAGGGGTAGCACACAGGAAACAGTCCAAGATTAATCAATTCTAAATTCAGGCTGAAGACTATAACCAGAATTTCATCATATGTCTTACAGTAATTCTTCCACCTTTTAGTAGCTGAAAATAAATAGCTGCCCTTTCTTGCTTTGCTTAAATATTATACCAGAATTTTAAAGTTTCTGAAGAAGCATATTTGGTAGGAGGAAGAGAATAATGATTTACCAGAAAGTTGAAGAACAAATGGTCATGTTAACATTGCATCAAACTAACTCTAACATCAAAGGCTGTGGAGGTTAATGTTCAATAATCCATTGACTACCACAGTTCTTACTGTCTGGCAGCAAATGATGGAATTAATAGGAGAGGTATATCTGGATTAGTTTAATCATTTCTCAGTCATAATAGGCAATGAAGGAGATGACTAAGTAAAGCCACTTCAGTTGCTTATGAACATCTGGGGTTTTAACCAATCTTAGTGTAAATAAGATCTGATCCAAAAAAATTCACATATCTAAAATAACAAAAATAAATCCCAATATCTAAAGAGAACAACTCAGGCACGTAAAGAGGCAATGTCTGTAAAAATGGCCACATTCAGAAAGAGTTCACTGTTTAAATGGTGAAGTAAAATAAGAAATGCAGCTAAGTTCAGGAATACCAGATACACTCTACCCCGATATAACGCTGTCCTCGGGAGCCAAAAAATCTTACCGCGTTATAGGTGAAACCGCGTTATATTGAACTTGCTTTGATCTGCCAGAGCGCCCAGTCCCGCCCCCCCGGAGCGCGGCTTTACCGCGTTATATCCGAATTTGTGTTATATCGGGTTGCGTTATATCGGGGTAGAGATGTATGATGAGAAAAATCGAGACAGCCACAATACTTACTAGAGCTGATCAAAAATTTTCCATCAAAGCTGTTTTTCAATAAAACAAAATTTCTGCAGAAAATGTCTGCTTTTTTCACAACAAATTTGCAATTTGTTTTATAAATGAAAAGTCAATATTTTACATGGAAATCCCCCATATTTTGACTAGCTTTAATGCTGACTTCTAAATGCTCATGTTAAAGAAGCCTGCTCCATTCTAATTAGTGATGATTGAACTTCAGTGGGTGAATGTTCCCCAGACTCTCAGAATATTTTGAGGCTTCCTACCTATGACTCTCCCTGTCCACTACCTTGGACTTCTGGCCCCACCTGGCTGCAGCCCTGTCCTGCAAGAGCTCAGAGGTCCTCCAGTGTGCAACCAGAAGAGCTCTGAGGCCCTCTCCTCCCTGCCCCAACAGGCTGTGAGAGGGCTCCCTTACTCGAAGTCAACAGGAGCTGTGTAGGTTCAACACCCACTTGCTCACCTCCAGCAGACATCTCCTTGCAGCAGCAGGCAGTAATACTGAGCCCACCACTGTCCAGTCTGAAATTGACAAGATCTGTGGTTTCCAAGCTAGTGATGGCCCCAGGGTGAGAGAGTCAGACCTACAGGGCAGGCAGCATACCCTGGCTGGAGCACGCCTAGCGAGAAACTCATAGGGAGGGAGAATGTACCAGCTATGGGCTGAAATCGCTCTAGCATGTGGGAAGATAAAGTTTGGGTTCATTTTTTTCAGGGAGAGACAGTGGTGGATTAGCCTAATTCAATGCCCTCCTCACTAGGTTAGCCAGTCAGTATCCAAAGATGTTCTTCCTCTTCCTTGATAGGTGGACCCATCTTTGCTCAGCAGTCCTTCTTCCTGGAACAGCATCCAGTGGTCAAGGACACTGAAGCCCTCCTGGTGACACCATCCTCGCTGCCAGGCATTCACTTCCAGGATGCATCTGTCTCTACTTGGGCCCCTATCCTTTACCAGAAGGATCAAAGAGAACACCACCTGCACCCCCAACTCCTTCACCCTTCCTCTCAGAGCCCTAGAATCACTTCTGATCTGCTACGGGTCATACCTTGCAGTAAATATGGGAACCTTTTGGTGAGAGTTCTCCCACTACAGGTGATCAGCAGGTTTTGAACCAGGGACTTTATACCAAAAC
Organism: Terrapene triunguis; assembly: GCF_002925995.2. Classification (NCBI taxonomy): domain Eukaryota; kingdom Metazoa; phylum Chordata; order Testudines; family Emydidae; genus Terrapene; species Terrapene triunguis. Next base: position 16,502,365 of record NW_020664419.1, read on the forward strand.
ATAGCCTGTGCCACTTGCTCAAGGCTGACGTTAGCAGTGGGCAGTTTGCCTCTATATGCACTAGCTACTAGATAAGACTGTGACACAGTTTGCTAGCACCTTAAATTTGAACAATTGACTACAATTTATTTTGCTCTTCAACTTTAGAAAACTGATCAGCATCAGTGTATTCTCAGACAGATAGGAAAAAAAATCTAACAATCATAATATGAAAGATCTTAATGGAATAATATGTATTTCATACTGTTGAAATATTTACACTGATGTAGGAATGGGCATATTTTTCAGACCAATGAGTTGCAAAAGCTTGGATTAGAAGGGTCGTAAAAAGAACTTGGTAGCAGACCTAAACACAATAAAAAGAGATGTTGAGTTTATCTCTGGTTGACCGTCACCGTTATTAAGATTTATGAATGAGAGCTTCAAAAAGTGCTCAGCATTGGCCTATTTATGCTCCCATTGAAGTCAATGGTGCAACTTCCATGCACATCAGTCGGAGTCGAGTCAGACCAACACTGAATGCTTTTAAAAATCCCATCCTACATTTACTATCAATACAGATTACAACAACAACAAAAACGGGAGTACTTGTGGCACCTTAGAGACTAACACATTTATTTGAGCATAAGCTTTCGTGGGCTACAGCCCACTTCATTGAATTACATTAATTTTCCAGTCGGATGTTCCTATTGGAGGTACCATACCTTTTAAATCTGCAACAGGGTAAATGGTTGAGGCCACATGTTCCAAACTGGTTGCTTAAATTGTACCTACAAACTGTGCATATTCACGTATTTTGAGTGTGCAGATATGGCATTTCTTTTGGCTTTGATGGCCAGAATATTGTATTATGAATGAGATGTACATACAGAGTGTTGCATTTCTAGATCCAACAGAAAAGGAGATAGACACAGACACAGAAGGAGTTGACAAATACAGCTGTATGCTTTGCTCACTTTACTGTTCTTGCCTCAAAACTGAAATTAACATGAAAGTGAGGCTTTCATGGAAGGGGAGAATGCTCAAACATTTAAAGGGGCAGGACATCACATAGTGCTCTGGTGCAACTTCCATGACCTTAAAATGTTCTTTTGGAGACAACTATTTGACATTTGGGTTTATTCGCTTTGCCTTTCCTATAAAGTTTTGACATTTTAAAAGCCATCTCTGACTATTTTTCTAAGCTGTTTGATTTTAAACTATGTTCTATCTAGCCTCAGTTTGAACAATCTGTTGGGTTACCAGGTGTTGGCACAATTATTCTACAAACATTCAAAATCCCCTTATCTATTCTCAGTAACTGCCTTGTATTTAGTGCTCTTTTCCATACTGTAGATCAGCAAACTTAATATATTTGAAGTTGGTTTCTTTGTCTATCTCATTTATGCAGATTAGAAACATGAACAGACTCAGAATTGTGACATCTGGTGGACCCCACTCAATATTTATTTGCAGTTTAACACATTTTTTTTGACACACAATCTGGTTTCCATTTCAAAATTTCTTTTTCCATTCCCACATTCTCTCTTGAACAGTTCAATTGCTGTCTCTTATTTCTGTTAGAAAGTACCTTTCCAAACAAAGACACTCCAGGACATGAATGCAACTTTGTGTCAAGATATATGCCAAGTCTACTAACTGCATAGGAATCTGGGTAACAAGAAGGGGGCTGCAGCAGGACCCAGACTTAGCTTTTCACTCTCCTTGTCTTCACTTTTTTGTTCAGAGCTTTGGGATTTGTTCTGTTTTGTTTGGTTGGTTTTTTGTCTGCTGCTGAAATCCCCCTAAAGTATTACATTTATCTGGAAAAGCAGAAGAGAAGCCTCACTCTCTATCATATCCTTGCAAGCTTTCCAAAAAAGCAAAATATTACTATAGCTAGTGATGGGGAACTTCAAAAAGATTTGAACGACCCCTTTGGTCTGGGTAAGTACTGAAAAGAGTGCTTACCTGAAGTGTAAATAAAACTTCATGAGGAGGCTTGTCATGAGGCTGCCTCTGATCTTCTGCCTGCTACTTCTCCAAAGTCTCTTTGCTCCCTTTGGTGTGACTGAGCCACCAAATTCTCCTCTGCCTTTATATAACTCACTGAGGGTTCAGCAGATCTGACCACCTCTCTATTGGGCATAAAGCACTACTTCATTCACTGAAGTATGCAGCAATTTGTCTAGTACTCAAAAAGCCAATACTTAATGCAAACAATCTGGCCAACTACTGCCTTGTGTCAAATAGACCATTCTTGAGCAAGGTTACTGAGAAGTTATCAAAGAACAATCTCAAGCGATATCTACCTCTTCAAACTGCCTTACCCTTCAGAATCAGGTGTCAGGTGAAGATAAGGTATTTAAATCACACTGGCAATGCCAATGAACATTTTTTCTAAGTTATGGACAATGAACAATCAATGTGTTCATGCTGTTAGACCTACATCCAACTCTGTGAAATAGAGGTGTTACTAAATTGCCTGAGGCCTGGTCTACACTACGACTTTAATTCGGATTTAGCTGCGTTAATCCGAATTAACCCTTCACCCGTCCACACTACAGAGCCAGTTAATTCGAATTAAAGGGCACTTAAAATCGATTTCTGTACTCCACCTCGACGAACGGAGTAGCGCCTAAATCGATTTTGTTAATTCGAATTAGAGTTAGTGTGGCCGCACACCACCGAATTACTGTGGTTAAATTAATGGGGTAGTGTGGCCGCACACCACCGAATTAATGTGGTTAAAAACCGAATTAATGTGCTTAGTGTGGCCGCGCACAATCGAATTTATACAACCTGTTTCCCAAATTCGAATTATCTAAATTCGGATTAATCCTGTAGTGTAGACATACCCTGAGAGATACAGGATGGGCTTGCACTACATTGGGTTTGAGCCTTCGAACAGGACAGATCTCAGAGGATTATGGTGGAGAGTTACATTTTGACCTTGAAACAACTAATTTGCAGATTCCCACAGAAATTTATTCTAGAGCTACTTTAAAAATGTCAGGTAGCACTTTTGACCATGTCTAATGTGTACAACTTGCTGAGAGAAGTGAAGAGCACTTTTCTAAGCAAGCATGAAGTAGAGCAGGTAAATTGTGTTACTTCCTGAATTTTTTTCTTAACATATGTTTAAGGAGAACAGGTATTGCACTCCTTTTCACATCTTGGGTGGGATTTTCTTAAATGCTCAGTGTTGGCCTAAATCTGCCTCTATTGGACTTCAGTGGGAGCAGTGTTAGGCCAATGTTGAGCAGTTTTGAAGATCACACCCGGTACAGTATTTTGTATAATATGTCGAAGTGCATTTTATATGAGAATGTTTTACAGTGAGAATGGTTGTATGAAAATACTGTGTATGAAAATGCATAGAAAGACTTTATTAACATTTGCTTTATCCTTGTGGCCAGCTATCTTACAATCTGAGAAAGAAGAAGAAACATTCAACAAATACAGGCTATGGAAAAATAACTCTCAGTGGCACATCATGTTTGACTTGACATCCAGAAACTCCATATTTTTTAATAAGCTGATGACTTGAAAAATATATATTGAATAAAGATGTGTGTATCATTCAACAAAGCTTGGGCATAAGCACTATTTAAGTGGCTGCCAGACAGCAATGAATCTCAGTCACTTTAATGTCCTTCATCTCTGCCTTTCCCTTGTTCACATCATATCAGGAATCAATCTCAGATGCAATGAGCTATTTACTCCAATATCGTCTGTGCCAAAAAATATTTCTTAATCTAAATAATATATCAGATTCTACAGTTCCTATTAATAGGCTGCAAGTGTGCCATGTAACGAAAAACATTTGAATTTTTCCTAATGTAATACAGATTTTAAACCACAATCCACAGTATATTTTGGATGTACATGTGCTTCATCATGATGAGCAAATATTTTTGAGAGGTTCTGGGCACTTGACTTCAATGGGGTCACATGGGGTGCAAGTCAGCACAATATTTGGCCCACAGATTTTTTATTAGGCATTACTTTCTATGAATTGCAACTCTTCCTTATATATTTCCACCATTTGTTGACCAAGTGCAATCAAAAATTTAGCTGCATAATTCCACCTTCTCTGCTTGCAAGCAGTCATCTGCAGGCAAATAACAAAACATTCAGCTACTTTTTTTTTTAACACTCAATAATGTTATTTTCTTTTGTGTAAAACAGAGTTCAACGCACACTTTACATACAGATATGATAAAGGGAATCAAGCCTTAAATGTATCTGTTATTCAGCCTTCTGGGTACCATAAGCATCTGCCAGGTATGCTTGGTCTTGCCTCAGCATGGGGGGAATGGACTAGATCAGTGGTTCTCAAAGCCGGTCCGCTGCTTGTTCAGGGAAAGCACCTGGCAGACCGGGCCGGTTTGTTTACCTGCCGCGTCTGCAGGTTCGGCCGATCGCGGCTCCCACTGGCCGCGGTTCGCTGCTCCAGGCCAATGGGGGCTGCGGGAAGGGCGGCCAGCATATCCCTCAGCCCGCACCACTTCCCGCAGCCCTCATTGGCCTGAAGTGGCGAACCGCGGCCAGTGGGAGCCACAATCGGCTGAACCTGCGGATGTGGCAGGTAAATAAACCAGCCCGGACCGCCAGGGGCTTTCCCTGAACAAGCGGCGGACCGGCTTTGAGAACCACTGGACTAGATCACCTTTCAAGGTCTCTTTCAGGCCCATTATTCTATAACACAATCACCATCACATTTTCACAGTTTCCGTTACAAATAATCATCTTTCTTACTCATGTACCACTTACATACACAACTAGGGTGGGTATTTCCCTTATTTGAAATAGGCTTAGTCATACTGCTAGCAATTAAAAGTAGTGACTTGTTATGTAGCAGTGATATCCTTGTCTAAGGCATTTCCCATTTAAGTCACTGGAACTATGCCAATTTGAATCAGCTGAGGATCTGGCCCTGTCATAACTATGAAGGGAAGGGTAACAGCTCTCTGTGTACAGAGACTCCAAATCCTTTTACCTGTAAAGGGTTAAGAGGCTCGGGTAACCTGGCTGACGCCTGACCCGAAGGACCAATAAGGAGACAAGATACTTTCAAATCTTGGGGGGGGGAAAGGTTTGTGTGTGTGTCCTTTGTTTAAGGGGTGGTTCGCTCTTGGGACTGAGAGGGACCAGACATCAATCCAGGTTCTCCCCATCTTTCTAAACAAGTCTCTCCTATTTCAAACTAGTAAGTAAAAAGACAGCAAGGCGTCTTAGATTTACTTTGTTTTCTCAACTTGTAAATGTACCTTTTTACCAGAGTGTGTATCTTTGTTTGCTGTACTTTGAACCTAAGACAGAGGGGGGTCCTCTGAGCTCTTTAAGTTTGATTACCCTGTAAAGTATTTTCCATACTGATTTTACAAAGATGATTTTTACCTTTTTCTTTAATTAAAAAAGCCTTCTTTTTTTAAGAACCAGATTGATTTCTCCTTGTTTTAAGATCCAAGGGGGTTTGGATCTGTATTCACCAGGAGTTGGTGAAAGGAGGGTGGAAGGAAGGAGGGGGGATGGTTAACTTCTCCTTGTTTTAAGATCCAAGGGGGTTTGAATCTGTGTTCACCAGGGAATTGGTGAAAGGTTTCTCAAGGCTTCCCAGGGAGGGAATTCTTGTGATGGTGGCAGCGAACCAAAGCTAAGCTGGTAGATAAGCTTAGAAGTTTTTATGCAGGCCCCTACATTTGAACCCTAAAGTTCAAAGTGGGGATCCAGCCTTGACAGGCCCATATCAGTGTAACCATTTTGGGTCCCAGTCCTACAAACACTTACATGCATGCCTAACATTAAACGTCTGAGTTTTCCCATTTGACTTCAGTGGGACTACTCACATGCTTGCAGTTAAGCACATGTGTAAGTGTTTGAGGTATTGAAGGCCTTAGAGCATGAGACAGATAACATGTCAGTCACTTTAGTATAGGTGGCAATGAATTATGATCAGATTCTTCCACTGTACCTTTCCTGGAAGCATGTCAGAATTCTTTGCAGTTAATATGCATCCCATGTCACAAGACCCTCTACTCTATGTCGTCCTTTTAGCTCAGGAGTGTGGCTTTTAGTTTCTAGGACAATGTAGAGGCAGAACAGGGACTGCCCATAAAGGAATTACTCAAGAAATGGTGACCCTGCTGGAATCTTGCTATGGAAGCCTACCTAGATCTAAACAAGTCGGTGTTTGGCAGGATTCATTGCTACCAGGAGTATGGAAGTTCAGAGGCATTTTGAGATGAACAGTTGTGTAATCCTGTATGAGAGAGCTAAATGGGCCTGTGGACCTGTAGTCACAGCAGCGAGGCTTATGTTTGCCTAATTATATTAATATTTTTCTTTCTGCCATATAGGTGATTTCTGAAAAATAGAAAAGGGAAAGTCCCAAATCAGTAACAGAATGTATGTGTGTAAAGCTTAATAATATTTACATTTTAGAGAAAAATAAATGAGTCACTTTGCCTTTACCTACCAAAACTTGATGATTTTCCCTTTTAACACTAAAGAGCATGCATTAAAATGCCACTGATTCTGTTGTATTGGTCTTTCCCCTGTACGATCAATAGCTATAAAGAAAACACTTGATCCTGAACTAAGTGTCTGGCAGGGATGGAGGAAGAGACAATGAAATGCTTTCTTCCCGAGTGAAAGATGCATGTGCAATTGTTTTACAGACATGTGGCATTAAACACAGACATTTGCAGGGATTGGTGTGGAGCTGGACAACCTTGGGGAGCTCCATGGCTCCAAGTTCCTTGGTGGGACCATGCAGGCTCCATGTTCCCTGGAATTTCCCCTGCCATTTGGGCCATTTTGTAGCCCTGAAGCACATGAAGAGAGAAGTCCTTGTACTCTTCTGAGTTCAGAGACTGCAGTTGCCCCTGACCCCTGCATGGTGTGTTCAAACTCAGGGGAAGACTCTTACAATCTCCTTACCCAGAATACCACCAAAAAAGCCAGAGACAATCTGTCCCTTAATCTTTAAATATAAGCTTTGCTTCTGGCTTTCTATAAAACCTGCTGTGCAGACATAGCCCATCAGCATCCCACCAGTCATTGGCACGTCAGGCCATACCTGGCACATTCAGCAGCACAGCAGGTGCGTTCTACATAAAAGCAACAGCCACAATAACCAGCAATGGAGCAGATCATGAGATCTTAAAACATTATTTATTGTTACAAAACTCTATTTCTCCTCTAATTTAACCTCTAGTAACAGACTTTAATCTATGGACTCTAGTGAATTAAAGCACACGGCGCAAAATAGCTCTACATGGCATGGGTGCACCATGCCGCATATTGTTTAAACTTTCTCAGCCATGACTTTCAGCATGATATTTGACACATTTAAAATACATGGAGGGTGGTATGCAATAGCTGTGTCATTCTTTCAAAGCTGGAACCTCCTTGACTGAGCTTCGGTTAAAAAAAAACAAAAACAAATCAAAAAACAAAACCAAACAAACAAAAAACCCTTGTCAAATATTCTGTAACGTTGGAGTTTTTTCATTTGACCTCTAAATTTCATATCACCGATTAGGACTTAAAGAAATAGAGAACAGTGGGCTGGAATCTGAACTCAGTTACCCTAGGAGAATATCAGAAGTAATCACTGAAGTTGACTGGCTTTAAGTCTAGGTCATTGTATTAACACTCATGTAACTGAGGTTTATTTTGCTGTAACTGAGATCAGGATCTGCCCCTCGATGTATAAATGTGTGGCACATATTTATGCAGCATTTATTTTTTTAATAGAATACACGTGTGTAAAACATCTAGTCCAGCAGAGCCTTGATCTCTTAGTCAGGCCTCTAGGTACTACTGCAATACAAATAAACAACATTTTAGCACTTGTGAAAACAGTCCTGCTGACTGAAGTTTTGGGTTAGCTATATATAAGGTACAATATTGACAGTTCCTAAGAAATCACATGAAAGGGGCAGTCGACTCCATCTGAGGTGGGGTTGGTTTTAATAAATACAGAAAGAATAATATTTCTCAAGAACAATATACAATGCAAATCATTGTATTTTGATTGGCGGAGGACCATTATTAGCCATTCTGCACAAAGATTTCATAGCTGTTTTTCTAAATAATTGTACAGTCCTTCCACTCGTATTTCCTGTCCTCAGAACTCCCTATCCATATGTCCCCAGCAAAAATGGCTGCCTCAACCTCTGGCCCTATCTAACCACAGATATTAAATACAGTTTGATTTAGATACAGTTATCTAATCAAAAGGAATTATCTAAGTGAAGAAAGGGGGTGAGCGAGAAAAAAACAGCCAAGTCTTCCTCAAGGTATCTTTATAAATGCTTCTTGAAGTGCTACATCTGCAGAGTACTTGAGTTATGGTGGAACAGAGTATTACAATGTGTAACAAACCATCACAAAATAGCTGCTCCTGTAGAGAAGCAAATTAATTTTCATAAGCTACAGCTGTTTTTAGATTGTACTGTGACCTACACATTGGTAATGGGTACTCATACTACATTTAGCCATGAGCAGAACTGAATGGGATATTAACATTACTGACGCTCTCTAGATATAACTACAGTTCCTTATGATATGAGGGTAGCATGTATAAATTAGCCTCTGCAATCAGTTATGCTCACAACTTTCCATAACTGTCAGGAGTCAACTTTGCTTGGATGAAAGTGTAGTTTACTGACACGCAAAAGACATATTTTTCCAGCCAGGAGTGGTTCCTTGCCATAAGCGGTGCACCATATGCATTGACTAGTGTTGACTGACAAAATGTTGATTAGTTCTTAATTCACCCATAAGGT
>NW_020664419.1:16511151-16692983 GCF_002925995.2 Terrapene triunguis
ATGCTCTGAGGTAATAACCATGTCTTGGGATAGACTTTTGGGACTTTGAGTTTTACCTTTCTGTTATTTGTCTGAATAAACCCAGACCCCAAGAAGGGTGGTGACTGGATGAGCAACTGTGTGGTGTTTTTGTAAAAGGGCCTCTAAAAAGGAGACTAAGGGGCAGGTCAGTGCAGAGGCACTCCAGACACAAGAGGTAGGGTTGCCACCTGTTCGGGTTGCACCCGTACATTTGGAGTTTTGGCTTCTGTTTAGGGTTGCCAACTTGCACAAAACCGAACACCCTTGCCCCGCCCCTGCCCTGCTGCTCCTCCGAGGCCCCTCCCTGCCACGCCCCTTCTCAGAGGTCCTGCCCCCCACTCACCCCCTCCCCCTCGTCGCTCGCTCTCCCCACCCTCCCTCACTTGCTCATTTTCACCGGGCTGGCTTAGGGGGTTGGAGTGTGGAAGGGGGTGAGGGCTCCGGCTGGGACAAGATCTTAAAAAGCATCCAAATAGCAGACCTGAGTCCCATCCTGCAGAGTGGTACTGCAGTAGGGATGCTGCTAACACATACACACATTTCTATATACAGCTCCAGCTGTATTCTTACTATCCATTGGCAAAATTGATATTAAAGGACCTTAGTATTGCTTCCCCCACACTTCATGTAGGTGGCTTCCCACATGGCCTTGTATATTAATAAATTGAAAAATGCACTAAAATTACAACCTGTGTGTAGCATATTCATTTCCAAAGCCATTTGGCAAATACCATCTCTAAGGTAAGAAGGAGCTGTTTGGGCTTATCTTTATTTGTACAGCAAAACAGTATTATACAATCATTATTTTGCATGTTTTCCTCATAGTTTCACATGGTAGGAAAACAGGGTTGGTTTGCTCGTTTTCAATTGATTCTCCCTTGAAATCAACATGGGTATAGAAAAATACTGTTTCACACAATTCACAGTCAATTTGCAAAGTGTGTTAAAGTTCATGAAGGTCAAAAAACCTCCTATGCCATTGTGTCACCCTGCTTATTAGGATTTATACTGTAGGGAACAATCGTGCAATGGTAAAGCAATGAGCAAAGTGACCTTTTGCATCTTCAGTTTCTAATCTGCTGATTCTATAATGTACTGCACTATTTCTTGTTTAATCAATTTCCTGTGTTTCTTGCTTGAAAAGGGTAAATGAGAAGGATTTGTCTTTTAGAATCAGTGCATCTAAAGAAGTGATTGATGATTTTCATCTTTATTGTACTGTCATTTTGTTAAGGTACCTGAAGATTGAGATAAATCATTTGGCACTTTATTAATTTAGAAGTGTTTACTGAGCACAGTGGGGAAGTCCATGTGATTTCATTGCTGGCCTGCTTTTTCATTAGGCAGGCTAATGCACCTGAGAGAGTTAGAAAGGAGGGCCAGAATGATGTTATGCAGACCTGCTGCACACAAAAACCCAACCTTGAATTTTTAAGATTGGATTTAGTGCAGAGCTGTTTTTAAGGTTCATAAGTAAACATAAAGTGAAACTCTGTACTTGCCAAATCAATGACTGACTAACCTACCTAGCCCCTCCTATAGTCTCAGGCCTTCATTTGATTATCCAGATCCTACCAAATTCATGGAACCCTCTAAGCAAAAAATAATAAAATGTTCTCACTTCAAGTTTCGTGTGATCTAATGATTACATGGCTAGATCCTAGCCGGAGGACAGCTGTGGAGATAGTATGAATGACTGAAGGTAGTAACATGAACAGAGGGCAAAAGGGAAACATAAGTGAACATAACAAACATATTGAATTGCAGCAAATGGAGTAGAGAAAGAAATAGAGCCAAGGTTGGGGAGGGGGAGAATTTCCGAAAGAGGGTGTCCTGAAAATCTACCATCACCACTGCAACGGAGGAGCAGGGCATCTGGGAAAGTGTTCTTGCACTGAAGCATTTGAAAATGACTTATTTTATGTAGATTCAAATCACTGCTTCACCTCCTGCCTGTTATCTGCCCAGTCAAGGAAGAGGTAAAAAATGTAGTGTTCATTCTGACCAATGGTGAATTCTATCATTTCAGTATCATTGCCTTTTCTTCTCAAGTAATTCAGTACATAGCTTGCGAACAGCACAGGCAAAGAACTGGCATCGCTCACAGCTGACAATATGCCTTTAATTTCCCCCCTTTATATCTGTTATCTATTGCCAGCTCACATGTAATACTGCTTAAAATGGTCTTCTGGAACAATTAGGCAGTTTCAATGCTTGCCTTTGCAAGGGGATAGAAACTTGAAGACTTGAAATTTGTCGGTGGAGGTGACATCTAAGCACTGGGGAACAGGAGAACACCAGTCTGAATGGCTACTGAGCAGATTCTACTGTAGCTATGCACTGCAGATATCTGGAAGGTTAATTAAGTTAAGTGCCTGAGGAGTGGCAGCATCCTCTGCACTTAACTGATGATCCACCGGAATTCAGAACCCCCCCTCCCACCCCCCAATGCGACTCTCCAGATCCACATTTTTTCCATATTTGTTGTGGCAGGTCACCAAAATAGCTTTTCTCTAAATGGCTGGTGAACAGGATGTATGTCAGGGCTGCTGGGATGTGCCGTGGGGCTGCCAAGATAAGTGTGGGCCTATGGAGGGTTGTTGGGTCTTTGTGGGGAAGGAGGGGCATTCTGGAGCCTGTGCGGGGGAAGGGGTCAATAGGTATGGGGTGGGAATGCTTTGCTGAGTGGCCCCTGTGTAGGAGCTCAGCAAACTGTTCATGAAGAAGGGCTGGCAGCAGTTGCATCAGGGCTCTAGGAAGGTGTGTGTGTGTGGGAAGGGCAATTTCCATACTGCTCAGGGCCCCAGAATACTTTAGTCTGGGCCTGCCTCCCACCCACAGTGTCCCCTTTAGGGTCTCTCAGAATTGCAGACTCTGTGCTCAAGGGAACATAGGCTACTACACAATTGCCCCATCTGGAAAAAATGGCTCCGCCCCTCCTATACACCAGCCTGGCAATCAAGCTAGCCACATGTAGGGGGAACAGAGAGGGTCCTGCCCTTCTTTCAGGGGCAACACAAGTTACAGTCCCTCCATGGTTAGCTCTTTGAGGCATAAATGCCTGCAAGGGTGCCCTTAGGGTGGTGCTGCATTGCAACTTCTCTTAGGGTATGTCTACACTACGAGGGTAGTTCGATTTCACTTAAATTGAATATGTGGAATCGATATTGCAAAGTCGAACATGTGTGTCCACACTAAGGAGAGTAATTCGACTTTGTGAGTCCACACTAACGGGGCAAGCGTCGACATTGGAAGCGGTGCACTGTGGGCAGCTATCCCACAGTTCCCGCAGTCCCCGCTGCCCATTGGAATTATGGGTCCAGCCGCCAATGCCTTCTGGGTAAAAAAATGTGTCGAGGGTGCTTTTGGGTAACTGTCGTCATCCGTCCGTCAGTAACGCCCTCCCTCCCTCCCTGAAAGCGCCGGCGGGAAATCGGTTCGCGCACTTTTCTGGTCAGTGACAGCGTGGACGCCACAGCATTGCGATCATGGATCACGCTGCGACCATCGCTGCAGTTGTGGCCATTCTCAACGCCTCGCAGCTTATCATACACCTTTCCCTGAGGCAGATGCAGAGAAATCAGGAGAGGAGGCTACGGCACCGCCGTGAGGGCCTGAGGTCGGAGAGTAGCACAGAGCTGTCAGAAACCACGAGCCCCAGCGCCCAGGACATCACGGTGGCAATGGGTCATGTGGATATTGTGGAACGGCGATTCTGGGCCCGGGAAACAAGCACGGACTGGTGGGACCGCATAGTGCTGCAGGTCTGGGATGAATCCCAGTGGCTGCGAAACTTTCGCATGCGGAAGGGGACTTTCCTCGAACTTTGTGAGTTGCTGTCCCCTGCCCTGAAGCGCAGTGACACCCGGATGCGAGCAGCCCTGACTGTCCAGAAGCGAGTGGCCATAGCCCTCTGGAAGCTTGCAACGCCGGACAGCTACCGGTCAGTCGCGAACCACTTTGGTGTGGGCAAATCTACCGTGGGGGTTGTTGTGATGCAAGTAGCCAACGCAATCGTTAAGGTACTGCTCTCAAAGGTAGTCACCCTGGGAAACGCGCAGGTCATCATAGATGGCTTCGCCGCGATGGGATTCCCAAACTGCGGTGGGGCTATAGATGGGACTCACATCCCTATCCTGGGACCAGACCACCAGGCCAGCCAGTACATTAACCGAAAGGGCTACTTTTCAATGGTGCTGCAAGCACTGGTGGACCATAGGGGACGTTTTACCAACATCAACGTCGGATGGCCGGGCGAGGTTCATGACGCTCGCGTGTTCAGGAACTCTGGTCTGTTTAGACGGCTGCAGGAAGGTATTTACTTCCCGGACCACAAAATAACTCTTGGGGATGTGGAGATGCCTACAGTGATCCTCGGGGACCCAGCATACCCGCTAATGCCCTGGCTCATGAAGCCCTATACTGGCGCCCTGGACACAGAAAAAGAACTGTTCAACTACCGGCTGAGCAAGTGCAGAATGGTGGTGGAGTGTGCTTTTGGCCATCTCAAGGGGAGATGGAGAAGCTTACTGACTCGCTGTGATCTCAGCGAAACCAATATCCCCATTGTTATTGCAGCTTGCTGTGTGCTCCACAATCTCTCTGAGAGCAAGGGGGAGACCTTTATGGCGGGGTGGGAGGTTGAGGCAAATAGCCTGGCTTCTGATTACGCACAGCCAGACAGCCGGGCGATTAGAAGATCCCAGCGGGACGCGCTGTGCATCCGGGAGGCTTTGAAAGCTAGGTTCCTCAGTGAGCAGGGTAACCTGTGACTATTAACTTTGTTTAAAGAGAAGCTGAACCTGCCCCCGTTTCTTTACCCAGTTTATGTTGACTATCCTCTCCAGCTACATACCCCCTTCACCCTCTTCCCAAAAAATAAAATCTGTTCTGTTTTGTTAATGAACACCGTTGTCTTTATTACTGTTTTCGCGGGAATGTTTTAAACCGGGGACGCAGACTGTGGCGGGGGGCAGGTTTAGTGATCTGATGCAAATGATGCTTCTAAACTCCAGGAATGACAGGCTCCGCAGTGGTGGACTGGTTGTTTCAACGGAGCCTGCCAGCACTCCTGGGCGGGACTGCGTGTATGTGTCGGCTAGGTGACTTTCTGGCAGTGGGAGAAGGGTTACAGATCCCCTGCTGCGTGGCTCTGTGATCCATGATAAGGACCGCTGCATAAGATCTGTAACTGCCCTCCCCCGCCACAAAGTCACAGAGCAACGCCCCCCCCCCCAGAACATGAAAACCACCTCCCAGACTGACCAGGGTTACTAGTGACTGCACTGTGTATGTGTCCTGATGCTGGACCTGACCCCGCCTCTGTACCCTGCTAAAGGTGACTGTCCTGTCCAATTAACAAGCCCCTTCCCCCCCTTCAGACAGACTCTCCTCCAAAAGAAAATCATGGAAACAGTAATTAACAGAAACGAATATTTTATTATGAACCACACATGAAACGGGGGGGGGGAAACTTGTGTGAGGTGGGTAGGAAAGGACTTTTCAAATTTTGAGCAGTCTGCAGGGGTTGACTGAAAGTTTTAACGGCCCTTGCCGCCCCTCCTTCTTTGTACTTTGGGTGAGGGGGGTGTGGGACTTGGTGGCGGGGGAGGGCGGTTAGAGATAGACTGCAGCGGGGCTCTGTCCTCTTGCCTCCGGTCTTGCAGAACATCCACAAGGCGCCGGAGCGTGTCCGTTTGCTCCCTTATTAATCCAAGCAGCTTTTCAGTAGCCTGCTGGTCCTCCTGACGCCACCTCTCCTCCCGTTCCATGACTGCTCGGTGCATTTATGACAAGTTCTCCCTCCACTGTGTCTGCTGGGCTGCCTGGGCTCGGGAGCAGCCCATTAGTTCTGAGAACATGTCCTCCCGCGTCTTCTTCTTCCTCCGCCTAATCTGCGCTAGCCTCTGGGAGTGTGCTGACAGGCTGGGTTGGGAGACAGTCGCAGATGTGTCTGTGGGAATGGGAAAAAGGGAGTGAATTCCTGAGACAGATAAATGAAGTTGTGTACAAAGAACCTAGTCTTTCTCTGTGAACAAGACCATGCACTGCACCTCTCACATGCGCACTCAGGACAAGGTCGAATTTTCGGCCCTCGCCTTCAGTGCCTGGGGTCTTGCAGTGGTCTTGCAGTTATCTGAGAAGCGGGGCAGGACACCTGAACTTCTGTAGCGGGCAATCATGGTAAGCCGTAGACTTGTGGCTGCGTAAAACTGTAATAGTAGCACTGGCCTCCTTTCACATTGAAAGCAATGCCAGTCTCTGCTGCCAGCAATCAGGACAGCATGAACTCTGCCCCTGTCCCACCCCCTCGTGGCTGTCCCAGGGAAAGATCCCCGTTTGCTGCCCCTCTCCCTCCACCACGTGGCTGTAAAGCAGTCCCAATACTAACATTCCTCTCCCTAATTCAAAGCAGGGCATCATGAGCGACATCACCCTCATGAGGATCTCGGACAGCAAGAAGGAATGCATGCTTAGGGAAAGCATGCAAAAACCAGGGCCGTATGCTGCCATGCTCTGCCGTGCGATGATCCCAGAATACTTGATTGTGTCGTGGTGGGGAAATGTCTCGTACCATGGGGGACCAAATAAGATCGCCCTACCCAGGAACCTGATGAACAGGCTGGAAATGTACCTCCATGAGACCTACGAGGAGTTCTCCTATGAGGATTTCGCGTCTATCCCCGGCCATATTGACCGGATTTTCGCGTAGGTGCACTGGGACTAAAGAGTGGAGCGTCTTGGGCAGCAGAATCATGAATTACCGGACATTGTAAAAAAAATTTTAAATACTTGGGACTAAATAGTGAAGAGCCTAAGGCAGACAAATCATGAGAAACCCTTTGTCACTATTGTAAATATTCCAGTTTTGTTGCAGATAATTGTTTACATGTTTAAAGCACTTTAGGAAAAACCCATTGTTAATATTATAAATATTCCCGTTCTGTTAAAAATAAATGTTTACATGTTTAGAGCACTTACTGCTTGATCCTTCCCCTGATTCTGTGTCCGGGCTAACGGCTGGGGACGGTTGGTAGGGGATCTCGGTAAGGGTGATGAAGAGCTCCTGGCTGTCGGGGAAATCAGCGGTGCCAGCGCTGTCGACTGCCTCGTCCTCCTCATCTCCTTCTTCATCTTCCCCGTCCGCTAACATGTCCGACGAGGAACCGGCCGCGAACAATATCCCATCCTCAGAGTCCACGGTCAGTGGTGGGGTAGTGGTGGCGGCCGCACCTAGGATGGAATGCAGTGTCTCGTAGAAACGGGATGTGTGGGGCTGGGATCCGGATCGTCCGTTTGCCTCTTTGGTTTTTTGGTAGCCTTGTCTCAGCTCCTTGATTTTCACACTGCACTGCGTTGCATCCCGGCTGTATCCTCTCTCTGCCATAGCTTTAGAGATCTTCTCGTAGATCTTAGCATTCCTTCTTTTGGAGCGCAGCTCTGAAAGCACGGACTCATCGCCCCACACAGCGATGAGATCCAAGACTTCCCGATCAGTCCATGCTGGGGCCCTCTTTCTATTCTGGGATTGCATGGTCACCTCTGCTGGAGAGCTCTGCATCGTTGCCAGTGCTGCTTAGCTCGCCACGATGTCCAAACAGGAAATGAAATTCAAACTGCCCAGACAGGAAAAGGAATTCAAATTTTCCCGGGGCTTTTCGTGTGTGGCTGGTCAGAGCATCCG
The DNA here is from genome assembly GCF_002925995.2 of Terrapene triunguis. Classification (NCBI taxonomy): domain Eukaryota; kingdom Metazoa; phylum Chordata; order Testudines; family Emydidae; genus Terrapene; species Terrapene triunguis. The sequence goes on from NW_020664419.1 coordinate 16,518,857, forward strand.
AGCTCGGACTGCTGTCCAGAGCGTCAACAGAGTGGTGCACTGTGGGATAGCTCCCGGAGCTATTAGCATCGATTTCCATCCACACCTAGCCTAATTCGATATGGCCATTTCGAATTTAGCGCTACTCCTCTGGTTGGGGAGGAGTACAGAAGTCGAATTTAAGAGAGCTCTATGTCGAACTAAATAGCTTCGTGGTGTGGACAGGTGCAGGGTTAATTCGATGTAACGGCGCTAAATTCGACATAAAAGCCTAGTGTAGACCAGGCCTCAAAGACACAATACCCTGGCAAGACCACAGGATCCTTGTGCGCTAATGTCAGTTTTTCCTTTCAGAGACGCGTTTTCAAACTTGAAGATTCCATCTTGGATTTCAAATTGAGATTTAAAAAGACAGTTTTCTAAGTGGAGTGTTCCACGCAGGGTGCCTGGCTGGCCTTTGGGAGCAGATATTGGCATGTGGATGCCCAAATAGCCCTTTCAGTCACCTAAGTCTTGATTTGCACCTTCAAATGCTGAATTGGGGCCCCATAACTTATGCATTTGAAAACTGGGCTCCGCAAGGAATAATTTACACTTTTAAGACGGTTAGGACTTGTAGCCAATAAGGAGGTGTCTGTTTACAGCATAAGGTCTTAGAATTAAAATATGTAAATATGCAATTTAAAAACAAAACCTACATTGTAACAATTAACCAAGGGTCATTATGGATTTTCCACCACTGACCATTTTAAAACCAGGATTGGGTGTTTTTCTAACCGATATGGCCTGGGAATTATTTGGGGGAAGCTGTAGGGCCTGTATTATACAGGAGGTCAGACTAGATGATCACGATGATGCCTTTGGAATATATGAATCTCAGAGACATGGGGACAGATTCTGGCTTCTGCTCTGGCAGCACAAAACAGCTGGAACACTGGAGAATTCAGTACTCTAAGGGATTTCTCTGCCTGGGGGCAATTATTGCAGGAAATAGAGCCACCACAGTCATTAACACCTATTCCATCTCTTCCTAGTCTCCAGTTTAGGATGTGTCTGGAGGAATGGGTCATAGTCGGTGCATTTCTATGCCTCCTTGATCCCCAAGTGCTGCAATAACCTTTAGGGGCTTTTGGCAGCCAGCCAAAAATACTGTTGTGGTTTTTTTTGGTACTGGCTGCGTCCCAATTAACCCCAGGATTAGTGGAGCATAAAGATGGCTTATCACCTTTGCTTTACCATTCCTGCACAGCTTGGAAGCAGTCAAGGATCTAGCTCATTATGTGGATTCACTATACTAGTTAGATGTCTCAGTGATCAAAAAACAGGTTATGCTTTATTAATCCATAAACTAGTTTAGCTATATGTGGCAGATAATCTACTGATAACATTCTTCACTTTACTTACTTTAGAGCACTCTTTTCAACATAATAGAAGAGAACGGCTAGAGCTGATCCCAAATGTGAGAGGTGGTTATAACATTTTGTTCTCACTCATAGATGCTGGAAGTTCATTATCTTCTTGACTTTTTGACCGTGTAAAGTTACAGTTGCATGTGGTATGCCTCTACTGGCTGAGGGCATGACATGCCATGGGTGGCATACCAGAGCCAAAAAGGCACTGGGATGCATGCCAAAAAATGTTGGAATCCCTATTGCAAAAATATTATAATAATGCACATTGGTCCGCATGTTGACTTGTTGAAGGAGCATATTTATTCTGACTATAACATTAACAAATAGATTAGAAGGCAATATTATACATATGGAGCCCACTGGTGAATATGTAATAGGTACCCTTCTGTGCTTAATCAGCAAAGGATATGGATCTAGAGAGCTTAGGTCTAGGTCTGCATGTATATATATACTCTTGTTATATGTTCCATTCTATGCATCTGATGAAGTGGGCTGTAGCCCACGAAAGCTTATGCTCAAATAAATGTGTTGGTCTCTAAGGTGCCACAAGTACTCCTGTTCTTTTTGGGTCTAGACTGTAGCAGCTGGAGGTCCCTGGTTCAATCCCCAGTGTACCTGCCAAGGTGGCAGCCATTTCACATGCATACAGATAAGTAATAGTAGATATACAGGGAAATCTATACTACTGGCTATCTCTAATAGATAACTTTGTTTAAAACAATCACATTGAAATATTCCCCAGGCTTCCAGTAAGATGTTATTTGACCTCAGTTAAAGATCAATCACCATCAGACCAGCAATTTTTGATGGTCCTTTGGATGGTGATTTGAGAGATTTCACTGTATGCATACAAATATATAACCTCTGGGCACTGTTTTGAAAGTGTCCTTTGCATAGGGACAGGGAATTGGACTCCAGGAGCTCCACTAAGCAAGAGTTTGTCCAAAGGGAATGGAGGCTCCAGGAGACACAGATTGTAATTCTGCTTTGTTTCCCGGCAGGCACATTGACAGCTGAATAAAAAACTCATGCTACAGGTAGAAGGACATTTGACTGTCTAAGTGGATCTAGTCTGGAGTATATATACACACAGCAAATCACGCTCAAATCTCAAAGTACCTCAGAGATTTGCAAAATCTGAAGGAAAGTCATAGGGTTAATGTTCATTCTTACCCTCTCCTGAACCATTTCCCCAGGGAAAGAAAGGGAGGGGCTATACATATTAGATCAAGCATTTGGAGCATTCTGTTTCATCTGATTCCACTTCTCATATAACTCACAGTTCCTATCCTGGAATATGTTATGTCCAGTAAATAATAAGATCTAGATTTCTGAGCTGGAACATGGAACGCTGTAGACACAAATGCAGTGTGGTTCTAGTCTAAAAATGACCCTAACATTTGCTTTGTGGGGTTCTGTGTTTCAGGGGCTCCAGATAAAATTTTCAGTTTATAAATGTAAAGGGGTATTTCCTAATTGCCATTCCTGTGAACTCAACCTGAGATCTGAAAGTCACTCCAGCTTCTGACTCCTGCATTGTCACCAATAAAAATGTGTGGGGTACCCACTTGCCCTTTAATTTCTGCTTAGTTATACCTTCTGTAAGGAGGTAACTGAGGTTAGAATACAGTCCTGCAATTGAAACTTATTTAACAATTCCACTGATTACGTGGGTGCAAGAACAGCATCTGACCCACTGTCCCATAGCTGTTTCAGCTCTGCAGTGCTAACAAGAGTAGAAGCTTATTTTTGTCACTAAAAGAATCAGAAATGACCTGTTATGCTATAGGTCTGTTGTGTATGAAGGCATCATTTTCTAATTGTCTCTTTTCAGAGCAGGATTACACTACAGTACCAGTCTATGGAAGAAATTCATATTTACAAATACATCCACACAAGGAGATTGAAAAAAAAAATCAAAGGACTGCATCTGCTAGACATTAGTAAGCTAAGCTTTGTTACAGGGTGCATAGAGACATCAAAATGTGCAGTGACACCTGTTTAGTGATGTACCCTGACTGAACACTTTCTATTAAACACCTGAAGAGCTTTTAATTCCTCAAAAGTCCTGTGTGATAGACATAAGCAAAGCCTAAATTCACTTATATACAGAAACCACAGGGAATAGTTCCTTTATGGGATGATGTGAAAGCAGTCCTAATGAAGAGCCCAGGAAGAATGGAAGAAATCCATTTTAAGGAAGAACATGAAGAAACAGAGTATTTTGATAGACAAGAAACTGGAAGCTATTCCATGCATAGCAGGCAATATGAAAGAAGGAATAAAGCCAGGACTGGGAAATTGAGATGGAGAGAGAAGTAAAGATGGAAAATTGGGAATGGCAAAGGAAGATTGAAAGGAAAGGAGGGCATGCAGGGAGAAGAGCTATGCCTGGCAGGAAGCCAATGAAGAGATTCAAGGCAGCGGATGTTGTAGCTGGAGTGAGGAAGAAAGTCAAATTACAATAATCGAGGGGAGAGATAACTGTGGCATTTGAGTGCAATAGTTGTCCTATTAGCAAAAATATTTGAATCTAACATGTCTACAAGTCTATAATACTTGTCATATGGAAACTATTACAATGGAACCTGTCCCCCAATAGGCAATCCCCAGCTTAAGTGACCCATCTGCAATATACTCATGCAGTTTGCCCTTCATTTAAAGAAGACCCATAGTAAGCAACTGATATTTGCAGGTCAATTGAATAGCAGTTTCATGAGCTTATACATGAGTTTCACTACGCCTTACTGAGAAAAAAAACGATGCTTTCCAAAAAAATAAATAAATAAACCAACAACCAAAAAACCATAACACATGGGCTTGATTCACCCAGGCTGTTCCAGTTTTAAGCTACTTGAAATCCATTGAATAGAGAACATCAAACCCACAGTATGCATATAGGCCTTGATCCAGCAAAGCACCTGAGCACATGGTTAATTTTAAGCACAAAAATAATCCCATTGAAGTTAATAGGTCAACTCACATGCTTGAAGATAAATGTGTTTAAATGCTTTGCTGGATTTGGGCCATATCCATATATTCCTTTTCTTTTTCACTACTAAATTTTCTGTATGCTCCAGATTATTATCTATATTTCCAGCAGTGATTAACTTGAACCCAGAGAAATGGAATTTATCATGCTTTTTATCTGCTGCAGGAATTAAACAATAAGCAATAATGTATTTCTTTCCAAGGGGTTGTCATTCTGATATCAACATTAAACTGTCTGAAGTAATAGTTACACAAATGAAAATGAATTTAGGATTATAAATGTCTGTTATCAAGGTTCCAAGATTTGTATTGGAAATCTCTAAATGTAAGCAATAAACAATGCTCTTTTATGTATTGGAAATTAAATACACTAGGAAATGTTTCCATTTTCTTAATGTACACTGATTGAGTTAAAAGTGGAAATACTGCAAAAACGTATTCACAAACTTTTGATCAAATACAGATCCACAAATTTGCTCGGATAGCATTTGTGACCTTTTTTTCATTCATTTTATGCAAACAGTACAATGGCACCATGATTCAGCGGCTTCAAAGGGTTTAATTCCATTGTCTTCAGTACTGCTATACGTCATTTGCATTGGTATCAGTGACAGCAGAATCAGATGCTATGTGACTTATATGGCCAATCAGGCAACAAAAAGTCATAGTGCATGAACAAAAATAGGTCAAATAGAATACAAAACAGTTCACCAGCAGGCTGAAATATACTGGCATAAAGGTGGTTGATTGGAAGTCAATTGGATTTGGGTGTGTAACTCCCATTTTGCCTTTGAAAATCTCCTCAAAGTGCAAAGTTAATTAGCTACCTAATAAAAATTCACATACTTTGTTAACAGAAAAAAACAAAACAAAAGGTTCATCCATGTCTAATTGCTAGTATCAGACATTCCTTGGCTATAAGTGAATGGCTTCTGTGGACGTTTACGTGGAATTTTACCAGAATATCTCAAAGATGACAAACCTCCTGATACTTGCTGTGGTGATGTATGTGGTTTTCTATAAATCCTCAAACTCAGATTCTGTTTAAACTGCCACAATAATATACTCTAACATTTGATGTAACTACAAGAAAAGGCAATTCAGATGAAATACAGTAGATGTATTTTAGGTGGAGAGGATAAAAGGGGCAACATAACGTCTGAACTCACTCTTCTTTTGATCCCACAAAAGCTACCATAAATTCTTCTGATCTCAAAAAGCTTAACCCCCTTTTAGCCCTACAGAGAGTATGGAAGTATAGGATCAGATCCATACTCATATCATCTGAAGTTTATTCAGAGGGCATGTGTTGCAGGTTTGGTCAAAAGTTTTCCCTCACATTATTCCCAATGGTAAACTGGATTTTCAACAAAACAAAAACTTGTGGAAAGTGTCCGCTTTCTTTGAAAATTTTCACATTTTCTTCAAAAGTGTTCAGCCAAAAACTGAACATTTTTGGGCCATTTTTCAGCATTCTTTTTGACAAAAGACCATATTTCCTTTGCTGAATATGGGACACCTGGTAAAATTACTCGTATTCAAGTGAGTTCAACGGCAATCAATCGTACAAACATTCAAATTAACATCAAGTTGACTGAGCCCTGTTAAAAAGAAATACTGCGTAGTTGGATTCTTTTAATTTACCTTCTTATCTTTAAGGCTTTAGAGTTCACATAGGGAGTGGTGACACACACACCCTAGCCCTCCTGCCCCTGTCGCTCCCCCCCTACACACAGGGAGGGATGACACACATTCCTGTACACCTCTCTTACATGGGGGGACTGACCAACTGACCCGACCTTCCCTGCTTGGTGCTCTCCACCTGTCATGCCTGCCTGAGACCCAGGATGTATCCGCCTCTCCCGGTGCTTGGCACTGTGTCTTGCTGAAGCAACACGTGGTGGGAGGGTGGGGAATGTAGGGTCACATGCCCTACATGAATTCTAAGGTTTTCCCGAGGAAATAAAAACCCTTTCTGACCTGCTCTAATGTGGGGTCTTTTGAGGTGAGGCTGACGGATAGAAGACAGGACAATCTGGAGTAACAGTATCGTTGGAGAGTATTGGACTGAGGAGGCAAAGAAGAAAGACATGGGTCAGAGGAACAGAATTATCTCAGGGATGGATGTACCTTCCCTCACACTGCTCAAATTCCTTGACATCTTTTCTATCAGTAATACAAGGAAATGAACTGAACTAGATCCTCGGTTGGGGTAAATCAGCATTGATTTAAATGGAGCTACATCAAATTACAGCAGTGAAGGATCTGGTTCTTTAAGTTTGAAAAACAGCTACATTTATCTTTAGTGGGGAAAAAAAGATTCGGGTTATAAAATGTATTGAGATTTAAGCTTTGCAAACCAGTACTTTTCCTTCTGACTGCAATGCAGAATGTTTCTGCTGATCCTAATTTCCCCTCCTTCTTTTCAGGTGAATGGAAGCCTTCGTGGCATAGGGAAACTTTCCTTTAATTAAATTTAATTTCCTTTAATATGCATCTCTGTTCAGGGCTCTACAGCATTCTGAAGGAAATGTACTTGAATGTAAATTATATAAAATACCCTTTGTGTCCTATTCTTATTTTTCTTCACCAAAAAAGGAAGGAACTAGAGTTGTAGGAGGCAGCCTTAATAAAACCTGGGGAAATTAACTGGTCTTTCCAAAAGCAGCTCACATGAATCCCTGCAATTCAAAATCACCAGGTTTGTCCATAAGTCCAAAGCTTCCTGGACACTTTGGGGCCTTATCCGCAGCCTAGAGATGTCAATGGGAGTCATGTCTTTGGATATAATTAATTATAACATAACAGTATAATCCCATAGGCCCCTTAGAATATTTCATGTTGCACCGAGCAGTATCTTTTTTGCATATCTGACTCGTTTCATAAGCAAAATGGGGGAGACTAAAAGGACCATATGGTGAAGATGAGCATAATGGAATCAAACACATGTGGAAAAAATTATTTTTTAGGCGTGGGGGAATATTATTTCACTAAAGAGAGCATATTTTGAGATGTATGAAGTAGTAACTTGTCCTGTTCACTTATCCAGACAGGACTATAAATAAAAGCTGCACCTGTTTACACTGCACAGCACCACCTCACAGTGTTCAGCGATTCACTACCTCTCCCCATCTGGAACAGAATACAATACACCAGCGCACAGTATATCTATTCCTCTTTAACAAATAATTGCTTGAATAGATGTTATAAAAATGTGATGTTCATAAAAAATGTTATCATCTCATGTGGAATGTCCTCTTCAGTCTAATTATTGGTTAAGCCTTGTCACTCTCCCTCAAAGAAATGACAGTGAAGCAAATTCCTATTCAATGAGGCTTTTTAAAATAATTTTAAAAGGGAGGCATTTTCAGGTAAGTGTTTTTATGATTTTTTTTTTTTGTCTGAATCCCTATTACTTTATTTGGCTTAAAAAACATTTTCTTTTCAGGCTGGGTGTGTCGGTGTAAGACATGGAGTATTTTTGTCTTCGATTAGATAGTCTCTGAACCTCACTTACATTTTCCACCAGCAGATGCATTTATAGTGGTGATAGAGGGAGCTCAAATGAATTAGAGGTTTGGTTTGGATTAGACCTGAAAAATTCAGATGCTTATCCAACTTCCCTCCTCCTTTTCCAGGACCACCTTTCTATAACTCTTCTCCCAAGACAGATTATTGTCCCTCCCTTTGACCTCATCCTTCCCCTGAGCCTGAACTTCGCCTTCAGCGAGCCTCTCCCATCTCTTGGAGCCAACTGTGTCCTCCAGAAAGACCCTGCCCTCCAGTAGGCTCCTGACTTTCACATCATTTTTTATCTTGGGTGCAGCAGATATACTATTTCTCTACTTGGTTTGGCCAGATGCTCTATTCAACTCTCACATTCTGAGTTTCCCTGAGTCACAGGCATGCTTTATCATGTGCCAGATTGAAGTTTTACAGCCAGATTAACTCAGCATGGGGTTTACTGGGGTTTGGGACAGGGAGTTAGAGGTTGGGGTGAATGAGGAGACACTTGTATATCAGCCAGACCTATGGTTTGAGTTCACTTCGGGGAAGTTATTGAGGTTCATCCTGGATTGCCCAGCTACACTGCAAAGTTCCTTGGGACTGGATAAACATTCTGCCCAAAGCCATTTCCTGGAAATCAAAAAACTGATTGGAAGTCTCTTAAAAATCTTAAATGACCGAGGGCCAAATTCTGCCACTGTAGTTCACACTGAGTAGAACCTTACTTCACAAACAGTCCCTCTGAAGTAAGGGGGCTCTGGGCACAGTAAGATACTACCCAGTATAAGTAAGGATGGTAGAATCTGGCCCATAGAGTACACATTTGTCTACACAAGTGTAACAAACATGAAGTTCTCTTGTCAGACTAAATGTTCCTTTTAAAATACTGTATTTCTAATACCCGCTCCACAAAATTAGGACCATGTGCTGTTGCTTTCCTTACTTTGAGCAGTGCCTCACTCTGCAAGTAGAGCTAGTTGGAAAATTTCTGATGGAATATTTGTCAAAAAAAATGTCAGTTCACTGAAAGCAAAATATTTTGTGGAAATGTTTCAATTTAAATGAAATTTTGTTTCGGGGAAAAATTGAAACAAAGCATTTTGATAAGGTTGAAGGGTTCAGTTTTGACATTTCTGGAATGGGACATTTCAACCTTTTGTTTCTAAATGACTTTTCATTTTATAATGTCTCTTATTTTGTGGTATAGACCTGTCATAAGAGGAATGAAATGTTTCCACTAACCTATGTAAACTTTTTTTTTAATATCACCTCATGGGAGAATTTTGAAATTTTAGGCTCTTTGTTCCATCTCAAAAGAGAAAAATTGTGAAATCTTGGAATTTCATATGAAATGGAAAATCCAGTTCCTGCCCAGTTCTATCGGCTAGAAATTCCATTTCTACTCACTTAGCCACAATTCAAGAAAACATCCTTGCTCAAGAATTCTACTTTCTCTGTGACCGTGTCTCTTGGGACAGATTTCCAGAGCTGAGGATAGCAGATTAAGGACACAAATTCCATTAACAATAATGGGAGTTGGGGAGCTAAATATTTATTAACCACTGAGTGTCTTAAATATGTAGCCCAATCTATAAATTATGTATTAACCATATAGATTATTAAAGGCTCCCCAGTTATCATTTTGAGGGTTGACAGGTTCTTGTCCCAAGATCAGGCTCAGTATTAATTCAAATTATTATATAGTTGGGAACCCCAATGTGCACAACTGCAACACTCACATTATAGGAACTCTTCTATATTTACAAATAGTTTATTAATACATTGAGCACAGTCACAAACCCTCCAACTCAGTAAGGTAGATAAATGTACTACAGAATGTACATCTGCACATTCATATAATCACACCATGCCTGGTAGAACAACCTGAAATGTTATCCATCATCTTCTTCATGACCATCACCTTCTCCCTCATCACCAGTGGCCATCATTTTGGCACCTTCCAAGGATTATGTCTCCTTCTACTGCCCCTAGGCTGGGATGTGACTTTTGTAATATGTTACACTGACGGCACTATGTTTGATGCATATTCAGTAGGGGCATTTTCCCCTTTCCTTATTTGTATTTCCTCACCTTACTAATGTTGGAGTGTCCTTCTCCTATAGGTTAGTATATCAATGATCTCAACTTATTATCATATACGTCAATTCGTTACCATGGCTCTCTTGTGGTTAGGTTCCTGCGGATGTAGCTCATGTACCTGTTATTTATGTCAGTTTGTTGCCAGGACACTCTTGGGGTTGGATCATGTTCCTGTGGTCAGAAATTCCCCTTAAAACACTCTCTTTTCAGCTCCCCAATACTTGGAGCTTTCTGTTGGGCCATTTATCTGTTCAAAGTTCATAGGCCTCAAACCTTAGGCTAACTTGCTGAAGCTAATATCTTACAGGACACAGGCCTGTATGTTTCTTTCATTACTGTTGAATATAATGCAAAGCAGTGAATATAATCAAGGTAAACTATCCCACTGGGCTACAAGTATGAGTTGTATTTGGATTTTAAAAGGCAAAATACATGATTTTTTATTCAGAATAATTTACTATTAAAACACATGACGTTTTACTGTGCAGGATATTTCTTATATAGTTGTTGATCTCAACAAATGTTCTTAATAGGCAATTGGTTAGCACAGAAACTTAAAAGTTGTAGAGTTATATTTAATAGGATACATATGGTAGGCTAATTACATTCCAAATGTTTATTGAAAACATACTGTGTATGGAGTTTTAACATCTCTGTTGAAGAACTGTATCTGTTTACGCTCAACCTTTTTTTTTTTTAAGTCATCCATTGGAATTTCATATTCCGCTATTGCCAAACTGTATATTAGACACTCAGGGTGTGACTGAGTCAACCCTCTTAGTCTTTGCAGATGTAGAGCACTGCTTATTGTCATTTGACAAGGATGTGCAAAAGTGGAAGAGACAATTTCAGAGGGACAAGAATTCTTAACTTAAGCAGGGAGAATTTGCAGCAATGAGTCAAATGATCTTTGCACTAAGCTAGCTATGCTATTTGAAATAGGCAAGTATCTCTAATTAATGTCAACAGAAAATTTTCATCTACATTGAAAAGATAATATACTAATAATGGTTCAATGTCAAAGAGTTTGAAAGTTTGGTTTAGGTAAGCATCCAAAAATGCAGATACTTATCTGAAATTCATATGAGTTTCTGTATTCATCAAATTATGTTGATGAAACAAACAAAGGGCGCAATAATTGTTACTTTTTTACCAGCAGACATCATGCCCTGAAAGAGAACAGACCATGTATGTTCAGTACTTGCATTGGAAGCACATTTCTTGCACTTCTACTTCTTCAAAGTGGCACCAGAAAGTATCTGACCAATAATGTTTTACATCACTTCTCCCATAATATTCTTCAACTGCCCCTCTTTTTTTTTTTAAGATTCCTCACTCCGATATTCAGCATCAGGATAAGATGATGCCATATACAGTGTTTCTACGTGGGGGACCATATATTCCCTACCTTCAAGCACCTTCCTATCCCACAACAAAAAGCTGTCTGCTTACCTCATCCTAAAAAGAAATATTTTCTCTGGTGAAGTTTTCCTAGTGGTAAGGGGACATGGCCTTCAATATAGAAGAAGTAGCAGTGGGAATCATTGACCTTTTCATGACAATATTTTATTATACAGAGCTGGGCTTCTTCAAAAACAGTAAAATACAGAAATTCCATAATAAGTTCCCAACTCAAACCTGGGTTGATTCCATTGTCAAATATGCAAAATGGCCATTGTTGATCACAAGACAGGCATATTGATGGATGAATGGAGTGAGAACAGAGAAAACAAAGGAACAGGAAGAAAGGGGAGAAAAAAACACAAAAACTCTCACTTTTTTTCTCCCTTCCCCAATTTTGACGTTGTGGTGCAAAAATTATATCAAGGTGGGGTAGACACGAGACATCTCCAAGCTCACCTGCTCTGCTTAATACATTTCTACAAAGAAATCATAGTGCTAGGCTCCCCAGGGGCCTCCTGTTCTGTAATGTGGCAGAAATACCAGACACTTACTACCATAAACTCACATTGTGCAAAGGAGTCTCAGGAAATCAAACTAGCATGGATCAACATGAGATCTATAGTTAACAAGCAGCCAACCAGTCACAATTCTGTCAATGAAGCTCCAGATGTAGCCCGTCCTACCAAGCTCTGGCTGGTTGATACTGTGACTTGTTTATTGGTTCACCAGACCTTCAAGTTATTTGGCACATTACAGGCCAGAGTGAATACAAGTGCAATATTATATAGGTTAGATTAATCTACAGTATGCCATTTATTTTAACTGGTATTTTATGGTTGTAAGAGTGTAAACACAGTCAAAATGAGAAGATATTTCAAATGAAGAAAAGTAAACACCTGACTCATGTTCTTGATCATTCACTGATGCAAACAAAGGAGATTAAACGCACCGGCAAAGGAGGGAGAAAATAAGAATTAAACATTTTATACAAAAAGAGCTGGGGTTAAAGTGTGTCCTTGGATTCTCACTGATTATTATTCCCATTGCTTTGTTTTCAGTTACTAATAAACCCAGTCTGATTTACTATGGAAAGAAAAATTCGGTCACCTCTTGTACGGTATCTTCAACAAAAATCTCCTTGTTTGCAAAATAACGTTAACTGTTACTTTGCTTCAGAACCTTTGATAAGTTTCTCCAAAAGAAACATTCAGGCAAAAATGTCCAGGGCCTGGAAAATAATTATCTTCTCCTGAATCAATGAGCATGTTCAACATCAGGAGAGAAAACCTGTTAAACTCTTCAAGAAACTGGAGAATTCATTGAAGTTGGTTGTTTGGTGAAGAGGGAGTTCTGTTATGTGTTCTCAGTTTCCATTAATATTAAAGGAGTATCTAGTGGCTCCTTTTTTACGAGGGCATAGCTAAGGGAGGTTCTGTCTAGATAGGAATTGATATTTACTCTGGGTTGGCACCAAGCCGTGAGACCTATAACGAGATTTATGGCATTCCTGGAACTTTTACATTAGCAGGTTTGATATATCTATTTACTCTCAGCTTCTTTGGTGGAAGTTTTGGGGGTTCAGCTTCTAACCTGATCATTTTCAAGGGCTGGGCAAGCAGGCAGCATGTTTGTAACCCCCTGAATTTAGCTTAGCTAGGGAAAGAACTCCATTTTCTGGTTGGCTTAGTGTACCAAGAAGGTTTGATGAAAGAGAAATACATTTAAGTGGGAGGAAGGGGGAATTGATTTTCTGTGATTCCACAGATTTGATCTGTCTCATACTCTCTATTTACAGCTATGAATTTATCATCAGATATCTGCTTTATTTTGTGTCATGCTATTATAAAACTTTTTATGTATGGGCTGAGTAAAACTCAGAGATTTGTATGTGTTGTCTCAAAGGAGATTGTTTCAAGAGAAATTTATGCTAAAGGACTTAATAAAGTCTGTGTCAAGGTATTTTTCTCCAGAATAATTAGAATTTAGAGGAAATATGTCTCCAAATGTGGTGAGAAAACATAACCGGAGAAGTATGTTGTGCTGTTTATTTAATTACTCACTCAGTGAAGGAGGCTTTGAAGAGAAGGGAGTTAAAGAATAAACCCCATAAGACAAATGCTGCCCTGAGATTCTTGCAGGTGTCTCCCACTGAAATCACCCACATGCATTTAAAGGTTGAATTTGGCACAGTAGTATGAATATACAACCAAAAGGAACAATTGGGCTACAAGGAATACAACACCCCAGCTGTCATCCAAAGGTTAGCTCAAATAAATGGAGAGAAGTTCAGACCTAGATGTACTTATATTATTATAATTTGGAATTGAGCACACAACCAACATAATTAATTTTTGAATGAGGAACTGGTGTACAGTAGTGGTATTATAATCTGTGCCAAAGAATTCAGATTCCTATTGACTCAGCATTTAAATATTAACTTTTCTTTTAACTTGTTGACTGAGAGGGTCAGACTATTTTCTAGGTTCCAAACTGTTTTTTTAAACACTTGCTATTGCATTGCACATACATATCTGACAACAGAATTGAGTTCTACAAATAAAGGGAGAACTTTATGAAATAAGATTGCTATTCGCCCTCTTTTAGTTTCATTTGGTTTGACCAGTGCAGGCATTCTATACTAAATAGGTTCTCTGAATAAAAGCAATATGTGTAACTTCTTTGGATGCAGGACTGTAGGTCAAAATCTGGGAAAGTTTACTTCCTTTACATTTTCTGGGGAAAAGATCATCCAGGTGTGCATTACCGCAATCATTATTAATAAAACAGATGTACTCCTTTCATGTAATCAAAAAGGGGCTCTACCTTGAGGCAGAAGATGCAAAGAGAGAAAAATATATTACCATCCATTGATACATTATGCAGTCACATTTTTAAATGTTTGTTCTCTGGTGCACATGCACAACCCTTGATTTGTACATGTCATAGTCCTTGGGTAGGCTGCCCCTTTTCCAGTCTCCCAAGTGAAACCTTTCAAATGACAGGACCGTGCCTCCATTTCATTTTGTGGTGAGATCTTGTGACCAGATCTCTGAAATACACCCCCTGGTTGCCCACCATGATACCTAGCAGGGTCACGAGACTGGGCCCTGCATGAGTTTCCCTTCAGGAGCCTGTGGATAGTACCAGTTTGCAGTGACACAGAAGCAGCTGCTCCAAAACAAAGTATGATTTATTTGCCAAAGGGTGCACAGAACTTAGGTCTCCTTGTTTTAAATCCATTTCTCTATGTGCATATTGTTTTACCAGCACTTGGCATCCCCTTCAAGTCCCTACGTGCGAGATAGATATAAGTTAGCCCTGGCACCCACTAGGGGCCAAGTTACAGCCAGTTTGCTGCAAACCCTGCCTCAGTCTCTGTGTCTCCTTGTATGCTGGGCCATTCTCACTGACATTCCCTGGACAGTTTCTCTAAGCTTGGTCAACCCCCCTCCCTTTTGTAGGCCTGGGTTCCTGTAATGTTTTTACGTCCTTCTTTGATCCTTGGTTTAGCTTTGGAAAGAGTAAACCATTGTAGATTGGATGGAGGTTTCCCCCCAATCAACAGCTCTCTCATTTTTCCCTCAAGGGCTCTTCTCTGTATCATTGTTTCACCTTTCCTTCATGGTTCCTCTAACAACCCAATTTGATCTAACTCCATAGCAAATAATCCATCATAAACACACAGAGGAATGTACAATATTCATAAAAAATAGTGGATATTTCCCAATTCTCCAGAATGTGTATATTAGGTATGTACACAAGTTATCCAGGCATTGTGTTTCTGCACTAGTGTAACACTTGCAGACCCCAGCCGTCGGCGGGCGAGATCGAACCTGGGACCTCTGAAGCTAAATGCATGAGCCTCTACTGCATGAGCTAAAAGCTATATGGCCTTTAATGGCTGTAGAGTAGACTCATTAATCTCTCTCTAAGTGGTCTTGGTGCCACTAGATGAGACAGAGCACCACACCCAGGAGGTGTGTGGGTTACACTAGATTTTGGAGTGCACTGATCATTTTACATTTCAGATTAATAGATTGTTTTACTCAGTATATCCATTGTAGAGGAAAGATATGGTACATTATGCTGTTCAAAGTTGTTAAATTTATCATCCTGCTTTAGAGACCCATTCTTTGTGATTTCTTACGCTGTGTACAAGTCTCCACTGAATTAGAAAGAGCAATTCATGATCAAAATCTGCATTTTGAATGTGGTCCAGCTTGTGTGTGTTTTGTCCTTCCATTATGGTCTATGTATTGATCTAATTTCATGTAGTGACTCATTCTAGATATTAAGAAATATGTTCCAGGTGCAGTATTGGAGTTTCTCAAAAGTGGAAGTATGACCAAGCATAAATGAAAGATATTGTTCAGCTGAAGTGCAGTAAGTAGTTTGGATAAAAAAAATAATTAGTGGAGCAAATGGTCTGAATCTATGAACTGTCAGCCTTCTTAGTATTACTTTAATTGCTTGAGTTCCAAATAATAAAATAGTAATAATATATTCAGAACCTCAAACTATAATAAATGTATCATTTATTTTCAGTGTTCTTAAACATCTAAATGATATTAAATTAATTAGAGGAAGGACATGGCAATGATCTTTCGATATGAATGTAGAATTCTGAAATAACCCTCTTCATAAAATTCAGGAGGATTCCGATTAATAGTTTGGGTTCAGTTTTGTTTTGAACCCTACTCTAAAATGCCAGATCATCCTTCAATTGAATTAAATGGCAGAACACCCATATTATCCTACCCATGGGAGGATAATATTTAAAACTGGCAATAAATTGATAAATCACATGCCTGTTTGATATATCCGATGTTTGACTGATTTGTTCTTCTTCTACCATTATCAAACTTTACATAAAACTTTATTGCCCGGCCTACAATCCATAGGACAGTTATCCAAACAAATCAAATCCCTACTGTCTCCTGCAATAATATTCTACCCATACAATCTCAGTCTATCATATTAGTAGCAAGACTGATCCGGAAGTTGTTGGTGATATTAGATCCATACCAGTGTGGTTTTAAAAAGAAAAGAAAATCTAGCTTTTTTGTTTTTCTTATCCAAGAAATTGGAAATGGTAGAAAAGGGAACAGCTGTCAAAACTAGAGTGGATCTAACTGAGTAGGTGAAAGATTTGGCAGATTTGCAAACTCAGCAACTTTATTCACTTCTATCCTTTCACATGAGACATTTTAGTTGTGTAAAGAAACAAGTTTAACAATGGGAACCTATCCGTTGATGTCAGTAGGTATTGGACCCTTCTAATTTGGGGACCTTCTAATTGTGACAGATAGGTGAATTAAAGCCTCAAAAGAGCTGAATAAAATGGCTTCAGCAAAAATAAACGTTTGTTACAGCAGTAGGGTACTCCTAGCAAAGGAAAAATGCTTGTCTTACTTTACATTTTAGCCACTAAAAGATCTGTCCTCTTAATCTACATCCCATTAATATGGCTTTAAATGTACTAAGTAAAAAACTGCATGTTTGGAATAACACTTTACTATTTAAACAAATGACACTTTTGAAGCAGTATATACTGCGCATCTGCAAGCCCACTTCAGCTTCCAAGGACACAAACCCTGTACATAAATTAATTTGTCCACTGTAAGAATGGAATGAAAGAAGATCACAGAGACAATACAGATAGGTTAGTATTTGTACCATCCCAAACCATAGGATAGATTGAGGCCTTGAAGATGAAAAGACTGGATGAAATTATGCTTGCCAAGGAACAATTGCCTAAACTTTATTATTTTTTTCAGACAGAGTCCTCAGACATTATATATAAAACAGATTTCATATCCATCTCTACACATTTCTTACATTTGATCCAGGTTAGAATTATATGCTGAATGTTCCTAGGCAAAATGCTGACATTGTAAAATATGTGTATGTCCAAAAGTATGTGTGTCCAACAAGCTCAAGTTTATTATGTTTTTCTCAGGTGTATCTGATCTAGACATCAGTGTTAGTTTAAGGAAAACCTACAGAGTAGTATATACTAACAAAAAGGTAAAGAAAAGTAAATATACAGTACTGTAGGGAACAATCATTTGTTGGCATGTACTAGATGACCTAAGGTCTTTGCCATCTCTAATTTCTACAATATTATTTTCTCTGGTTCCATGAACATGTTACAAACAGCATTTGAAGAAAAAACAATGTCTAATGATATCAGCTGGTTTATAGGCCACCTGTCGAATGTATGAATGACAGTTAATAAAAAGCAAGCTTCAAAGACTGTGTAATCACTTTTATTGGCTTTTCTCTTACATTGAGCCTACTGTGAAAATTGATAGTGAGAAGTGCCTTGAAAGGAGCTGACATGACATAGAAAAAATATTTCAATGGCAATGAGGAGATGATCAGTTCTCTCAATGCTTTTCAACACCTACTTCTTTTTACATGATTTTGTATAGACTTTTTTTGCGTAAACTCTGCCTACTCTTTTGATACAGCGGCTTTCTTCATAGTGAGGTAGAGCTCTCTCTGCTGCCCACTTGCCCATTTGGCCTTATATCCATCGCAATCACACAATGCCCTCTGATTTACTGCCAAAAATGCTGGCTCGCCCGTTTGCTAACTTGGGGCAGGTTATGGGGAAGATAATTCACCTCATAGTTACAAACAGGGAGCTGGACCACCTTTCAGGCCACAGACATCTATGTGTGTGAACACCATCTGAGTCAGCTTCAGAGAAAGACAGTTGGAAAGGGTTCAGTTGTGCAGCAGTGGCAGTAGCCAGGAGGCAGGCACGCTGGTCATATGCAGTTTTCAAAAAACACACAGAATTTAATCTGCTGAGGAAGTGGAGGGAGGTTGTTAACCAGTTCCTCCAAACTTAATTTCTGGGGAGTTCCTAGCCAGTTTCTCCACTGGTGCAAATCACTGTAGTTCCATTGACTTCACGGGAGCCACATTGATTTACACCAGTGGAGGATCTGGCCCTCCATTTTAAAAATCCTCAGTAATGGATCATTTTTATAAAAAAATACCCAGAGGCTGTCACTTTGTTTCAAGTGTAAGTGACTTTTAGCATCTTTGAAGGCCTAGATGTGAAAAATAGCCAACGTACAGAAATAAATAAATAAATAAATACGTCTATTTAACTGGTTTTAAAGAAAACTTTGCAATACCACAAAAGGAAAAGAAAAAAGTCACTTTTGCACAGACCTTACTAGGGCCAATGTAATCTGTAAATCGAGCTGAGCTCCTTGGTGGGAAAAGTTTCACTGGTATAATGATTACAGACTCCTATACATCTTCTATACCACCAACTTCATTTACCCCGTACAGAGACACACCGCAAGGCCTATGCACTAAGTCCCATTTAAGTCCTCAAAATAAGGTTGAAACGGGATTTAAAGTAGCACATAGTTCTTGTGGTCTCTGCCCAGGGTAAATTTCACCCTGGCATACAGAAAATTCATGTATGCTGTATAATAAAAGGTGTAAGTCACATGATATACAGCATCTACACCTCAGCTAAGTACCTTCCGTTTTGGTTACATATGTTACTGATAGAGAATAGTGACTATTTTTTCTTAGTAATTTGTAACATGCTAAAGTCTTCAAGATATAGATTGTAAAAGAGCCATTTCCTAAATGTTATTTTTTCATATGGAGGTCTCAGCCATTATAAATAATAAACTTCAAATAACAGTTCAGGAGACTGGATAGGCTGACAAAGTTAATCTTTGCTCATAGCTTTTAAATGCTGCATTTTTTTAAAACACTCCCTTATATTTTATTGATTTTGAGAGTTGTGGTTAATGAAGTAATATCTGTATGGTCTGGAAAGGTTACTTTTTAAAATTATTTTTCCACACATGCAGGTAATAAAATTGATATGTCAATACCTGCTACAGAATTTGGGTTTTTATCTTTGCAGACAACACGTGTTGCCATTGACTTCAAAAGGTGCAGGATTAGACCCTATGTACTAAAATAACTAGAGCTAAGTTGATTTAGGGAGGCCTGAAGTAGGAATGCATATAGCTATACTAGCAAACCCTCCTAGTATAGACACAGCTTTTCCCAGGGAAAAAAATGGTTTTGCTGTTATAGCACTTTGGTTTATTGTGCATAATAAACTTTATCAGCAAAAGCACTGTTATGCCAGTATAACTGCACTACATTAGGGCTTTTGAAGATCCAGAAATGTAGCCAAAAAGAAAATAATAAAAAGAACCAACCAAACAAAAACCCACAACCCTACCTGATGTCACTATACCAGCACAAATTTCTAGTGTGTACCTGGTTTTACACAAACTGAGAATTTTGTCCTATCTCTCCGTCCATCATAAAAAAATGCCTAAAACAATTGCTCATGTCTCAAAAATACTACTTTTTAAAAGTGTGGCACTTTAGGCTGTTTCATGATGCTGAATGAAAGTTTGTCAGAGTAGCTGACGGTTTCCTTGGGTTTTTCCTTTTTTTGGGGGGGTGGGGGGAGCTTTTTCATATAAAATCAGACCAACTACAGAGGGGTATATTGTTATGTTAGAGCTGACCTCCTTAACATCTTCTAGTTCATGTTGTGACAAACTAGAACCAAACTTCTTTTTGAGGTTCTGAAAATGTTAAAATGAAGCATTAATCACATTCACACAACTCAGCCCTAGCCAGGATTGGAAATGAAAATGCAGATGGTATACTGTGAAAGAGGTTATTCTTGCAGCTTTCCTGGAAACACAGGTAATTTCCCTTTAAAGCCTAGTAATCATGGGGTTTCCAGCCCACATCTATGAAGCTCATGTGGTATTCATAAATATTGAAACTTTTGGATGCCTATCTGATCCAAATATCCATTCATTTTTACATTCCCCCAGCAATAGTATCAGTCACATGTAACAAGTAACATTTCTGATTTAAAAGAAAAACCTGTTTATTTTTCCTCTCTCTCACTTTCTCTCTTCCGCACCCCATATCCCTCTCTCTCTCTCTCAAAAAAAAAAAAAGTCATGTGAATTTAATGTTCATAGAAGCTGCAGGACTAAGAGCCCCCAAAGCATGAATTTTCATTCATTATCAGACATACAACTGGAGAAGCACTACAGACTTCCCCAAACTGCTCCACCCATACCACTTAACCTTGTCCCAGTGGGATCACAGGGATGGAGGAAAAAGTAGTACATTCTCCTTACTCCCTCTGCTGTGGCCCACCAACAATGGCTGATTTTTTGGGTACAGATACCAGTTCTTAAGACCTGGATTGAAATCATCCACTCACCCTGTATAAGTAAATGAACAGTCAATAGTTTGTAACAAGATTTTTTTATTACTGACTTCTTTCTAAGGTACTCATACACCCCGCATTACCTTAGTAACTGAGTGCCTCACAGTCTATGTCCTCACAACTCCCCTGTAAGGTAGGGAAGGGCTATTATTCCCATTTTACAGATAGAGAAGTGAGGCATAGAAGACTAAGTGACTGCCCAAAGTAACACAAATACTATGACTGAGAAAAGACTTGAACTGAGGTATTCTACTGCCTAGGTTAGCTCCCTAACCACCAGACCACCCTTCCTCTTGAGGGCTAGCTTTGAAGTGACAAATGGTTTTCAGCCGTTCCCCTGAATTATCTATTCCCCTTACTTGCTGCCCAAAAATTGTTTCATTCAAAGTTAATCTTTCTATGATTTCCAGTTCATAGTCTTTCTTTACCCACCCTAACATACTGTTGATATACATATTCTAGGTGGTTCAAGCAACTCTGTAACTGGAAAAAACCTACCCAATATCAAATAAGTAGTAAAGAACATGTTTGCTGTAGAATAACAACACTTATAATGTGCCTTCCTGCTGCAGATCTAAGTATTTAATGAAAAGCAACTAAATCTGACAACTCCTATAGATGGGTAAATAGCCTCTGACCATTCGAGAGCACACTCCACACATTACTAAATTTTGTAGAAAGAAGCCTTTTTGGTGTGTTACAAATGCCCTGAGGGGAAAAGTAATCACCCATTTAAAACACTTACTGAAAATACTCAGCATTAGCCATAAAGCAGAACAAGAAATAAGAGCTCCATTAAAATCCTAAAGTCAAAAAGTCCCAATCTCATAGACTCATAGATTCATAGACTTTAAGGTCAGAAGGGACCAATATGGTCATCTAGTCTGACCCCCCGCATGATGCAGGCCACAAAAACTGACCCCCCCACTTTCCCTTAACTCTGCTGTTGAAGTCCTGAGATCGTGATCTAAAGACTTCAAGTCGCAGAGAATCTTCCAGCTTGCGACCCCTGCCCTATGCTGCGGAGGAAGGCGAAAAACCTCCAGGGCCACTGCCAATCTACCCTGGAGGAAAATTCCTTCCCGACCCCAAATATGGCGATCAGCAGAACCCCGAGCATACAGGCAAGAATCTCTAGCCAGACCCTCATTTTACCAGCGATGGCCGTTATTGCCTAATTGATTAGAATCACGTAATCCCATCAAACCATTCCCTCCATAAACTTATCTAGCCTAATCTTGAAGCCAGAGAGGTCTTTCGCCCCCACCGTTTCCCTCGGGAGGCTGTTCCAAAATTTCACCCCTCTGACGGTTAGAAACCTTCGTCTAATTTCAAGCCTAAATTTCCCCACGGCCAGTTTATATCCATTCGTTCTCGTGTCCACATTAGCACTGAGCTGAAATAATTCCTCTCCCTCCCTGGTATTTATCCCTTTGATATATTTAAAGAGAGCAATCATATCCCCCCTCAGCCTTCTTTTGGTTAGGCTAAACAAACCAACCTCCTCGAGTCTCTTTTCATAGGAAAGGTTTTCCATTCCTCGGATCATCCTAGTTGCCCTTCTCTGCACCCGTTCCAGTTTCAGTTCATCCCTTTTAAACATAGGAGACCAGAACTGCACACAGTACTCCAAGTGAGGTCTCACCAGCGCTTTGTATAACGTAAGCAGCACCTCCCTGTCCCTACTAGAAATACCTCGCCTTATGCATCCCAAGATCGCATTAGCTTTTTTCACAGCCACTTCGCATTGCCGACTCATAGTCATCCTGCGATCAACCAGGACTCCGAGGTCCTTCTCCTCCTCAGTCACTTCTAACCTATGCGTCCCTAGCTTATAACTGAAATTCTTATTAGTCATCCCTAAATGCATCACCTTACACTTCTCACTATTAAATCTCATCCTATTACTATTACTCCAATTTACAAGGTCATCCAAGTCTCCCTGCAGAATATCCCGATCCTTCTCCGAGTTGGCAATGCCTCCCAACTTTGTGTCATCCGCAAACTTTATCAGCCCACTCCTACATTTGGTTCCGAGGTCAGTAATGAATAGATTAAATAAAATCGGACCCAGAACCGATCCTTGAGGAACCCCACTGGTGACCTCCCTCCAATCTGACAGTTCACCTTTCAGTACTACCCGCTGCAGTCTCCCCTTTAACCAGTTCCTTATCCACCTCTGGATTTTCCTATCGATCCCCATCTTATCCAATTTAACCAATAATTCCTCATGCGGAACTGTATCAAACGCTTTACTAAAATCGAGGTATATTAGATCCACCGCATTTCCTTTATCTAGAAGGTCTGTTACTTTCTCAAAGAAGGAGATCAGGTTGGTTTGGCACGACCTGCCTTTCGTAAACCCATGTTGTAATCTGTCCCAATTGCCATTCACCTCCAGGTCCTTAACTACTTTCTCCTTCAAAATTTTTTCCAAGATCTTACATACTACATCTATGAGTCTATGAGTCTAAAATCTTTTTTTAAAAAACTGTGTTGAACCTCTCTGGAACTGACAGCACGGAAAGAGAACAGACAAAAACATGATAAACTAATGGAATGTTGCATGATAGTTGAGATTGCCTGAGGCATTTGAGAATGGCTACTTATTTTAACAGGAGCTTGCGTTTCTCCTTTGTTTGGTAAGCCAATGGTTTGATTCTGTAATGAGCTCTGCCTTTGTGAGGAACCCAACTGAAGTCAATGGGGTCTGTCTATGTGGATGGCATTACAGGATTGGGGCCAAAGGTTTGTGGACCTTCAGGTCATACTGCAAGATCTCTCTCTTCTCTAAGGCTTTCAAGAAAGAGGTGAGTCAATAAAGGGATTATTGGGAACTAAGTCGAGGTTAATAGGGTAGGTAAGCTACAATGTAATTGTTAGTCCTGGGGCGAGTTGGTAAGGAAGGGTTTGTAATGATCATGGCATATTTATCTGAATTTTGTGATTGTTTGCACATTCACTCTATAAAAGTGTCCAGGTTGGGTTCCATTTTCATTGACTCTCAATAACCTCCATGTGTTCTGAAATACGAGCAGATATTGGAAATCTTTCTTTTAATTAAGCAAAAACATTTGAGAGGATTTTGGGGGGGAGAGGGTTTTGTTTTTGAAAAAACCTTACTATCAAAGTTGGAGGAAGCAGAACATTTGTCTACAGAGTTTATGTCCAAAGTCACTTTCTATCTTAGAAGTGACCTATTAGTTGCTACTTCCCATTGTAATGCACCCACAGCATCACCCTGAGAAAGGACACCAGAAAGGAATTGGATGGAGCCAGATGGCAATCTGCAATTCCACTGCTGCCTCAACCCATTAACATGATTGGAGCCAGCTTTTAAAGGGAGCAATCAATTTGCATTATTATTTGGCATCCAATAATTAATTTAACGTTAAATTAAATAATTCGACAGATGCTATTATTTCAACCATCATTCTCAATTTGCCTACTTAGAGTATTGCCAAAGTTCTATAAACTCTGTGTGTGGAACAACATATTCTGTGCTATTTATCGTTGTGCTGGTGCCAGTATTAGGTCCTGTCTTCACAAGCACTGAAGTTGTGATGACCAGAGTCATGTTTAAGGAGCAAAACTTTTTCTAAAACAATAACTGTTGAATCATGTTATCTCCTTGCTGACACTAACCAGGTTTAAAAGCAATGCTAGCTAACATAGTTTGGATTGCAGTGAGGACTGGGTCCTCAAGAATGAAGGCCAACTTCTTATTGATGATATGAACACTGTGTTCCTTAGGCCAGCAGTTCTCAGCCAAGAGTCTGGGGCCCCCGAGGGGGTCCGCGAGCAGGTTTCAGGGGGTCCACCAATCAGGGCCAGTGTTAAACTCACTGGGGCCCAGGGCAGAAAGCTGAAGCCCTGCTGTGCAGGGCTTGAGCCCGGGGCCCCAAGCCCTGCCACCTGGGGCTGAAGCCGAAGCCTAAGCAACTTAGCTTTGTGGGGCCCCCTGTGGCATGGGGCCTCAGGCAATTACCCTGCTTGCTACCCTCTAATTCTGACCCTGGCTTTTATATGCAGAAAAAACAGTTGTGGTGGCACAAGAGGGCCGTGGAGTTTCTATAGTATGTTGGGGGGCAAAAGGGGGGCTCAGAAAGTAAAAGGTTGAGAACCCCTGCCTTAGGTGACCTTATCACAGGGTTGTTGTCATTTTGACACTTCAGGCTAAATTCTGTTCTTGCTTCCAGCAGTGTAAACTCCACTGACTGCAAAGGGATTATATGGAGATAAGTGAGAGATGAACTTGACCTGTTCTGATTGAACTCAAAGGAGCTACTTGTCCTATGCTCTGTATTGCCTTGGCACCAGCGGTGAAAGTAAAGCAGATGGGCCAGTACGGCGTATCGGTAAAAAGTAGCCACCAGTACCAGCCCCTACCGCTGACTTTAAAATGCTGCCGCAGCAGCGCTTTAATGTCATTGCCCCTTTTGCCCCCCCCCCCCAGCTGCCACCGGAGGGGAGAGGGGACAAAAGAAGTAGTTGCCCAGGAGCCGCGATTTAAAAGGCCCTTTAAATTGCTGCTGGAGCCCCGGGCGGCGCGGGCCAGACAGCGCAGAAGGGCTGGCTGGGGGATGCTGACTCCAGCCCCGCCCCTTCCTCACAAGGCCCCGCCCCTTCAGGGGCGGCCAGAACTTGCCCCGTACCGGTAAGAGCTCCATTTTACTTTCACCCCTGCTTGGCACTGAACAGAAAGTCTCCCCTCCCTCCCGCCCCCCCCGTACAACGCATTTCACCCTCCTGGTTACTGCCACCAAAATCAATATAGGAAAGTGTGATTCATTCCTCAGTTCAAAGCTCTGAATGCCAAGGTCCTGATCCTATTTCCACTGAAATCAATGGGAGTGTCACCATTGGCTTGAACGGGAGCAGGATCCAGCTCTTCAGCTGGACGTAATATTTAAGAAACAGTGGCCACATTCTGCTAGACATCATTGGAAGTTTGATTTCTTTTAAGTTTAAGAGAAAATGTTTACAGAGTTGTGAGTATTTCAATTTTCCCCAGGATTTTCATATTTTAGGCCGAAACTGGAGAGAATAAATTCTCTACATTTGCCAGGCTTGTGAGCCCTATTGAAAACAGTGATTCAAAAACGCACTTGCAAGTGATGCTGTTTTAGGGCTCCCTGTCTTCCCCCTTTTTCTCTCACAGTCTTGCATATTCTCTGACACTGTAAAGGCTAAATATACTCATGAAAATGAGCAAAGGAAAACCTAGGGTGAATATCAAGAAATATTTTAACAACAGGGAGGCCACATGCTCCCCTCTGCCATGTGATGTGCAGTTGAGCACAATGGGCCTGAAAAAAGCCAGAAAAAGAGCACAGCGTCTCCCAGTTGTCTCTGTGGCCAGTGGGAGGTCACTGATGAGATGAACATAGCACAGTTAAGGCTCCATAATCTTGGGGTTGGAGGGCTGAGAAGAGGAGATGTTCTAAGACTTGCTCCCTTCTGTACTGTACTGAATTCTGCTGGAGACCCATGTAACAGTGACTAAGGGAGAAAACACTTAACCCCAGTCAATCTTTCTTGGTGGGGTGAGGAAGGTATGAGGAGTAGGGGAATAGCCAGTGGCAGCACAGTTTCTAAGTATACCTATGGTTCTCACCATAGGTGTGGAAGTACACCTTTACCTTGCCCACCTTACGTAATTTGGCCTCAGATGCAAGAGTACAGTTGCCAAAACACACTGAGTCAATTATGTAAAATGTATTATATTTCCATGTGTTGTCAATAATGTAAATAATGGTATAAATGACTTCTACAGTTGTAATTTTATGATATTCTTTTATCTTGATTAACAACTGGATTCTGCAAGGAGTTGAGTGCTTCAGCCCCACGTCAATAAAGTATCTAAGCACTCGCTTAAGTGTTTTGCTATATCACAGCATAGATATAGAGAAAGAAGGGATTTAAGGTTAGATTGTAAATTTAAACTGTAAATTTTTTGCATTTCAAACTTTTTTCTTAATACAACTACAGTCTTCCAATAATGTTTTGAATTAACCAATGCATTTACAACCCTAACTCTACTTTAACAACTTCCCTGCTCCCCCCAAGGACTAACGCTATTCTATTGCCTAGTTGGGTGATTCAGTCCTGGATGGACTACAGCTTACTTCATAAAAGGCTGTATTAGTTACTTGTATTTTGGCTACTGTATTTCAAATTGGGCTCCAGCAGCCAAAAAATGTAGTTGAATATTTATGAGAATATATCCTTCCCTTTCAAGAGGTTGCCACTCCTTATGAAATCAAATTCCTAGCTCTTTTTAAAACAAAGAAACATTTTAGCAAAGTAGTCTTTGATTATTTCCAAAATTATGAAATGATGATTAAGGAAAATATCCTTAAAATATCTGGAAAAGGCCTGAAGCAGAGGCCACTGAAGTCAGTTAGTAACATACCACTGAAGATCTTCTATTGAGTGGGACATTGACCAGGCCCTGGAAGAATAAACCATGACATTATCACTGGTGTGTGATCTCTGTGATGTGTGAAAAATTACTTTCATGTGAAAGAGAGCCCTTGGGTGAAATCCTGGCTCCATGGGGTATCTCAACACAAACATTTTGGATCAAGCCTCCCAACCTGGGCTAAGAGACTCATGCTAGCAGGGCTCACACTAGTGCTCTAAAAATAGTTCTATAGACAGAGCTTTGACGCTGCAGCTCCGGCTGGAGATCTTGTTTTGAAGCTGACCTCCCTCCCTAGGCTTCAGAGCCCAAGCTGCAATGCCAAAGGGCTGTCTATACAGCTATTTTTAGAACACTAGCATGATCCCTGCTAGCCCAAGACTGTCAACCCGGCCTGGGAGGTTCACTTCAAAATGCTGTGTAGACTTATCCATTAATATCCAGCCATAGAGATAAAATCTCCAGTTATAGATAAAAATCAGAGAGTGTTCTCAGTAGCATGACTTCACTGAGGCAGGACTATACTCTCCGTGATTTGGGATTGGAGAGTGTTCAGCTCCATTCACAATTAGCAAATTAGGACTCAATCCCTATAGTGAAGTATCCTCGTTCCGAGAGTACTAGAATACAGATTGTGATGCTGGCAGACCAGGTCATGCCAGAGTGTACTCAGGCCAATTCACTTGTGTATTAGTATAGATCAAAATGATTGTTGAAGGTAGAAGAATGTATTTGGTGTTTAGACTTCACAAAACTAATCTATCACTTGCATTGGTTTCATTAATCTGTATTCTGTTATATTGCATCAGCAAACATTTACATTGTGTATACCCCTGTAACTAAATACTCCATCAAAGAAGCCTTGTGGGATGCTAATGAAGGACTTTCACAGAAAAGTGCTAATTTCAAAGCATGTGGCTATTGTGTGTGATGACCAGAGGTCAAAGACTCAAAGTGCGTTCCTCAATCACCATCATCAAAGCAAAAGCTCATGTGGGTAGAGACACTGTCAGCTAGTTTTCTGTCAGAAGAAGTTATAAATATGGATTCAAGGAAAGAGCCTTCATCTGTGGACTGTTTGGATTCTTAGAGGGAAGTACCAGATGCAAAGCAGAGATCCCCAGAGACAATCTGGGTACCCTGAAAAGACTTTTGGGAAGCTGGCAGTTTATTACATCACTGCAAGCACTTGGAATTACAAACTGTGATTTACCTGTGCATATACTATATTTGCTTTAACCTCTCAAAAATTCTAATTTCCCTTTTTTTAGCTAATAAATCTTTAGTTAATTTACTGTAGAATTGGCTACCAGCATTGTCTTTGGTGTAAGATCCAGAGTTCCAACTGATCTGGGATAAGTGACTGGTCTCTTGGGGCTGCGAACAACCTGATGTGGTGTGACTTTTGGTTTAAGTAACCATTTTATCACAAAGTCCAGTTTTCCTGGGTGGCAAGATAGGCTGCAGAGTCTGAGAGGACTGTCTGTGACTCCCTGGTAAGACTGGTATAGTGACCCAGGAGTTCACATTTGTTACTGGCTTTGTGAAATCTAATTATAGAACACACCAGCTTGGGGTATCTGCCCTGATTTCTGACAGTCTACCCTGAGGTAGGCACTCACAGTTGTGAGCCATTCCAGACAGCATGACACAGATCACTTCACCTCCCCACCCTACTTCCAGCTGGTAAGGCAATATAGTATCCTTTATCCTCTTTAAGCATACTGCAGTATTTGGGAGAAATATCACAAACACTACAGTCAGTACAGTTAGTATGGTACTGCTGTATTATTTAACAAGGTGGATACTGGGTTGAGGTTATCATAGTAGCATATAGCTATTTTGTAATTATCCAATGTGTTCTTGAAATTATGGATTGAGGCCTTTTTGGAGTCTTTTGGGATTGAGTGCCTG
Source organism: Terrapene triunguis (assembly GCF_002925995.2). NCBI lineage: Eukaryota > Metazoa > Chordata > Testudines > Emydidae > Terrapene > Terrapene triunguis. Next base: position 16,547,841 of record NW_020664419.1, read on the forward strand.
GAGGAAGAGACAGAAAGCTGGAATTTGGCCAAGGGAGAATAGAATAGCAAGAGAAGAAAGGTACAATATAAGTTTTGAAAATGTTTGCCTAGTTACATTATATTACTATGTGTATTGTCATAAGTACTTTTGCCCTACTTATATATCTGTATGAGCTTTTGATTTATTAAATGGATAAGAATTGTATCAAAACTGTGGCCACCTAGAACTTCACATTTGTCACTATGTTACTCACCATATCTAATCAGAAATTTCACAGTGACAGCAGGAGTAGAACTCAGTTCTTCCTGTGCTAAATCACAGGCTCTTTGAAGCACTCTGATACTACTGCAATGGGTGGCAGTATAAAACCCTAATACAGCTAAAGGAGAATCTCCTTTAGTTGCTTGCAACATAAGGTCTGACACCTGTTGAACAGTGTTAATTACACCTCTGAGTGGGCAATAGTACACATACAACACTTCCCTTTTTTCCCTCCTTTCTTATTTTAGTAATCACTCAGTCATTTATATAACCTATTTGATCTAAGACACTAAAGTGTAATAGTAAATCAAGTAATCTGTATAGGTGTGCAATGTTAATTATCTATGCAGTTTGGTGTGACTGTCTGAGGGAAGCTGAGAGGAATCACTCTTTCATTAAGCAACGATGAAAAGTATTACATTAATCTTGCTGGAAGATAATTTAATTTCTGAATGCTATCCCATCCCTTTAGAATTCTGCAGGTTGGGAGTTTTATTTTTTCCACAAGAGCTCAATGGAATTTTACCTTCAGGACAAGAAATTGTTTGACAAACAGGAAGAGTTATAAAAAGCCAGGACTGTCTGTGCTTGTTTTTAAACATTTCCCCCTTCTTTCTGCAATATGAAGCGCTTGATGAAATTACATATGGGTCACGTCTATATCCATTGTGACAGACCCAGACCAGAGGGGAAGGTCTCTGGGCTGTTCCCCAACCCACATGGTGAATCTCTGAAACAAGAAAATCCGCCAATAAGCGCAAGACCCACCAAGATAGAGGAGGAACTTTGTCACACCATTTTCTGGGACTTTCCTTCTCTACTGCCATTGAATCTGTCAACTCCCCAGTATTGTGACATTTTCATGGAAGGCGAAACTAGCCTGGGAGGCTTTCACAACTTGACCAAGTTCTTGAAAATCGGAGGTATCGATAAAGGTCTTATATGTGACTGCTGAACAGGGAACATTATATTATACTATTATTCCAATTAAAGGAAGATGGAATGAACTACACCCTTCAAAAACAGGATCATTTGTTTGCAGAATGGTCATGAGTTTTATTTTTGAATACTTCACACCATTGATCATTTTCATCCTTAAGTTAAACAACAGAAACCCTCACAAAATGTAAACTGAAGTGAGTTGAAGTTCTCCGAACTGGAATGAGAACAGCTCAGATTTGTCCTGGTAGTTCTAAACAGAATGTATTCCAAATTCCTTTACTATCTAATAGTTTTGGCAGGCAGCAGAGGGAATTAGAGATAGGGATAAAAAGCAGGGCGTCATCAGTAGCATGAATAATTATTTTCTGCCTATGTTCATAATATTTATTCCCCAAATACCTAATCAGTATACTGAGTGACTGAATATATACTGTGAATATTAAACATGTTAAAAGGCATCCTTTTCTGGCATCTCTGATAAAATTAACAAGGACATATGGTCTAATGGTTAGAGCAGAGACCAAATCACAAATTCTGGAAGCTATTTTTGGCTCTGCCATTGACTCACTGAGTAAGCCATTTTGGTCAATTCAGTTAACCTCTGTGCCTCATTTTTACAACCTGTGACATGAGTATAATAGTACAGTGGGTGCTCTTGAGAAATTCATCTTGAATGAAAGAGTCTAGTAGTTCCAGACCTGAATCTTTAAAATAATTACACTGGAAATGATAGTATCTTTCAGATCCATAGAACATGTTAAGGACAGTCACTGGGAGTGTTTTGTAATTCAAAAATGTTTGTAAATTGTTCTGAGATCATTGGATTGAAGGTGTTAAGATGCAAATGATTGCTATGATTAATAATAAGGATGACTTGAGCTGGAATGCTCAGCAGCAACAGTACTTCAAAGCACTCTGTAAAACAAATTAATAGGCACTTGTTCAGAGAGAACACATTAGATTACATTTCAAACAAGTTATTATTTTTATGCAATTAGTGCAAATTTTCACCCTGAGCCCAGAAGTGAACCAGCTGTGAAAGCAAGGATAGGATTTGATGAATTTCTGTCCAGGCTTCATTACCATGTGTATTTGTGCATCTACATTTACATGCAAACTGTACTACAATTACACATGCAAATAGATTTATAGATGGCGAAATGCTCATTTGCATATAGACATGCAGTAAAATGAGGACTTGAACTACTCATCTGCTGAAAGTTAAGCATGTGCTTAAGTACTTTGCTGGCCAGATCAGGGCCAGAATGTTCAGCACCTTGTAGGATCAAGCCCTGAACAGACAGTCACAGTAAATGCACATACTTATGAAAGAATCCACTTTGCACACCATCCATGAACCTCCTTTGAAAAGGTGTCTTAGGAACGTGAATCATCTATCTTTCCTCCAGTCCCTTCCAAAAGCAAGCTGAGTATTTATGAAGTTTGTCAGATTGATAGCCTTAGAAAGTGAGAGTCTTTTATCCTGCTAAATAGTTACAGCATGCACAGTGGCAGCCAAGCTTCCCCTAAATTGTCCCAGCAATATTCGGCCACTGACTTTAACCCACAATTGCCCTTCTAGAGGTTGTCTTTCACTCTCCTATTCAATTTTTAGCCTTTCTAATGATACTCCCAGGGCTGTCCTTAGGCATATGCGGCTGCGTAGCGCACCTGAAAATTTGGGGCACCACCGGGACCGACTTCTCATCTTGCCAGGGGGTGCTTGACCCCCCGCCTCCACTCCAGGCCCCACCCCCACTCCACCCCTTCCTCCAAGCCCCCTTCCCACCCCTGATCCACCCCAATCCCGCCTCCTCCCCTGAGCGTGCTCCATTCCCGCTCTTCCCCCTCCCTCCTGGAGCTTGAACACAGTGAATCAGCTGTTTGTGGCGCTCCGGAAGTGCTGGGAGGGAGAGGGGAGAAGTTGGTAAGCATGAGGCCACTGGCACGCGAGAGGTACGGGGGGTAGAGAGGGGGAAGCTTGGTGCTGATGGGTGCTCTGCACCCACTAAATTTTCCCTGTGGGTGTTCCAGCCCCGAAGCATCCACACACAGAGTCCGTGCCTATGATCGGGACAGCAGGTAAGAGTGGGTTGGCTCCCACACACCCAGCGTGCGCTGCAGTCTCCTTACTAGGCAGAAGGCAAAGGCCGTATTCACAGAGCCGAATGTGCCGGCCTAGGGGCACTTGTTGCGCTGGCATAGGGGCACCATTTTAATAATACTGCATAGGGTCCCATAAATCCTAAAGACGGCCCTGGATACACCTAGCCAGTGTGGCAATTAATGGTAATTTTGATGATTGGTTTGTAATGTGAATAGGAAATTTTTCTACTAGAATTGGGATAGAGGCAAACAACTGACTTCACACAAGCCTCCTAAAAGCCATTAGATGGTAACTCATTTTGGTCATTATCACCAACCTGCAACTGATTCAGACCAATGACTCATAGTTAATTAGCAAACCTTTTAAGCATCTAGTCCTCAGGCTCCATATTTTTTTCTGTGCATAATCTGAAATATTGAGAACATACTTGTAATTGAATACAGCTAGTGTATTTTGTGCCAAGCTATTAGCTCATGCATATGACTCTACTGCAAGGTTAGAAAACAACAATGTAATATGAATAACGTAAATTGTCCTGCAAAAAGTCTCCTGGCTGTAGAGCTGTTTCTTGTGTTTCACGTTACACAAATTAAATCTTAAATTGTTGTGATTTTACTATAAAATGACAATATTAATGAATATGTCAAATCAGTGTAGAAGTGGATGAGACACTGCCATCATTCTGAGTACATGTCATACAAGCGATAGGTTAAACATAAATCAGTAGGCTTTTCCTTCACACAATTAAAAAAAAAATCTATAAAGTACTTAAGGGAATGGATGTGTTACTTTGACAAAATGCACATTGCACTTCAATTTGTGCTTTTAATTAACTAAATCTATATTGCTGATTCAAATGCAGATATCTGATTAAAACCTAGATTAATTTTGTCACCGGGGTGAAATCCCGGCCCCATTCAAGTCAATGGGAATTCTGACATTGACTTCAAGGGGCCAGGATTTCTCATAGTTTGCAAAGGAAAACTGAAGAATGTGGCCAGCTGTTGGCACTATGGATTGCCATCTAAGGATTATGGTAGCAGTAGTACCACTGGCTACATTTCTTTGGAGGACAATGTGCTAAAGAATCCTGACAATGTACAAAATGTCCCAGCTGTTGCATCTGTCTTTGCCCAGATTTTCTTTGCAATGTGCTATACACTGCACTGTACTAATTGTCTTTTATTTAGCTGTTGGGAAAGGCACTGCATTTCATTTGAAACACTTTTGTCATAAATACTAATCTCGCTATCAATTACTCTGACCTCAACTTCAGAAATATTGCAGCCCATCTATTTGAAGGTTGGAAGAGAAAGCATTACTGACTGATATGTTCTCTTTGTACTGTATTTGTAATAAGGATGACTGAAGACAAAGAAACATTAATCTATGCTTCAGTGTTTAGTGTTTTTTTAATATATGCTTATTTTATGTCTAAATAAGGTCTTAGTTGCAATGCGCATATCTGAGACCGCTCTGAAAGTGTATTATGTTTGCAAGTGTTAGGGCAAAGAATCAAAAGTCATGCTCACACTGGTGTTCCTTTTAGAGTATAATTTATTCCTGAATGAAAAGTCACATTTTCACAATCATTATAAACCAGGGGTGGGCAAACTATGGTCCGCAGGCTGCATCTAGCCTGCCAGCTGTATTAATCTGCCCCTCGAGCTCCTGCTGGGGAGCAGGGTCTGGGGCTTGCCCTGCTCTGGCGCTCCAGCCAGGGAGCAGGATAGGGGGCTGCTCCGTGCAGCTCCCGGAAGCAGTGGCATGTCCCCCCTCTGGCTCCTACACATAGGGGCAGCCAGGGGCTCTGCTCTGCACGCTGCTCCCGCCCCAAGTGCCAACCCCACAGCTCCCATTGGCCAGCAAGCACGGCCAATGGGAGCTGCAGGGGCGGCACTTGTGGACGGGGCAGAGCGCAGCAGAACCGCCTGGCTGCGCCTCCATATATGAGCTGGAGGGGGAAACATGCTGCTGCTTCTGGGAGCTGCTTGAGGTAAGCACTGTCTGAAGCCTGCACCTCTGAGCCACCCCCCGGTGCCCCAATCCCCTGCCCCAGCCCTGAGCCCCCTTCCACCCTCCGAACCCCTAGGTCCCAACCCGGAGCACCCTCCCACACCCCGAACTCCTCATTTCTGGACCCACCCCAGAGCCCACACCCCCAGCCAGAGGCCTCACCACCTCCCGCATCCAACCCCAATTTTGTGAGTATTTATGGCCCGCCATACAATTTCTATACCCAGATGTGGCCCTTGGGCCAAAACGTTTGCCCACCCTTGTTATACACAGTGATGGTAATATCATGTTGTAGAATCCTATATCCCTCAATTAACCTTACTGTATTTCATTTGTTCTTCTGTCATTGCTCCCAAGTTTTGCTTTCAAAAAGCTTCCATTATGAAGGGTTCAAATACTATGCAAACACTGACCTACTCCTGGTTATGTCCTACATTAACTTTTTTACAAAGCATTCACCTGCAAGGTATCTGCTTGCAATGCAAAGTTGTAGTGTGGGTAGCATTTTGGCTGGGGATCAAATGCTGCTACACTATGGTTGTGGAAGTGAGATGTAAACAGTACTTTTGATGCAAATTGGAATGGTGTGAAGTAATTCAGGAAAATTAAGACACCTGACCCAAATTTTATCCAAACGACAAACTTTTTTTTAAACATTCAGATTAGTTTCCCAAAGGCATCATGCCATTGCCAAAATTCACCCATGATCTCATGTCCTGGAAATTCTTAGGATGACTACTCATTATATCTCACAGTTACTGTCATCTTCAAATATTTCTCTAGAATTGACGGGGGAGAGGCCAAGGACAATACATCCCAAGGGGCCTGTGATATCAGCACAGAGTGAACCAGGTACAACACCCCTGTTAGGAAATCTCTCTAACATAACTTGTTAGGGATCAGAGAAAAGCAACTGGACTCAGATTGATGGAGAACAGGATGAGAGAATGGCATAAGAGGCTGTTGGATCAGAGCAAAGGAGCTGAAAGGGAAAGTCTGATCTCAAGGAGTGGGGAAGGATTTATCTGGGTTTGACAGGAGAGAGATGGGTGAGAGGGAAAGGAGAGGAGAAAGCAGGGAGAACTCAAAAAAGTTCTGGCAAACCTTAAGATTTGGCTTAGCATACCACGGTTTCAAAGTTTATCTGAACTAACCTGAACTTCCAGACCCTTTGATGTTGACCCAACACTATTCATTAGCAGTACAGTAGTGCACTTCAGAAGAAAGAGGGATACTGAACACACATGACAGGTGTGCCCAAACACAAAATGGTCAGTGTCCACTACCTATCAATGCTCCTTCTCATTAAGTTCAGTATTGTTTCTTCTAAAATGGAATTGCCAGTGCTTTGCTAAACATATGCACATGAAAATGGACACACAGGGCTTGTTTACATGACATTTAGTTCACCGCCAGCTTTGCAGATGACACAAAGTTGGGAGGCATTGCCAATTCGAAGAAGGATCGGGATATTCTGCAGGGAGACTTGGATGACCCTGTAAATTGGAGTAATAATAATAGGTTGAGATTTAATAGTGAGAAGTGTAAGGTGATGCATTTAGGGATGACTAACAAGAATTTTAGTTATAAGCTGGGGACTCATTGGTTGGAAGTGACGGAGGAGGAGAAGGACGTAGGAGTCCTGGTTGATCGCAGGATGACTATGAGCCGGCAATGTGACGTGGCTGTGAAAAAAGCTAATGCGATCTTGGGATGCATTAGGCGAGGTATTTCTAGTAGGGACAAGGAGGTGCTGCTTCCGTTATACAAGGCGCTGGTGAGACCTCATTTGGAGTACTGCGTGCAGTTCTGGTCTCCCATGTTTAAAAAGGATGAACTCAAACTGGAACGGGTACAGAGAAGGGCCACTAGGATGATTCGAGGAATGGAAAACCTTTCCTATGAAAGGAGACTCGAGGAGCTCGGTTTGTTTAGCCTAACCAAAAGAAGGCTGAGGGGGGATATGATTGCTCTCTTTAAATATATCAAAGGGATAAATACCAGGGAGGGAGAAGAATTATTTCAGCTCAGTACTAATGTGGACACGAGAACAAATGGATATAAACTGGCCGTGGGGAAGTTTAGGCTTGAAATTAGACGAAGGTTTCTAACCGTCAGAGGGGTGAAATTTTGGAACAGCCTTCTGAGGGAAACGGTGGGGGCGAAAGACCTCTCTGGCTTCAAGATTAGGCTAGATAAGTTTATGGAGGGAATGGTTTGATGGGATAACGTGATTTTAGTCAATTAGGCAATAACGTGCCATCGCTGGTAAAATGTGGGTCCGGCTGGAGAATCTTGCCTGTATGCTCGGGGTTCTACTGATCGCCATATTTGGGGTCGGGAAGGAATTTTCCTCCAGGGTAGATTGGCAGAGGCCCTGGAGGTTTTTTGCCTTCCTCCGCAGCATAGGGCAGGGGTCGCAAGCTGGAGGATTCTCTGCGACTTGAAGTCTTTAATTCACGATCTGGAGACTTCAACAGCTGAGATAAGGGAAATTGGGTGGGTCAGCTTTTGTGGCCTGCATCATGCGGGAGGTCAGACTAGATGACCATAATGGTCCCTTCTGACCTTAAAGTCTATGAGTCTATGAGTCTATGAGCTGGGTGTAAATCTACCCTACATGAGCTTGCCAACCACTAAGTGTCTGTGTGGACCCTGTTGGCATGCACTAAAAGTTTCCTAGGGTGCCTTCATCTACTCCCATTTCAGAGTCAGGTAGATTAAAGTGCACTACAGAACTTTTAGTGTGCAGCAGCAGGGTCATCACAGACACCCAGGATGCAGCAAGCTAACAAAGGGTAGATTTACACTCCGGCTTGAGTTTGTATAGACAAGCCCTCAGAGTCTCTAAAGCTTTCTCCCTTCAAATACGTTCAGACAATTCCCATTAACTTCAGTGGCTACAGTCAGGGTTGAACATTTAATCCAAAACATTATTTGCAAACATTTCTTCAAATTCATTGCAATGATGATTATGCCCCTTTTATTCACAATCCGTGATAATCAAACATTCCCCCCCCTCCTTTCACATATTTGTGGAATGAACTGTTCTTCACAGGAATACTTATATTTACAGGCAAACAAGTGTATTTGTAGGCATACACTGGTATTCATTATTTGCTATTCATAGAACTTGTTAAAAACATTTAGAATGTTTCAAAGTTTTGATGAAAAAAGAAAAAAAAATTGTGATTCACCCTTCCCTTATTTTTTTTTTTTTTTTTAGAAAATTTGTTTTATTTATTTTTTTTTTGTTTTAAAAATGTCAGTCATCCAATTAAGGAGGTGAAATGATACCATGTGACTTAGGTGTCCAATCACAGACCACAAGTGACACAGTGAGCAGTGATCCTGCAAAGACATGTCCTCACAATGCATTAGGCTAAGACTTGCGCAGAAACTTTGCAGAATCAGGTTCTTGGTCTGAACCACGTTTCTATGTTAAATATGTATAGAAAGTACATTCATGAAAACTGAAGTATGTTTGTGGCTAATTCATGAGCAGCTTTTTATTCTATATTTATCAGAAATTATTCTCAATGGGCAGTTTAGCCAACTCTAATTCTAGTGCTTGACTTCAGTAGGAGCCGTGCTCATGAGTGGTAAAGTTTTATATGAGTTTTCTGAGTAAAAATGTTGTAATAGAAATGTCAAACATTATGTATTTACTCCCTTATGACACAAATTTTTGTGTCTTGCAATAAATTTTCCACGAAGGAAAGCAAGGGACAGAAAGTTATTTTCTCAAAAAAGACTGAGTATAAATAACTACTAGTTCATATAACTCAATGATATCACACAAACATCAATGATCATGGTCTGTCTTGGAATATATATGAAGTGTTCAAGAACAGAAGCAGAAGAAAAGGAGATATTTGTTTTAAAAAAATCTTCAGCATATGTAAAATATTCTTGGGGAGTGGGGTGAACTCTGACCTATAATGATCCCAGCAGCTGGATAGAATGTCTTCTTCGAAAACCATGGAGTTCATCAATCACCCAAAGCTTTCAGCAGAAGAGAAAGTTCCCTCAGACTGCTGCCTAAAGTCCAGATTAACTGAATACATGCGAGGGGGAATAATAGAGTCCATGAATATTAGTCATGCTTTCATGGAGGTTACAGATCTTTCCTAATCCTTTTCTTTTAAAACAACTAAAGTTAATCCTGATTCATACATAAGTATCTGGTGCATGAAAGTCAATTTTGTGCATTTTTCTGAGTCTATCTTGGCAACTACCTTTGTAGTAAACCTTAACATGATCTCTTTGCTCTGCATAACTTACATCGGCATCAATATGGGGTTAAAATTAAGTATACACCGTGCTACCACTTTACAGACCTGGAAACAGAGACAGAGAATTAGGGAAACTTTAACATATAGTCCATTGGACCTGTGAATCCTCTGAAAAAAATCGGGTCATTTATAGTATTTAGGTGCCCAAATATGGTTTTAGATCCTAAATGTAGGAATCCAATTTTAAAATAGCTATGAATTTTCACCCAGATTCTCACACTAATGTGCTGTGTGATGTTGGGCAGATAAATTAAATTATGTTCATTTACACACCTTTGTCAAAATTGAGTGCTGATATTGACCTATTTCACAAACAAGGATTGGGACACAAATACATTATATCAAGAAGTGCATACGTAAAAATTACTAAGGCTATTCAGAAGAAGCTGGAACATTAGAACTCAGAATGAGCAGAGGACCAGAGCTTCTTCTAGGTCATGTGACCTTTTTTGGAAGCAACCCCTCAACCTTTACCATCTCCGGAACTTGTCAAAATCCAAATATGCAAAACTTCACATGAAAGTAGCTTCAACATTTACCTTGTGCACTACTTGACGCAAAAGTGGCTTTTCAGAAATTCCACGTCTGACTAACTAATTCTCAGGAAGAAAAAACGTTGGAAAATCCCACTGTACATGGTGTGAAGTCACTGTGAATGAAGAGTCTTGGTGAAACATTTTTCCACCAGCATTGCCCTAGCTGTTCCTACCTATTTAGCATTGTGACCTGGATGTTTTTTTTTAAAGAATATTCCTATGATTGGCTAGAAGAAGTTTCCCTTTTCTTCTGGGATATATTTCTCCATTGCTTTTTGATACCTCCCTACCAATCCATCCCCAAAGGAGTGTAGCTAAGGCCCCATACCCCAGGAACAACCTCTAGGTTATTGTAATTCCACATTGCTCCCTAATAAGTGCTACGGCTTCAACCCATAATTTAGCCAAAAGTGTCACCCTTCTACCCACTGATGAGCACACAATTTACTGTATTTTTGTTTATATCCTTTTTCAAATAATGTAATCAAACCTTTAACACTTAATGGCATAGATGTTCTTCTTCATTTTCCCCTCATCACAGTTCATAAAGCTCACCCATTTGAAAGATAGCTGTACTATGAATGAAGGATCAGACACAGAAGCACTGCTAGTGCTGTGATCAGGTCACAAGGGGAAGAAATATGAGCTCTTAATCCTTAACAATGTCGCACTCTTAGTTTTTTGTCACCTTTTGCTTGCCTTGGTTTTATTTTACATAGATCATTGGGTTTCTGTCTCCACCAGGAAAAAAGGCCACTGGATTCATGAGCAATACAACTATGCTTTTTAAACTTACCCTCATGTATTTGTACTCTAGTCCTGTAGCTGCTAGCTCTGTACCAAGGGCTGCTCACACATCTATTGAAACCCTATCCTAGTTGATGTCTGGAATGAAATAAAGATTTTATTTTTGTGTATTCAGGCCTAATTTATCTTTAAGTGTGTGGGGCCTTTTCCTAATTTTTATTGCTTCTTCCCAGCTACATGGGGGCTGGAGTAGAAGACAGAGTTGTTAACAAATTACTAAGCCATTATACTGGTGTTTTCTTTTTTGATTTTATGTTACTTTTCTGGATATGCGCAGCTATAGGAGAAATCCTTGGTAGTTTTCCTTTTAACGAGTCATAAAATATGTGTTTTCCTTCATTGTTTTATGGTAAGTCTACCAGTAACACGAAGCCATCTCTGTAACCAGAAATAACCAGAATTAACTCCAGGTCTGATTTTAATTAACACTTTAATTATTTTTGTTTTTATTGTGGCCACTGGACCTGTTTTATAGGAGTTTGTGCTTATTTGATTCTTTGGCTCATGTGCAGGAGCCACTGGGCTGATGCTAAATGTCAGGAAACAGCTACAGGAGCTTTGGAGTGGACAGGGGTAGTTACTAAAGTACCTGATATATGTACCGAGTGCCACTGAAATGAAAAAGGAAACAACAATCAGACACCAAAAATGGCACCTCATTGGGGTACATAGCCTCATCCACTGGTGTAATGTGAGTTAAGCCATCCTTTTCGCTACCTCATCATTTAACTGAGCAGTTCTGCCCAGAAACTGATTGCATAATTTGTTCTTGCTTTTATATTCAATCTAAAGAGCAGCAGGAATTATGTTTCCTAAGATAATTTAAATTAGCATTTCCTTTGAAAAGTTAAATTGAGCCTGGATATCTTTCGAAAAGGTCAAACCGAATTTATGGGCTCCATACACAAATTGCTGGATGAGGTTTGATGGCCTGTGTTATTCGGGAGGTCAGGCTTCCTGTCTTAAAATCTATCAAAATGCTTCGCTTAAACTCCCACTGTGTGTACAGGTTTGGTGGAATGCGCAAAGAGCTCAGCCGTTGTTTACACTCTGGGTGCAATCCCCTCTTGCTGCTTCTGTAACGGTGCAATCCACTGTTGCCGGAAGTGTCATTTTTTCTGCCATCTAAGCAAGCGTTTACGTTTTGAATCCAAATTAGATGCAGCCGCTGATAAGACAACCAACTTGGAAAATAAATATGTTTAAGAATGCTTTTCTAGAAATGGGGGGAAGGTTTCAACTTTGGAACCTGTAGAAAACAATATTAAATCATGCACAGTTATTCAGAGACTGAAGATTTTTTAGAATATACCCATTCAATAAAGGTTGTCCAGATTTCTTGATAAATCAGCTCCATTCTTTGGCACTCTAACAGTCACCTCCGCCTACAAAAAGGAATGTGAAATGCAAGTGGTCAGGTAGAAAAAAGAAAACATCCTGTTTAACAATAGAAGAGTTGTTACACTCCCAGATATATTCAGGGCCACTCGGGCTAGATATAAGAAGCTTAGTGCTGAGTTTGCTGCTTTAGGTTTTTCCATTTTCATCCTTTGCTTGCTAGGCTAAGGCTGGATAAAGATCAGCAGCAGCTTATTTTTATTGTGATGATAGGAAAACTTTTTTTGTTAACTCAAATTAAAAATAACCATTTACATTTTTTTGGATGATGGTTCCAACATTGAATTCTTCATTACTGACTCTTTAAAGGATCTGTGTGCTATTGTTTATTGCACTGATTCTTTTGTCATAAGGAATAATGTATAATTTCTGTCCTATATAGAGAGTGCTCGAGGACAGGACTAGTGAAAGTTGAGAGAGATTGAAAATCATCTCTATATCTGAGATTGTGATACAAACTGCCAGCACAATGGACAAATTTTAAAATTTAGGTTACTTAGATATGGATTTAGGTGATTAAGTTGTTTCAGGTGGGCTTGCAAAATAAGCATGCAAATGTATGCACAAAAATTGCATTTGGGTGTGCCAAATAAGTATTAATTGCACATACATTTCTTTCCTCATACAGTTATATAGTTGTTGCAGGCAAATACATACTTTTCACATACTAAATGCATGGAAACAACTTAGAAAATGTCTTTCTTCAAAGCCAAATCCAGTAATCCATCCTTATACTATTGTATTTTTAGTCACTGTTTTGTGAATTTAAAAAGGTTTAACTTTAATTTTCCTTAATGTTTCTGTTATGTGCTATAGCCTCACTACTAGATAAATGCACGGCTTTTTGTGTGTGTAGAAAAATATTAAAGTACTCTGCAGTTTTCTTTTTAAATATTTCATCACTACATTTGCTTCATTTCAATGATTCTTTTACCATGTGGACTGTGACTATTCATCATACATTAATGTCAGTCTCTACTACATAGACTATACAGAGTGCTTGTCAGTTGTTCTGATTATTGATTGGCATACATCTTTTCTCTCACTGGCAGTTGAAATTAGAGTCTAGGATCTCTCCCTGATATTGATATTACTAAGCATACATTATATGGTCTGATTTACCAAGGTCTTCTCTTCAACTGTGTAAAACCCCAGCACTCACAGTCCTTGGCAATTTAATTGAAAAGGTGTTTGCAGTTAAACAGATTAGCCTAATTCAGTTACAGCGGTATGATTAAACAGCACTGCATGCTTCGGTACTTAGCTAAATACTCCATACGCCTCCATGACTTCTTTCATGCTGCCTCCTACACTTGGAGAGTTCTTTCTGATCTTGTGCATCACACCACCACTATTTCCTCTTTCCAATCCCTCCCCATAACCCAGCTCTTCCCACCACGACTCCAACAATGGCTCACTCCCCTGCACTGACTTTCTAAATGCATCCAACACCATAAGAAGCACAAATAAAGGAATTAACACAAGGCATACTGTGCAATGTCATGCAAATTCCCCCTCTCCCTTGTCTAATGTCATATCCCTCTGTGACATATGTAGCCATGTCTAAACTAATTTGCAAGCTTCCTGTGGGATAGGCCATGTTTTTATTGCTATAGAATCCTATGCTGTGATATAGAACATGAAATAAAGTAATTAATTATTTAAATAATATTTATTTCCCCATCCTTGAAAGCCTCCTTCCTTCCCCACTCCCCCCAGTGACTCCACTAGTCACAATTTCTTCCACCGAGGCTTAATCATCAGGTCAGCAATAACAGCTCTGACATTCTGCTGGGCCTGGCAGGCTGAATTATTGAAATCACATGTGGTTCTGGGACTTCTCTTCAGATATTCACCAAAGAGCTTTATGCTTTACCTGGGGAAGCAATTTGGACAGATAGCTAATCAAGCTAAGTCAAAAGATCTGCGGAGGTCCCATGATGACATCTCATTATAGTTATGGGACCTTGGGGAGATTCTGCCTGGGTCTGAAGACCTTGGGGGCCTGTTGAGGTTGAGAAGACAAGGACAAATCCAATCTGCAAGACCCCTTTCCAGACCTGAAAAATCTGAAAGTAAAGGATCACACCCTAAAATTCAAACCCTGAAAAACCTTTGTTCTGTATCTCTTTGATGAGAATAGCACATTCACACAAGAAACAGTTCATTGGGCCTGCTCCTGGGAGGTGCTGAATACCCTCAGTGTTCATATGGGACCTGAAAGCAACTACCTTTTATTCTTGTTTGAAACCATCTCATCGCACAAGCATTTAAATTAAATGCCAAGATGCTTATACTACTTAACTCTCTCTTCAATGTATTAGAGAATGTCTAGACAAAACCAATTTTAAGTGGTTAGCTGTAAGTTATTGAAATGCAAAATAATAATCTCAGCAAGAGCTTGCAGGTATATTGTGAGTGGCATTGCTGTGACATATCAGCTAATTCACTACTGGTTTAGTGATGCTGTTGCTGCTTTTAAATGCATTAGTTTGTGTGTTTGCTTTAGGGATCGCCATAGAGCAAATTTAAAACTCAGCAGATAAATAAGTTTCTGTGCGCCACTTATATTTGCCATCTTCTTGGATCTACAGTATAGCTGAAAAAGCTTAGAGACAGGCTGAATCATAGAATGGTAGGACTGGAAGGGACCTCGAGAGGTCTTGAAGTTCTGGAGTTCTCAACCTTTTTTCTTTCTGGGGCTCTCCCCAACAGGCTATAAAAACTCCACGGCCCACCTGTGTCACAACTGTTTTTCTGCATATAAAAGCCAGGGCCAGCATTAGGGGGTAGCAAGCAGGGCAATTGCCCAAGGCCGCATGCCACAGGGGCCCCCGCAAAGCTACATTTCTTAGACTTCAGCCCCAACTGGTGAGGCTCAAGGCCCTGAGTTTCAGCCCCATGCAGCGGGACTTTGGCTTTCTGCCCTGGGCCCCAGAAAGTCTAATGCTGGCCCTGTTCGGCAGACCCCCAATACCTGCTCATGGCTCCCCATGGGACAGCGGACCCCTGCTTGAGAACCACTGTATCTAATCCAGTCCTCTCCCCTGCACTCAAGACAGGACTAAGTATTATCTAGATCATCCCTAACAGGTGTTTTTTTAACTGGCTCTTAAAAATCCACAGTGACAAAGATTCCACAACCTCCCTAGGCAATTTATTCCACTGCTTAACCACCCTGACAGTTAGGAAGTTTTTCATAATGTCCAACCTAAACCGCCCTTGCTGCAATTTAAGCCTATTGCTTTTTCTCCTATCCTCAGAGGTTAACAAAACCAATTTTTCTCCCTCCTTCTTGTAACAACCTTTTATGTACTTCAAGTAAATGAAGTAATGCTACGATGCTATTTACATCTGGGGCGGGGGTGGGGGGGAGGAGAAAGAGATGAGAACAATCTATGTAGCATTTAATATACAGACAAAAATATGCAAACAAAAGAGTTATGCGAAAGAAACAGCTAATTACAACTGCACATCTATCTAACTGACAATAAGGAAGAGAACACAGAGACAGATCATTCTCTAACAGTGCTCTATTCATGGGAAATTTGGAGTTAGATGTTCATGGTTTTGTATGGTAAAGAGACAAACAATACACAGCTGGACTTCTTGGGAGCCAGTGGGACCACTCTGGAAAATCCCACTTTCCTGCGTGGCTCAGGCTTTAGCTTTCATTTTCTCTGGTTTGAGAAGCTGGAAACTCTTTCACAGTGTAACACTAGAAAAGAGTAAACAAGCCTGCTTGATGCGAGAGTGTAAATAAGCCTGTTTGATGCGAGCACTGACATCAGAATCCATTACACATGGACTCAGTGTTCTAATGGATTTGCTGTAAGACCATAAGTAATTTTATTGGAATAAGCCTAAAGATGCACTTGGGTGTTCTTTCCTGTGCAAAAACTATGTCTGATGAAACATTTTGCTGAAATTAGTGAATATACAATTAGAGGACAAATCACTTAAAACAGAATAAAAAAAATTGAGCCAAGATTCTCTTCTGCAATAATAAATTCTTCTCAGCACTGTAGCCAGGAAGTTGAGGAAGCCCTCAGGCTGCTCTAACTTACACCACCTGGTTATGCTCTCTATGGGACCATATGCCAATTATGAACTGACAGAGCACAGACAGGCTAACTCCCCAACATGTCCCTATGTCAGAATTAGGGATGAGAATCTACTTAGCTGGCCAGAATATCTGAACAGGCATGAGGGGCGGGCAGGGTAGTAGTTTGCCGATGATATAGACCAGTGGTAAATTAATACCCTGATACAAGGCAGAAGCAGGGGGATAAATTGGGTCAGAGGGGTGTTTCAGTCACAGCACATCCTAGAGTGGTGTAGCTTACACACCATCCTTTGCTCAAGACTGCTCAAGCAGCAAACTTAGCCCTCAGTGATTTAACTTCTAAACAGCCCTGAACAAAAGGAAAACACAACCCAGACACTAGGTTCTAATACAATATTATTATTAAAATAATAATCAATAATTCATGATAATCCTGTTATTGCAGGTGCATGGAGAGGGGAGGGATGAGGACTGTGCACACTTCTAAAGTGCTTTGTTATTGGGCTTGTTGGTAGATGGTGATTGGGTTAGCTGGTGCAGTCTATTACTATGCATTTTGATACTGGGAAAATGTTAAATGATACAAAGTCTCCTGGAGCATGGGATGGGATGAGTCCTTAGTGTTGTTTTTTTCCATTCAAACTAAAGACCAGATTTTGACACTTTTATTCAGGTTTAGTGATATTTTACTTCACAAATGGTCCCATTGAAATCAGAAAGAGTGATCAACTGTATTTTCTTTAACCTTTCAGGAACAGTGTTTCACATGCTGCCCCCATATAATGAAGTACTGTTTGCCTAGCCTCTCTCTGTCAGCTTCTGTTGCATTTTTATTGGACAGCTTTCAAAAAACTTTGTTAAAAACGATTCACAATGAGATCAACAGAACATGTGAGCCTTGTTGGAATGACTTGGGACCACGCATGAATAAGAAACCTTCTATAGAAATGCATGGAATACAAAATGAAATAAAACAAAATCCATGATGATGGAAGAACAGAGTTGTCCAGTTCAAAATTCAAAGGTTATAAAGTTACGCGGGCACCAAAGCTTGTCTGTTCTCTCTATAGAAGTGACACCACATAATGGTATCAAAGTGCAACTATTGTGTCCAAATTTCTGTAGGAACATTTGTACAATAGAAAGTGATATATGACACCAAATATGCTAAGGAAGTGTTCAATACGCCTCATTGGGGAAAGTTTATAGAGTCATTAGTTCCTCTCCAGTTTGCTGATATTATTAAAGAAGTGTTCCTATGCTACCATCAAAGAAGCTTGATTGAAAGTTTAGTCAATTATGCACTTAAATGTTAAGAATGGTTTGCGTTAGATGAACAAATCATTGAGACTAAAGCATTTGTACAGCAATCCCGAGTGTTACCATAAATTGGATCAGGCTCAGGCTGCAATTAAAAAAAGAAAATATCATGGTCTGTTAACCACTTATTAAATTGCTCTTCTATTGAAGACATATTTATCATTACACAGATACCACAATCACTATCATCCAGAACTGTTGTTAGCTATCCTTGAAAGCCAAAGCTGCAGGGTACCCAGTTCAAAGGAAGGGTCCAGTATATTGGAAAGTTAACCATTTTATTTTACTTTCCTCCCAAAGTCATTATTTACTCAGGAAAAGAAAGGTGCTGTCATTTTTTACCCCAGTGGGGTGAAAAAAATTCTCGTGGGGCCCATCATACTAGTATTGTTGTCACCTGAAGGAGATTCTACTTTAGACCAAGTTGTAGAATTAGTTATTGTTTTCTGAGGCAATCTCAGTTCAAGTCTGAGTTGAGGATGGATTCCTCACAAGGGGCACTGACTTCCTTTACTATGAACCAAAACCTTAAGTCCATCCTCAAATTAAGTACTTGAAATACTCAGATACAAACAGCAGAATTTAGTACATTGTGGTTTGCAAACAGTAATGGAAAAAAGCAGGAAAGCCATCCAAAAGACCATTAGAGCAGTCTAGACGGGAAATAACTAGGGCATGAACCATTTGTTTGGCCTTCAATAAAAAGAAAAATATGAATTGTAGATATACTAAGCAGATTAAGTTTGAATGGTCTGACAGTCATACCAATAAGAGTAGCAAATTGTAGACTGGTGTAAAAAAGACATAACTTCTAAAGATGAAACAGGAATTAGATGGGAAGAAATGTATTAGAAAATCTCTCATTGATGTTAGTGGGGACAGGATTTCATCCAGAGCGGGCAAGCCATATCAAAATCAGAATGGTAGGTTCTGACACCTGCTTTGCATTCACTTTTCACAGATGTAAATGACTGCATAAGACACAAGGCCCTGCTGCATATGTCATGATGGAGATCTTAATTTTGCTCTGCATTGCTTTGTTGCTCTCTTAATATTAAACCAAGGTCACTGCGACTGGAAATACCTGGCTGCTCTTTGTGTATGGAGGAATAAACAAGAGATGCAAAAAGTGATTTAACTTAAAACTGGAGTAATTTCTTGCGCTACTTTTTTAATATAAAAGGAGTTACTTATGTAGAACTGAAAGGCATTTTTTCTGAGAAAAGGGCAAAGTAAACAGTTTCTAAATATATATTGGTTGTTGACTGAAAGTTCTAAGAAAACTGTAGTATTTAATGCACATAAGTTGTTTAAAAGTGGTAGGGAAATACCTATGTCTATGCAAATAGTTAGTATGTGCTGTGTCTGTGTGACTAAATGATCTAGTTGTAACTGCAATAGTAGATATCAGTGGCAGAGGGGGCATCCTCTTTAGTGTTTCAGGAATGGGGCTAAAACCAGAGGTCTGGCTTTATTCCTCACATTGCTCAAACACAGAGCCCTTAGTGAACCATAGCCCTGAGGTGGCATGCCTACTGCGAGCTGTTTGAGCTCCCTCAGTTTTTAGGCTTCAGTCCTCATTGCACCTGGTAGAGAGATAGAAAAGGTGATGACTGTAAGCCACATTTCTGCTCCCCTGTTTCTGGGCCATCTTCACCTGAGTAAGGACTGAAGGTGAAGAATGTCAGGGCACGGCACTACATCTATAGCCCATTTGAGACAAGGAGGATTTGCCACAGACTTGTTTCCTTACACTTCTTCACACTGAGCCCTCAAATCTGTTAAGGTTTAGCTATTGTTAATTCCAGCTCCAGTCACTCAGTGCTCAAAGTGGGGTGAAAAACATCTTAGAGGCTTGCATTGCAAAAGAGCTAGGGAAGAGATCACAACCAGATAAAAAGGAAAGTTAAAAAGTGGGTGTCATCTCTGGAGAATAGGTTTATTTCTGACCGTTGTTCAAGTCATTAAATGTTCTTACTTTTCTGAGTGAAGGTGCCTATTTCTTTTACTCTGTTTCATTCTTTTGGTATTTACCTCATTTTACATAACAGTAAAACCCTGTAAGAAATTGATACATTGGTGTCCTCAGTTTGTGAAGGAAACAATGCCCATTTCAGCTCTTGCTCATTTAGTTCAGTTCTCTTCTCCTTCCTGCTCCTTGTTTCTTTAAAATATTTTAATGCCCTGGCTTTGGGGATCTAGATATTACAGAGTGTTGTAATGGGCTAGAATTACTTTTTAAGGCCATAAACTAAATGTGTTTGGGCCCATAGTGCACAGTGGTTAATGTCTATGAAACCTAATCCAGCTTTTGTTCTTTCACGGTCTTGCATGGCTGACAGCAGCTTAGCAGTAACTAAAGGTCGATTGAAAAGTCAAAGACTTACAACCTTTAGCTCTCATTTGCCCAGAGACCTGGAGACTCTATGTAGAAGATATATCATGTCTCTGAGGCTACGTCCTCACTACGGGGGTGGGGAGGGTCGATTTAAGATACGCAAATTCAGCTACGCAAATAGCGTAGCTGAATTTGACGTATCGGAGCCGACTTACCCTGCTGTGAGGACGGCGGCAAATCAACCTCCGCGGCTCCCCCGTCGACGGCGCTTACTCCTACCTCCGCTGGTGGAGTACAAGCGTCGATCCAGGGATCGATTGTCGCGTCCCAACGAGATGCGATAATTCGATCCCCGAGAGATTGATTTCTACCCGCCGATTCAGGTGGGTAGTGTAGACCTGCCCTGAGATGAGAGGGTTTATTCAAGAAACCACATGCTTTCTTAGGGACCCATTTTCATTTCTCTGTCAAAGATAAAATGTTGACACCAGAATAGAAATAAATTTAAATCCAATGTGACTAAAAGGAAATGTATGATGTTTCTCATTTTTGACTTGATCCTGCAAACACTTAAAACTCTGAGCCAGAGAATTCACCTGCTTAAATCAGTAGTTAATTACAACACCCACAGGCTCTGGTTCAGCGATGCTGGATCATGTGCTGGAGGATGGAGCCAAAGGGAGGGTCTGGGAAGCCTATAGAGGGACAAAAGGCTGAGTTCTGACTCACTGTTACTCCCTTATGCAGGCATGTAACTCAATGCAAAATTCAGTATTAGCTGTCTGCAGGATCAAGTCCTAAACTGGGTGAGATCTCAGTTTATACAAGAGGTAAATCAGAGGCCTTTGAAAAGAAAGATTTAGACATAACTCTGTCCTTGGGTTGGAACACACGTGCACCTCCCATGGATCCTGGGAGCTGTATGCATATCTGAGGACACAATTTTTCCTAGTGTTTATTTCTGACAGTTTTCACAATGTTTTTTCATCCACCATGTGTGAACCTTGGTCCTAGTTCACCAGATTGACCACATTGTTTTGTACATGTGCCCGGATCTTTGGATGAATAATGTATTTTTAAAAAGATTGACAATTATATACATATAAATTAAATAAATGTCCTTGCATGTTATTCTGTGTTGTGTGCTCAGAAGACTGAGAGTTATATATTCTTTTCCCTTTCCTCTTTCTTCTTATTGCTTTAATAATGATATATGTAAAAATGGAGATGGGGGGAGAGGAAGGAAGGGACGATTTGAAAGTGAAACAGCTGCATAAGAATCAATCAGTTTGTTGCTGTGGTTCATTTGAGACTTGGCTCCCAGAATGTGCAATAGTCTTTCCCCTTCCAATTACTGCTTAGTTCTTATATTATTCAATTTAAATTATTATAAATTACACTGTCAAATAGTGAAAATCACAGTGGCTCAGATAAGAAGCTTTAAGACCTTCATGGTTTAATTAAAAACAAATCACAGAGCTCCATTAATTAAAAAGTAATGCCGATATCAGGAATCCAAGGAGCTTTTATTCCTCACTAATCTTTGTTTTTTGTTGTCACTCCTCGTCAATTTTAATTATATTTTTATAAGAAGGTGTGTGCTGGTTGCGGAGCTCTTAGAAGAACTCCCATTTAAGGGCCTGCTCCTAGGATGTGTCATGTTAGGCCCTGATCCTGCAACAAACTCTGCATGATCAGACTCCTACACAGGAGAGGAGCCCTGCTGAACTAAGGGGGTCTCCAGGTGGGTGCTGGGGTACATCTACACAGAGCTCATTGCCAGGTCAAAGCGTCACTGCCGTGGGGTGATGAAAGCCCAAACCAGCCTCAGCTAAGCACCTTGAGAGGGCTGGCTCATTTGTAAGGCCACAATCTTGCCATGAGCTCTGTGCAGAAGGATGCCCTAGGCCTGCCTGGACCCATTGGGGTTTCACACAGGTCTAGGACTCTGGCTGGCTATAGTTCAATGCAGGACCAGCGCCTAAGACTGAGTTAAGAAGTTAAAATGGCTGCAAACATTTGTCATTTACAAGGCAAGAACATACAAAATGCCCTTTGTTAGGTGGCATTTGTCAGAAATGGAGAGAAGAGCATCTTTCTTGCAGGAGCCCTCTAATGGCTAAGCTGAATTGAAATACATAAAAACAATAAGTCACTGAGTGTAGCTTGACTACTAAGCGGAGGGGGGAATAGTCCCCATGGAAAAAGACATTATACATAGACCTTCAAAGTCCCCTTTTTCTTTCATATCTGGACAGGTGAGTTATTTGGTATGTTGCCTTTGACTCCATAGCTCTTTGGAGCCAATGCATCCATCCAACACCATGAATATGGAACTAAGCATATAAACAAGCAAATGGAGGAGCCTGGGAGGATGGAGAATTCGCCTCCTGAGGACTAGCTGTACTACATCTAAATGTGCTGTAAAGAAAAACAAATCAAAATACATGGGACAGGCCAGCCAACACTCTATTCAATCAGTGGGCTGGGCTTACAGTTGAGCTGTGTGAAACTCCCCAGTTTTGCTTCACAGGGGTTCACGGGACCTTCTCCTTTGCTTTCAATTCACACTTCCCGAGATTCACTCTGACTTTGGGTGGAGTCTTGCCCTTTAAGAGAAGTTATTTATCATTCTTGGTTTATTTATGTGCATGTTCATGATGCAGCTGTTAGACATGCAGGCATGTGCAGTGCAGTGTAGTCTTCCTTATGGATGGTTAAAAAGTGCTACCAGGAAAGCAGTAGGGTACAGAGAATGGGGTTCTAGACTATGACTCTAGAGACCTGGGTTCTATTCCTGCTGTGGGATTTGGGGCAATTAATTTCACCTCTCTCCTTCAGTTTCCCCATTTGCAAATGGAGGTAATGAAATTTATGATGGATGTTGGTGAAGCCTCTTTGAAGCTGGTGGGCATAATGCTGCCCTTCCTTCATGATAAATATAAGAATCAGTTTTAAAAAGCTTAAGTACAACAACTGAAACCATAGGGCCACTGTCCAAAACACGAGTCATGTGAAAGTCTGGTCAGTGGGTGTGTGTATGTGGGTGGAGGGGGCTTTGCTGCGGACTGAATGAAAACACAGAGGGGTTTTATTTTGTGGGGCTGGGGTTGTCTGAGCAGAAGCACCCAGAAAACAGGTAGAGAGACACAGCAGGAAAGCCATAGAGACAGCAGAAGTAGCACTTGTAATGTGGCCAGGGAGAACACCAAGAGAAAAGGTTTTTGAGAAGGTTTGTGAGTAAAGAAACTGCTTCCTGTTTGATTCCTACTGTGTTCAGGGAAACAGGAATTTACCAGTAGCAAAATGATTAACCCCTTACAGCAAGTGGGAGGACAAGCCAGGGAGGGAATTGTGACTCAGAGCTATGTGCTGCCACTTACTCAGGGCATGTTTTAGTCATATGTAAGTACTGCTAGTATAAAGGAATAATTACACCCTGACCAAACACAGAAGATTTTCAGATATTTAGGATGTTTTGAGAGGTACTGTGCATTCCATGTCTAGACAGTATTTGGTCCTGCCATGCGGGCAGGGGACTGGACTCGATGACCTCTCGAGGTCCCTTCCAGTCCTAGAATCTATGAATAAATCTATTCTGTCTTGCCCAAGATAAATATGTATTGATAGCTATATTTCAAAATTCAGTACAAGACCCTGTAGAGTTGCTAAATTCCAAATGTACAGAGTCAAAGCAGAATGCCATATACCTCCCTCTCAGTGCACAGAATTTATAGAGGTGTCAAAGACATTTTTGTGGACAATATAAGGTAATATAAACCAACAGTGTGATCAGAGAGTCATTACTCAATGACTGACATATAATGAAGATTAAAATTTGATCCAGATTTAGAAGTCAACAGTTCTATTAAAAGTCTTCAATAATTCCTTGCGAATGGAAATACCTAGGGGCTATTTTGTTTTAACTGCCTTTATCTTTGATATAATAATGATAACAAATGTTTAGTCTCCTTTTGTTTCAAGAGTAATGCAGTTGTAACCCACACACCTCTTGGGTGTGGTGTTCTAGCTCCTCTAGTGGCACCAAGATCACAAGAGATTAATGAGTCTGCTGCAGCCTTAGCTAAGAGCCATATGGTTTTTAGCTCATGCAGAAGAGGCTCATGCATTTAGCTCCGAGAAGTCCCAGGTTCAATTCTGCCAGCCAACGACCAAGTTTTGTCTGTGCTACACACACTCTACCACAAATATGTAGATGTTCCATATACAGGCAGCTCATATCTTGCTAAGGGCTCCCAAGAGTTGAGGAAGGGCTGGACTACATCCCATCCCTGGGCATATAGGGAAGCCACAAGGGGATTTTAATTTTAGCGTCCCAACCCCATCCTCCACTTGCACAGCAATAGAGCAGTCCCTCGGCTCAAGACAGCACATGGATTGCTATCTTCTTGCAGCCCCAAAGAGGCACATCATCCCATAGGGGACCAAAAGGGGTGGGAAGGAAGCAGAGGTATGGCTAGCCAGTTGTAGAGCGTGGGCCATGCTGCACCATGTACTTGTCCTGGGAGAATAAATGTGGGATTTTACATCAACTGGCCATAACACTGTAGGAGTCTTTTGTTTACACTTTATAGTAACATACCAAGGATAATACATTACAAAACATTCATAGATAATGAACAGATGTTTCAATAAATGATTAAGCAACTGGTCCCATGGTGTAATAGTTAGCACTCTGGACTTTGACTCCAGCAATCTGAGTTCAAATCTCAGTGGTACCAGGAGTGATATCTCAGTGGTCTGAGCATTAGCCTACTAAACCCAGGGTTGTAAGTTCAATTCTTGAGGGCCATTTAGGAAACTGGGGTAAAAATCTGTCTGGGGATTGATCCTGCTTTGAGCAGGGGGTTGGACTAAATGACCTCCTGAGGTCCCTTCCAACCCTGATAGTCTATAATTGTTATAGAGTCCAACAGATCAGTAGTCTGCTTATAACCATCCATAATAGCTTTTACTGATGCACTTACAACCTTCTATTACACATTATACTCTTGTCTGTAACTTGCTTATCACATCTATTCATTCCCTTGGAAGAGTGGACTCACCACTGGCACCCCCACTTGTGGCTGGGTGTAACATAGGAGCACATACCTCTCTATGCCCCCTGCCGACGGTCACTCTGGTCCCACAGCAGTCTGCCTCTTCTCATGACTTGACCATTTGGCCTGGTCACATTTAGTCCCACCCCTTTTGGGGTAACAGAAAGTCCAGTGTCCTTAGATCTGGTCTTTGGCCCTAACTCTGGGCCCCGTGGTCCTCACACCCTTCTCTCGGGTGTCTCAGCCATCCTTATCCCCTTTTCAGGGGCTTCATACCACCTTCCCAGTAGTCGGTAGGGGAACCCAGACCCAGCCTCTACACAGGGTTCCAGTCCAGGGACCCTAAGACAGACAAAGTTCACTCTGCCAGACTCCTTGCTGCCACCTTCCTGGACTGCTTCCTATCAAGCCTGTCAGCAGGCCTCTCCCACAGTCTTCTCTCAGTGTTTCCTTCTGGAATCTCCCAACAGATTCCAAACCAAAAGTATAAACTTAAACACATTTCTGTCCACCTCATGTTTAGCCTTTTGTGCCTTTCTGTTCCTCCGATCACTCTCTCCCTGTCAGCCCTGATCCTGCCCTATTATCAGGGTTCACTACTGGAGCTTGCCCCGTCTGATGGCTGCTCTGTGTCTCTGCTGGCCTCTTACCAGACTTTGCTACTCAGGAGAAGATTCCAGGGCTAACTCCTCCTGTCAGCTTCTCTAGTCCTAGAGAGTGATTGCAGAGTCTCCCTGCTGCCCCCTTCTTCTTCTGCATTGAATTGTATAGCAGACTCACATTCTAAGTCTATGACTGGCAGCAGCCTCTTTCTAATCTGCTTCCCTTCTTTACAGG
Organism: Terrapene triunguis; assembly: GCF_002925995.2. NCBI lineage: Eukaryota > Metazoa > Chordata > Testudines > Emydidae > Terrapene > Terrapene triunguis. The sequence goes on from NW_020664419.1 coordinate 16,573,806, forward strand.
CACCACCTTCCCCAGCTGGACTTCATCTTTAATTAAAACTAGCCCACCTCCTCAGGTGCAGCCAGGTAGCGTAATTAGCCTCTCATGCCCACATTAACCCTTGCATTGCTTGTGTGGGGTTGTCAGGCACGTATGTTGCCCAACAGCAAGAGACCAAGGCCACCTTGCCTAGCGGCTACAGTTCAGGATAGTGTCACTCAGTGGCAAAAGTCCAAGGTTGCCTTGCCTAGCAGCTACAGCATGCGGGTGGGGTAGGGGAACCCAGAACCCAGGCCCACCCTACTTCACCGGTTTCTGACCCATGGCTCTTCAAAACAGTAGTCCGCTATGTGGCCTAGGATCTGGTACCCTCATACATGTCCCCTGGGTCACTTCCTACCGGTCTCTCCCTCATTGCCACTGGTTGGTCTTGGGATCCATCTTGGATTCCTCTCTGGTCTGTCTCGAAAGTCCCTTCCCCAGCAACAGAAAGTCATCACCCTCAGCTCCCAAGGTCAAAGTGCTTGCAGGCGCTTGGTTATGAGTAGGGCCCTACCAATTTCATGGTCCATTTTGATCAATTTCACAGCCAGAGGGTTTTTTAATTGGTCAATTTAATGTTTTCAGATGTTTACATCTGAAATTTCATGGTGTTGTAACAGTGGGGATCATGGGGTGGGGGTCCCAAAACTGTTGTAGGGGGATTGCAGGATTGCCACCTCACTTCTGCACTGCCTTCAGAACCTATCAGGGGAGGTTCCGGGGGGTGGGTTTGATCTCCTCCCCCCATGCTGCTGGGAACACACCAGCTAGGGCTCCTAGCTGCTAGTCCCAGCCGGGCTGGGGAGGGACAGGAATTCCTCTTCCCCTGCATGGCCCTGGGGGTGGGGGGAGATCAGACCCACCTCCAGGTACCTCCCCTGGCTGCAGGAAGCTCCAGAGCTGGGCTCTGAAAGCAGCAGCCACGGAGCTTCCTGCAGTCGGGGGAGGTTCCCAGAGGTGGGTCTGATCTCCCCCGTGCTGCTGAGAATTCCTCCAGCTGGGGGCTCCTAGCTGCTAGACCTGGCTGGGCTGGGGAGGAACAGCACTTCCTCTTCCCCTGCACAGCTGCAGAGGGTAGGGGGAGATCAGACCCACCTCCGGGTACTTCCCCTGGCTGCAAGAAGCTCCCAGCTGCACTGCCTTCAAAGCCCAGCTTCTGTCCTGCTTTCAGAGCCATTGATGGACCTTTCCTCCATGAACTTTCTGAAAGCCGAAGTACACAATATCCACTGGATCACCCTTGTCCACATATTTGTTGACCCCCTCATAGAATTCTAACAAATGGGTGAGGTATGGTTTCCCTTTATAAAAACTGTGTTGACTCTTTCCCAACATATCGTTTTCATCTATTTGTCTGATAATTCTGTTCTTTACTACAGTTTCAACCAGTTTACCTAGTACTGAAGTTAGACGTACCAGCCAGAAATTGCCAGGATCACCTCTGGCACCTTTTTAAAAAATTGATGCCACATTAGTTATCCTCCAGTCATCTTGTGCAGAGGCTGATATAAGTGATAGATTACATACCACAGTTATCAGAGTAGCAGCCGTGTTAGTCTGTATCCGCAAAAAGAACAGGAGTACTTGTGGCACCTTAGAGACTAACAAATTTATTTGAGCATAAGCTTTCGTGGGCTAAAACCCACTTCATCGGATGCGTGCAGTAGAAAATACAGTAGGAAGATATATACATACACAGAGAATATGAAACAATGGGTGTTACCATACACACTATAATGAGAGTGATCAGTTAAGGTGAGCTATTACCAGCAGGAGAGAAAAAAAAACGTTTTGTAGTGATAATCAAAATGGCCCATTTCCAGCAGTTGACAAGAAGGTGTGAGGAACTGTAGGGGGGAAAAATGAACATGGGGAAATAGTTTTACTTCGTGTAATGACCCATCCATGCCCAGCCTTTATTCAAGCCTAATTTAATGGTGTTCAATTTGCAAATTAATTCCAATTCAGCAGTCTCTCGTTGAAGTCTGTTTTTGAAGTTTTTTTGTTGTAATATTGCGACTTTTAGGTCTATAATTGAGTGACCAGGGAGGTTGAAGTGTTCTCCAACTGGTTTTTGAATGTTATAATTCTTGACATCTGATTTGTGTCCATTTATTATTTTACATAGAGACTGTCTGGTTTGGCCAATGTACATGGCAGAGGGACATTGCTGGCACATGATGGCATATATCACATTGGCAAATGTGCAGGTGAACAAGCCTCTGATAGGGTGGCTGATGTGATTAGGTCCTATGATGGTGTCCCCTGAATAGATATGTGGACAGAGTTGGCAATGGGCTTTGTTGCAAGGATAGGTTCCTGGGTTAGTGTTTTTGTTGTGTGGTGTGTGGTTGCTGGTGAGTATTTGCTTTAGGTTGGGGGGTTGTCTGTAAGCAAGGACTGGCCTGTCTCCCAAGATCTGTGAGAATGATGGATCGTCCTTCAGGATAGGTTGTAGATCCTTGATGATGCGCTGGAGAGGTTTTAGTTGGGGGCTGAAGGTGATGGCTAGTGGCGTTCTGTTACTTTCTTTGTTGGGCCTGTCCTGTAGTAGGTGACTTCTGGGTACTCTTCTGGCTCTGTCAATCTCTTTCTTCACTTCAGCAGGTGGGTATTGTAGTTGTAAGAACGCTTGATAGAGATCTTGTAGGTGTTTGTCTCTGTCTGAGGGGTTGGAGCAAATGCGATTGTATCGTAAAGCTTGGCTGTAGATAATGGATTGTGTGGTGTGGTCTGGATGGAAGCTGAAGGCATGTAGGTAAGTATAGCGGTCAGTAGGTTTCCGGTATAGGATGGTGTTTATGTGACCATCACTTATTTGCACTGTAGTGTCCAGGAAATGGATCTCTTGTGTGGACTGGTCCAGGCTGAGGTTGATGGTGGGGTGGAAATTGTTGAAATCATGGTGGAATTCCTCACGGGTTTCTTTTCCATGGGTCCAGATGATGAAGATGACATCAATGTAGCGCAAGTAGAGTAGGGGCATTAACTCACTTTAACTGATCACTCTCGTTATAGTGTGTATGGTAACACCCATTGTTTCACTGTGTATATACATATCTTCCTACTGTATTTTCCACTGCCTGCATCCGATGAAGTGGATTTTAGCACACAAAAGTTTATGCTCAGATAAATTTGTTAGTCTTTAAGGTGCCACAAGTACTCCTGTTCTTTATACCACAGTTAGTAGTTCTGCAATTTCATATTTGAGTTCCTTCAGATAATTCAGAGAATTGGGAGAATACTATCTGGTCCTGGTGATTCATTACTGTTTAATTTATCAATTTGTTCCAAAACCTTCTCTCACAACACCTCACTCTGGGACAATTTCTCAGATTTGTCATCTAAAAAGAATGGCTCACACGTGGGCATCTCCCTCACATGCTCAGCAATGCAAAGAATTAATTTAGGTTCTCCACAACACCCTTGTCTCCCTTGAGTGCTTCTTTAGCACCTCAATCATCCAGTGGCTCCAGTGATTGTTTGGCAGGCTTCCTGCTTCTGATGTACTTGAACAAATGTTTACTATTAGTGTTTTGTATCTTTTGCTAGTTGCTCTTTTAATTCTTTTTTGGCCTGCCTAATTATACTTTTACACTTGACTTGCCAGAATTTATGCTCCTTTCTGTTTCCCTTGATAGGATTTGACTTCCAATTGTCTCTATCTGCCTCTTTTACTCTGTTTAGCCATGGTGGCATTTTTTTGGTCCTCTTACTGTTTATTATTATTATTATTATTTTGGATATACATTTAGTTTGAGCCTCTATTATGGTGGGTTTTTTTTAAAGTTTCCATTCAGCTTATAGGCATTTCATTCTTGTGACTGTTCCTTTTAATTTCCGTTTAACTAGCCTCCTCATTTTTGTGTATTTCCCATTTTGAAGTTAAATGCTACTGTGGTGGGTTTCTTTGGTATTTCCCCCCCTACAAGAATTAATTTGCATTATGGTCGCTATGACTGAGCGGTTCAACTATATTCATTCCTGGACCAGATCCTGTGTGCCACTTAGGACTAAATCAAGAATTGCCTCTCCCCTTCTGGGTTCCAGGAGAGCTGCTCCAAGAAGCAATCATTAATAGTGTCTAGAAATTTTATATCTGCATCCCGTCCAGAGGTGGTATGTTGCCAATCAACATGGGGATAGTTAAAATCCCCCATTATTATTAGGTTTTCTATTCTTGTAGTCTCCTTAATTTCCCTGAGCATTTCACAGTCACCATCACCATTCTGGTCAGGTGATCCTACACAGTCTAGAACCGAATAAGATCTAGATTGATCAGAATGTTTCCGCAGAGAGAGGAACATTATTTCTCACATGCAGGATAGGTTTTCAGGAATATTGCCAATTCTTTAGAGTAACTGAGCACTGGAGAATGAACTTCCAAGAGAAGCAAAATGGGCATCACCATTTGAGGTATTCATTTTAGTCCAACAGATCTCAGTTATTCTGAGCTCATCCCTCTTCCTGAGCTTAATTTGAAGGGATGGGTTGAGGAATATGGCTGGCTTGACAGGAGACACTATTATTTTATGATGAGCTGATTAAAATAAATAATTGACTAATATATTTACAGATGGGGTCAGTTTTGGAAGCAACTGGTAAGTATTGATCCTTTAGGGTTTTTTTTATTTTTGTACAAGCATCATTAACCATGGATAGATGCTTTTTAAAATAAACATGTATGGGGCTAAGGTCTAGATAGCCCATTGGGAGTTAGATGCCTAAACTGCTTAAGTGCTTTTGAAAATCCCACTAGGCACCTATCTGCATCTTTAGATGCCTAAATCCCTTTGAAAATCTGCTCCTGAGTTGCCAACAGCTGATTTGAGTTCCATCACTAGTAGGGTAGAGTAGATTCTTTAGCTTACACTAACTCCTTGCTGACCATTTCATTAGAATTACAGGCCCAACTCTGGCCTATAGCCACAGTTCCATCTTGGGAGTTTGCAGAGCCCCAAAACTGTCCAGGAGTGAAGCTGATGTGCCACCCTTACAGACTGCAGTGCCACTCACTGATGGGGGCATGGGGGAGAGGCATGCTATGGCCCACTCTCTCCCCCACCCCTTTAGCAGATGCTATAGGGACTAGAAATACGAGACTTGGAGGAGAGTGCAAGGTAGGGTTGCCAACTTTCTAATCACACAAAACTGAACACCCTTGCCCTGCCTCCTGGCCTGCCCCTTCTCTGAGGCCCCACCCCCACTCACTCCAATCCCCCCTCCTTCTGTCGCTTGCTCTCCCTCACCCTCACTCACTTTCACCAGGCTGGGGCAGGGCTTTGGAGTGCGGGACGGGGTGCAGGCTCCGGGGTGGGGCCAGAAATGAGGGGTTTGGGGTGTAGGAGGGGGTGTGGAGGTGCAGGCTCCAAGAGGGATCTAGGGTGCAGGAGGGGGCTCAGGGCTGGGGCAGGGGATTGGGTGCGGGAGGGGGTGAGGAGTGCAGGCTCTGGGAGGAAGTTAGGGTGTGGGAGGAGTTCCAACCTGGGGTATAGGGTTCGGGGTGTGGGAGGGGGGTCAGGGTGCAGGCTCCGGCCAGGTGGCGCTTACCTCCAGCAACTCCTGGAAGTGGCCAGCATGTCTTTCTTCTTGGTTCCTGGCCAATGGAAACTGTGGAGACAGCGCTCAGGGCAGGGGCAGTGCACGGAGCCTCCCTGGCTGCCCTTGTGCCTAGGGGCCGCAGGGACATGCCATCTGCTTCTGGGAGCCACGCGGAGCCAGGGCAGGTGGGAAACCTGCCTTAGCCCCACTGCGCCACCGACCGGACTTTGAGCAGCCTGGTCAGCGAGTATGACCGAAACTGCCAAGATCCCTTTTTGACTGGGCGTTCCAGTCGAAAATCGGATGCCTGGCAACCCTAGTGCAAGGACTCTCATTGTGCCTACCTCTTGCACGGGACATGGGGGTGCAAGGCAGTAGATGGCCCTTGTGCATCCACACAAGGTCTGGAGAGAGCCTGGCCTAAAGAATTTGCTATGTCTCTGTAAATTGAGTCTCTAATGCCATGCAAGATCTGGCCTGGGACACACACAGGTTTGCATGAGGAGAGCTGAAGTGGGTTCAAATAAGGCAAGATATTTAATTCACTGAAACCTTTCTTTTTTAAGTGACTTAATTTAGGTTTGACTGTTAAGAGTGCTGCAGCTCACAGCATCTCACTTGTGGGACCCATTTAGACAGCACTCACATTCTATATTAAACCAAGGGTTGAGGTCAGGGTTTGTTTAAGCATGCTGACTCAGCATCATCGCTGCTATATGCGCAGTGTAGCATGAAACTTAGCTGCCCTATTCCAGTCTTCTTTTCACTGTTTCGCTGGGGGCCAAATTGCAATAGGTCCTGACGCAGGTGCACGGGAGTGGGAGAAACATGCCAGGTGCCTGCCTACCCCGGCACATGTAACCCACTGTTCTGAGTATTTTATGCATCCCCTCTGTTCCTGACCTACAGAGACTATGAGTCTGCTGCAGCTACCAGTTATGGAATTTAACTCTTTAATTCGGGCAGTAGAGGCTCATGCTCTTAGCTCTGAAACATAAACCCCAGTGATCACCATGATGAAGGTTAAGACAAATTCAGACTGGAAATACAGCAAACAATTTTTGTCAGTGAGATAAAACAATTTTGCCAAGGGTCGTGGCGGATTCTCCATCATTTTAAAATCAAGATTATGTGTTTCTTTCTAAAAGATCTGCTCTAGGAATTATTATGGGAAAGTTATCTGGCCTGTGTTATACAGGAGGCCAGACTAGATAATCACAAGGGTCCTTGCTTGCCTTGAACTCTATGAAAAAAACACACACACAAGGACCTGTTGCAATTGCAACCCTTGTGCTCAGAGAAGCACAGGGACCAGTTCCATGGTGTGCCCCTGGGAGCAGACAGTGCTCCAAAGGAAATGGGAGAAGGGGAGGCTATGACTGTGTCATCCTCACCCCTGCACACCCTAGACAGCAGAATGGGGTGCCCTCTCGGGAGGGAGCCACCTGTGCAGTCTCTCTTGGGGATGGACAGAAAAAAAATGACATTGAAAATAAAAATAAACAAAATAACTTGGAGAAAGATTTTAAAAAAGATATAAATGATCAGTAATGGAGAAATGCTTATGAAAGGCCATCATTAAGGAGAGAGGGAGGGTCTGAGGCTGGCGATGAGATCTTAACAAGGCCCAGCTCAGGGTGGTATTTCATAATGTAAAACTTCTGATAGCCCTCAGTTGGAAAACACAGTCTGAAATCTCAGCATCCCAAAGGCTCTGATCTGATTGTGAGTTGAGTGCATGAACACTGTTAAACCCAAATGTTAGGACATCTGCTGGCTAAACCTAGGAGGTGGCTTTCAATGTCCAGATCCATTTCTCAGATGAGATGAATTTCTCCATGGTTAATGACATTTCTGTGAACTATTTCTCCCTTCTTTCCAAATGCATACATTGATGCAAAGCTTTAGGAGACTGCCTCCTGCTTTAGTTCCCTGTTTTTAACTACTCTTCTCCTCCCTACTCTCTTCAGGGTACACCATTCCCTCAGGGCCAGAGCCAGGCCTCTAGGCACCTACTCTTTCCCTGGGTTCTCTTCTTCCCTCTCTGCTAAACAGAGGGTGACCTCAAACTTCCTCCCAGCAGCCTTTGCTGCTGCTAGCTTCCTGGGTTTATACTAGCCTAGCAGTGAGCTTCCTATGATCAAGGCACTCCTATCAGCCTATATCTCACTTGTTTGCTACTTAATTGGCCAATTGGGCCTGGCTGGCCTAATTCAGCCCTCACAGAACCAGTGTGGGGACTACACCCCATCACAACTACATAATTACAGGTTTTTGCACATTTTCATAGCCAGGCTCTATGTTTTGAGAAGCAATTTCTAGATCCTATAAATACTTACACCCAACATACTTTATATTTTTGTGACATATTATGACATTTCCATATGTCATCTCTGACATAAAAATGTCAACCTACAATAGGCTAAGCAGTTAAATTTTATTCTATGTTATGATTCAGAAACAATGGAATGGAGTAGGCTTTAACGTTTATTTCAACCTTTAGGTTATGCCTTAACCTTGGCATGTGCATGTGTACATATTGTATGCTGACATTTTTATGCAAGAGATGACATATGTATATGTCAAAGTATGTGACAAAATTGTGAAGAATGCTTGGTAAAAGTGTTAACAACATCTAGAAACGGTGAAATGCAGATTTAGCTCCACAGTCTCTGTTTCATTCATTCACTGTAGTTATGCCATTTTTAAAAATCTGTCTTTTGGCATCTTCTGATGAGCTTAGATCTGAACAACTGCAGCATTCCTGACTGCCACAGATTTTGACCAGTCTGCCACTGATACCAACAGGTGTTTCTGCTCTTTAGAGCAATGGCACTCATGCAGTCCCTCCATCCCCGTTCCCTCGGTTTCATTTCTTTGGGGCTGGATGCCAACAGAAACGACAGTCTATAAACGTATCACTTCACAACAGAAACAAGCAGTGTGAGCCTGTGGAGCCAACAGATTGACTCATTTACACTGGTATAAATCAGGAGTTCCACCGCTGATGTCAACGGAGTTACAACAGCATAAAGCAGGAGTACAGGAAACGACAGGAGAATAAGGCCCAATGTATGAAGGTCTGTGTTTGCTTAACCACCAACTGTTTGCAAATAACAGGGAGTAGAAATTTCCAGAGACAAACTAATTAAGTGCCAGATTGCGCACTACCCCAGGAAGGAGCACTGGGAAAGGAGAGCGAGCCCAGGAGCCCCTCCCACCTCCCTGCACCGCTGAGTACAATGACAGTTCAGGCTCACACAACTCAAGCTGTGCAAACCAGTGGCCAAAAAAAAAAAAAAAAAAAAAAAGTTTGATGTCTAGTGAAAATGAAAATGTTATGATTGTTTTCAGTAAACACAGAGTTGAAAAGAATTTGTTTGAGGACAATCTGTTTTATTTCACTTGAGCTTTTTGTAAACTTAAAAAAAAATGGAATTAAATCTCAAAGCAAAAAATCATTTCGAACAAAATACCCCCATGAATTTAATTTAAAAATGTAGAAATCGGAGGGGGAGGGAGGGAGGGGTGTTTTTGTTTTTCCCACTGAAGCCATTCAGTGAATATATTAACTGACAACACATTTCAGTCAACCCAAATCTGCATTTTTCAGCACAAACCAGTTTTGGATGAAAAAATGTCACCCAGTGCTACACTCAACGTCACCGCCCTTCTAGAAAGGAGTTGGGCCATGACGGCAGCCCCACCCCATCGTGGTGCTGGACTTATGCAGTGGGAGAACATTTTGTCCCCTTACAAATGGATTTGCAGCAGTCATGGTCTTTCTGCACTAAAAGAGGCTTTTGCCTAGGTCCTCAAAGGCATTTAGTCAATGGAAGTTAGGAGTGTAAATGCCTACCCCTTAGAATGGAGCAGGGAATATCTTTGTCACATACATATACAGTGCCTAGCACGACATTGCCCTGATCTCTAAGTGATGCCTTTAAGAGTTATTGCAATACCTATAATAATAATAATAACAATTGTTTGTATTGCAGTGGCACCTTGGTGCCCCAGTCATGGACCAGAACCCCATGGTGCTGGGCATGGCACAAACCAGAATAATGACTCCATGAGCAACTGCTGGGGTAATACATCATTCCTCTCCTCCCTACTGAGATGGGTGGCTCATAGACACAATTTAGCCCTATAGCTTTGCTTTTGCCCATTCTCAACCCCTATTTTATTTTTTGTGAGCTTATCTGCCTTGAAAAGCCCAGGGTTGTTTGTTTTTTTTCAAAATTAGGAAAAAGTTAATGAAAAAATGCCTGGGGAGAATAAAGGATACATGATCAAGTTTTTTTTCTCTGTCATCCGCTACCAAAGCATTTGTCTTATTTATTCTCTTCCCATCAGCTGTTTAGAGAGCATATGTTTTCCAGCTGGTTTGATAGCTCCTGGAGGTCAGTAACTAATCAGTCTGACCTCAATGAGATCTGTGTTGACCTCAAGCAAGTTGAGGAGTTGATGCTTCAACAGCATAAGGATTCTTTAATGCTTTGAATGCCAAACTTTAACAATCCCTCCTATCTTCTGTATCACAATTCCAAACATTGTTTATAACCTTTACTACATTTTAAATAACACCTTTTTAAGCACAATATATTTTTTTCATTTCCCTATGTTGTGCTTCATCTTCTTAAATTGCCTTCCTAGGTAAAATGAATGGGGCTAGTTCTAAACTTTCATTTATAATAGTCCACATTCTACATATATATTAACAAAACAATAATAATAATGGCATGGTACATGGTGAGAAGCTTGCACAGCGACTGTGTTGTAATTTGTAATGGCTGTGTGTTGTTCTAACTTTTCTCTGTGTTACAAGGTTTGGATTCCAGGTGCAAGCTATTTTCTTGTTGAGGGACAAATGAATTGACATAGGAACAGTACAAAGTTCAACTCTAATTTATTTATGAGTATCTACATTCTTACACAGTTATATTAGGCAGCCAAAATGCAGCCTATAACTCAGAGATGTGGCACAACACTCTCAGAACTCCAGTAAACAACTGTGTTCAAATTTTCAGCTGGATTGGTTTTGACTGCTGCTCTCAAGCACTGATCCAGCTTTCCTTAGCTATGAAAAGGTCCAGATTTAATGTCATCCTTCTCACCTCACATGGCCTTCTTTTCAGAAAAATGTGGTTCTGAAAGTTGGACAAGTGGGTCACCCCATCCTCTGCCAAAACCACACACACATACCTGCATGCGTGTCTGTGGCTATTTTACAACAAAAAGAAGATACTTAAGTTTAAGTATCAACAACTGCCCTTCATGGACAGAAGGACTTTCACATCTGCTGTTAAAAGCCCATGAGAACAATTTGGAACTTTGTATTTTCCAGTTAATTTAGTTATTTTTATCAGTTTAAAACGAATGCAAAGTAAGAACATAAGAATAGCCATACTGGGTCAGACCAAAGGTCCATCCAGCCCAGTATCCTGTATACCGACAGTGGCCAATGCCAGGTGCCCCAGAGGGCGAGAACCTAACAGGTAATGATCAAGTGATCTCTCTCCTGCCATCCATCTCCACCCTCTGACTACAGAGGGTAGGGACACCATTCCTTACTCATCCTGGCTAATAGCCATTAATGGACTTAACCGCCATGAATTTATCTAGTTCTCTTTTAAACCCTGTTATAGTCCTAGCCTTCACAACCTCCTCAGGCAAGGAGTTCCACAGGTTGACTGTGTGCTGTGTGAAGAAGAACTTCCTTTTATTTGTTTTAAACCTGCTGCCCATTAATTTCATTTGGTAGCCCCTAGTTCTTATATTATGGGAACAAGTAAATAACTTTTCCTTTTACACCTAAGTAGGTGTAAAAAGCTTGCGAATCAGAATGACAACATTTTACTTCCAATATACAGATATAAATTACTACACAAGGTTTAAGTCAACAGTTAATCGGGTACTTGCTTTGCACATTTCAGCAGCCATTTTGTTCTGAGAGTTACTGCAACCTGAAGCAGAGGGAAAAACCACACTCTGCTCACTCCTGGAGACTTTACTTTTGTTCTTTCTCTTTATTGTTTTCTCTGATTTAAAATGAAACCCATAGCACACTGAAAGTAGATAGGAACATAGAAGAAATGCAAGTTTCAAGGAATATGTCATGTTTCAAATAATACATCCTTTTTAGTAACTGGAAACACACTATAACAGTTGAAAGGTTACTGAGACAGCAGATAAATAAGATAAGTGAAGTGATTCAAACTGCATAAAATGAGAAACACAAAGTTCAGCATTAATTTTTTTTCTTGGCTGTACTTATACACAAAGTGATCTCTTACATTTATACTTCCAATTAATCCTGATTCCCTGAAGATTCTTCTGGTTTCAGTGGCTGGAGGTTCAGTCAGTGAGTGACTTAATGCTAAATCTCAGAGAGGGATTTTGTCATGGTTAGAAAATCTCTGCTGCTGGAAAGAGCTTCTAAACGAGGGTAACTCCTTTTTTATTTATTGTTTAAATCTAATCATATGGTTTCTTGCCTTGCACATCTGTTCTGAGATAGTCAGACCTGGAAACTATAACTTCATACACTGTCAACACCACCCTGCAGGGTCAATTAGAGCCTGATCCAATACCCACTAACACCAACAGGCATCTTTCCATAGACTTCAATGGAATTTGGATCAGGCTGGAGTTTGCAGGTGACACACAAATTGGGGGAGTGGTAAATAATGAAGAGGACAAGTCACTGATACAGAGCAGTTTGGGGTGCTTGGTAAGAGGGGTTCAAACAACCAATAGGTGATTTAATATGGCTGATAGTAAATGTATACATCTAGTAACAAAGAATGCAGGCCATACTTGTATGATGGGGGACTCTATCCCGGGAAGCAGTGACGCTGAAAAAGACTGGGTGGGAGGGGAGGTGCAATGCTGTGGCTGAAAGGGCTAATGCAATCCTCAGATACATAAACAGGGCAATCTTGAGTAGGAGTGGAGAGGTTACTTTACCTCTGTATTTAGCACTGGCAGTTTTGGGGATAAGTTCTGCTCTCACATTGGTATAAATCATGAATAACTCTCTTGTAGTGACTGGTATAAATGAAAGCTGAATTTGTCCCTAGGTATTCACTAGCCCCTCTTGCTGGACTGAGGAGTCTTGTTTGCTATTAAATGTAAGGGTTCAATATGATTTATTCAGGAAATAAACAATGGAGTTGTTGCTTTTATTATGTGTCACTTCATGTTAAACCTATATGGGGCAAACAAGTTTATCTTCCCAATTGTGTTCTCCTTTAAAAGACTCCAGAGTCTCATCATAGTTAATTAAAGTGAGCTCCTTTGGCTAAGACAATGAGCCATGTTCTTTGGTGCCATTAGTTGTATAATGCAAATGTAATGATTCATTATTAATTCACAACACATTTTTGATGAAATGCTAAGTCAGTCTCTCTCGCTTAGAAAGCAGGAGAGCAAGCCACAGCTTCCCTTCATTCTAATATGATTGATGATGTTTCTCCCCTAAAACATTGACAATAGAAGAACTCTGTGTATAATAACAATAATGAGCCAGACTGTAACTTTTCCACTATGAGCACGGTGTGTGTGTGCGTGGTGGGTGGACCTGGGGGGTATAAGGGCCCTAAGGGATAGAGCTGTAGCACTTCAGACATTCTTTCTGTGCAGAGCAGACTCTGCCAGAGTCCCTTGGGGCATATGGATAGGAGACAGGGAGAGCACGCTTAGCAAAAATCACTCCCTATTGTTTTGAAAATTTACAGCATGTGTTACTGCAGTGCCTGCCTCTTGGTGCCGGTAGCTGTCCCTAAGGAAAGGTAAAACACCAGCCCAATCCAAAAGCTGGTTAGCTATGAGCGATGACCCATTGGGGTCAAAACATGCTGCCATGTGCTTTAGCTGGTTCACGAGCGCAGGGTGCAAGAGGATTGTAGATTTATTGTATATTCTGACTCATATAGTAGTGTTGATGCAGGAGGTGTGTTGGGCAGGAAAGAAACTCCTGGTGCTATTCTCTCTTGCCACCTATTCAGGGAAAACTGTCATTTTGAGACACATTTTTAAGCAACATTTTACTATTTCCATGCCCCAGATATGCCACGATTTATCTAATTTGTAAATCATCCATCACTGTAATATTTGGTGCCTTAAACATTAACTTTCTATGAATTTATCGCCTTTCTTATACACAAAACCACCTGACAGCACAGCCAATGTATCCAAAACGCAACATACAATTTTACCTGGCACTAGGCCTCGCACTCCTGCAGGATATTTAGAAGTAGATGTCAGCCCAGTAATTTTGAGATTTGTGGCTTTATAAACTCGTTTATTTTTATTTATAAAAGTGCTCATCAGTTGAGGTCTAAGAACTGTAAATTAATTACATATATATTATTTGCTGATCATAGTCAACATTAAAAGATTCTGATACGTCATATACTATGTCCAGACCCTCCATCAACTCTTCAGCCCAAAGCCTGAGAGAAGAGATGAAATTTCTATTTCAGTAGGAAGATTAAAAAACATGGGGCCTGATCCACAGCCATTGAAGTCAGTGAGAGTCTTTCCATGGACTCTGGTCAACCAGTGAGGGAAGTGAATTCCAGAGGCAATTTCCCTCAGCTGAATGTCAGGCCTTCAGCCTGCAGATGTTCAAATCTAAGGACTAAGAGCAAAGTTCCTCAGTTGCCCTTAATTGTGATGGTGCCAGGGAGAGAGAAGAGGTTGACTCCACAGGCCTTTTCTGACCACATTTTCCTGAACTTGTCTTCTTCTTAAACTAAAAACCTTGAGGAAAGGCTTTGCCTGAAGCCCCTTCTTGGAAACCCCTGAAAGGTGTGTTCTGCTGTTTCTTTGACTATTCTTGAGTCTTTCCAGAAACTCCTGATTCACATATATGCTAGTAAATTGTTTAAGAAGATTTCAGTTGGGGCAATGCAGATAATGCAGGGGAAATATGCAGCAGTTCTGGTTATTCGGGGTGTTATTCAAAGGTCAGAATTTTGTAGCTGCACATCATTAATGTTATGAGATGAGCTGTTTCATTTGCTATTTTCATTTTGATTTTTCTCACCTCTCCTTCATTGTATCACTGTATCTCTGTATCCTCTCCTCATGAAATATTCTTGAAGCTGGGGCTGAATATTTTAAAAATTGTTATTCATTTACTTGAATGAAAGTCTATGAAAGTGCAAAAATATTTCCACTTCTTTCCATTCTTGTCTCAGGCTGTTCCGCACCAATTCCATTCTGTGCTGCTAAAAACGAGACTATTGTGTGTATGTGTGGGGGTGAAGTGGCGCAATTATGAAGCAATCCGGTAGCTAGCATGAGCAATACGTAAAATTGTTGTGCTGAAATTGTGTGGATGGTTTAAAGCGCTGGGCTTTACTTGGATTTTAACTCTTCCCTGTTCTCCTGTGGGACTCTTTCCATAAACTGAGACAGTTTATTCCAGTGAAGATCTCGTCTCTTAGGGTCCTTTTCCCTCTGTATTGTTTTAAAGGGTCCTTGCTGCTTGGCCCTAGCTGATATCACAAGTAAGCCTGGCAATGGATGCAAATACAAAATACACAAAGCCCTGGGGAGGAACTTGGTACCATCTGTCTATCCTCTTGGAAGTGGCAGGTATTGATGCTGGAGTCTGCTACGAGTCCTTTGCAAGCTCTAACAGTGCCTTGTTAATAGGGATGGTGAGTCTACCAGTCATGGAAGGATGCAGAATGCATAGCAGCTTGTGTGACTTCTCTTGCACTGCTTCCTGCATTTTGTCAGGGCTTGGAATGCCTTCAAGTTGTCTGTGAGACAAGGCGCAGAGAGATTGACTATCTTATTGGGGAGGGTGATGAAACTGTTGCTGAGATAATTGTTCCTCCACTTCTTCCTGTTGATTTTCTTCATGCTTAGAGGAAGGGGATCTAAGGCCATGTCTACACTTCCACTTATGTCGGCAAAATTTCTGTCACTCAGGGATGTGGAAAAAAAACACCCCCAAGTGACATAAGTTTTGCCTGCATAAGCACTGATGTGAACAGCGCTCTGTCGGCAGGAGACACTCTCTTTTAGGTGGTTTTATTATGTCGATGGGAGAGCTCTCTCCTGCCAGCAAAGCATGGGTACATGTGTGCTCTTACAGCGGCACAGCTGTATCAGTACAGATGTGCCACTGTAAGCTGGCTAGTGCAGACATAGTCTCACCCTGGTGACAGAGGTTGCCAGCTTGTGTGCAGTTAGCTGCATAGCCCAGGGTGCTCAGGAAGTCTGTGAATGATAAGCATATGTATACAGGTCTGGTGGCCACAGACGACAATACCAGGGAGTCTGTGAGATCCAGGCCTTCTCCTGCTCAAAGAGTGTGGAGTCCCTCCTTGTCGTGCCCATGGAGGAGAAGGGGATGAGCAGCAGATGAGTCTCTAGGTTATGTTGGAGAAGATGAAAAGGACTTGTCCAGTGGTAGGGCTCTCCTTTCTGGTATGCTAGGGCACTGCTGTATCCCTTCTATCTGGATACAGGAAGAAGGTGATGTCTCAACTGACTGAAGTCCTAGTATTAGGGACCATGGGTCTCAAGCCTGGATCCAGGGGTCCCCAGACACCACTCAGACTGCAGCCACCACCCAGCAGCTTGCTGGTACTAGTAGGGAGGGTGGGCTGGGGGACCCTAGCTCACCAGAAGCACCACCCAAAAAACTCCTGATTGGAGATGTCTGGCCTCTCTGATTGGGTCAGACTCAAGAAATGGTCTGAGCAACTAGGTGAATCCCTATCTGGCTGCTCTATTGGATCTTGCCTTGTTTGAGATCTCTGCATCTATGCTCCATCCCTGGCTACAAACTCTGGCCCTCATCTTTAGCTTGTTTCCTAACTCTGACTCTGGCCCTGCCTTCCAGCTCCATTTGCTGGTGCCTGACCACTGCTCTGACCACTAGGCCTGCCCACCACTGCTCTGACCATTAAGTCTGTCTGCCTATGATCCAGTCCACGACACCTAGTTACCAATGCTGATATTGTACAGATCCACAAGGGGAGGAGGGTCAGGGAGGCTCTGGTGGCAGGCCCACAGAAAAGTCAGTAGTCATCAAAGAGAACATCGGCACCGAAAGAGGAGACAGTATTGATAGGCTGGGTCCAAGGCAGCTGGGTACCAAGAAAACCCATGCCAAAGAGTCACTGCTGGAAGATAGGCTGCCAGTGGATTTTGCTGGTACTGCAGGCATGCTTTTCATAGCCAGTACTGAGGCACCGGAGGGAACTCTCTTAGGTCATTGGTTGCCCTTTGGCTGAGGAGCTTGAGATGAGTCTAACACATTGACTCTTGTTTCAGAGTAGCAGCCGTGTTAGTCTGTATCCGCAAAAAGAACAGGAGTACTTGTGGCACCTTAGAGACTAACAAATTTATTAGCGCATAAGTTTTCGTGGGCTACAGCATATGCATCCAAAGAAGTGGGCTGTAGCCCACGAAAGCTTATGCTCTAATAAATTTGTTAGTCTCTAAGGTGCCACATTGACTCTTGTGTCTCAGTTCTGAAGGTCCTGGAGATGGAGACCTACATCTCATCTCATCTCTGCATTGATGCTCCTTCCTACCCCTTCACTCAGCTCTGTGCAGGATATAAATTAAGACAGATACTGCCTGAAGGAGCTACAGTCAATTAGGCTCAGATTCAGCAAAGCGCTTCGGGCTACATTCACATAGGGTCTTAGGCAGTGTGATGCTCAGCATCACAATACCTAACTTCTAGGATTCTAGAAAATCAATGGGATTCCCAAAGCCCAAGTTACTTACAATGAATGGAGGGAGCTAGGTGCCTAACAATGGGATTCACAAAAGCCAGCACAGTAGGTAGCTCCTAGCCTAAAGTAACCAATGCAAGACGCTGGTAAAAGGGGTGTGTCCTTAGCCCCATCCCTCTCAGGGAGCTCAGCACCTATCTCTGCTTGGGACTGGCAGCTGGGAACCCTCTTGGGGCTAGGAAATAAGGTAGGGAGGGAGCAGGCACTCATGCTCCCTCACCCCTTTTAGCCCAGGGGGTAGGGTACTCAGCTGGGATATGAGAGACCCCTGGTTCTAGTCCTCTCTCCACCAGAGGGGGAGAAGGGATTTGAACAAGGATCTGCCACCTCTTAGGTGAGTGCTCTAATCACTGGGCGATGGGCTATTCTGCTGTGGGACTCCCTCAGTCTCTCCAGTTGAAGCTGTGCCTCTTTGGATAAATAATTCAAGTCATTAGACTAGACAGAGAGAGAGAGAGAGAGCAAACATGAGAATGACTCTATAGTTTGGTGGTTAGAGCACTCAGCCGGCATGTGGAAATTCCAGCAACCAGTCCCCCTGCTCCAATGAAGATTTAATTATTTATCCAAAGTGGAACAGCTTCAACAGGAGAGAACGTGGAAGACCTGCATCAGAATATCCCATAGCCCAGGGCCTGATCTGGTAAGCATGCTCACTGCATACCTATCTTCCTCTGGTTCATACATCTTACTGGGGCTTGGGCATCTAGATGCCTAGAGTGGAGAAGCAGTGCCCATGCTCAGAGGCAGAAACAAACATAATCAGCTAGGGAAGTTCTACTGCAAAAATGTAGGCACCAAGTGATTTTATGGTGTTCGGTGGCAGCTGAGCAGGTGTTTTGTGAGTACCAGTTGTGCCTAATTCTGGGACTTCGGTGCCTAAAGTGGCAGTTAGTTGCCTAAACTCTTGTGAATCTAGCCCATAAGCTCATGCTGAAGTCCCACTGAAGTCAAGACCACGTTGAATAGGGATGGACATATGCACATGCTTGGAGTTAAGCATGTGGTTAACTGCTTTGCTGAACTGAGCCCTTTACCTTTCAGTAAAGCATGTAGAATAGTACGCCTGTTTGGAAATTTTATTATTTTCCCCTGTGGAAAATTTCAACTTTCTGCTGAAAAATCTAAAATGGAATTATTTCAGCTGAAAGCTGAATTTGTCTGATTCAGAAATGCCACTGCCATGCCATGCCTCGCCTCATGAGAGTTGTAATTTGGGCTCCTCATGTTCCCATTCTCCTATATAGGTTGGGCTCCCTGGTTGGACTACATCTCCCATCATATGCCACGGTCTCCCCTTTTTGATTGGGAGGTGGGGCATCACGGGGGCCCATGGCTGTATGGTAATATGAGAGATGAAGTCTGGCTGGAGGGACATGTCCCATACAAGAGAACAGATACCTGAGGAAACTACACTACAACTTCCACGAGGCAATGTGGCAGCATATTTGAATACAATTTTTTGTTTAACACTTGAAATATTTCAACCTTCTGAATTAAAAAAAATCCAAACATTTCAGTTGAGAACAGATACTTTCTGTGAAAAATTAATTTTAGTCAAAAATCCAATTTTCCATTCAAAAACTGTTTTGGATGTCAAATTTTTGACCTGCCCTCTAAGATACTCTTGGTTTTACAGAAAGACCTTCAGTGGAAAATGTGTTGATTAAAATGAACTAAATATTTTATTGAACAAAGATGTGAAACCTCACTGGAATTTTCACATAGCCCAAATTAATTAACTCAGAGACTTTAAATCACATAGGTCCAGGCCTGTGGATTTTTAAGCATCCTCACACTGGAGAGAGTTAAAGGGGTCAGTGTATCCCTCAAGTCTGCAATCCACAGTTCTGATTCATTCCTCTGATTGACTTTATACGCATCTTTCATGCAACACCTGCTGCTCAGCGGTATTTTGGGGAAAATCCAAATAATCTGAATACACATTTTTTTCTGATGATTTAATGTTAAATGTAAGCTGGTGATGTACAAGCCTTCACTTTGTTATGAGCACTGCTTCTGATCAACAACCTCTCCCTATCTCTGGGGGCCCAAATACTGAGCTGTAAGCTTGGGCTGTAAGTATCCCCTTAATCCAATTCTATTCCACAGGCTAATGCAGAAAATCATGTTTGTTTGCAATAGGTCAGACTTGTTATATTAGTGCATGACTTTCTTTCCATCAGCAACTATTACATGGGTCAACATTTACAAGTTTGTAAGTCTATAAATACTCCCCATCACAGCAAACATTTTGACAATCCCTGATCTCTGCCGGATAATAACTGTTGTTTACTTTCTATTTTGTTTACACCGAAAGAAATTGATAATAACTAGAAACTGCTAGCTAAGTAATAAATTGTGCCTTTTGTTATACAGGCAAGAGGAAACATTACAGCTTTATTATCTTGTCTTTCAAAGGCCAACACTAATACTGTTTGCATTCAGCAATATGTGTCTCATCAGCATCTTTGCAGCCAGTTTAGAAATTCAGTTGATGCAGATTGTTAGGGCCCAATTCTGCACACCTAAAAGTTGTGGTGCAAAAAACACTGGATCCCCACGACAGAATTATCCTTGCAGATTCACACAGTCAACGTGGACTGTGATATTCTGTCCTCTTCATTTGTACAGCACACCAGTTTCCATCAATGGGAGTTTCTCACACACAGGGAAGGCAGCATATTAGAGCTGGTCTCATCCATGTGGATTTGAGAAGAGAAGGTTTTACTCCCTGAGTGGCCTGACTCCGTAACAGCTCCGCACATGGAACGCTGGCTGATTTAAATGGGTATATCTATACTGAGAGGACAGAGTTACTAATCTCCACATCAGTGCAAGCTCAGCATATAGACAGGCTACATAATCTGGTGCTGGATCTATCAAATTTGGAAAAAAACCACACTGGTTTATTTGGCAAAGAAAACAAAAATAGCTGAACATAGTGAGATCAGATGCATTAGCCGGTTGAAGAGTCTCCCAGGGAAATGGTGCACACTCCAATGCTAGGAATTTTAAAAACTAAATTGAACAAACTGCAGGAAAGAGATCATTAGGGAAAAATGCAATGTTGGCAGAAAGACAGACTGGATGATTTCCCCAGTAGAGTTGGTCAAGAATTATATTTATGAAAAGTTTGTCATTACAAAAATGCAGTTTCCTTCAAAACAAAATTTTCCTAGGAAAGGGTTAGTTTCAACAAACTTCTCAGATCAAAAACCTATTGAACAGCGTTTCCAAAAATTGTCAAAGTGTCCCATTTTGACAGTTTTGAAACAGTTTTCTGGTTTGAAACAACTTTTCATTTCTAAAGGTAAGCTAATTAGAGTTTTAAAAATGTTGGAAATCAAAACAAAATGTTTTGATTGATCCATATCAAGAACATTTTCACATTTTGGTTCGTGAAAATTTTAGAGCTTTAGACTTGTCTGTCTCAATTTGGGATATGAACATTTTTTGAAATCTCAAAATTTTTCACAGGATGGCAAAACCATTTTCCGACCATCTCTATTAACTGGTCGCATCCATCTCTGACCTGTAGGATTGTGGGCTAAATTAAGTCCTGGGGTAATGTCATTGACTTCAGTGGAATTATATTAGGGATACATTTGGCACAATGGATCAAATTCTGTCATGAATTATATCGCTATAGTCATCCATGATTTAGAGAGTAAGAATGTGGCCCTTCAATCTCAAAGTTTCAATTAAATAGTATCTGAGATCATTGTTAATCCTTTCCAATCAAATTTGATTATAAAAGGCCAAATTCCACCCCAGATTATCTCTGTGTAACACCCCTGAAATCATTATGATTACATTATTATTACTATGTATTATTTTTATTTCAGGAGCACTGAAAAGCCCCAAGAGGGATTGGAGAGACTATTAACACACATTAAAAAAAAGGCAGTGCATGCCCCAAAGAGCTAAAAATTTAAGTATAAAATGAGAAACAACAAGTGGATACAACAACCAAATATGCAGGGAACACAAGGTAATTCTACAGTATAATGGATCTCCTGGTCAAACAAGGTGCGGGAGGCAATATCTTTTATTGGACCAACTTCTGTTGGTGAGAGAGACAAGCTTTTGAGCCACACGGAATTCTTCTTCAGATCTGGGAAAGGTACTCCAAGCGTCACAGCTAAAAGATAAAAGATATTACCTCACCCACCTTGTCTCTCTAATATCCTAGGACCGACATAGCTACAACTACACTTCATACAACTCCTAGTCAGAATATTTTGTCTGATTGTCAGCCTAATTCTCCATTTTTTACATTTTTCACAATACTCGTTATACCCACCTTGTACTACCCCAAACACAATAGTGATGATTCAAAAGTCAACATTTCTCAAAAAACAATCACACAATAATATCCAGGATACCAGTTTCTCCGATTGTTAGAAATAGGAAATGATGGTTGTATCTATATAGTAAACTTTGTAATGGTGACCCGTGTAATTCCAGCTCTATCCCTGGTGTGTATAACTTCCATTAAAAGGCTGGTCTAAGCAGTCATTTTATGTGGGATACCTATAGCACAATATAGCAAGACAACAGAAAATGTTATTCATAGGAGACAGGTTTCAGAGTGGTAGCCGTGTTAATCTGTATCAGCAAAAAGAACGAGGAGTACTTGTGGCACCTTAGAGACTAACAAATTTATTTGGGCATAAGCTTTTGTTCTCTGTGTATATATATCTTCCTACTGTATTTTCCACTGCATGCATCTGATGAAGTGGGCTTTAGCCCACAAAAGCTTATGCCCAAATAAATTTGTTAGTCTCTAAGGTGCCACAAGTACTCCTCGTTCTTTTTGCATTCAGAGGAGGGAGAATTGAGCTTTTTCATTCAAGATGAAAATAAAATATGCTTAAAAAAGGGCAGTGTTTTGATCGTGCTTTGCTCAAAAGAAGCACAATTTTTGCACTAGTTTTTCCTATTGAAATACAAACACCCAGAGATTAATTCATTTTTTTAAAATTAAGTTGACACACATTCTCTGTGCCTTTTTCACCAGAATGTTACTTTGGTTTTATGCCATTGTAAATTCACTGGAAAACAAATTAATGAGTGATTAAATCAAGTCCTCTCGGTTTTCTATATAAATTCACTGTAGAGATGATTCTCCATGCGGTTTAATGCCTGTGCAAACCCTTTGGCTCAGAGTTAGGTTGGGGAAGGGATGGTGGAACAATTTGTATAGTGGGGATGCTGAGAGCCATTGAACCAAACGGTAAATCCTGTATATAATGGAAACCACTTCAAGACAGGCGGTGGAGCAGCACCCTCCACACTCCTACTTCCAGCATCTATAGGTTGGTGTAAAGACAATGCGCTGGAGCAGAGAATCAGGCCCAACAAATTTAACAATTTCTCCCATAGCTGAAGTGGTGAAAGATTCTATAAATTTTGCTCATATCCTCAGATTCCTTCATGGCCTTACAATACGTACTAAAAACACATGAGGAAACAAATCTTTACAGATGATAACACAGAGAGTGGTTTTTCTTTCTACAGAGACAGATAATAATTTAAAGTACAGAGGGGTGATCTTTGTCCTCTGTTCTGTGATTAGCAGAGTTTACCGTTTAACCTTAGGATATGTCTACACTTCAATTAAAATCCCCTGGCTGGCCTATGCCAACTGACTCAGGCTTGCAGAGCTCAGGCTGTGGTGCTGTTGAATTGTTGAATTGGAGACGTTCAGGCTCGGCTAGAGCCTGGGCTCTAGGACCCTGCAAGGTGGGAGAGTCCCAGAGCTCAGGCTGCAGTCTGAGCTAGAACAGCTACACCATGATTAAACAGGCCCTTAGCCGGAGTCCCATGAGCCTGAGTCAGCTGGCATGGACCAGCCCCGGGTGTCTAATTGCTATGCAGACATCCCCTTAGTGTCAACAGTAGCAAATGGACCAGCAGATAATCCCATTTACATGCACAGAAAACCCTGTATTTGCACAAGTCCTCACACATTGGTTCAGGTACCTAAAAAGCTATTATTAATTACAAAACTGCACGCAAAAAATAACGCACAAGCAAATGTCCCAGTGTTTTACCCAAAAGGGCTGCTCTCAAGAGACATCATTTTCTCTCTTCAGCATCACTTTAAATTATCCATCCATCCATCACTTGATCATCAATTTCTGCTACTCCCTCTGTGCCAAGTCTGTTTTCAGGTTTCAAAATTCCTTCTGTGTCACTGCATTTTCCCTTCATTCTGTAATGTACTGGCTTGTGTATTCTCTGCATCTGCTATCTATAGATCCTGGATGGAATGTCAAACGTGCTCGAGCTTTTACCAGGTGCTTTCACTATTTGAGCTAGCACACCCAATAAAAGCCTGTGCTTTAGTGAATAGGAGTATGGAGTTGTATCAATGCTATCCTTCCACCCCAGGATTGGGGTGGTAATGGACTACCATGCTTTTCCTTCTTCAGCAGTGATGGGAAGGGTTGGGATGCTTCCTGTACCCTTTTATTCATGCGACTCCAGTGCTTTTCTTTCAGTGCTTTGCCCCCAGAAGTGTCCTGTATTACGAACTGGGAGAATCTGTAAGCAAATCCTGCTCTCCCCTTACAGTGGGTGTAAGTCTGGGGTAACTCCACTGAGCTCACGTAGCATGTATCTCTATGATCTGCTTGCATCACTGGGTTCCTGTGGAAAATCCTTATTATTACTATTAAGATAACACCTAGTGGCCAGCCAGGCTCGATTGCTCTAGGTACTATACAAATGTATTGTACAGGACGGTTCCTGTCCCCATGAGCTATCCTTGAGGCGATCCCCTACCAAAAGGTGCTTATGCTGCTTCAGAGCCCCCCCTCACCTCATGATTTTATATTTTGCCTATTTCTGTGACTGGTGATACCCACTTCAGAGGGAGTGGTTTTCCTGTGGTATTGTGGGGCGTGTGTATTACATATTTTCCTCTTCCCTTAGTGCTGTCTGGAATGCCCTTGTGGTGCTCTCGTTGTTGCTATTCTTTTGTGGTTTGGTGTTTTTAATAAAATAGATCCAGCCTGACCAAGAAGGAGGCTGCACCCGAAATATCCCAAGGAAGACTTCTGGCTCTAGTTCACTAACGGAAGAAGGCTGGATAGCTCAGATAATTGGCTGGATGTGCAGCTAAATATGTGCATGCTTATCCTGACTGAGCCCAAGCTACATGTCTTTTGAGAGTCACCCCTCTATGACAATAACCTTATTTGACTAAAGATACCTAAATCAATTAATGTTTTTTTAAATGCATCTAGATACTTATAGGGTCATAATCCCCATAGTATGTGAATGCGTTGCAGTCATTAATGGATTTTATCTGTGACGAAAGGGAGTGTTATCCCCATTTAACAGAGAGCGAACTGAGGTACAGGGTAGATTAAGTCACTTGCCCATGGTTACACAACAAGGTTGTTGCTGAGCCAAGAAATGAACTCAGATCTCTTAAACCCGGTATACTACTGTCCACTAGACCATCCTTCCCAATCTCTCTATTCACTGCAGCAGAGAGCCTGATCATATGCTGGTGAAAATCAGGACTAGCCCCACTGCATAGAGTTACAATGGTGTACAACCAGTGCTCATAATACCAGAATCTGACCTAAAGTGTCTGTGGTCAAAGGAGACCCTCACGAGAGAACATGACAGGAGCAAATGAGAGACCCTGTGCTTGCAGGAAAAACAGGGAGTGCGTTGAGTTTCCTGGAACAGCCTCTGTACAGTTCTTTAGGGTCTGATTCAGCACAAAATATTCTTGGCCTTTCTGGCCAAGCAAGCCTCCACGTCTCCAGTTCCTGGCACTGTGGGAGACCGCTCTATTCAGCAGAAACCCAGCCCAGTACTGATACCAAAGTCCCACACAGCCTTTAAAAAAAAAAGCCCCAAACCTGCTCCACAGCCAAGAGCTGCAGCCAGGCAGCAAGAGGGAAATAAACACCAGTTCTAAGATAGAGCAACAGTGCTCTATAGGTCTGTCTGTATGTGCGTGAGTTTCGTGGTAGGTGGCCAATCTCTGTGACTGTTAAAAACACCACCACATTGTGACACTTTTCAGGGTTACCCAAGGTGTCCAGGGTGAATCACTACCACCTGCTCACAGCGTGAGGAAGCCCTGTCTTTGCCCTCCAGGGGAAATTCTGCCCAGCCACTAGCTTCTGGCAACAGAGGCATTCCCCTCTGGACTTCATGAGTCCCACTGTTTCCCTCTTCAGACTAGCAATTTTATAAATTGTTATACTCTATTGCCTAGTCCCCTATCTTTTGGAGACTTGCAATGTACACCAATCTGCTGCCTCTGTGGAAGCAATGAACCCCAGTTTGTTACTTTCACCTCAGTTCAGCACTCTCCTTAGCACAAGGCATGATGTGCTAGTAAAATGAAACTGAACTTTATTTAACAAAGCATGAGCTAGAGATTCAAATAAAAACAAGTTTAGGGATTTGGAAACACAGGGGGTTATTGTAAAAGAAAATCATAAAACACATATACTTATTAACAATTTACTTTCTTGTCTAATAAGGTACTTTTCACCCAATAGTCAGTCAGTCTTTACAGTGCTTGTCCAGTCCAGAAAGCTTGGATCCACCTTTCGTGAGACACCTATGTTAGCAGAGTGTCTCCTTCATAATGGATAAAATTTTGTGACCTCTCCTCTTCTCTGATTGAGTTACAGACTATTGTCTCTTACCCTAAGATGTCCCCCTATTCAGAGACTCTTCCTGGAGTTCTTTTGTCTTTGTACATTCTTGAACCTTCCCCTTGAACATTGAAACATAGCGCTGGCTCCACAGATGTCCATTGTTCTCAGCCTTGAGATATACTTTGTCTCGTGACAAATTTCACTTCAAAAGTTTTGAAACCTTATATTCTACATATCTCTTAAACTATACCCCATACAAACATATTGCAACAATCTTGATGATCAGCTGGACCTTAGCATTCGACAAAGACCACACATGACCCCCATAGGTGAGATATTGAGAAGATGGTCAGCCACATGTAATATACCTGCCAGGTAGCTCTGTATCATACACACAGCAGTCACTGCTTGTTGGAGATTAAATGAAACGCCTTTTCCCTCTATCTGTTTGTTTCTCTGAACATCCTTGGGACTATCTGAATGTTCACAGCTAGACCCAACAGTGTATTATTCTTTTAACAATGCTACTCCTACCTTGTGTTGTGGTTTTTTTGGCACAGTAGACTTCCACTGGGTCTTTTGTGTGCTGAGAGAGGCGATCATTTTAGTTTTAGTTGGCTAGTTAGGAAATTTACTAGCTTTCTTCCTTGTAATATGCCTATAAAAATAGTCTTCCCATTATAAACCCTTATCTTCATTCTTTTATCTTGGCTAAAAAAATAAGCAAGTCATAAAAAAATAACATTAAAAACCCTATATTAGAACCAAGTGAAGTAGGATCCCACAGAATTGAAAACTATGGAAGGCTTGATTGCTTCCCAAACAAACATAAGTCATCTTCTGTTCATAAGTGCCTGGGTAGTTGTCTTCTGGAGGTAAATCAATCATGAAGTGAAGGCAAATAGCTCCATTATCTAATTTCTTTATATTTATATTCAGCAAAGGGGATCAGATATCTGCTGAATATCTAGAAAAGGTGGGTCTTCTGAAATGGAACGCTGTTATTTTATCCATTGAAGGGGGAAAAAAAACACACACATGAATCCAGGGCTAGATTTTGCCAAAGCACTATTATGAGGATTTTCTTGAAGCCACATTATTTTTTCCCTTCTGCACTGGAATTTTCAAATGCAATATAGCAATTTATTTTTGAGACCACTTCCTACTGGCTTATTAGAAGATATATATTTTGCAATTACATTGTGACATTTTGTTATTATTAGCTTTTGAAAGAGAGGAAAGAAAATTCAAGCATTTCCCTCAATGAAACTTAATCACCGATTCTGTTTTTGCTATTTTTTCCCTGCTGGCAGGAGGAACTTCATATGCAATACTATTGCTAATTTGTTAAATGCATCTGAAATCTTAACATGGATGTTACTAGGTGAAAGTGAGAGAATCCAAATACCTTTATAGTGAAGAAAAATAGCACTATTTCCTGTTAATTGTATTGGTGATTTTGATTTAGTTATTTATGGTGAAGTGACCAAAAGGAAGTGGACTGAGACTACTAACTCACTTCTCCTAAACCACACTGTAACCATCAAAGAGTAGAGATTTTCAGGCAGTCATTCTCCACTTTGTCTAAATAGGCCAGATCCACAGCTCATTGAATTCTATGGAAATATTCCCAGTGACTTCAATGAGTTTTGGATTAGGCCCTACAAGATGTTAAAATCTCCATATGAGCTTGCTCTTGTACCCGTTGAAGTGAAAAGCAAAGATCTCCTGGATTTCTGAGGTGTAGGATCAGAGTCTATGTCCTTACCAATCTTAGTGTAAAGCAGGTTGCTTGGCTTGGTCTGGTTCTGTGATTTTTAACCATTGCTATAGTCAATTGGTTCTACCCTGTGTTTTAATGAAGCATCAGTTTGATTATAAAATTATAAAGATTTACAAGTGTTCAGATCTGGTGGACGAGTCACTCAATTTTTAAGCTAAACTGGACCTTTGTAAGACTTCAGATTTTTTTTTCCAGCTGAGCTAGCTCCCTCTCTTACACCTTCCTTTACTCTGCACCAGTCTCACATCTCGTTTCTGTGTCTTGTTTTCATGTGCAACCCATTCTCTCCTCTGGTTTTCTTCATTCATCGTCATTTCTCCCTTGTAATATTCTTTATTACTACACATAGACTGTTCCACCCATTTATTTCAATTTTCAATCATTACAAAAACTGCCTATCCAAGCTGCTCTGGATGCTTTTAAAAAATTAACCCCCACAACACCAAACCATAACAATAAAGTGATAACATGCTGAGATACCTTAAACATTTGCTTCCCAAAATAATAAGCCACATGTCTCCAGACTTTCAATCTGCCCCCTGTCAAATGCTGAGCTAAAATATTTTCACCATGTTACTTTTACCATCCCATTTATTTCTGAGAAGTGATGTCCAATATCCTTCTGGAACAGAGCATTAAAGAAAGTTTCCATTTCTTTGTCATGCTCTAGTTACTGTGCAGAATCACCTCTCCAGTATGATGCCAGCATCATACCCTCAGCATTTTGACATAGAAGGATAAATCCTCAGTCCCTGGTTCTCATGCTTTGTTCTACTAGGATTCTGGATGCATAGAATACTCAGCTGGTGATATGCCACCTACTCCCTTTCCTTTTGGTACATGTACATAGAATATCAGGGTTGGAAGGGACCTCAGGAGGTCATCTAGTCCAACCCCCTGCTCAAAGCAGGACCAATCCCCAGACAGATTTTTACCCCAGTTCCTTAAATGGTCCCCTCAAGGATTGAACTCACAACTCTGGGTTTAGCAGGCCAATGCTCAAACCACCGAGCTAGCCCTCCCCAAACATGGTGTATTGGGGCAGGCCATGTTCACTGCTATATGTTATGATGGGCTGTTTCAACCCCTGGCTGGTCCTGGATAAGGGGAGAAGAAAGGTTAGCGTCACCTTCCCACTCCCTTCTCCTTAGCTACACTGAGAGCAAGCTCAGTTTAACTGAAAGCTGATCCCTGAGTGATGTTTTATATCTTGTCCAGAATGTTGTTCTGACAGTCCATTGAATAAATGCCTTGTTAGAGCAACGTTTCTTCTGGATTAATTTCCCTAGATCTAAATAAAACCAAACTTTGGGAAAGCTTGGGTTTAATCTGAGCTTTGTGGCTCCTCTGAGCAAAGGGATGGATTCAGAGCAATAGACTCAGTAAACAAATGCAATGTCAGGTGTTGTTTGGAGTGGTAAGGTGCAACACAAGATTTGGGTTGGGTGGGACAGCAGAGAAGGAGAGGATACAAATTTCTAACCATAAAGGCATATTTTCTTTTTTCTTTCCCACCATTTATCTTCTCTCTCTTTTCTGTCTCACTTTCCTCTTTGCATCATTTTACGCTTTTCTTATTTTTTCACTCTTCCTTTTAATATTTTCTAACCTCTTTTTGTCTGCACCCTTATTGCATCTTTTCCCTATTCCATAAATGCCTAAACCTGTAGCTATCTTACAGGCTGCTTTTGTTCAGTCCTTAGAAATGGACAGGTTCCTGGAGGCCTCCGGATGAGGGAACCACAAAGGTGACT
This sequence comes from Terrapene triunguis, assembly GCF_002925995.2. NCBI lineage: Eukaryota > Metazoa > Chordata > Testudines > Emydidae > Terrapene > Terrapene triunguis. The sequence continues at coordinate 16,603,315 of NW_020664419.1, forward strand.
TACAGTCACCATTGTCCCCACTCCCAGCAAGCTGTTCGGGTTATAGAAGGGCTGGTCCCCATGAACTAACCCTGAGAATATGCATTGACAGTATTCACAGTACTTTTTATTAATTTTCCACAAACATTTGTGCCAGCAAACTTTTGTTCTCAGGAATGTTGATGGAAAACTGGAAATATCTCAGGCAAATATGTTTTCACATGACAATTTGCACCAGAAGTGTGTGGGTGGGGCCATCTTAGAAACTCATTGTTTGCTTGGGAGACAATGGGTTGGAGGGAGATGGATGAAAACCATATGACACAGGTGATCTGTTATGCAGCATGAATAAGGATGTATAAAGATGGAATATTGGAAGAAATAGTTGCAGCAAATAGAGTGTGTACAATCCATAGGTTGAAATGCATTCAAAACTATTTACTGAACAATTTCAAGTAACACCCAGAATAGTAGAAATCAGAATCTGTTCATGTATAATTCATAACCCTCCAGCACACTCCTGGACCCAGAACTGTGCAGGGGAGACCCCCTCACCCACCCACCCAAATACATACATACATTTTGGGGGCACTAGACCCAGGTGGTGACTCCCCACTTCTCTCCTCCCCACTATCATTTGGCCTTTGGAGAGCCTGAAGAGAGCAGCCAACCAGAGACTCCAGCCAATAGGTGCAGAAGCAGCCAAAGCAGAAACCTTTAGTCCTCTGGTCATTCAGAGGACTTTCTCTGCCCTGTGCTGGTCACCTGTTTGCGCCAATCTCTTTCCCACAGTCTCTTCACCTTAGCTTCTCTCAACACCCGCCCCATCCTACCCACTTCTCCCCTGCCCAATCCTTCTCACTCCCTTCCCTTTTCTTTCCATTTAGCTGATCCCCTCTCGACTATAATACCCCCCGACAAAAAAATAAACAAAATCTGGGACTAATGATGTTTGATGCCATCACATTGGTCACTCTGCTGGTGTGTTCTACCTCTTCTCCCAGTCAGTGTCTGTCTTGTCTACTTAGATTGTAAGCTCTTTGTGGCACTGACAGTCTACTAGTCTGTGTTTGTACAGCACCTTGCACAATGCTCTGCTTTTGGTTGGTCTTTAGGTACACTGAAATGAACATGATTAATTAATAAATACATAATAAAATAATAATACAAGAAAAGGGCTAAATTAATTGAATAAATTTCCCATAGCCAATAGTTTACCCAAATCAAGAGACAGCAAAGTATACATGTTTAGGTAGTAACTTTTGACTTATCAGTTCTGTGCTGGTAAAAGTTCTTCCCCATGATATTGTCCCTTCAGCGGTAAAGGCACTCATGAGCAAAGCAGATCATGCCTGGTCATTCCATCACCTCCTCCAGATATCTATAAAAATGCTACTCTGATTTCCACAGTTACTTTTATTGTTTAGGACATGACCCATATCCACAGAAAGGTCACTTTTGCATGTGCATATCGTTGGCAAGCCCTTTCCACTTAAAGATGTCTGCAATTTAGACATGGACAATTATTACATATTGGAGCTGCCATTGTACCTGGATGTTCAGTTTTAGATATTATGATATTTATTTATTAGGTCATATCAAGCTGATGTTTTTAAATAATTTTAATTATAATTGAAATTATCCCTGGAGATAGGACATTTTGCATGTTATAACAGGGAGTATAGTGCAATTAATTTTAATTGTACGTATTGAAACTCCAGGCAAAGGGCTGGCAGCTTAAAGCATATTACAATGGAAAGTTATTCAAAAAATAGGTTAATCTATCAATATCTTATTCTAGATGTACATTAAATCCATATTATATGAATGAATTCCACTTGCTTCATTTTGTGGATTGGGAAAAGGTCCAAAAGCTTTGGCTTGCCAGGTTATTCCCTTTTTGGAGATTAACTTTTTTCTGGATCACCCTTTCCCATACAAGGCGTTATGGGGGTGCAGGGATGTGTCATGTGCTAAGCACCAGCTCTAGGACTCCCTGAATCTCCTCTATAAAAGCGGGTTACCTGGGCATGGATCAATGGCCACACTGTAGATAATACAGTCAGAACTTGTATAACTAAGAATCAAAATAATGGATTCTGCTTACCTTCCTAACCACCTGGGGGAAGCTGAGCCAATACAATCTGGCTGATCATAAATACATTTTTGGCATTTTCAAGCTCCACAAAATGGGCTCCACCCTCTCACCAGGATTATTTCTTTTATAAACTTATCTTGAGGTTTTTCTTCTCATTAAGCAGTGTTGACGGCTCTCATGATTTTACCATGACTTGTGATATTTAATGGGAACATAAGACATAGGACTGGAAGGGAAAAAGGGAGTCCTTGAATCTAGTCCCCTGATATTTCAGGCACCCGTGTCACTTAATCCAAAACCATAACCAGAAAACATAGACAGAAAATAACATTGGCTCAAGAGGAAACTAGGAAAGTGATCACTTTCGGGAATCAGTCATTTTCATGGAATAAAAGACATTTTGTGTTGGCTCGGGGATTCTTCTTCTTTAAAAGCTATTGACTATATTTAAAGTAATGTAAATGCATGAGAGAAAATATTTATATTTGAATTTTAAACACAAGTAAATATAGCTCCCAGTTGTGCAATTTTAAATGAATATTTTAGAATATAGAAATTATAGGATGAAAATCCAAAACTATGTTTTCTTTATTTTAAACAAGCCACTTTAAAGATCAAAGCATTTCTCTTTAAACACATTTTATGTAAATGACATGTTTTAAGCTCAGAAAACTTCAGAATACAGTGATTATAGACATTTAACTCATCCTGGCTTTCACTCTATTGCTCTATTATTGTTCGATGGATTCTGATTTTTCATCAGAAAACCAAAAGTCCAGACAAAAATCAAAATGTTTCAGTTTGCAGCTGAATTTTTTTGGTCAGTTTTGACTGAAAATTTTTCCTTTTTTGACAAAAATTCAAAATTGTCCATTGAATATTTTTACATTTTTTCCCCAAAATTTTCTATGGGGGCTGAGGGGAATGTTTTCCAACCTGCTCTAATAATTGTGTAATAGTTATATCACTTTACTAGCATGTCCCATGGTAAAATAATCATAACAAAGACGACACACCTATGGATGGCAGCTCATTCCCAACCTGTAAGAAAATCAAGCTTTCCCACAAAGAGTTCTCCACCTGTCCAAGGAAGACAGATGATCCTTCTTGAGGATTCAGCACCCAGAAGAATCAAAAGAACATACTGGAAAGGACAGGATGACAACAGGATGGTGTGCTGCCTTCCTAGAGCCAAGAATGAGATGTCACTCTAAGATTAGATACATTTCTGAAGTCGCCATACAAGAATCCATTGGTGATGGTTCATACTGGCACTAATGACACGTATCAGGATAACTCGTAGATAACATGACTTCAGGGAACTCGGAAGTGTGCTGAAGAAGTGATCTTCTCGGAGATCCTTCCTGTCCCATGAATGAATGAAGAGAGAAGGCAGAAGTGAACTGCTGGCTCGGTAAGTGGTATAGGGTGGAGCATTTGGCTTTTGTGGAACATTGGTTCACCTTCTCTGAGGAGAGGGGGCTGTATAGTTTGGATGGTCTCCATCTGAATAGAATGGGAACCAATCTCCTTGGGGACAGGCTAGCTAGAGTACTCAGGAGTGTTAAACTAGTAACAAAAGGGGAGTGTAAACAGAGGGAAGATAGGAGCACTCATTGAGCACAAAATTGAGATGTTGAGAACAAAATTAATCAAGGAACTGAAGGACATGAAGAGAAAAAGTTCTTTAATTGCCTGTACACCAATGCTAAGAGCCTGAGTAATAAAGAAGAGGAATTGGAATTGTTCATTTCTCAGCATAAATTTGATTTAGTTGGTATTACTGAAATCTGGTGGGATGATTCACATAATAGGAATGTTAAAATCAATGATTATAACTTATTTAGAAAGGATCAAGTGGGCAAAATGGGAGAGGAAGTGGCACTCTTTTTCAAAAATGCATTACCTGTTTTCAAGTCACCGATAACTTGGAAGAAAATGATCTTGAATGCTTATGGATCGATATCCTAATAGATAAAGAACAAAATGGGGTATTAGTCGGAGTCTGCTACAGACCACCAAATCTCACTAGGAAACAGGATGACTGGCTCTTTACTTACCTATCTATAATGTGTAGGAAATAAAGTTGTGTGATCATGGGGGGTCTTCAGTTTAAGTGACATATGGTCAAGATCTCATGCTGCCAATACTAAAATATCATTGGAATTTCTAAATATTATAAATGACAATTTGCTAACTCAAAAAGTGTTGCATACAACATGAGGGAATTCTGTATTAGACCTCGTCTTGACAGATAAAGATGAAGTGATTACAAAACTAAAAGTTAACGGTAGCTTAGGTACAACTGATTATAACTTGCTCACATTTATATGTGTAAACAAAATAAAGCCCAGATCAATTATATATTGGGGCTTTAAAAGGCCTATTTCACAAAGCTGAAAACAATTATGAGTCAAATCAGCTGGAAGAAAGACTTTAATAAAAAATGTGAATGACAATTGAGAATTGTTTAAGAACACTAATTTAGATGTGGCTTTTTGGGCAACCTCACAATCAAAGAAGGCGGCTATTGGTATAGGTTAAAAAAACTGATCTCATTTAGAGGGGAAGTGAAGCTAGGTATATAAAATCATGAGTGGTGTGGAGAAAGTGAATAAGGAAAAGTTACTTACTTGTTCCCATAATATAAGAACTAGGGGCCACCAAATGAAATTAATGGGCAGCAGGTTTAAAATAAATAAAAGGAAGTTCTTCTTCACACAGCACACAGTCAACCTGTGGAACTCCTTGCTGAGGAGGTTGTGAAGGCTAAGACTCTAACAGGGTTTAAATGAGAACTAGATAAATTCATGGCGGTTAAGTCCATTAATGGCTATTAGCCAGGATGGGTAAGGAATGGTGTCCCTAGCCTCTGTTGTCAGAGAGTGGAGATGGATGGCAGGAGAGAGATCTCTTGATCATTATGTCTTAGGTTCACGCCTTCTGGGGCACCTGGCATTGGCCACTGTCAGTATACAGGATACTAGGCAGGATGGACCTTTGGTCTACCCAGTATGGCCATTCTTATGTTCTTAGCTATGATAGATAGATAGATAGATAGATAGATAGATAAAGGGCCAGCTCTAGGCACCAGCAAACCAAGCACGTGCTTGGGGCGGCACATTTTCAGGGGCCGCATTCCGGCCATCTTTTTGCTTCGGGCGGCAAGAGCCTAGAGCCGGCCCTGGCAGCAGCAGCTCATCATGCGCGGGGGGTGCCCTGGGGCCGCTGCAGTTTGCGCCAAGGGGGAGCCGCGCCCACACCTTGTGGCTGGGCTGGGCAGGCTCCGAATGGGAGACACTCAGGCTGGGGGAGCACACAGAGCCGCCTGCAGGTGCTCCTGGGTGGCTGCCCCCCAGCGCCGCAGCCGGGGCTGGGCGAAGTGGCCCGAGCCGCCCAGGGACTGCGGCAGAGTGGCCAGAAGCAGCAGCAGCAGCGGGGCCATAGAGGGCGGGGCACTGCAGTGCAGGACCTGCATCCCGCTCTCCGGGGCTCCGCTCCCTCTGGGGCTACCCTGCCCCAGCTCCTCAGCCCCCTGCTGGGGCAGTCCCCTGGCTCTGCCCTCCCAGGTCCCAGCCGGTCCTGGAAGCGGGAGCCCTGGCTGGAGGAACCCTGGGCTGAGGCACGGCCCGGGAGCCCTGCTGCTTACCCCGACCCTGTCAGCGCCGGACTGGCTGTAGGTGAGGGGGGAATGGGCGGAGTCAGCACTGGTGGGGGGGAGCCCAGGACTGGTGGAGGCAGGAGGTGCGGGTGGAGGGGGAGATAGAGCCCAGAGCTGGGGCGGCAGGGGGGGTGGGTGAGGGAGGGCACTAGTGGGAGGGGTGAGAGCCCAGGGCTGGGGTGAGGGGCAGCCAAAAAATTTCTTGCTTGGGGCGGCAAAAAACCTAGAGCCAGCCCTGGATAGATAGATAGATCTAACAAATACAAGAAAGGGGAAGTTGATAGTAATGAATATAAGCTAAGTATAAGTATATAAGCATAGTAATGAAAATAAGCTAAGAATTGTAGAAAATTGATAAGAGAAGCAAAGGGACACAAAGTGAACTCTATGGCTAGCAGAGTTTAGGATAATGAGAAAGAGGTTTTTTAAGTGCATTGGGAACACCACGAACAAAAAAATCCTAGCAATGGTATTGGTCCATTGATAAATGGAAATGGTAGCTTTATCAATAATATAGCAGAAAAGGCAGAAGGGCTCAATAAATATTTCTGGGGGAAAAGTGATTATGTAATCATATGTTATGATAACACTCTTGCCATTCCTCTAGTTTCCCAGGAGAATGTTAAACAGCAGCTACTAAAGTTTTTAAATTAGGGGGTCTGAATAGCTTGCATCTAATAGTTTCAAAAGAGCTGGCTGAGGAGCTTGCTGGACTGTTAATGTTGGCTTTAAATAAATGTTGGAACGCTGGGAAGTTCTAGAAGATTAGAAGGAAGCTAATGTACTGATATTTAAAAAGGCTAAGGAGGATGACCCAGGTAATTATAGCCTTGTTAGTCTGACATCAATCTCAGGCAAAATAATAGAGCAGCTGATATAGGACATGATTAATAAAGAATTAAAGTAGGGTAATATAATTTTAATGTCAATCAGCATGGGTTTATGGAAAATTGATCCTGTCAAACTAACTTGATATCTTTTTTGATGATATTACAAGTTTATTTTAATAGTAATAGCACTGATGTAATATACTGACTTCTGTAAGGTGTTTGACTTGGTACCACACAACATTTTCATTAAAAAAACTAGAACAATATAAAATTAACATGGCACACATTAAATGGGTTAAAAGCTGGCTAACTAGTCTCAAAATGTAATTGTAAATTAGGAATAATCATAAAATGGGTGTTTCCAGTGGGATCCGTTCTTGGCCCTACGCTATTTAAAGTTTTTATCAAAAACCTGGAAGAAAACATGTAGGAACAAAGAATGCAGGCCATATTTACAGGATGAGGGAACTCTATCCTGGGAAGCAGTAAGAGACAATAGTCTGTAACTCAATCAGAGAAGAGGAGAGGTCACAAAATTGTATCCATTATGAAGGAGACACTCTACTAACATAGGTGTCTCACGAAAGGTGGATCCAAGCTTTCTGGACTGGACAAGCACTATAAAGACTGACTGACTATTGGGTGAAAAGTACCTTATTAGACAAGAAAGTAAATTGTTAATAAGTATATGTCTTTTATTTTGGGGGGAGTGGGGATCATGGGAGATAATCAGTTTAACATGAGCTCCTAGTGCACAGGCGGGCAAACTACAACCCACGGGCCACATCCAGCCTGCGGGACCGTCCTGCCCGGTCCTTGAGCTCCCGGCCGGGAAGGCTAGCCCCCAGCCCCTCCCCTGATGTTCCCCCTCCCCCGCAGCCACGCCACCACGCGGGCAGCGCTCTGGGTTACGGGGTTGCGCACTCCTGCGGAGCAGAGCGGCAGCGTGTCTAGCTCTGGTTGGGCAGCGCAGCTGCCAGACATGCTACTCTGAGCGGCATGGTAAGGGGCCAGGGGGTTGGATAAGGGGGGGGAGTCCCGGGGGGGCAGTCAGGGGACAGGGAGCAGAGGGCCGTTGGATGGGGAGGAGGTTGGGGGTGGTGGTCGGGGGACGGGGAACAGGGGGATTGCATAAGCGTGGGAGTCCCAGGGGGCCTGTCAGGGGATGGGGGTGTCGGGTGTGGATAGGGGTCAGGAGACAGGGAACGGGGGGATGTATAGGCATGGGGTTCTGGGGGGCCTGTCAGGGGGTGTGGATAGGAGTTGGGGCAGTCAGGGGACAGGGAGTAGGGGGGTTGGATAGGGGATGGGGTCCCAGGGCAATTAGGGGCAGGGAGTCCCGGGAGGGGGCGGTTAGGGGACAAGGAGAGGGGGGTTCGATGGGTCGGGGGTTCTGAGGGGGGCAGTCAGGGGGCAGGAAGTGGGAGGGGGCGGATAGGAGGTGGGGGCCAAGCTGCTTGGCCCTTCATACAGTTTTGCAACCCTAATGTGGCCCTCGGGCCAAAAAGTTTGCCCACCCCTGTCCTAGTGCGACACTGTGGCCAAAAGAGATAATATGATCCCTGGATGCATAAATAGTGGAATCTCAGTTAGGAGTAGACAGGTTATTTTACCTCTGTATTTGAGACTGGTGCAACTGCTGCTGGAATACTGAGACCCATTCCTGGTGTCCACAGTTCAAGGATGTTGATAAATTGGAGAGAATTCAGAGAAGAGCCACAAGAACGATTAGAGGATTAGAAAACATGCCATATAGTGACAGACTCAGGGAACTCAATCTAGTTAGCTTAACAAAGAGAAGAGTTACGGGGTGACTTGATTGTAATCTATAAGTACCTATATGGGGAATACATATTTAGTAATGGGCTCTTCAGTCTGGCAGAGAAAAACATAGAAACCAATGGCTGGAAGTGGAACCTAGGTACATTCAGACTGGAAATAAGGAATACATTTTTAAGAGGGAGAGTTAGAAAACACTGAATTACAATGTTAGTTGAGTGGAGCTACGTTCTACACAATACTCCTTTCAAACATGGAATTGACACTGGCATGAAACATTGTGCAAATAATCAGTGTATCCAACTCTGGTCTCATACACACAGGTGTTACACTAGTGACATTCCATGTACTTCAGTGAAGTTACTCTCTATTTACACCAGCGTGAGACCAGAATCAAGCCCAGTAAACATAGGGCAATTCTTGAGAACTCTTCTTGATTTAGAAACAATTTATTTGTTGAGAACTGCCATCTTTAAAGAGTTAAAACTTTCCCTACACCATTTTGCTTATTTTCCTAACATACATCTAAACTGACTTTTTTTTTCCTACCAAAAATATAGGGACAGCTGTAATTATAGGTGCTCAAATTCGGAGGTGATAGCCACTCTGTATAGCATTTGAAGAACTCTAATTGACTACTAGTGAATGCTGATATAGCCATTTGAGGATGTAAAGTGCTATATCATACCGGTTAGCATTAAAGTCTGTGCCATTTTGCCTTTTCCTAATTAACCTTGGAAATCCCTGTAATTAATTATTATAAAGAATACTGAAGTATTGGCAATTCGTGACAAGCAGGAATTATAAGTTCTAGTGGATATGACTGTATACTCCACAGTTTTCCTGAAATACTTACATAATACTGAGGAAAGCTAGGGGGGTCTGAAAATATGCCTGTGTCACAGCCAAGTGACTGACCTAAACTTGTACAGTGATGTCTTAGAGAAAGCTGAATAAAATAATAAAGCCCAATCATTAATAAAGAGGAATTCAAGTAACCCTGAATTGGAGCTTCCCTATGCATCCTCTCCAACTGCAGCGCTTCAGGTTTCTAGCAGAGCCATACTTCTACTGCCTAAGCTCCCGCTGAAGTGATCTTTCCCTCCCTTGGCTTCTGCTTTGACAGAGCAGATTACGCACATTGTACTGCCTCAGTTCCTGCCGACTGATTATTGCTGCACCTGTGATGCCTTAAATTAGCTACAGCTGTACTGGTGAAGATCTAATTGCTGCCATTTGTCGGGAAGCTGATGACTGACTCAGTCTGTCTCACTCTGTGGATCCTGTTGGAGAAAGGGTAACTCCTATTTCCCCTCAGACAGAACTTCAACCTACGGGAACTGGAGAAGTCAAGACTAAACTAAGGTTTTTCATTCACCGTGAGTCTCGTCCAGCTCCCAGCTTCAGCCAAGCTGCAATCCTCCTTTAAGCCCTTCAGTAGAGAAATAAGAGGAAAAAAGTTGTTTGGTTTTTTTTCAGGGAAAAGTATGAAATTGAGAAATTGCCTCAGCAGTCTAGGAAATCAGAATAATGGAACAGATTATTAAATACTTTGGGCTAGATCTTCTGCTAGTGTAAATCAATATAGCTCCTTTAGAGCTTGTGAGGATGATGTCCTGGTCCTATTGAAGCCAATGGGAGTTTTGCCATGAACTTCAATAGGGACAGAATTTCACCCTGAGGCTCTGGCTCCTTCTCCGTGCACCATCTGTATCCTATTCTCTCATATATACACATGGAAATGGGGGGATTCTGAATGCAAAAGAGGAACTAAAGAATAAAGGGGAATATCCCCAGGGTCTTAGAGAGGGAAGGGAGTAAATCTTCCACCATCCCTACTCAACAGCTTTGTGGAAAGGCTCCTTTAAATAACTAACAAACAAACAGGAGACCCTGAAGTCCATGTTGAGCTGCTGTAAACTGACACACAGCCAGGGCCGGCTCCAGGCACCAACATTCCAAGCAGGTGCTAGGGGCGGCAATCTGCAAGGGGTGGCAGTCCGTGTGTTTTTGCCGCCCCAAGCAGCGCACCGAATTGCCACCGCAGACAGCGGGGGCAGTCCGTGTGCCGTTAGGGTGGCACGCACGTTTCCGCAGTGGCGGCAATTCAGCGGCAGCTTCTATGTTCAGCTGCCCGCGGCGGCAATTCGGCGGCTTCTGTCTTCCGGCTGAAAACACGGGATTCCTAGCTATGACTTTTAGCTTTCCTCAGTTTGATGTGCAGTGGAACCGAGCCTATGAATTTTAAAAAGTAAAGAAATTGTGAAGCTACATAAATAGTTTCTTTCTACAGCACTTTCCATGGGAATATCCCAATGATCTTTATAACTATAAATTCACAAAGCATTATGACATATCTGTTCTCTCAACACCTCTGTTTTTACTAAAGTTGTGCAAAAATTTTTGAACAAAAATGTTCCATCAAAAATGTAGATTCAGTGACACCAAAATACATTGATAATTTGGTCAATTTTGCCTGATTGTTTCAGTTAAAATAAAACCCTAAAAATCCAGACAAGATACATTTCATTTTAACATTTTTGAAACATAACATTTAAATTTTTTTGTTCAAAACAACTTTATTTCAAAATTTCCTTTAATTTTATTAAAACATCAAACATTGAAAAATGCTTAATCAAAATATCTCATTTCAGATCAAATAAAACATTTTGTTGACCCAGAACAAACTTTTTCTTCAATTTTTTTTTATTTGTCAGCGAATCAAAAATCAGTTATTCACCCAACGCTAGTTTTTACAGCTGGGGGAATTCAAAGAAGGAATGGTTAAGTTTCCAGGTCACATAGCTATAAAACCCAGGTCACACACAACTCAGGACCAGGAATAGAATCCAGGATCAAGATTTTCAAAAGTGATTCTGAGCGCCTCAGTTTTTGGGTGCTCCCCTTGAGATACTTTAGGGGCTCTAGATTTCCAGTGAAGAGCTGCTCAGCCCTTTCTGAAAATCAGAAAGTGTCCAGCTCTAGCCGGCCACAGAGTGCAGTGAGGTGGCAGTGTGTGCTGCAGAGGAAGTGTGCTGGTGAGCCTTCAGGTAGGTGAATTCAATGACATACTTTTGGTCATCAAAAAACAAAACAAGAGACAGAGATTCTAATTTATTTAGTCACAGGGGCTTGCCGTGCTGCTAAGGGAAATCAGAAACACAACTGACTACAAACTTGAAAATTTGAGTTCAGAATCTGAGACGAAGTACCCTCGCTGGCCATCACTGCTTTTTTGAATGCATAGACCCTTTTTTTCATGCTCATGGGGCCCAGGTAGAATTATTTATGATGAGCTTGACTTTGCCATTAAGCCATCTTAATGATGACACACAGCTCCGGGGAGACACACAGCTCCGGGGAAATGCCAGGACATTCTGCTTTGGGGAGATTCCGTGGACTGAGGCTGAGCAATAGAGCAGATCAGGAATTTTTTAATGAAATTTTTTTTGCTGAATTTGTCAAAACTGAAACTGTTCACAGGAAAAGGACAATTCTGGTGAATTTTGCACTTTGAAAAAGTTTTGATTTTTTTTATACCTGGGGTCTAAACACCTCTTTGTTTGGAAATTGACATGAAATGTTTCTGAATTATTGGAACATTTTGATTGAGTTGGTCTGAAGGGGATCTTTAGCTCGTGGTTGACTTTTTATCCTGTTTTGGGGAAAAAATTGAAATCTTAAAAATTCTTTTGGGATGGAAAAGCTGTTTCCCACCCAGCCCTACTGAGCATTCCCTGCTACCTCCTTCTATGTGCCGTAATGGACTGCCTCATGTACTGCCAGCCATCACTCTGGGAAGGAGTGAAGGGGGAGCAGAGACATATCCCCAGTTCTTACCTGCTCCCTCTGCAGTTCTGTTCTCCCCACAGCGAGCAGGGATCCCTGAACTTCTCCTGAGCATGGGGACTGGAATTCTGCCCAGTTCTTATATGGATCATGCAAGTGCGGGAAAGATTTCTCACACACTCCCTCCCAGTGCATAGCTGACTAAGGGCCAGGCAGAATGTGGTCCTAAGGCAGTTTTGCAAGGTATGTAGTGTGATGCCAGTACGGCCTTCCAGCCTCCTGCATACATTTCCAAATTAGACATGCAGACATGTTGTAACTAAAGATGGGCTGGAATCCAAACCCCAGATCTGAATACCACTGAGCATTGTGAAAGTCTGGAGGTTTTGCAGCTTGGGCTTATCTTTGCTCGTTTACAGCCTCTTACAGCTTTTAGTCAAAACCAGTCAAGCTCGGCCTGCTTCTACAAGTTTGGTCCACTGCATGACAGATCAAAGCCATTAGTCCTTCCAGGAGATCAGTAAATATGGGAAGTCACTCATCAGAGCCCAGCCCACCGATGTGCCTGGGTTCATGGAGTGAAATATTGCAGCATCTGCAGAAGCAGCAGCACCAGGAAAGAAGAGATTGAAAAAGGTGATGATAAGCACAAGGTGACTATATTCTTGGTTTAGTCCCTCTATTTCCAACAAGCAGATGATGTAGCTGCTGCTTTTTGCTCATAGTGCCTGGTCACTGGGCTTCTTTGATATTATGCCTGAATCTCCTTACACACTGGTTTCACCCGGGTATAAATCAATGTATTTCAGTTTAGTCAGACCAGCATAAGCAAGAAGAGATTTCTGCCTGTTCCACTAATTCCTGAAGGTCGAGCAAAGACTGAAATTCATAGGTTCAGAATGGTTACTGACTAGAGGAAGAGAATAAACTAATGGATTCCTGCTAGTCACTGGCAGAATCACTCTTGGAGCTGTACTTCTCAATACAAGTCATTGTTTTTTCTAAAACACAGATACCATGGATACAATATCAATTTTTGATTATTTGAAGGAAGCTCTGTAGTGATTTAGGCCATGATCTAGCATGGTATTCAAGCATGCACTTTAATGGGCCTACTCACATGCTTAAAGTTAAACGTGATTAAGTGTGTTGCTTGATTAGAGCCTACTGCTTTTCAAAAGATCAGTTATACTAGCAATTTTTCTCTTGTCCCAGCTCTGCAATGGATGTCCTAATTGCTTGAAATCTTCCTGTTGCTATTTTTGTCTTTGGCTAGCTCTTGTTTAAGTGAGGCCAGGTGGCTTAAAGTTTACTTAAAATATTAAATGAATTAAAATTAATTTACTACAAAGTCTCCCAGTATGTTTTGTGTTATCAGTGTGTTTAGATTGGAGAAGTGTCCATGTCTCCTTCTGTGTCCTGAAAATGCAAGGATGCAAGTACACTGTATATACTCAGCAAATAAATAAATAATCATAAACTATACAGCGTATTTTCTAATTATCGCCAAAACCACAAACCAGAGTAAGGCAAGATGTAACTCTAAAACAATTAATGTAAATGGTAAACAAATAACTTTGGGGGCCAAATTCTCTTTCCTTTAGTCAGAGCTGCATGTTATTACTGAATATAAAATGACCACACACCAATTGCTTTGGTCTAGTGCCTAGAAACCACAGATTTCTTCAAGAGGAATTTAATTCTTGTGTTCTCAAGTTTGCTCAGTTTACTTAAAAACAAACTGTCACTTTTAACATGACTTAACCACTTAGCCCAGACTCATGCAGAGAAAGTCCTCTTCTGCTTCAACAACTCCCTTCTGTAGGAATCCTCCTTAAAACAAGTTCACTTAATATAATCTTCAATCCAAACTTCCCTCTCTCCCTAGTTTAGAACAATATTAGTGAAGATTATTTCCCCCCAAACCCCTACCTTTTCCCTGTGGGAAAAGTTTCACTACCCACATTCTAAGCCATACAGCATTTATTGTCAAATTGACAAAATTTGACGATGCTCCTGAGACTCAGACAAACAGCAAACCAAATCTGCTCAAGACGGCAAGCCCTAAAATCTTCCGTCATGACAATACTGCAAGTTGAGTAGACACTGGAGGGTGGGATTTTCAAAAGGACTCAGAGTTGGCCTAACTCTGCTCCCAGTGATGCAGATGGGAGTGGTTTTCAAACACCATTTGAAAATTCCACCCATCTTTCTTCAACTTCTCTGTATGCTATTGGCTTGATAAGAAGGACTAGAGCTCTGCTTTGTAAATCCTCCTCTACTAGGTTGTGTCATCTAGTGGGTAGGTCACCAGACTCTGAATCACAAAGCCTCAGTTCTATTCCTGGCTTTGCCACTGACCTGCTGTGCAATCCTGGGCAAGCCACTTCACATGTCTGTATCTCTATTTCTGTGATGTTGGGGATTACTTTCTAGCACGAGGGGGGTCCCAATTTCTGTTGGAATAATGATTATTTGAGCATATCCAGACAATCAAAATTAAAAGTGTGCCCATAATTTATATAGATATTTAATCATGACACCACTAGAGCCTTATGGTTACTAGTTCTGAAAAATCCTAGATTACTAATATGTAACTTTAAAAAGGGAAATTGCTGCCTACTGGTAACTCCTCTTAGTACACATACACTTCACTGATGAACAGAAACTGTGCCTTAACTCCACCCCCCAACATGTTGCAATACTTTAAAGGCCATGTGTTCGAGCTGTCAGTATGTTGGGTTTGAAGTCTCTGCATCAGTAGGTCACTGTCCTGGCCCCACTGAAATCAGTAGGCATCATCAATTTCAGTGGCGCTAACATTTCAACCACATTGTTAAGGCCAACTTTTGAAGAGACTGAGAAACCTTCAATATTGCTTTTATGATTGAATCCATGCTGTTATAAAAGTGGTAAATATGTGAAAATCAACTGTAACTAGAGATTAAAAAATTGAATCAAATAAAATATGTAACTTTAGCGCCCTCGTGGCCAAGATGGAGTCTGCTCTGCAGGCAGCTCTGGCCAAGAGAAGGCGCGCGCAGGAATGCAGCAGGAGAAATCCCTTCCACCCCAGGGGCACCTGTTCCAAACCCCCCAGAGTGAACACACACACCCACAGGAAAAGTACAATGGATATAACAAGGGAAATATTTATTTACAGAGGGATGAGAGGAGAAAAACAACAAGGGGAAATATAGGGGGTGCAGTAGAACAGGGTTGCATCCAAACCAAGGCCCCACGGGCCCAGTGGTAGCACAGTCTGACAGGGCAGACACCGAGCAATGTGTCTGCACACAGAGTTCAGGAGTCCTGAGCAAAGTTCCAGTCCAGTGGTGAGTCTTGGGTGCTCCTGGTCGTCTTCGGCGCCAGTGAACTTTCCCCCAACAAACCCCTCCGGTGCCCTCTTCTGCCGCTCTCTGCAAAGCCACACAGAGCGACCACCTCCCCACTTAACTAGCTACACCTCCCTCCTTGTTCCCAATGCAGAGTCCCAAGCCCCAGTATTCACAGCCCCATGCAGCTCTGGGCAGCCGTGATACTGGGTCCAGCTCCGGCCTGTCCTTCTCGGGTGATTCCTCCCTGGCACAGAGCTCCTCCTGGCTCCTGTCCTGGGGTGTCCCCGATTGGCCCTGTCCTTCCCAGGCTTCAGGCAGGTTCTTCTCTGCTGCTTCCTTTGGGAGGGCCTGCGGGCTGCTCCCTCTCTCTCCCTCTGAGCTTCAGAGCCAACCCCTGAAGTTTCCCTCCTTCTTTCCTCACTCTCCCCTTCCCCCCTAGGAAAAAGATTTAAAGGGGCCATGCTCTCTAAACTCCAAAGGAGTTACAGATACTATAGAAGGTATCCATTTTTTGTTTTGTTTTGTTGTTGTTTTTTTTAGTGTAGGAACTAATTTAAAGTTTCTCACTATGGGTGTCCATAGGCTTGTGTTAAAAAGGTCACATTTTGCCAGCATGGTGGTAAATAGAGTCGCCGACTTTCTAATCACACAAAACCAAACACCTTAGCCCCACCCCTTCCACAAGGCCCGGCCCCCTACGCCACCCTTTCCCCTTCCCCCCCCCCCCCCCCCCCCCATTCCCCCCCCCCCCCCCCCCCGTGCTCCCTCTTCCCCCCCCCCTATCCCTGGGCTGGGGCAGAGGGTTGGGGTGCGGGCTCCGGGTGGGGCCAGAAATTAGGGTTTCAGGGTGCGGGCTCCAGGTGGGGCCAGAAATTAGGGTTTCAGGGTGCAGGAGTGGGCTCTGGGCTGGGGCAGGGAGTTGGGGTGCAGAAAGTGGTGAGGTCTCTGGCTGATTGTGTAGGCTCTGGGGTGGGGCTGGGGTTTGGGGCTCAGGAGGAGACTCCAGGCTGGGGGTGTGGGGCTAAGGTAGGGTTACCATATTTCCACAATCAAAAAAGAGGACACTGGGGGGGGGAGCCCCACCCTAGCCCCGCCCCTGCCCCCATCCACTCCCTCCCACTTCCCACCCCCTGACTGCCCCCCTCAGAACCCCACCCCCCCCACTTCTTGTCCCCTGACTGCCCCTTGCTGAGAACCGCCCACCCTAACCGCCCCCCTAGAACCCTACCTGTCCCCTGACTGCCCCGACCCTTATCCACTCGCATGGGTGGCAGGATTGTAGAAATTTTGGTGGTGCCCAGAACACCCCCCCACCACCACTTGCCTAAGGCTCTGGGAGGGGGGTTGGGTGGGGGGGAGGAGGTCTGGGGTGCAGGTCCTGGGCTGGGGATTAGGGTGCAGGAGGGGTGCAGGGTGCAGGCTCTGGGATAGAGTTTGGGTGCTGGGTGCAGGCTCCGGGCTGGGGCAGGGGGTGGGTGTGCAGGAGGGGGTGAGGGGTGCAGGCTCTGGGATGGAGTTTGGGGGTGGGAGGCAGTGCAAAGGGAGGGGTTGCAGGCTTTGGGAGGGAGTTTGAGGGCAGGAGGGTGTGTGTGGGAAGGGGAAGGGGGTTGGGGAGGGAGTTTGGGGATAGGAGGGGATGCAGGGGTGAGGGCTGTGGGTCTGAGGATGAGGGGTTCATGATGCAGGAGGGGGCTCAGGGATGGAGCAGAGGATTAGGGTGTGGGGGATGAGGGCTCTGGCTGGGGCTGGGGATGAGGGGTTCATGATGCAGGAGGAGGCTCAGGGCTGGGGCAGAGGATTAGGGTGTGGGGGGATGAGGGCTGGGGCTGAGGGGTTGGGGGCATTGGAGAGGCTCAGGGCTAGGGTGGAAGGGCAGGGGAAGGGCAGCCTGTCTTCCCATTAGTGGATGGGGGACGCTAGGACCCGGGGGCAGCAGACAGCAGTTGCTGCTGGCTCTGGCAGTAAAGGAAGGAAAGGGAGAGGCAGGCAGGGAGGGAGGGCCCCACGGGGGGGACGCGCGGAGAGGGGGTGGCAGGTGGAGGCCGGGGACCCATCCAATACTCCCCCGCTCCCTAACTGCCCCCCCGGACTCCCCTTACCATTCTGGCTCCACGTGTAGGCAAAACCTGCTGCCTGGTGGGTCGGTTTGTGTGTTACACAGGGCTGCAGACAGAGGGAGTGGGGAGCAGGGGAGGGCTCTGGCTGCTGGAGGCCAATGGGAGCGGCTCAATCGGCCCAGCCGCCCAATCAGCAGCCGCACTCTGCATGGAAGGGAGGGAGGGAGGCGAGGGAGAAAAAAAAACCCGGACATTTTAACCTTGTTACCAATTCCTCCCGGACGGCTATTTAGAGACGCAAAAGCCAGACATGTCCGGGGAAATACGGACGGATGGTAACCCTAGTTAAGGGATTTGGAATGTGGGAGGGGGCTGTGGGTTGAGGCGGGGGTTGGGGTGCAAGAGGGGATACAGGCTCTGGGCTGGGGGTGCTGGCTTTGGGGTGGGGACAGGGATGAGGGGTTCAGGGTGTGGGAGGTGGCTCTGGGCTGGGGTAGGGGGTTGGAGTGCAGGGGTGGTGAGGGCTCTGACTGGGGGTGCAGGCTCTGGGGTGGGGCCGGGGATGAGGGGTTTGGTGTACGGGGGGGGTTCCGGGTTTGGGAGGGCTCAGAACTGGGGCAGGAGATTGGGGAGGCTCCCAGTCAGCGGCACAGCGGGGCTAAGGCAGGCTCCCTGCCTTTCCTGGCTCCGCGCTGCACCCCGGAAGCAGCCAGCAGGTCCAGCTCCTGGGGGGGTGGGGGGTCGACAGAAAGCTCCATGCACTGCTCTCACCTGCAGGCACCTCCTGCCCAGCTCCCATTGACCATGATTCCCGGCCAATGGGAGTGCAGAGCCGGTGTTTGGGGCAAGGGCAGCCTGCGGAGCCTCCTGGCCCCCACGCCTAGGAGCCGGATCTGCTGGCTGCTTCCGGGGCCAAGCACGGTGCCAGGACAGGTAGGGACTAGCTTGCCTTAGACCTGCAGCACCGCTGACCTGCCTTTTAACGGCCCAGTCGGCTGTGCTTACCGGAGCTGCCAGGGTCCCTTTTTGACCGGGCATTCCAGTCAAAAACCAGACCTCTGGCAACCCTAGCACTGGAAAAAAGCATTAGTCCCAGAATTGTTCAGCTTAACCTGAAGTTTTTTTCCAATATCATTCACAGTTTACACACAACAAGAAATGCTTAACTCTAGTGTGTTAAAATTCATGACTAAATAGCTCATGCAAATCTAAACTGAGTTTTAAAGCATAATATTTATGCAAGTCACCAAATGGTTTCTTTTATTATTTTTAACTAAGTCTGCATCTTGGCATGAAGAAGCAGAGATTTTACCATTGCCGTGTCTTATCCAGCATGAAACCACGGAGTTGCAAACTGTCGGAACATCAAGACAGCCTTTGCGGTGTTTCCTTCTGCTTGTCATGCTGGAAGGAGTGTGTGTGTTCATAGCTAAGCTCAATGAATCTTGACTGCTCAGTTAGCTAACAGCATGTTTGCTTAGATATGGTAATGTAGAATAGTTATTGGCTCAGTTTATCAAATGGTTTCAACATAATGGTTGAAGGCTACCAAGGTAGTTTGACTTGACTAAGAAGAATAATCATTTGTTGGCATGTAACATGCAGGCTTGCCAACATAAATTGCTGCTGTTGGTATGACCTGGCAGGCACACAGTACCTAGCAACCTCGATTTGTTTAGGAATCTCTCTCTAGCAGTTAGGAATTTAATATCTTTAACTTTCAAAACTGTATGAATTATAAAGTATATTTTATGGCTACATTGCTATTAAATAGCATGTGATCTCTCCCCTCCTGAAGTAAAAATAGCCTATTCTTCCTATCTAGGAATGGAAAGTCATTTCTCCTCTTTTGCCCCTCCAAATGAGACATGTGGCTCATTTTAATAGTCTACTGAAACCTGAGCAACTTCCAATGAATGTTGGCATTGAGAACTTTGCGGTCAAGGTCTGAGGATTTTGCACAGTGAGGGGTGAGAGAGGGACAATAAGGATTTTTTGTTTTGAAACAGTCATGTGAGGTAAGGCCTCTAAACCTTTCGGGCTGTCTATATTTAATAACAAGCCAAATTCACTAGTTAATATGATATACTTCAGCTACCATAATTACAGTCCATTATAGCAGATATAAAACAAGGAATCTAAAGAGTAAAGTCTTTTTAGGCTTTAAACTCAGACTTTTTCTGTGGGGGGGGGGGACATGTGTGTAATAAAATACCCATTAAATTTTGCCATTCGGCCATGAGAAAATAAAAAGCAAAGGAATGAAGCCTTTGTCAATAATTATGCTTTAGATATAAATTGTAGTTGTACTACTGAGCAATTTAAATGAGACCCTCCACACACATACCCCTTTAGTCAGGAATAGTAAAGGAACTTTATCATTAAATAATCTGTGCTAGGTAAAGCCATGATCAAATATTAACATTGACTGGAATTTTAAAAGGAGTTTAAGGGAGTTAGGCATTTACTTCCACTGAATTTCAATAGGATTTTTGCAACTAAATCGGGTAGGCTTCTTAGCCAGTCCCACCCATTATTCATTTTCAATACCTTATTACACCAAGAAAGTGATTGTCATCTAATTGGATTTAAAAATTACTGCTTTAAACTCCTTTAATTTAAAAATTACTGCTTTAAATTATGTGCTTTCAAGTAAACCTCAAGCACATAAAATGAAAATGTTGCTAAAGTAAAAACTCTGGACTAGTTATTTCCCGACTTTAAAGTCCAGTGACCCATATTTATCACAGGGATGAAGGAAGTCATAGAAATGATTATCTACAATTAACATGGAACCAACCATTCATGAGAAGTTTGAAAAATTTCATTAACATTTTCCTTTTAATTGATTTATGAGTATTTGCCCATTTCCTGGTCTTGGTCAGAAGTAGACATGGAAATTGTGAAATTATGAAAGAAATACTATCTTGTACAGTATTTCCAGTATGGCCTGAATCTTAAAATCTTGGAAAGCTCCTGAAAGCCTGTTCTCAAAAGATTTGCAGTTCAATTTTTTAACCAAAGCGGTTTGGATAAGCACAAAGCACCAAATCTTTTAGTTTGTGCCTTGACAGGTGGAGAATTATGGTTCAAAGTTAAAAATATATTGGCTTTGGAAAGGACACTAGTAAACACACATTGGTTTTGGAGAAAGAATTGGGCCTAATCCAAACCAGTGTAAATATAAATTATAGTACCTAAAGTAATAGCATATAATGTAATTGAAACCAAAGTATAGGAACAAAACCAATGCATTTTAGTTCTAATACATTTTAGAGCACATGTGAATTTGACATTGCGATGTTTTAGCTCAAAATTCTCCCAGCTCAGTGCCGACTCTCCACACACATACCCCTCTCTAAGTTCCAAGTAAGTTATTCTCTCAAACTGTGATCAGTTCTAAATAATCTGAACTGGTTTGTCTAAACAAAAATAATAAACCCACAGACAATCTTTACACAATTGTTTAATGGTTTAAAATTGTCTTTAAAATGGCAGTTTTTTTAAGGTAAGCAACATCCAACATGATACATACTTGACATATAATTCCCATTTATATATCATTACCATAATCATTTATTGGGTCCCAATCAAAATCCGTAAATGTTAATTTTTGCACTTTTTGATTCTAACCAGAAGGAGAAGTGCTGAGACTGGTGGTTCCCCAACTGATTCCACCCCAACTTGAAGCAAGAAGCACTTGAAGTCTTTTTAGATCGTTTATCCCCAATAATATATGATGTCCCAAAATTTTTTGAGGGTTTCCTCTCTCCAATAATTACATTAGAACATTGGAACAATGAGCACTGATAATTCTTGGTTATAAAGAAGAGCCACATCTCTGTGATTTCTCATACATTTTTTGCATTCACCATAACAAACATCTCATAATAATCACCGAAATCTTGTCTTCAGGAAAACTTGTCACCAAGATCCTAGGACAAGATTTAGAGCAAGGTGACTAGTGATTTTGGGTTTCTCGGTGACTTGCTCATTGCTTACAGATTTTGACCAGCATGCAGGCTTCCTAAATACAATAATTTGGTCAGGACACCACTTCAGTTCTGTACTGTATTTTGCCATGCAACTCCAGCGATAACAATGATGTAACCCAATGCAGAATTTGGCCCCATATTTCAATATACACAGAAGAAAAAGGCAAAGGAGCAACAAAATTAATACTTAACAGATTAAAGGGCCAAATTCATCGGGGCTGAAAATGGTAATGTCAGTTACTGCCTGAGTATGAATTGACCAGAAAATGAGATAAGGGGTAAACACCACTGATTTGGCATTCAAGGAGTGTACAAAATGAGCATAACTGACATTCATCTGGTATTCACTGGGGACCAATGTCAAGTTTGGCAAAGGATCCTATTTAAAATAATGGGAGTTAAACGCATGACACAAAGGCTGAATTTGTCCCTGATACTATTGGGGATGATGTGGGCTTAAGTCAAAGTGATGGGGTTATAGAGGTACTGCTTTATTTTACATCCTCCTGTGAGTTGATTTCCCTGCCACACCATCCTTTCTTCCTCTTTATATTTTGGTTACACTCACTCTGCACATTCACTGAATGCCAAATCTGCTTTGCCACTTTCACCTATATTATGACCAACTTGTATCCGTCATGCAGCTTACCTCACCAGTTACATCACTACTGGATTTGGCTCAGTGATGGATATTTACACCCGTCTGCATTCATGGGTGAAAGTTCCCAGTTAGGATTGGGACTTAAGTGGTGTGTAGACCTTGGGTTGATTCTCTATCTATGGTGAATTTCACCTGAATTTAGCATATAGAATGAAAAGTCTAAAGAATGCTTTTCTTGGAAAGCATAGTTTAAAATACTCCTAGGTAGAAATAAAATTGAATTGTTGTAATTTGAGATTAATATACTTATTTCAGCTTCCAACTTTCAACTATTTGATTTTAAATGTAAGAGCTAATTTGAGAGGCACTTGCTTAAATTACATGGGAGAAAAGATGTGTTGATCAATAATATCTACCATGGATTAGAAAAAAAATAACAGGGCTTTTACCTGATATTTTATTTTTATATATAATAATTTTAATTAAAATAATTTTTGTTTAGTGCACTTGATATTTAAGTGTAGGTTCTCTATACACAGAATTTTTAGAGTGCATATTCCTTTTATTCTTAATCATGAGAATTAAGTGAGTCAATAATATGATAAAAATGTAATTACTGAAACATCTAGTTTAAAGTTTACTGTGGTTCTGCTAAACAATTAGGAAATGCTAAAATTCAGAAAAAAGATACAGTTGATTCCAAAAGAAAAAAAAATCATTGATTCCAGAAGCAAAAAATACTTCATTCCAAAATGTTATTAAGGTTTCTGAATGCCAATAAGGCATCTACCTACTGAATTATTTATAAAAACAAGCACTTAAAAGGAAACAGTTAAAGGCATCATAATTCTTAAGCTGCCAACATGGGCCAGAATCTCAGCTGGTGTAACCCCATGAACTTCAATGAAACTGCCAATTTACTCCTGTGGAGAATCTGGCTTATCATTCTTTTTAAGTAAAAAGTTCCACCTCTCCGTAATAAACAACACATAGCTGCAGAGATGGGTGTTGAACAAGCTGTTAGTCCTTGTTAAAAGCTCCTAATATATAGGTCACTGTCATTTATACTGAAGAATTAAAGCTGGTCAGATAATTTTAAAAAAAGAAGAAGAAAATTTTAATGAGAAATGAAATGTAGTACATTTGTCATGATTTCCTCCTCACACACTTTCTGATGAGCTCTGTAAAGAACGCTCTTAAGCCCCATCCACTTAAACAAACAAGCACAGGCTTAATTTGAAGTATGTGAGGGGTTCTATTGATTTCAATGTGACTCATCATGTGCTTAAGTGTTTTATTGGATTAAAGCCTTACTTAGATAACTGTTATATAAGGACTCCTATGCCCATGCTAAACTGCAAACATTCTGTAGGCTTCCAAAACGCTAAGATTTACACACACATAACATGTAGCCCGTGAGTTGTTCAACTGAATTCAATGGGACATGTTTAAAACTGATCACATAAATGTTTGCAAAATCAGAGTCAGAGAGGGCTATATGATCACATGTACACACACCTAGGGACTGATCCAAAGCCCATTGAAGTCAATGGAAAGACTCCCCTCCCATGACTTCAGTGTGCTTTGATGAGTCCCATAGTGCCTACTCCTGCTCCCACAAGAAGTCACTGGTTAGGTCTACACTGCAATGTAAATAAATAAATGGAGATATCCCATCTCCTAGAACTGGAAGGGACCTTGAAAGGTCATCGAGTCCAGCCCCCTGCCTACACTAGCAGGACCAAGTACTGATTTTGCCCCAGATCCCTAAGTGGCCCCCTCAAGGATTGAACTCACAACCCTGGGTTTAGCAGGCCAATGCTCAAACCACTGAGCTATCCCTCCCGCCTAAACCCAAGATTCAAACTCATGCTCAAGCCTAACCTCCCCTTCCCTCTGCACACACAAATCATGGTAACCCAGGGCTCGGACGCAGGGTCCCAGGACCTCACGGTGGCGGAGGGTGCAAGCCTGAGAGAAGCTGGAACGCAGGTTCAAGTCCGATTGCTTTGCAGGGTAGATGCAGCCCCACCAGACTCTTGCTCTGGGAGTCCACCAAAAGTATGCTACAATCTCACAGGCTGACTTTCTTTGTCCTCTGGACAATCAAGTTTGGTGAACAGTCAAGTTTTTCCACACTGCACCATGAGCAAAGGACTAGAAAGACCACATTTTGGAAGGGTACTAGGAAATCTGGGATGTGGGCAGTTGGACTCAAGCATACATTATGCAGTGTAGCTGCTGGATCCGCAGGTTGGATTTAGAGTTCAGCAATTCCTAACCTGGTTAAAAATGAGTGTAGATGCTCAAGCCCTAGGTTAACAAATCCAGGGTCTAGTAATTTGAGTTCTACTAACCCTGTGCTTACACTGCAGTGGTGACATACTCAATGACAAAAATCAATCAATGGGAGCAGAATTGGATCCCAAACAAAAATCATGAATAACTTTGCTTAGTTACAACAATCTGTTTCTTCAGATATAGTCAGGATATGTATTTGCACTTAGATTTAACAATATGGAAAGCTTGAAGGATAACAAAATATTTTTATTTATATGCAACTAGAGCAGAGTGATTACCACTGTGCCATAATGCAATAAAAAGGCTATTATATTAATCAGGAAAACACATTTTCTTCAATGAAGAAAATGGAGATGTGGTTGTGTTGTCTATTTCCCTTCAGCATACACCAAATACAAATATCTATATCTATTTTGGAGTTTGGTTAAAAAAAAACCCCTGGGGGCAAAATGGATGCATATTCCTACAAGTTAAAACACAGGATAAACAAGGACTGCTGTTCTATTGCTTTTTTCATTTCTAAGTAAACTTGCCCAGAGGCAGGTGATTGTTTTGTTTATTTTTATTTTTTACTTATTTAAATACCCTTTTTCATTGCTTTTTAAGACCCCCAGCAATCTAAAACCATCTGTCTTTTGAGCTGTACCAGGGTTTGGTTTGTGAAGGACTTTGCAGTCTGGGTTAGAAATGAAGCAATCCCAGGTTTACTTGAAAATTCAAACTGAAATCTCTGAAGTGATCCTCAACCCCACCAGCTAACCCCTCCCTACAATAAGCCATGGGGACACCACTTCCTTCCCTTAGGCCTGGTCCACACTAACCCCCAATTCGAACTAAGATACACAACTTCAGCTACGGAAGTCGAAGTACCTTAGTTCGAACTTACCGCGGGTCCAGACGTGGCAGGCAGGCTCCCCCGTTGACTCCGCGTACTCCTCTCGCGGAGCAGGAGTACCGGCGTCGACGGCGAGCACTTCTGGGATCGATCCGGGATTGATTTATCGCGTCTAGACAAGACGCGATAAATCGATCCCAGAAGATCGATTGCTTACCACCGGACCCGGGGGTAAGTATAGACGTACCCTTACTTTAAATGGCTTTACAGTGCTCTTCCCCTTATTTGAAAATGGCACTAAGGAAACAGGCTGGAGCAGAGTTTGTCAAGTTTCCACCAGTGAGAGCAACCTTTTTCCATATTCAGCAAACTTTCACAACTCTGCACTCTTTAGATTCTTATTCCATGTCCATCACCTTGGTATCTAAGCACCCATGAACCCAGTGTTCGCTGTTCTAGTGGGCTTGACATCTGATGCAAGTATTTAAGACAGCTCTAAATGGGCTTTATATATTATATTTAAATGGTTAAAAACTGCTACTCTTTATAAGCCCCACAGAGCTCTAAAATTTCAGATGTTGGAACTTTTTCCTATTTTCTTCCAGGTTTTTCTGTTTCCTCGTCTCTATTCCACCAACCACAACACATCACCTCTCCCTACTGCCAAGCTTACAAGCAGCTTCTGTGGTATTCCATGGACCACTGAACAAGGAATGTCTAGCGTAACATGATCTGCACTTTCCTGTTACAATGGTTGCTAAAGAACTCTGCATCTTCTTATCCCACCCTCCCAATCCACACACAAATTCTGAGGCTTGGAATTCCTATGTCTGTCTCCAACTCCAGTCTTGCAGATAGAACTTGGAAGATCTCTCTGCTGTCACTGGGCCTGTAAAATTACCAGATGCTTTCATACACAATTCTGCACACTCTTCTCCTTGAACATAATTTCATATGTCTTTCATTTCATTTATTGAAAGAAGATTGTCAGTGCTTAAGCAGTCTAGAATAGATATGTTCTTTAAAAAAATAGAATTCAGGTTCAGTTTGGATCTGCATCCAAAAGTTCAGATGTTTCTTTGAACTCATTCCTTGATCCTGGAGTGGGGAGTATGGACTTAACATTGCTATTGCTTATGCACGCATACCTCAGGAGGCGATAAATAGAAATCAATAGTTATACTGGTGTGAAAGAGAGGGAAAATAATCAGGTGTTGCATCTCCAACCCCACGGGAAATGCATATGTTCTGTAGATAACTACACAGCACAAGACAACTGAGAATTTAGCCCTCAGTCTTCAGGGTGAGAGCCTGTGCTTCACCTCTCAGGGTATGTCTACTTCACCATTAAACTCCTATGTCTGGCCTGTGCCAGCTGACTCGAGCTCGGGCTACAGGGCTGTAAAATTGCGGTGTAAATGTTTGGGCTCAGGCTGGAGCCCAGGGCCCAGAGTTCAGACTCCAGCCTGGGCCCAAACATATACACTGCAATATTACAGCCCCATAACCCGAATCCCAGTGTGACAGTGCTGCCCGTGGGAGCCAGCTGAGGTCACTCAATTAGGGTGAACTGCAAACAGAACGGGGCAGACAAACCCCAAATACTGGTGGATATTCCAATACTTAGATTTACCAGGCCAGCACGAAACAGCTTCTATAGTACCTCACTAGTTACTTAGAAGTCCAAAGGAGATCAAAATTGGAGGAATTAGAGATATGGAAACATTTCAGAATCTCAATTAAAGTTCAAGTCTAATTTGGTTTAAAAAAACCCAAACAAACAATAAGATAAAGTTTGGGTGAACTGGAAGGGTGCCATTCTTATTTTTTTTTCTGAACCTTACCCATCCCTAATTTACAAACCCCAGATATCGGGCTAAATAACTGCAAAGATAAGTAACTAAATAAAACAATTAAAAATCCAGTAGCATCATGAGTAGAGATGCAGAAATTTGTTCAGATAAAATAAAAGCTAGCTCAATGCTTTGACATCCCTAAAGGCAAGCCACATCTTGAAAAGTTCATCTCACTTTTCTTTTTCAAGCGCTTATTTCCTGCCAGAAGTTGCAGTGCTGTATTAGCTTATGAATCCTGGAAATCATATAATATAGTCTCTTCCTGTGAGATTTCCAACCACATTTTGCAGACTGAAAAGATCCAAAGACTCACATAAAGCTTTGAGAGGTATCTGAACTTCTGGGTGTTTAGCTGAACCAAACACTTAAGTTTTGCCCTTTGCTCATCATGATTCCCGAAAGAATCATTAACTTGAAACAACAAGAGTCATTAATCTACCTTTTTAGGTAGGAATGGGAAATTGAAAAGGTAAAGCATTTCCTATCAATTTTCAGTGAGTTGCACTGAATTTGTCACATCTCGCACTTACTGTAATGAATGGAGATTTAAAGCCATGTGATTCCCATTACCATTTATAGAAGAGTAACGTCAGTTATCCACACTGGGCAGAAATGATACGTCTATGCTCTTCACTTATAATAAGTAGGGATGGGTGAAGACTGGAAGAGAATTAAGAACTAAAAGAACTGAGCAAATAATTGATTTTTCAGTTTGGTGGCCAAAAAGGTTTATTTCCGATCCAATTTTTATTTTTATTATTTTTTTTAGGATTTTTCTTGCTGAAACAAACAAAAAAAAACAGAAAAAAAGTATTCAGGTTGAATGAAATGTCTGAATACTGTTTTAAAAATGACACTTCAAATTGATGTTTCGAGAATGTCAATTCAAAACAGGTTCGAAAAAGTCTAAATAAGTTTTGAATTTCTAAACTGTTTTTCATCTGAAACTCTTTTCCAAATTCAACCCAAATTTATGAATAGTTTAGGTGCCCTAAAATGTGCATTTTTCAGCAAATTTACTATTCGCCAAAAATCTTTCATCCAGCTCTAATTAAGAATCCTTTCACCAACCAGCCCACTTCTTTCTCCATTTCCAGAACTCTACCCTATGAAAGTGAAGCTTTCTGACAGCTCTGAATCTTCAGTTAACCTTTTTTAATATAATTTTATTTTTGCATGTCTCTGCACTCCATAAAAACAAAGGAAATGCCAAAATATCATGACAAGAGCTGCATTTTTTTGGTATTTCTGGCCCAGCTGACAGAAAGAAGGATTGTATGCAGTGCTCTTGCAGCTGGTTGGTCCCAAGATATTAGAGAGACAAGGCGGGTGAGGTAATATCTTTTATTGGCCCAACTTCTGTTGGTGAGAAAAACAAACTTTCAAGTTTACACAGAGCTCCTCTTCAGGCAGATGACCCGAAGAGCTCTGTGTAAGTTTGAAAGCTTGTCTCTCTCACAACAGAAGTTGGGCCAATAAAAGGTATTACCTCACCCACTTTGTCTCTAGAAAGAAGGATTGAAAGCCTCACAAACAGACTATTCTGGCACCATTTCCAGCCGATTGTTGCAGCCTAACTGGTCCAGCTAAGCGTTTAGGAGCTAGATTCTACTACCTTACATTATGGTGAATAGTACCTACTGACTTACATTGACGTCAGTGGGGCCAGGGTTTCACCCATAGTCCTTAAGGGGCCTGATTCTTCGACCCCTATTCATGTGGAGTAATATCTGGCTCCCTGAGTAGTCCCAAAGACATCAAGATGACTCAGCCTGTACGATGCTGCTCATTGTGAGTAGGAATATCAGAGTCAGACACCTACTAAGCATTCAAACTTTATCGGTTGCTTATCCAAACTGGACCAGGGCTGGATTTTGCCACCTACCTCACAGTGACTGGGACTGCAAGTGGAGTAAGGTATTACACACTGTGCGTAAGGGTGGCAGGACAAGACACCAATGACCAGATGCAAAGCCCATTGAACTTAATTGATAGCACACCACTTTGAAAAGTATTTTTGCTCACATAGGGCCTGCTCCAAAGTCTACTGACTGCAGTGAGTCTGTCTCTATGATGGTGTCATGGCTGCAGTGTGCTGCACCAAGAGGCAGATCATAGATGTATGGCTGGGGACCTAAGCTTTCCTAGGGATTCTAGTTTTGAGTGCCTCAGTTTCTGTTGGTACCACTTTGAACACCATATTCAGTCTAAACTTGAAGACCACAAGAGATGGAGAATCCACCACTTCCTTTGGAAGTTTGTTCCAACAGCTAATCACTCTCACTGTAAAAAAAATAAAAAATTGTGCCTTATTTCTAACTTGAATCTATCTGGCTTTAACTTCCAGCCATTGGTTCTTGCTATGCCTAGCTCTGCTAGGTTAAAGAAACCTTCAGTGCCCGATATTTTCTCCTCATAAGAAAGTTATTAGCAAAGGACACTCTCTTAAACACCCACATTTGAATCACTTACAGATTAATTCAGCATTCCTTACAAATGTTGCCCCAGTGAAGTCAGGGAGACAACTCACCTGAGTAATGGCCTGTAGATTGCATTGGGTTTGATTAGAAGCATTGGCATCTACTGTAAGTTAGCATAGGTATTTAGGGCCTGACTCAACAACTGAAATAAAAGACTTTCCAGTCAGTTAAGTGGACCCTGGATCTGGCCCCTAGTTAATATCTATGATAGTCATTTTTGGCCCAGATTGACCCCCGTTTCTCTATGGGAGTGTAAGGGGGGCAGGAAGAAAGTGTCAGTGGCTTCCTCCCTGATTTCTATTGTGTCCCTGAACAATAGGGACGCAGTTGTACACTCAACAGAGAATGGGAACAGCTGGGGCCATGGTGTTACCTCCTGCACCAAGCATTGGCAACCAGAGATGGGGAAGCTGCATGCTCTGAAGAAATAGAAGGAACCATGGTCACCCATTCTCGCAGAGCTCCATGAGGAATTCTCTCTCCCTAAGTGGTACAGAGTTTCACTTCACCCCAACATGGAGCTGAGCCTAAATGGCACAACTGAGCCCAGAGGGAGTGACTCTCACGTTAGCTACGGAATCCCCGTTAGGTCAGCCAGCAGCGAAAGGGAGGAGGAAAAACTTGGACAGGGAAAAAAGCCATGTGCATATGTCCTGGCTCCAAACCTCTCCCAGTTGAACACTACGGCTTTATTTCTTTCAGGTAAGAAGGATAAAAATCTGTTAATAATTTAGTTTGAGAGCCCCATCTTTGAGGATTCGTTTATATGCCAGTAATGGAAGAATTCATAACAAACAGATTTTACATTTCTTTTATGTGAATATCATGTCAACGTTTTTGTATTTTTAAATGTTCCATCCTAATTGAGGATAAGTTTATAGAAAAGTAAAGTGTTACCTACAATTACCAAGGGACAGATTTGTGGTGAAATCATACCTCAGGAAGAAATACAAATTAGTTCATTCTAGCTTGGCTTGCATAGAAATTATGCTAACTATTAAAATATGAATGCATGAAAATGTTATAAAGCTCAGATCTTATCAGAGGTCAAGTTCAGAGGGACAGAACGCAACTGGAAGAACTATCATAGTGTTTATTATAGACTCCATAGCCTGTAGTACATCCTTATATTTTATAAATAAATCATGCAGGAAGATAGAACCTACAGAATAACAGAGAAAAATGTAATATGGAACCAATCTAATTTTATCTTTAACATTTCTCATCTTATCTGGCTATAACATGGTTCTTATTAAATGTTAGCAATACCATGACTTGTCTGAGCCAATTGCAGAACGAGTGCTGGCAGTCACACACTTTTCTGAAGCACGGTAGCTAATGAATGAGAACTTCCTTTTTTTAAGTCATCATTTATGATACTATAGGCCTCATTCTCCTCTCACAAACACACTGTAAACCAGGAGTAACTCCCTTGAAGTTAAGTGAGTTACACTAGTGTAAAACTGGTGGGAGAGGAGAATCAAGCCCAATATGCCTCTTTGTGATCAGAAAGATGAAAGCAAATGGTTTACCATATAGTATTTTAGCACTGGGCATATGGGAATTACATGGAATCAAGATTATCTGGTCAGATTTCTTAAGACATATGCTAAGGGCCAAAATGACTTCTGTGGGGTCCCTGTGTAGGCAGAATGTGGCCATTACTTTCTGAAGACATCATTTGTGACTAACTCAGGCCCAAAGTCAATAGGACTTAGGTACATGGCCTTAGACTGCAAATGCTGGATTGCTACATTTTTAAAGATCCACCTAGTAGCATTAGTAACATAAAATTAATTTGCCATTTAAGATTTAACTAAGGTGACCCCGATTACATAGTATCTCAGCACCTCATAGTCTTTAATGTATTTATCTTCACAACAACATTGTGAGGCTGGAAAGTGCTATTATCCCTACTTTACAGATGAAGAACTCAGGTATAGAGAGACTAAGGGTACGTCCAGACTACCCGCCATATCGGCGGGTAGCGATCGATTTATCGGGAATCGATATATCGCGTCTCGTTAAGACGCGATATATCAATCCCCAAACGCGCTCCCCGTCGACTCCGGAACTCCACCGGAGCGAGCAGCGGTAGCGGAGTCGACAGGGGAGCCGCGGCCATCGATCCCGCGCCGTGAGGACAGGAGGTAAGTCGGAATAAGATATGTCGACTTCAGCTACAGTATTCCCGTAGCTAAAGTTGCGTATCTTACATCGACACCCCCCCCTCCCCGAGTGTAGACCAGGCCTAAGTGACTTGCTCAAGGTCACACAGGAAGTCTGTGGCACCAGGAAATTGAACCCTCATCTCCCAGGGTAGTATTGCAGTATCCTTCATCTTTGCATTAAGTACCTGAGATGGGATTCAGTAAGGTGAGCTTCACTCTTTCAGTTGTCAAGGCTTAACATTAAATGTTAATAACCCTCTATATACCCAGCAATGTGATAGCAAGGAAAAAATGCAGAATTGTCTTTATATTATTTTTAGTTTTCCTGGCTATCGGTAAAGTAAAATCTGAGAGGCTTTCAGATTAACATCTGACCCACAGCTTGAGATTCAGTTTTTCAAAGCTCTTACAAGCGTGGTAGTCAAGCTTTTCCAGTAATGACTTCCTCCATTAATTTAATGGAGTAGTTTATAAGTGACACTATATACACTATAAAGGGCAAATTGCACAGCTGAGTCACCACTGGTAATACTTACCCCCATTCTACCCTCTGTAAATATATTATATAGGGTCCGGAGAACTGAATTAATTGTAGCTAATGAACATGTGGTTTGCTTTTGTGTTACTTATTGGGATTTCTATCACCAAACTGCTTAGGGTGATAGTTTATTTAATTTATTTTCAATGTTATAAAACTGCTTGCATCATAATATCTCAGGACACATGTAAAGCATACTTGGTTTCTGTTGCTTTTGAATAAAGACAGTTTACCAATGATTAAATTACTTACAATATGCCATATTCATCGTGGGTTGGACTCAGTTGAAAAGTTATTACACAGAATTAATAGATCAAATGCATTATAGTATGCTTTATATCCACCACTCTAATACTGACAATGTGTATTATATGACTAATATGTAATTATTTGGAATAAAACTTTACTTGAACACTAAAATTAAAAATAAACTATACATTCTTCATTCCAACAGTACTATTCATTTCAGTTTATGTATGCTGTTTTATCAATAAAGGCACATTTCATATCCTGTACAGAGGCATGGAAGATATTATGTCAAATTCCAATAAAGAGTCACTGTTAATGCCATCACAGGTAGATGAGTAATACAAGAGATGCTTAAATTGCTAATATAAATGAAAAACAATACGTGGTGCCTTGATTCAATTATGGCAAGTGCCTTAGAAATGCACATGATATTACTAAGTGCCCCTTACATTATTAATATTGCCATTGCACAATACCATTTTAGCACAACGTATTTTCCAATAGATCTAAAGCCTAATTTCCACTTTATATGCATGTCTAATTCTGGATAACAAAGTGAGAATTGCACTTGTCTATCAAGAAGATAATACATTAATATTAATAATAATAATAATATATTTACGTATATAGCTCCTTTCAACTTACCATCTCCTCACCTTTACACAGCTTGGTAATGATCTCCACCATTTTACAGATGAGGTCATCAAAGCATAGCGGGGATATAGTCCAAAGAATGCTCTTTTTGCTGTTTCTGGATGGGCCATTATTTTCCAAGATTGGGATTTATGTTTTCATTTTGATTTAATAACAGTGTTTTTTATGACAATTGGTCACTTGGCAGCTCTCTCTGTGTTCAGTCAAATCCTGCGAACCCACAGAACTGAATGAAGCTTTAAGATTTTTAAATTTTTAATTCTAACTGAAGGAGCTGAGCTTAACAAGCCCTAATTGTAAAGACAACAGGATTTGAAATTATACCAGATGTTCATTTGAGTCACACTTTATCTTAAGGTTACATTTATAAATAGTTTATAAAGGTTGAATAATAGATTAATAGATGTTTTAGTAATTGGTTAAGCAATTGTTATAGAGTGCAATAGCTCAATAGGTTACTTACCATCATGGCTTATAATGATCTCTAAACCATGTGCTTATACCCATCTGTAATACATATTACTCATGTATGTATCTACTAATAACATCTATTAATCATTTCTTAACATTTTTATAAACAATGTATAAATGTATCTTTAATGCAAAATATGACCTTGCTTTGGTATGAACTTGTGTTTTAAATATTAGGACCTGATTTTTTTCTCATTTATACTGGTATAAATCTGACTTCTTCTGTTGAAGTCAGTGGAGTTTTATTGGTTGTACAGCAGCATGAGATTAGAATCTAGCCTTATATTTTAACAAGTATAATTTGCACCAGAAGTGCTCACACCACCGCATGTTTATAAAGTTTTGGTCATACTATCAAGGAACAGAACACTAGCATGTGACTTATGAGGTAGCCAATCCTATATAATGTAAATAACGAACAGTCAATAGTTAAAGGCAGAGTGGAAGTGAACAATCAGGCCATTTGTTAAAATATATTTACATAAAGTGTTCAAATGATTATGAATAAAAAATGTATAAGAAGCGAGAAAAGAAAAACAGGTAAATGTGTTTAATAATTTGTTCAATATGAATAGCTTGCCCACTTTCCTAATCTAGTTTTGTGAGCAAGGTAGAATATAATGTGAATTCACATTATATTCTACCTTGCTCACAAAACTAAATTAGGAAAAATGGGACTCAAAAGTATTCATCTTGCGATTGCTCTTTTTAACTGTTGTTTTTAACTATTTAACATGAATAGATAATATTTAACAGAATCATAGGAATTAGAGACAGGAGAGATATATAGAACATACATTTCTACTGTATTTTAGCCATTTTTAAAAAAGAGATATACAGAATGCAACTTTAAAAAGCTGTTTAAATTCAGTTTGACTATGAAACAGCTTTTAAAACTGGTGTGACATGGTCATTGTCACTTTAGTGTCTGAAATATTAAAGAAAAAGACCAACTAGATGACTGAATAAACTTTCATCTAGATGTCCATAAAGATGTAACTGAACCTGTCTCAAACACAGACCCTCAGTAAACAATATGGCAATCTTAATAGTGGCGCAGAGTCAGAGCAGTTATCTGCAAGTGATCAGAAAGAGTCCAAGACACTGCTGGTGACTGATTTTCAAAGTGGAGTGAATTCTATAGTTGATATGTTTCCCCACTGCTTTGAATTACTGAGGTAAAATGAAAGCTGTATTTTCCCTAAAAAGAGGAACCTCATAGTAAGTATCTGACATGGTGGATGTCTTTTAGAAGTTCCACTGGACAGAACTGCCACCTGATAATGTCCTTGTAAATCTGGCTAGGAAAGATACATTCATCGTCACATTGAGCCAACTGGCTTGGAAAATGTTTCTAGTGAATTTGTCATTCAGCTCAGATAGACTGGTGCAACCTTTCATGTAGCTTTCTCATGCTCAATTTGATACTACAACTCTTGTTCACGAAAGCAGGCTTTGCTCACAGGAATAGTCCCATTAAAAACAATGGGAGTTGAGTGCACAAAATCTATTGCAGAATTTGACCCTTTCTTTCTCTCTGTTTCACATCCCATCTCCTCCCTACATTGCTTGAAAGTTGTGTAACTGAGGCTTAAGTTAGTTAGCAGTAAGACTGGTTTATGGAATGGTGCTAGACGGAGACTCTAGAGACCTGGATCTAGATCCACAAAAGGACTAAGGAGCCTAATTGCCATTTTGGGGGCCTAAATTCAACATTAAGTGCCACTGAGATCCATAAAAGCCCTGCTTAGCTGCCACCTACCCCTGTAAGCACCTGCAGTCCCCAAGGCACCTTCATTTCTGCCAATGAGCATGAGCACAGCCACCTCAGCCTAGGCCCATTGGCGCCACTCACACCTAAGGCCCAGTTTGATTCTCAAACAAGTCCTGCTTATCTTGCCTGTCTGAGCATGCCTACTCCGATTCATTGGGCATGTTCAACACACCCCTCAATTCACTCAAAATGGCAAAGGAGATGAGACAGCAGGGGACCACCTTATAATTGTTAGATTAGCACCAATCCAGGATATGGGAGTTCAATTGCCCACGCTAACTCACATCAATAAGGGATTTGAGCTCAGGTTTCCCCTCCGTCAGGTAAGTGCCCTAACCACCGGACTACAGAGTCATTCTCACATGCCTGCTGGCCCACTACATATTTAGTTATTTATACCCAATGAACAGCTTCAACGGAGAGACTGAGGGAACCTGTACCAGAATATCCCACAGTCCACTGGTTAAGGCACTCACCTCAGCGGCTGAAGATCCAAGTTCAGATTCCTACTCCACATCAGGCAGAGGGGGGATTTCAACCTGTCTCCCACATCCATTCTGAGTGTCCACTGGGCTAAAAATTATAAGGGACCCTCTTCATTCCCCCTCCCTTTCCCCAGTGTTTCTTGCAGAAATTGCTTAGGATCCTGACTGCAAGAGAGGGTTAACAGCTGAGAATCACAAGTGAAGATAGGCCCCTCCCTCTACCCTGGATTTAGGCATCTAACTCCTTGAGAGGGACAGGGCTTAGGACCCACACCTCTCCTTGGCATGTCCTACTGGCTAAGTTAGGCGGGTACCTGCTCAGCATGCTAGTTTTGTGCATCCCATTCTTAAGTGCCTAACTCTCCCCACACACTGTATAGGGAGCCTGGGCACCTAATTCTGGTGTCCAGCGGATGGTAAGGCACCTAAAAGTTAGGTGTGACAACACCTAAGTCCCTTTTTGGCTTTAGCCCCTAGGTTCTATTCCCGGCTGTGATGTGCTGTGTCATCTTAGGCAAGTCACGTCCCCGCTAAGTTTCTCCATTTATAAAATGGAGCTATGCTACTGATCTCATTTGTAAAGCATTTTGAAATCTACTGAGGAAAAACAAGATAAGAGCTAGATATTATCCTGTAGCTATTTTAATTTCAAATCACTAAGGGTCTTGTTTTGTCACACATCCACATTACAGATCTCTGAAATTATCTGTATCAATTTTCATAATGTATATTATAGTGCATAGCAATTATATATGTGAGAAGCCCCCATACTGAATGTTTGAGTCAGCAGCATTCTGCCACCTTCTAAAAACTGTGGATATGTAGGATTTAAAGTCTTGCATATTTGTAATGGAAATGTAACAAAACTGTGGATTTAGCAAAACAATTAACTTCTTCCTATGCTATTATCAGAAACAGGTGGATCTGCAGCTTAAATCTGTTAAATGTAAATTACTTCCAACCTTATCTAGAATTATATACCACAAATTTGCAGCAAACAGTACTTAGCCATCTGACTACTTGACTTTGCACAAATCCCTTCAGTTAAATCAGTAAATCAAAGATGTGCATGAAAAACCAGGCATCAAAAGACATCATATCAGTTTTGTTTCAGAATCCATAAGCCGGTGAATGAATTACACTCCTCATTGCACGTAGTGCTCTCATATGTCACCTAATACAGTATGGATAACAATCTACATTTCATATTCTTCATTTAATAATTAATCCAGATACGATTTAATGCAAGTTATGTGTATATGTGCACACATGCATGTGTGTAGATGAACAATTTCAAAAACGTCAAGTCAAACTGACATTCCACACAGACTGAAGTTTTTCATTTTTTGTTTTAGCAAGAAAAAATTCAGTTTCAGTTCAAAATGAAGTGAATTGTTTCAGAGGTGCTGGAACTAGGGATGCTGAGGGTGCTACCGCAGCCCCTGGCTTGAAGTGGATTCCATTATATGCAGGGTTTACAATTTGGTAATGTTGTCAATGGCTCTCAGCACCCCGACTCTGCAATTTGTTCCAGCAATTTGTTGCCACCAACCTCCCCCCCCCCACACACACATACATACATACAAAAATCAACTGTTTGCTCAGCCCTAACCAGAACTTCCATGGTTCCACCAGTCATTCTGAGAGCTTGCAATTGCTCTCAGTCCCATCATCATTCAGAATTCTTCCTGCCATAACCTTCCTAATTTTCCTACAAACCAGATGGGGGTGTTCTCATATTACTGTCAACCAGGTTTGGGTTCCATAGGATGCTGTGCCTACTGCATTATCCAAGGCAATGCTGAAAGTACTGAGGAAAAATCAGTAAGAGATAGAGTGCCTGCTCCTTTTACTCTAGGAATATTTTTTCCCCCATTTGGTCACATGCTAGTGGTGTCAGGGTCTAATCCTTTACTCTAGATAAGATACAATGAACAGCCCCTACTCAGATTTTCACTGCATTCGCTTTTTTTCTAAATCTTGTTCTTGAGTCTTTTTTAAAGCTTATTTTTATAAAAGCGATCTTTTGGACTGAGGTGTACCTGAACGCGTTCCTTTAATGTTCTTGCCAGACTTTCAACCACGCCCCTTTAGCACCATGTTTACTACACACTATGTTAAATAACTTTTATAAAGATGTGACCAACACTATTTCTCATTTCGTGAGCAATACCTAAGATGTCCTTTCAAGGAGCGAATGTATTTGAAAAATGTCTTTGTTCAAAGAGTGACAGTTTCTAAATGAAAACTGTGATTTGTTTGGGAAAAAAAAAAAAAAAGCTTTTTAATCACTCTTTTCCCCCCCAGCCTATGCATAACAACCATGTGAAAATGGTAGTGATAAATCTAAAGTCATTTCCAAAGACACTGGTTGCACAGAAAGTGGCCTGTTATTACTTGTTATGTCTGAGATCATCCAGGCAGTTTTTGCTTCTTGCTTTTGGTTAAGATTCCAATCAGCTCGTTTATTTTTTCATATTTATCATACAAGTAATTATAAAAAAGTCCAGACCTCTGAGCAGGCAGCCGTTTCCCAAACAACACAAATAAAAGACATCGTTGGGGGGATACTCAGTGAGTCTGGAACAATTTAGTTCCAATGAGCCTATTAAACTATTATGGGTTGTCTTTAAAATCTAGATGAAGAGCAAGTAATTTATTTTCTGCTGTGTATGCTTGTAATCAGTAATCCTCAGGTCAGTGCTTCTGCACATACTTCAGGTAAGGCTAGAGACTTAGTCTAACAAAATTCATGCATGTTAACTTTCAGAAGTTTTGATTAGTGCATTTCTTGGGAATTAGATCAGTTTGTACTCAGTTTTAGTGCTAAAGAAAATTAGCATATTGCTGGCAAGTCAAACTGATATAAATATTTAGAAGAGTGCTAGAGAATATTTAGGCTGCCACTGATTAGGTAATAACCAACTGGGGATGGAATTAAGTAGAGAACTATAAGGCCAGAAACAGAAGACTTGAACCTGTTTATGTATTAATCAGGAAGTGTTTGGCATTTTTTTTTAAACCAGCATGTGCTGTAGTTACAAGGACATCCCAATGCTATTCCTATTATTCTTCTTATTTTAGCTGCCCCATTTTGATTAAAGGATAAAGCAAGACAGCATGCAAATATATAAATGGCCTGATCCTTCAACTAAGGAGCTTCCAACCATTCCCCGTACTATTAGGACCCCAATAGTAGAGGAGCTGGAAGCATCTGCACCACCACCAGACACACTATCTCCCAGTGCATTGCTCTGACCCCTACCTTCACAGCCCCAGCCCTCAGTAAATTAGTCTGCTACCTCCCCACCCCACATATAGCCCCTCAAATGAATTAATCTGCCTAACCCCACAGATATCAGCATAACCAAACACACGTCTTTA
Organism: Terrapene triunguis; assembly: GCF_002925995.2. Classification (NCBI taxonomy): domain Eukaryota; kingdom Metazoa; phylum Chordata; order Testudines; family Emydidae; genus Terrapene; species Terrapene triunguis. The sequence continues at coordinate 16,642,640 of NW_020664419.1, forward strand.
GATACTAACGCTGCTCTCACTCACACTGCTCTCCTTAGCGCTGGGTTGCTTTCTTTTCCTCAGCAGCGTCACTCTCTGCCTAGTGCTGGGGGAACTTGAGGAGGTGTGGGCCAAACCCCAGGAGTTTGTTTCTTGCCAACCCTTCCCATCCCGGCTCCGGGAAGGGTGCAGCTAGGAGGCAGAGGAGTTGTTGCCAATAGGGCCAAGTGCTTCAGGAGCACGCCTGAGGCAGGAGGGAGATCTGCCTTCTTCATGTGTGGAAGAATCTCCTCAGCAAGTGGAGCCACTCTACTGGATTTTCAAGGAAGGACAGCCAATCACAGGGGTTTTCTCTGGAGGATCACAGGTTTTCCCTACAGACTTACAGGAGGGTCTGAAAACCTATAGTCTGTGGGGACCAGTTACAGGGCTGGTCTACACGGGGGGGGGGGTCGATGTAAGATACGCAACTTCAGCTACGGGAATAGCGTAGCTGAAGTTGATATATCTTATTTTGACTTACCTCAGGTCCTCACGGCGCGGGATCGACGGCCGTGGCTCCCCCGTGGGCAGGTCTACACTGGTGGGGGAATCGATCCAAGATACGCAACTTCAGCTACGCGAATAGCGTAGCTGAAGTCGAAGTATCTTGGATCGAATTAGCTGGGGTCCAGACGGCGCGGGATCAACGGCCGTGGCTCCCCCGTCGACTGCGCTACCGCCGCTCGCTCTGGTGGAGTTCCGGAGTCGACGGTGAGCACGTTCGGGGATCGATATATCGCATCTTAACGAGACGCGATATATCGATCCCGGATAAATCAATTGCTACCCGCCGATACGGCGGGTAGTGAAGACGTACCCCGTCACTCCGCTACCGCCGCTCGCCCTGGTGGAGTTCCAGAGTTGACGGGAGTGCATTCGGGGATCGATATATCGTGTCTAGACAGACGCGATATATCGATCCCCGATAGATCGATTACTACCTGCCGATTCGGCGGGTAGTCTGGATGTACCCATAGTGTTGGCAGCTCTGGGCCCCTTCACTCTGCACACAGTCCAGTCAGAGACTGTGATGTACTTGTGTCAATTTACACCAAGTGAGGATCTGGCCCTGATTTCTGGAGCCTTGCTAACCTGATTGAAGTAATTAAAAATGTGTGTGTATAGATAGATAGATAGATGTAGATAACTGAATGGATTTTCTGAATAAAATACCAGCTGTGGTATTCAAGGATTCTATAAAATTGTAACAGCCCTAAAACCACCCTTTCTTTAGAAGCACTTTCAGGCTTTTTAGCTTAAGGAAATGAGGCATATTCTGTTCTCAGCTACACCAGTGTATATGCATGTTCATTCCATTGAAGACAATGGAGTTATTCTTGATTAACACCGATATGACTTTAGCTGGTAACCTACAGAGCAACTTACCTATGTCTGACTCAGCATTAGTTTCTCTGATAGCCTGGCACAAAAATGGAAAATGTTGGGATATACACAAAAAGGAGAGGCTTTGCATTACTTCATAAAGCTGTGACTAGCATTCTTAAATTCCTTACTTCTTTGTGCTGGCAAGAGGTCTTGATTTAGCACTGAACTTCTAAGGTTGGTTTGTTTCAAACCGTTGCAAAAGCAGTTGGCTGTTCCGTGTAGTTTACCCTACAAAGCATGGGAAGGCCATTCATAAGTTAGCCATCTTACAAACTCAGGTCTCATCTCCTCTGCCTAGGTGCAAAAGATCTCAAGGCAGTTTTCATAAGAGTACTGGTCTGTCCAAATGTTGGCTCCTTCCCACGCAGTGTTTTGCAACGTGTTGTGTGTGAAGCATTTGGTTGCTACCCTCCCTTCCATGGGTGGCTGCATTTTAATAGTGCTGAACCTCAGCCTAGTAAAATCAAGAGCTGATTGGAATCTTCTGAGTTTCAAAAATTTTAATTAAAACTCTCATTGAAAGTTCAATTTTCAGCAAATAATCATCATCATGGCAAATCCCAATGGGACGTGGTCTACTTGCACATTTGAGCACCCCCTTGATTGATGTCTGGCAAGGTGGTCCGATTGTATAGTCAGTTTATGTCCATCAGTGGCAATCTTGTCCCATCGTCAAAGCTTTTGGTGCCATGTGATCACTGGACACGTAGCAGCATTCCTTGGTACATGTACTCTGGAATTTGTTGGTCTTCCATTCTTACAATATGTCAATATCAAGAAAGATGCTGAAACTGAACCAGTGCTGATGAAGGCAGTTGCTGGGTTTGGCTTTGAATATCGTTGGTTCTGACCTTGTCCTGTCACCTGATATGGAGTAGCTGTTGGAGACTCCTTCCTTCCAAAAATGATATATTTAAACCATTTCTAGTGGGACCCTATCCTAGGTAAACTGTACCTACCTCTAACAGAGAGCAGAGGGTTATCTCTTTATCTTCTATTTTGGAGAAACATGTATGGTTTGTCAAGACAGTTGTATTAAATTGAATTCATATCCATGTACCATATAGTTTTTGAAATTCTTTTGTAATCATGTAGGCAAAAGGCACTATATTTTTACATAATTATGTCTGTGGGATTTGTAAGGTGACCTCAGCACTAAAGAGAGAGAGATTCTGTTTCTCCTGTTTCATAATCAAAAGTACTGTGAACTGTCTTAAGTTCCCACTGTGGGGCCACTATCCCCAATGAGATTACCCAGGTGAAACCAGGGACATAATGTGAAGATAATGAGGTTGCACAGGTGTAGCTGAGGGAAAAGCATATAGATAATGGGGTTGTACAAGTGTAGCCAAGTGCAGAATTTGAAGAATATGGTGTTGCACAGGTCTTAATGAGAGAAGTTTGAGGGCAACAGGATTACACAGCTGTAACTGAGGGCAGAATTCTGCCCGCAGATTCTTTATTGTTTATGATGCACAAGCAGGAAAGAGCACAGAGTGACAATTGAGATCCTAGAGTAAGTGTGCAGGACTGGCAGTGAGAGGAAACAGCATTTTAGTTTTAACTTGGGCAAATCTGATCTGGAGTCACTGATGATCTCTCACGATGTCAGAGAAAAATGAAATTTTGAAGGACTACCTTCTGTTTGAAAATCACATTTCTGTCTGAAAATGTATTTCTATTATGATTACAAAAAACATCTGTGATCACTCTGACTGAATTTTTTTTTTTTAATGAAGTTTGTTTACTTTGTGCATTTGACAGCGCTTTATATCTAGTTGACTTCTCTGTTTCCAACATAGGAGTGAGATTTAGGAACCTTCTTTATCAACAGGATCCATCTCCTCATAATCTTCTCTCTCTCTCTCTCTCTCTCTCTGATATAAAAATAGTGACGTTTAAAATCTTTTGTACATCAAAAACTCCAAATGACAAACAGAATATAAATGGTTCCATGACCCTGCTAACCTACTTAATCTGACATCTGTTGTTATTGCCTCTGCTGATGCTGAAAGGAAATTGCTTCTTTCTTTTCCTCTGCAAACATTTGTTACATCTTGGGTCAGGCCAGTTGTTCAAAGTCCACATAAAGAGGAAGCCTAATTTTATGGCCTGAGACATTGAACTTACAATGCAAGTAATGTCTAAATGCTATTCCTTTTTGTTTGGGCTGGGAATTTTGAAGGGTGAGCTAGGGAGCACAGCATGCTGAAATCGGATCCTGTACCCAGTGAATGCAGTGGTATACTGGAGACAGCATGCATGGGGAGAAACAATGATGCCTATGCTGAAACTTCATAGTAATAGTTGGTACTGGGAGGGTGTTAACTTTGTTAACAAACGTAATCACAGCAACAGTGTCTGTTGCTACTTTGGACTCTGACATGATGACCACTCAGTGCAAGACAATAAACAGTAATCAGAGCTGTCAGACAATAAAGATTGTTTGCTGCTTCGAAATACCCATCTTGTATATTGCCTCTTCCTATGATACAACATGCACAGTTGTATTCAGTAGTACAGGTAGGTGTGGAATTATTAGCCAGATAGTGTCATTATTATAATCTGTGATAGTCTGTTCCTCAAGAAACACATTCAACTACCTTTTCATTTTCCTGGGTGGAGCCTAGCACTGTGGTGATAGTTGTAACTATTAATTCAAGGCCTGATTTTCCAAGGTATTTAGGTACTGATAGATGTAGAGAAGCACACAGAGGGATTTTCAAAAGTGTCTAAGCAAATAACTAACTTAGAGGGAAGAGTTTATATATATATATATATATATATATATATATATATATAAACCCAACCTACTTGGTATTTTGAAAACCTCAATAGGTGCTTATCTGTATCTGAAGTTTCTGAGAACCTTTGAAAATTGAGCCCTCGATCCTTCTTACTTTATATATTTAACATTGCTAAATGTGTATAACCTGAAGAAGAGCTCTGTGCAAACTTAAAAGTTTGTCTATTTCACCAACAGAAGTTGGTCCAATAAAAGATATTACCTCACCCGCCTCGTCTCTCTAACCTCATGTAAGTGGCCTGGATCAAATCACTTTGAATCCAATCATTCTTTTGGTGCTGACTAGACATTCCAGTTTCATGCCCACTGCGTATTTTAATACTTGCTTCCATGTTCTTTTCTCAAGTTATTTATGAATTGTGTGTCTCAGATTGTCTTACAAAAATTCCCACAGTACTTCATTTTCTGCCTTCCACTCCATCTATAGATTGTTTTTTCCATGTGTGTGTATACATACATACTTAAAATAACTGTGTGCAGAGAAGCACTTATATGTGATAACCTGTATCTCAGCTATAGACATTATACCTTTGTGCATTTAGTGGCCTTTGTTCTCAAAATATCATATGTTACAAGTATTAGTATCATTACTTTATAACTGGGTCACTTACACTAAACTAGCACTACTATGTTGTAGTTATATAGCACATCTCAGTGCTGTAGTATTACAAATACTACTCAGTTCTCACTGCAATACATCTACATCTGGGGTGGAACATGTGAGTCATTCTGCCCCAATAATCACTATACCACATTTTGAGACGTGGAAGCAAAGACTAATGTAGCCACTTGAAACCAGAGTGGGAATTTTAGGCACCTGCAGGAAGAATACATTTACCTAAGTTGGAATTTGGTGGAAACAATAGGGTTAACACCCCTGTTCTGGCTAATGGTCTTACTGTGACAATGCCGAGCCTCTACATCCCAAGTCAATAGGAGTTGCAAGAATGCTCTTCACTCTTCAAATCTGGCCCTAAATATGCTACTGAGTGCTTACAACAAATAGACAGTTTTATTTCTCCTCCAAAAGATGGCACTTTTTACAGCACAATAGCTATCAGCATCATGTTGGGGCATGTGTAATAACTTGGAGGGAAATGTATTTAATTACCAGTTCAGCTTGTTGAAGAAAACAAACTTATTATTCCTCATTTGCAGAGCTCCTGCACTTTGGCTGTACGATTCCATATCCCCGGGTGCATTAGGCTACAGTTGCACACGGAAACAACCCTCTTAAGGCTACGCAGTGAAGGGCAATAAAAGGGATCCTCTTACAAACTTTATATTTTGCTCTGGAAAAAGGAGACAATTTTCAGGTCAGACATATTGCAACATAAAACATTAGGCTGGCATTTACACCTCCTCTTTTGAGCCAAATGCCAGGCAAACAGGGAATCCAGCAACACTCTCTGTAGCCTACAGATTAGTGGATGTAGCAAGTCACACTGTATCCTATAACAGTCCCCATTAAACTGACGTTTAAAGAACCATAGCTGTATACTGGCAAACTTTTAAACCAATACATTTTATCCCATGTAGGGATGCACTTCAGCGGTTCTATTGGTTTTCAAAGTTGGATTTAGGTGTAGTATTTCAGTGAGGATGAGGCAGGCTTTAGAATAACTTATTTAACTAACAGTAGAAGCAACATTTAAAGTGAACGCTGGACTGCTGCTGCTGTAATCTACCCTGGCTGTACTCTCTGTCTTTGTAAATGCAACTGATTCCTGTCTCTGTCTGAGAGAGAGTCTGAGAAAGAACAGGACTTCTGGCACTGTGTAGTGTCCTGCAGAATGGGTGGCAACCTTAATCGTCCTGCTGGAGCTTAAACCTGTATAGCACATTAGGTTTGCACATCATGGCAAATGTTAGGGCACAAGGCCTAGAAGACACCACTGGATGTGAGTTCAGAGTGTTCAAATGCAGAAGACATGATACTGGGTTAATGTGGTTCAGGGACCATTATATTTCTTGTGCTGCCATTTTTGTGTTGAGATGCAAGTGCCCTACAGAGGGGATGCACTCATGGTCTGGTCTCTCAGAGAGACCTTACTTTTGTTCTTTCTGAGTTTGTTCTCATAACGTAAAACACAGAGTGGGTACATGTTTGCTTTCCATTTCTTGTAACATAAAACACAGCATGGGTTCATGTTTGCTATGTCCCCTCTCACTGTTTGGTCTCCATCTCCTTCAGCACCTGTTTGTCCTACTCCTACAAAGCTCCATGTACAGAGCCCTTGGCAGAGGCTCACCGTTCCCATGCTCTGTGTATGGAATGTTTTGACTCATTATCAGATCCCATCTGTTCACTTTGGTTTCAAAGGAACCCAGGGAAGAGAGAGATTGGAGTGAAGCACTTTAAACTTTGGTAAGTCACTGGTTTCATAATAAGCTATAGCAAGACAGGTTTATTTAAACAAGTGCCCTTGATGTGCATACGGCTTAAGACGTGAGTGAAAAGGCATGTTCCCTACTCCTAGGAGCATACAGTATATATGGTCACAATATAGATGAAAAGGAAAGAGGTACAATCTAAAAGTAAAGTGGTAAAATAGTGCATTTGGCGCACTTCTGGTTAGTCCCAATGTTTACACTCTTTAAATTGTAGTGTGATTTCCATTAAAGGAATATGAGAAATGGCAGGAGAGGGAGAGCAAGGTTGGATGGTTAATGGTGGATTGCAATCCAAAGTTTGAGCAGAGCCTTAAAGGAGAGGACTGCTGTTGTCTGGGGTACTGGCTGCAAGCATTTGGAGCTACAGGTTTCTTCAACCTAGTCAAAGAGACAAAACAATTATTCATTTACACACATGCAGACTCCTGGCCCCATGTTAGAACATTTATTCATAGCATGTCTCGGTTGAGCATTCAGAGCTGTCTCAAAACTCCGTAACTCAGTCTGGAGTGGATCCCCTATTATCAGAAGAAATAGGGGGAGAAAAAAGCATGCAGCTCTGGTTGTCTGGTATCCTCATCCTTTTTTAGTGAATCTAGCTGTAATTGTCTCTCACTCTCCCGCTCGGAGGGAGGCCACTGAGGCTAGCCCTGTCTGGCCAGGACCTGAGTCTGCAAGACAGCCAAGAACCCACAATAGGGCTGGGCGATTAATAGTCCCTGTCAGGCTTTAGCTTGGGTTTGGGTGGTTCAAGCAGTCAGCCCTTAAACAGAGTCTATCCGGGCTGGCTTTGGCCTGGGCGGAGCTCAGGCAACCAACAAACAAAACAGTCTCTAGATGAGCTGGGCCTGGGCTTGAGAAGGCTCAGGCGGCCCGCAAGCAAAACCGTCTCAGGCCTGGCTTCAGCCAGCAAACAAACAGTCTTTCAGGTGAACTGGATCCCGGTCTTGGAGAGGCTCAGGTTGCCAGCAAGCAACAGTCTCATGGCTGGCGTTAGCCTGAGCAGGGCTCAGGCAGCCAGCAAACAAACAGTCTTTCAGGACTGGTAAGTGAGGCTCCTCTTCAGAGCTAGAGCTTCGCTGAACAGTGTAGGCGTCAGCTACCCCAGGGTGGGGTGCAGGGGGACGCGGGCCCACTCTACTCCACCACATCCCAGCCCAGGGCCCTGGCTCTGCAGCCGGCTGCTCCGTGGCTGCTCCTGGGCTACTTCCTGCCTCCCCGAGGTTTGGTACCTGCAGCCTCCAGGCCTCTTCCGGCTCCTCGGGGTATACGGCAGCAGGCAGTCCGGGCCAGTCCTCGTCGGCATATGGGAATCGGGAACAGCCAGGTGTAGGCTCCTCTCAGAGACGCAGCAGAGCATCCCTCTTCTCCAAAGCCTCTTCCCCAACTGTGCTGCAGAGCCGACCTTTTATACTTCCAGCCACGCCCCAGTACTTCTGGCGAGGGGGGCGGGGTGATCTAGGCTCTGCCCTCCAAGGAGTGTGTAATGGTCCCTTGCTCTCCCGCTCAGAGGGAGGCTACTTGGCCTCACTACACTAGCCAATCTATTTTAATTTGATACCACTTCAGCAAACCCCATGCAGAGAAGAAGGGGTAGAAGGGGACAAATTATGTTGGAAAAAAAACTGTTGCCAGATTATTTACTGATTATTTTTTTCTTCAGAAGGGACCATTATCCAGTCTGACCTCCTGCATTACACAGGCCACAGGCTTTACCTGAATTAATTTCTGTTTCTTCACTGTAAATTAGAATTTCATTACAGACAGAATTGCAATTTTCACATTACAATACATTGACCCAAAACTGAATTTTGATTGTATTTCATTATAAACTGGACATGAGAAGCATAAATCTGGATTTCACGTTCCCTCCTTTTAATGCTCCTTTAATCCCAGGGTGCATTCATCCAAACTCCCAGAATCACACTGGATCACACAACTTCACCACAGCCCCAGATATTTTTAAGGTAGCAATAGTAGACATATTCAATATCACATGCTGAACTTCATGAGTTCACAGTGGAGATTGTGTGTTTGAGTGTGGTAAGAATCATGCCACCCTGTTATCTTCACTCCACCCTGTTATCTTCACTAATAGATTGCTTATATGATGGATCACAGCATTTTCAAATGCCCAGATCATTTTTCTGTTGTATTATTTTATCTCTGAATCATTAAGGTTGGTCATTCAGAGGCTGAGTTCAGACCTAAGCCCATACTCACGCCATAATCAGGTAAGACTCCAATGAAAGTCCACACTTTATCTAAAGAGTGAATACAGACTTCATGATTGTGCCTACTGTGTATAAAATACATTGCTGAGGGAAAAAAACATGAGCAACAGAGTACAAAGGCAAAAGAACTAGTCACTCATATTAACCTCAACCAAAGGTAACATGCTAATCGACTGAGACATAAAAGATAATACAATGAATATTGTGGATCTTGGTTTATGCCCATAAATATTTGTTTGGTCAGATTATAGTCAGCTAAATCATACATTGTCTGTTTATCCAAAAATATCTGCTTACGTACATCAATTAAAAAAATAATCCAAGTTCTAATATCTGGTATATTCTCTTGATGAAACAATATATCTTCAGGACAATTATTTCCCATTTACCTAATTACTATCCTTTGATGGGCTTTAAAATCCTGCCAATTACCTTAGGTAACTATAGTCTTGATTCTGTAACCCTTTCTGTGCTGATGAGCACTTACTTACATGAGTAGTTCCGTTGATTTAAATAAATCTGTTATGTGTTCCACAGCATAATTAAGAGCTAATAATTTGGCCTTATATAAGCATCTGCAGATAACCTCAGTATTTGAAGTATATGAAGTATTTCCTATGGCAAGTATAGAGAAATTCAAGGGAACATTGTAGGTACTGAAGACACCTGCTTTTGGTAAAACTGGCCCATTTTTAAGGGCTACCAGTATTACCACCTCTGCCAGTCATCATTGTAGCATTCTCCATACAGTCAGGATCTATGCATGTTTATCTTTTGCAAAGGCTTGAGAATGCCAAATTCACTTCCAAACCCATGTCTCTTGTGCAACAGCAGAGCAGTATGATGCTGCCAGCGCCATGCCTGTGGGCCAGCTGACTTGTTTGAACAAAAAACTCACCTGAAACTTGAGCATTTTGTAATGCTGAGATCTGAATTTACTATGTGCAAATGCACATAGGTCCACTGAAACTGGGGAAGCTGTGCCCATTTCCACCCGCTAAGGAACTGGCCCACATTCTTTAGCTTACTTCCTTTAAGCAGTAGCGGTGAGATTTCTCAACAGGCAGTGATAGAATAGTCTGGCACATATTTTTTTCCCCATGAATCGCAATCCTAAATTAAAATTGCACAATAATAGCATGTGCACCTAAACTTAGGTACTAGGGTGAGCAATGGTCTAGAAATAGCTAAGAACTGAGATTAGACAGATAAGCAAATTCTGTAAATTGTACATTGCTGAGCAGGGTGTTCCACAACTAGCACACCATGTTCTGTTAGCCCAGAAGACCAGGTTGTCTCATACTGAGAGAGAGATTGATAAAATAAATTTTGGATTTTAAATAGAGGTGATTTATGCAGCAGTATTATTTAAAAGGTTCCATTTGAGTAGATGGGATTGTCTGCGAGCATTCAATAATAAAGGCTTTGAATTTATTTTGACACTAATGGTTAAAAGGGAAGGATGTTTCATTAATCATCATGTTTATCTGGTTGCATTTAAAAATCTATAACGCTATACAAAGTTTCTTTTATTTCTCTGACCTTTTCAGAGGCTGTGGTAATAAGTAGATGTGGGCTAGCTTAGAGTTACGGTACTGAATTCCTCTAGAGCAAGGGACTGCTAGCATGGATTTGCAATCTATCTGGTACTGATGTTAAGCCAGATCACCCTCCTGGCTCACAGGAGTTGACTGAGATGGGGAGGAAAACTCTTAAGTTTTCACCTTGAAATTTTCCTAGTATCATCCCATGAAAAAAATCCTTCTGGGTGGAATAAACATGGAGGGATATCTCTATGGGGCTGCGTGTATAACATGTAGATGGAAATTGCTCTGCATACATATTCTCTGTACTTGTGTAACCAAAAATCACCACCACCACAAAAGATGCATTGATGAAAATGTGTGCTGGAAGTTTATTTTCCTGAGACAAGGAAACTGAAGAATCGGTGTGAATGATATTTTAATTAGAACCACTGACACAATGGGCCTTACTCTTTACAGCCATGCACCACATGTACTTATTACACTTGTGCAAAGGGAGTGTTAAAATCTGATTTGGCCATGTTTTGCATCCACTTTGCACAGGCATCACTACAGGAAGTGATAACTTTAGTAGATTTGCTGTCAGCATCATTTGTGTAACAGTTAAAGAAGCGAATTAGCATATCTAGACTTCAAATGGGTGCAAATGGTGCAAGAACTAATGTGTATTTTGATACCACACCAGGGAAATCAACATTCTTCACAAGCTGGAAATTGAAGCAGGCAAGCTATTCAGAATGAAAAATGTATTCAATAAATTATCTGTCCATGGATCGTTTGTGAATAGACATTGATTTTTATGAATTTCCTCATTATTCAGAGCTATTCATTTTTTATGTAAAAACATTTTAGCCTATAGATTGCTTGCCAATCATTTGCTAAGACTCTTGCTTTTAGTATTCACCATTCATAATTCACTACTTGTGCTTTGTGATTGGTTATCTAAGTCAAATGGTATTGTTTCTGCTCTTTGATTGGCTGACTGTAGCTCTTGTAAAGAGTCGAAGAGGCCCAGTAAGTAACAGGCTGCTTCAGGATGGTTGAGCAAACACTTCTGTCAGAAACACATAGTGTCACAAATGTTCATGAGACTTTTGCTTTAAAAGTATAAGAATTGTTCTTCTGAATGTTTGCAGGAAGCAGCCAAAAGGGAATGCAAAAAACCTTGATTATTCCATGATGTTATTGGATGAATAGTAGTGGAGACTCTTTTTTGCAGTAAACACATAGATTCTGTTGTAACCAGGTTTTCCAGACTCAGGTCTCTTCTTGCTCTGAAGATATGCCTCTTACAAATACCATATGCTGCATCTCTGAGACACTGACAGAGACCAAATAGATTTGTATAACACTATAGACAAAATAAGCCTATGACATTCTGGAACTTGGCCCAGGACTGCTTGAGAGAACTCACCCTTTCACTTTATCTTTGTTAAATTAAATAGGTTGAGCTCTTTGAGTCTATCACTACAAGGATTGAGTCCTATGATCCTAATCTGGCATAAATAAGCATACCAAATCTGTTGCTGATGACTGTTTGCATGTTGGTCCTGGGCCCGTAATTAGCTTGTCGTTTCAGATCTTGTTACCTGATATAGTGCACAGAAATCCTGGCATTCATCCTACACCAGAATGACTGTGGAAAAGCTATGAAGTCATAATGCAGGATTCCATAGATAAGAAAAATATTTTTCATTTTTCACAGACAGTGATAGTATCAACTGATATGTCCACTCCTGGGGTCTGTATCCAGTTCTTGCATAGGTATGTACTTGATGATCTAATAGTATCCTTCAAGCCAGATCATCAGGTGGTTTAAATCAATGTAGCTCCATTGATGTAAATAGAACTGCACTCTTTTTCATCAACTGAAGATCGGGCCCTTCAACTCTCAATAAAATAAGCATAAAATGAAGAAGTGAAATACACTGAAATTTAAATATCTTGTTGAGGATACTAAATGTTTTCCAAAATTTGTTCGTAGATAATTCTGATAGTGGAACCCTCATAAAATTAGATCTGTTTTAGACCAAAGTAACCAATTCCATCCTGCGCAGCATTAATGAATGATGGACTTTTGTGTTTCCCAATTATATACCAGTTCGGATTTCACAGTGTGAATTGTCCTTGGGAAACAGACCTGACAGGCTGGTCAAAATCCAAACCTATCTTAGGGTATGTCTACACTTACCGGAGGGTCCGGCGGCAGGCAATCGATGTTCTGGGATCGATTTATCGCGTCTGGTTAAGACGCGATAAATCGATCCCGGATCGATCCCGGAAGTGCCCCGGATCGATCCCGGAAGTGCTCGCCGTCGACGCCGGTATTCCAGCTCGGCGAGCGGAGTACGCGGCATCGACGGGGGAGCCTTCCTGCCGCGTCTGGACCCGCGGTAAGTTCGGACTAAGGTACTTCGAATTCAGCTACGTTATTAACGTAGCTGAATTTGCGTACCTTAGTCCGAAGTGGGGGGGTAGTGTAGACCAGGCCTTAGAGTAACTTGTATTCTGCTTGTCAAAAGTCAGATTGTTCAGCCACATGCTTCTTTGCGAAAGTGAATGAGAGGGGGAAATTGCATTGTAAATGAGAGAATTTTAGAAAAGAGGACAATAAAATACAAAGCTAGATATGGTGTAATAAACACATAAGATTTAAATACACTCTTAATTTATCCCACTGTGCCAGGATATTGCAGAGCACACAGTATGTTTGATGTTATTTGCACCACTTGACAACACGTTTTGCTTTGCTCAGGCAAGTGTTTGTGCCTTAATTGAAATTGAAATTTCTTTCTGGTGTTGGTTTGAATTGGACCTTAGCATTACCTGAAAACAGATTTTTTTTAAGCAAGATGATCCTTCCTAATATTAACTCATTATTATTGCTAAGTCATCTCTATTTGTTGTTCAGCACCTGTACTACAGAAGGCTAAAATAAGGACAATCACTGCTTCAGGCAGTTTATGGTCTGTAGCCTCAATCCTGCAACTGAGTGCATGATTCACCTTTGTGCCCGCGCACAGTAGAGTGCATGATTGATGCCAAAACCACAACAGTTCTTTCAAGGATGTTTGTACGCAGCATGTTAATCTCTGTAGTGAGTTTTCTTGTTTTAAAAGGAGGAAGCTTTAACCTTTGAGCCTACAGGGCCCGATTCAGGGCTTTGGCCGACTGAATTTAACAGGAGTATTTCCACTGCCTTCAGTGGGTTTTGGGTTAAGCCCATAACAGCTGACACAATGAGTCAAATTTCTCCATGGTTTAACATACTGGCTGCATTGGAGTTCCACCTGGCATAAAGGTCACTCAGTGCCTTCTAGAACATCATCAGAGTGTAACTGGCTACTGTTATGAAAATATGGATGTCTTTAAACCTCCATATTTGTAATTTACTGCAGTTGTGCACTAGGTGGTTTTTAAATAGACAACATAGTTGATTTAATTTGAAATTGAAATACTTGGACAGTTCTGTTCAAACTGTAAACTTCATGGCCTGTGGAATTATATTGTAAACTCTATTTGGAGAAATGTGTGTGAGGGAGATTATAAACTTTTTTTTTCTTTCTTTACCTCTATCTGCTAAATGGATGTCTTAGGAAGTTAGTAAAGGCTAAACAACAACTTTTACTCCTGGTCTGAAACCTTATATTGTACATTACATCTTTTCTAGCCTGAATTGAACATTTGTATCTAAGTAGCAAATATTGACCCCAATTAAAGACAATACTTGAGCACGGGCTTTCAATGGGTCTGAAACAAGTGCTTAATGTTAAGTGTCTGCTTATGCACCCTTCCTGAAAAGGGGTTGTCATAACTATAAAGGGAAGGGCAACAGCCCTCCTGTGTACAATACTATAAAATCCCTCCTGGCCAGAGACTCCAAAATCCTTTTCCCTGTAAAGGGTTAAGAAGCTCAGGTAACCTGGCTGACACCTGACCCAAAGGACCAATAAGGGGACAAGATACTTTCAAATCTTGGTGGGGGGAAGGTTTTTGTTTGTGCTCTTTGTTTTGGTGGTAGTTCGCTCTTGGGACTGAGAGGGACCAGACATCAATCCATTCTCTCCAAATCTTTCTGAACAAGTCTCTCATATTTCATACTTGTAAGTAAACAGCCAGGCAAGGCGTGTTAGTTTTATCTTTGTTTTCTCAACTTGTAAATGTACCTTTTACTAGGGTGTTTACCTCTGTTTGCTGTAACTTTGAACCTAAGGCTAGAGGGGGGTCCTCTGGGCTCTTTAAGTTTGATTACCCTGTAAAGTTATTTTCCATCCTGATTTTACAGAGATGATTTTTCAAATCAAATCCCTTGATTGGAGGGCTTCTCCTGTCGACATAGCTACCACCTCTCAGGGAGGTGGAGTACCTACTCTGACAGGAGAAATGCTACTGTCACCAAAGGTAGCATCTTCGCTAACCCCTATAGCAGTGCAGCTGCACCAGTACAGCTGAGCCCCTGCAGTGTTGTAAGTGTAGACAAGCCCTCAGCTGCAGCAGGAGTACCTTGCCTCTTCCCTGGGTTTCCCATGTGTTTTCAATATATCTAGCAAATTCAAAAGTAAAGGATCTATGTCTGTCCTACTTAATCATGCCAGATTCCCAACATGTTAATGGGTGCAAAGGGCAGGATTGATATTCAATCTACAAAGACATCAACATTTTCCCTCCAGTGACCAATGAGTGTTAGGCACTGTCATCCTTTAAAATGTACCAGAATAGGGCAAGATGAATGTTCTATTCAAAGTGCATAAATAATGCCCTCTTATGGCAAAACTTAGGTATCCCCAAAATTCAGCTGGTCTGAGGTCATTCAAATTCTGATTTCACATTCCAGTAAACTAAATAAACTTTACAGGAAAAAAAAATAAATAAAGAAGAAAAAGTCAAATATGCTGTGCATTGCATAACAGTAATAAGTGATAACATGCACAAATCCCTTCTTTTTTCCACTTATTTGAAATTTGTGAAGAAAACCCAAGTATTGTAACTATTACTTGTATAGATAGGATGGAAAACTCTTTCTACAACTTCTTGATCAGCATTCTGGGCCAACTGAGTAAGTTTTGTTTTTGCAGAGAAAATGGGAAGGTTTATATAAATACTTTAATGATTCCTAAAAACAAACTACTATTACTGATTCTGGAGAGGTTCAGAATGTAAATAAACTATGAAGAGTAAATAAAAAAAATGTGCTGAAATCCTAATGTAAAATACATTTATATCTAATTTCAGTAGAACTCCTCTACAGTATGTTGCAATAGCTTTGGTTTTCCACAAACAAATTTTAATCTTTTAGAAATGTTGATATTACAGGAAAAAGGTCTTAAGAAAAATTTCTTATCTGTCCTGTCTTTGCTTTTCTTCCTACTGACATTGAATAACTGATTCTCACTGATGAAGGTGTAACTAAGGAAAGGATATTGTACACTGGCTGCCATCCAAAATATAGATTATTTTTTTGTCTTTCTTTTTGGCATAAATCAACCTGCTGTTAATAAATACATATCAATGTTCAGTTAACAGCTGTTCTGGGGAGAGGGAGAGAGATGGGGAAAAAGACAAATATTTAATGAAGTGTTTATATTGTGTGTGGGGGGGGGGCGGGGATTAAAAGTAGACTCACTCAATTGAGGTTCTTTGAACAGGAAGCCAAGGACTAATTTAAAGCAGCAGAAATTTCTCATTGTATTAGAGAACTCTGAAGCTTAATTCATAATGATACCATGGATCCAATGCTAGATTCCTTATGCACCAAATCTACTGAAGTCAATGTTAAATTTGAGCAGGCAAGAAATGCAGGATTAGGCAAGAGATGTCATCTTACTACACAACAATGGATAAATGAATGTTTTATGTCAGACCCTTTGGACCTTATTGAGCCCTCATTCAGTTAATAAAACAACCCTTGAGGCAAATGGAAGTTTTGCCTGGATATAGCTTGTGGTATATGGGCTACTGCCATTCCTAGTTCATTTTAAATATTAGCCTATACCCCTTCTGTTGTCCTAGGGCCCAAAACAATGCCCGTTGAAGTGACTGGAGATACTCCCATTAACTTCAGTGGACACTGGATCTAGCCCCAAAGGCTTGCATTGTACATGATCAAAGCATGCTCACTTTACTCATGCAAGAAGTACCAATGGAGCCCATGGGACTAGTTTGCTCAATTAGAATTCAATAATTTGCTATCCTGCAAAAATATTTTTGAACTATCTTTCAAAATATCTATTGTATTGAGGGCCTGGTAGAATAAAAGAAATAACTGTCCCTCTCACACATCAGCATTCAAAGACATTTTATAAATATGTATAAGGAGAGAGAAAGAGCAATCACATTAATGTATGATACATACAGCATTTGAAGTTTGTCTTGTCTGGTGCCTTGGAAGAACACAGTGGGTTCAGAACAATACAGCAATGAAGAGATCAATACTGAAGCTGCAACATCCATAAAATACAATTTGAATAATGCTTTTATTCCAAAGACAAACCTTGATACATACCAAACATTACAAGATCCTTCTTAAGGAATGTAAAAGGACACATTATGATAATCTGCAGGCAACAAAGAATGTCCTCCAGATTTCAAGTACTGAGGCAAATTCTTCCGTCAGTTTCTTTGATGTAAAAAGAATAACTCAAATGCCATAGAGACTGAAAGCTTTGCATCACGCCCTTAATGAAGTTAATCTGGAGTTGCACAAATGTAACTGTGAGCAGATTTTGGCAATTATATTCTTCCTGCTGCTTAAATTCCTTACAGAAAACGTAACAGCATGAGAACTCCACCGTGGTGTGTGCTGGGCACAGGGGCGCTGGAACAAGGGTAACCAGGGGGCCATGACCCCATCACTTTTAAAAGTGGGAGGGCTATGCCATAAGGAGAAGTCACAGAGGGAAGGGAGAGGAGTGAGCAGAGAGCTGGGTCTTGGGGAGAAGGGGTGGCGCAAGGGAGGGAGATCAGGGGGATGGGGCGGCATGGGGGTGGGGCCTCAGGTGGGTGGGGCCACAGCTCAGGCACCGGTGGAGCCCCACTTTTAGGGAGCTTGTGCCACTCGTGGTTGGGCAGTAATCAAACAAGCATCCTCACTAGACCTCAGACCTGGTACACAGACAGTGAAAGGAACCAAAGGTGGCCAGGTTTGGTTCCTTCCCCAATTAAAATGAGAAGGAAGGTGGGGAAAGGCAGAGAGTATGGCTGAGGTCTGAGGCAACTGTGCTTGTTATATTAAGGTAGAGGAAAGCATTCTATATTCAGGTGTTTAGGAGTGTGTTTCAAACCAAAAATGAATTGAAAACAATTCACAAGTCCTTTTAAACATAAGTGGCTGAAAGTGTTCTATAAATATTGATAGTTGCAAAATAATGTTGGAATAGTTACACCAAAAAATCCCCTTCATACAGAGTGATAATATTCCCTTTGGGGTGGCTCAGCCTTCTGTGGTGTGGTCCAGTGGACAGGGCACCCTGCTGGCACTTGGAAGATTTGGGATCTATTTCCAGTTCTGCCACTGATCTGTTATGTGACCTCAGGCAAGTCACCACAACGCTCTGTGCCTCTATTTTCCTTCTCACCCAAAGTACCTCCATAATACAAATATTGTATCTTTTGTATTCCTCTGTCACCATATTCTGAATACTTTCTTTGTTCCTCCTTTAGTCAGGAGCCATCCCTGGTGTGTCCTCATTATTCAAATCCTTCCTAAAACACACATTTTCTACACCGCCTAATTTAACCACCAGCAAAGGAGTGCTAACTTATTAGGTCTGTTAAAAAACACAAACCAAATCACGTTCAGAGGCACCACATACATCAGCAGTGGCTGTATCCTCATAGTCTCCTGCACTCTTGGGAATAAGAAGCCGAATGACACTGGATCTTGCTGCCTTTAGGAAAAAAACCCGTTGACACAGCTTTATCACAACCACAAATAGATATATTTCACACACTTCAAATCTCTCCTGGCTGGGGAAGAAAGGAGAGAACTGAAGGGAGATCAGTTCTGAACTGTCCACCTGATGACCCCGTATTTCAGTGAGGAGCTCTGGTGCTCCACTGATGTGTGAGCAGTAATAGAGAGGGAAGCTGACATCACTCACTCTTGTCACTTGGGCTCTGGCCACTGGCTGGATATGCAATTGTTTTTCATTTTATTGCCAGCAACGGATTGTGCTTGATGGTAATTTTACTGTGTCTTTATCAGCTAATGATTGTGTCTTTTATCATAGCTGGCATTTGATCTAGTCTGATTTGAGAGTCAGTGTTTGTGTTAGAACGGAAATTGTTTGCTGCACCTCTTGATCTTCTTAATAGCTTCTTTCCTGCTGATCCAATCCAGTTACACCACTTGTGTTCAGCCACCTGCTTCTCACCACTACCCTGTCCTCCTTTTCTCCATCACAACCTTTCTGCTTCTACTCCGCATGATCATCTCCTAAAACGGTATGGCCCTTCACCCATTCTGCTGGTCTCCTTTAACCCTTTCACCACCTTTATTCCATTTTGCAAACATAATAAATTCTAAATGATAATGAAGAGTGGGGCCCCATTGTTCTAGGCACTGTACAAACATAGAATAAGTGGCAATCCTGCCCCAAAGAGTTTACAACTTAAATAGACAAGGCAGAGTAAAGAAAAGGGATATAACTTGTATGTTCTACCCTTGCCCTCCCCTTCTACCTATCCCCTTATTATTTGCTGCTGTCATTTGGTATGTTATGTCTTAAATTGCCCTTTGATTCTGCATGGGTGAAACCTTGGACCTAAGCAGAGACACAATGAAGTCAGCAGGTTCTCAGCATGCTTGGTGTGGACATGAGGCTTTTGCCCAGGCAGATCTCTTAGCAGGAATTAGAACCTTGGACTGTGAATAATCTGAGGTAAGGATCAAGATGTGATTCTGTTCTGACATCGATAATAATGAACCTGGAGTAACTCCATTCAAGTCCGCAGTGTTGTACCATGGTAAACGTGGTATATGTGAGATCACAAGTGGGCTTTAAAGCAGCTACCATGCAGTGTGCACGATATAAATAATTAATACTGATCTGCAGAATTGGGCCCCTGTTCAGACATTTGTATCTCTGTGTTTGGCTTTAAAATCCTCAGCTAGGAAAGCAAGCGTGTTGCATACCTTTCATTTCGCTCAGAGGCCTGATTCATTCCAGTAACTATTCCAACCCCACCTCATAGTTTGGAAAAGTAATTTCCATTCCACTGTCTGAGCTTGACACTAACACATGCTATTTATTCCAATACAGTTAAAATAAAACTTTAACCATTTCATTCATTGCAGATGTGTGGAGTTTTAAAATATGGTGTGAAGTTAACGATTAACTGTTAATCAGCTCGCTCCTTCTCTCTCTCTCTCTCTCTCTCTCTCATACACACACACAATGAATAAAGCAAGTAAATAAATATAGCATGGTTGCTCACACTTAGATTTGCATTTTGATTTCTGAAATAAGCATAGTTCCCCTTTCATAACAAGATTACACCTCCGTGATTAAAGTTCTGTGTTCATATCTTTTCTTATATTTCATTTGTTGCTTTATGAACCCAAAGTCCTCAAGGGAGTGTCAGAAATCCAGGTACTTTTCCTGCGTGCTACATCTAACATTTGGATCTCTAACTGTGCTAACATTTTTGAAAAAAGAACACAGGTAGCCTCATGGTTCCTTTGTGTCCCCACATGTGAAAATACTGAGATGTGCAAATGATTCCATCTGAGGCTAACAGCAACTTACAGTTGAAAATTTTCCTCAGTTCCCTTTTTCCAAAGATATAATGGGGTAGGCAGGTGTATTGGTGATCCTGGTTGGTCACATTTTTTGTGGGTTTTTGTTTGTGTGGTTAAAATTATGATCATTTTTTTATTATTTTTTTGGCAAAAATCTAGGTGGCATTTCCTGAATTCCTCCCCCCCTCCTGTTTTAGGCCAACATTACTAAAGTGCTCCCCTGGAGTATTGCTGTACCAATGCTCCCTTCTGGAATCTGCACTGCATAGACTTGGGCATAGAGCAGATTCACTTGGAAGAATGGCAACCTTAGCTCAGAAGTGTCTGGGTCTGCAGGTCAGGTTGATTGTACAGGGTACTCCCAAAAGAGTTCAGGGAAATCTTGCACAGAGCATGTCTACAGTGTGTGCCAGAGCCTCATCTGAGAATCTGATAAAGCTTTTATCTTAATATGTGTTTTTAAAGCACCTTGGGTAACGTTTGCAAAAGTACCTAAGTCCCATTGAAGGGGAGACTTTCGCTGAACAGGATTTAGGCATGTGTATCACTTAGGTGCTTTTGAAAATTTTACCCTGGTCAAAATACACAATCTTTATTTTTAATATTCATAATACTCATCTAGCTGGGTCTAATCAGTGCTATCATCTGCCCCTCTGATAAACTCCATTTTCACCCCATTTAAAGTTTTAAAGAGAAAGGCACTCTTGCAAGAATCAGATTTTGCACCAATTTTTCCCTCCGAATCAAATGTTTAGTTTTTCTTCCCTGTCCGCTTCCCCTCTGTATAGCGACCTCTGCTGGGTTTTAATATGTTGTAATCCCTCTCCAGCAAGTGCTGTTAATCTCAGCGCTGAGACCCAGTCCCCTAGCCTTTATACGTCTTGATAGAATTGCATTTTTAACATGAACATCAAAGCATGTCGTGTGACTGACTTGGAGTCCTCTCCGTGGCTTGAAACACTTCGGTTTGCGGGATTTGAACGTTCACAATAACTTTTCTATATAAGGTTGTGGTGCGGAATAAATTCCTTTGAGGCAGGTAGGGTGGAGTTAAAGGATTGTTGGGGGGAGGAGGAAGAAAAGGAGAAAGTCGGTTTGTAGAGGGGTCACAGACAATACTTGCTTCAGGGTGCAGAGGAGATAGTAATAGGAAACAATAGCCGTCATAAGCAGAACAGGGATTGTTTTCTAATTCAAAGGTATCTCGGATCACTGGCATGCTGTGGAAACTAAACTTGGCTATTTCTTTAGCATGCGTTTATAAGGAGTGTTCTGGAGAATCAGCCCTGGAATCCTGCAGAGAAAGAAATATTTTCCTTAAAAGGATTTAATCATTTTTTCCACTTAAAAAGCATGGTGCAGTTTCATATTTATGACCAAAGTGGGTCTGCCTGCTTTCCAAGTACTGTACGAAACCCTCCTGACCCACCCTACTGACTCCTCTACAGCCTGTGAAGCAAACTGATTTTGTGAGCTGGCATCTTTCTGTTGCACAATCCAGGACTGGATTTCTTTCCCTGACTTCACCTCTCTGCGTTTCGGCGCCTTTCCCTGTTGCTGTCTTTTTCTCTCTGCCTCTGCCTTTCTTTCTGTGTCTCACTCTCTTCCTTATGGGTGTGGCCTCTACAATATTTATGAGGTCTGCCCCTACTTGCTCAGCTAATGATGTATTCCAGCCTTGGGTTAGCTGGCTCTGTAAAGCGGTTGCTGGGAGGGCAGTAGGACCAGAGTGAGTGGTGACTGTAATTGGAAACCAAAGCTTTCACCGGCAGAGCTCAGCTACTTTCCATTCACTCTTAGGTGCTTAATTCAGGAATGGGGAGAAGAGCTCCCGGTGCCTGATAGCAATAAGGATTATTATACAAAGAAACTGGGAGTACGTTTGCAACTACCAGGAGGAAAAGGTTTTCTGCAAAGAGCCAGGTTTGGAATTAAAGTGTTCTGGTGAAAGGAGCGGAGTCCATAAACGGATAGAAATTTGATGGCATTGCATTACTGATCCCTTCAGTAAGCTAGGTAAGCATGATTGAAAGTTCTCTTTCAGCGCTGTCATAGATGTGAAATGTGATTGCTGAATTTTGCCACAGCTCATAGTTAATTACAATGCTATTTTTTTCACAACTGCATAATCCTTATTTTTTCTGGCAGTGGGTAATTTGACGTGCAGAAAGTAATTCTGGAATTCAGCCTTGAGCATATGACACCTGCCCGGCGCTTTACAGTGAAGTTATACACGACTTTTTCTAAAGCAGTGGAGCATTTCTTTAAAAAAAAAAAAACACCACACACAACTCCACGTGAATGGAACTTTCCCTCTTTACTGTAACAAGTTTGTTATTCACGCTGTGAAAACAGGAACGCACAGTGAGAAATGAAACTATTTCGTGTGTCTGTGCTAAAGGGGAGCACTTGTAAGATGTTAGTGCAGTTGCTTGCCGGTAAAGATCATGTGCTCAGAATACGTTGATTTTACTTATTATTATGACTTTCTAGAGATAAATACAGAACTGGGATTTTAGCCCAAACTGGGATTCTAAACTGAAATGAGTTTGTGTTCAATTGCCAGGGGGCCCCAAGATTCCTAAAATTCAACATATTTCCATTCTCTAACTCACGTGTCAGAGAAGGCTGTAATAACAAAGCCCTGAGATACCTTTATGGCAGCAATAAGCCTTTATTATCCGTACCTAACAGGGCAGGGAGCGTGCAGTTTATTGTTTGGATCTTATATTGCCTGTCACGTTTGTGTAACAGTGGGAATTTGCAATTCAAGCAGTGAAGTATAGCAATATTTCACCCATAAAACTGATGAAATTAGATTTGGCTAGGAAGGTGGAAGGAGAAGGGAAAGAGGGATGAAGGGTTTTTTGTTTTTTATTTTTTGATAGTTCCTCTCAATATGATTTAGCAGAACCCTTTAGTTTTCCCTCTTTTCCTTCCCATCTGTATTGCAAAGAAGGCACAGTACTACTACTGTAGAATACTAATCCCATTGCATCTGTTAAAATCACATGTTTGGTATGATTGGCCATTTGTTTTGGCCCGACAAGGCAATCTTATCAGGATTTAATGGCATTTCTGTGTTTGAAGAAGGTTAAGCAGAAGGCTATCCCGTGGGCTAGTGTTAGGGTATTGAATTTAAAACCCACAAAGCAGTGTTAATATTGGAATTGGTGCAGCTTGTTTAAAAATTATTTTTGGCAAAGGCTACACAAGTATAATTGTATTAGTTAACAAACCTGTAAAAATTAACTGGGGATGTTCCAAAATGGGTTGTTTCCTTTTGTATTTCAGATCTGTATTTGGTAAATTGCCCGCATCAATGGTTTTGTCAGTTAGCAGAGAAACACCACAATACCTGATCTTGATGCGTTAGTCAGCTCCAGGTCAGCTGCAAGGGGTTAACACTGCTGAAACAGTCTGACTGTTGCAGAAACTCTCCCTCTCCCCCCACAACCCCAGTTTAGTATGGAATTCTGGTGCAGATTGTAGCTCTTTTTAAAAAGATTTACAGTAAGTGAATATTGGATGACTGAGGTGTGGTAATGAGACACTGAGCCTTTCACCTCTGAGTCAACTGTGAATCCAATCCAAATTGGGACTGATCTGAAGTTGTCATTATCTGACAGCTGTTTACTGCCCTATATGAAACTAGTTGGAAGGTAGAGCCAGTTCTTTTAGGACAGATGTTGGTCTCACCAGAGAGGGCAAGGACTGAATGGACACAGAAACAAACTACTCCACACTGCACCTCAACTATACTCTAGCAGGATCACCTCTAAGGGTGGAGACAGTAGTTCTGTATTAGCATAGTCCAGATAATGTCAGTTCTCAGGGTAAACAAAAACTTTCAGTCCCTAATGTTATTACTCTGTGGGAATTCTTAGACGCTAAGGGCCACATCCTGCAAGGTGCTGAGTGCCCTCGCCTCCCATTGAATCAGTGTAACCTCTTTATGATAGCACTCTCAGAAGGCACTGAATAGCATGAAGAAGAGGGGTTGTTCTTATTAAAAGAAGTTGGTATAAGAAGAATGGGGTTAGGAATCAGTATATATGGAGTCAATAGACTTGGGAACTAATTCCCCACTCCATTGCACCAGTTTTATGCTGGTGTAAATCCATTGATATCAAAGGAGGTACTCTGATGTAAAATGGGTGCAACTGAATCAATGGGGAATCAGAGCTTAGTTGTGTGTGACCATAGGAAGGTCCCTTAATCTCTCTAAGCCTCCATTTCTGTATCTGTAAAATGGGGCTAGTTATACTTGCCTGTTTCTCAGGCTGTATTCATTAGCCTTTGGAAAGTGGTTTGAGATACACAAATGGGAGGTGTTGTAAAAGTGCCAAGTCTTAGTGCTTAGCTTTGAATGAGGTTTTATTTTATGGGCTCCCATTGACTCCACTAGACTTTGGATCAGGCCCTATATGAGCCACTGTGGAATTAGAAAAGCAGCACGTTCGTAGTATTCTTCCTTGAAAAGCTACTCAGAAAGGTGAGTTCTCTCAGATATGCAAATACACCCACCAGGGTTATGTGAAGGGAGTGAAGCAATGGACTGAGCAGAGTATTTATATATCATATAGTATGAAGTATTCCTATTATAAAACACACATCTGGGACTAAACTCCCTGAACAGGATTATCCTGAGCAACAGTTGATGAATGTTAGGTGTAAAGAGTGAGGGTGAAACCCTGACTCTGTTGAAGTCAAAGGTAGTTTTGCCATTGACTTAATGAGGCCAGTATTTCACTTTGTCTTTTTTGTTGTTTCTTATATACTAGAAAATACACTATTTGAAAAAACAAAAAGTCAAGGGCTCTCTGGAGCAGGCCCGAAGTTTAAAAATGGTATTGATTAAACATGATGTACAGTAAGGAAAGAGGTCTAAAAATATCAACCAGCTTTTATTCATGAAACATTATCTCCTGTCTTTGCTTTGCTTTGCCTTGACATTTAGCATAATTATTTTTCCAGCAGGTGGAATTGTCCTTATTGAAATAAACTGGATCTAATCCTGCAGTCTTTACTCACCTAAAACTTTATCTCTATGCGTCCTAAGTAAAATGCTTACAGTTCTTTTAGTGCCTACACAGAACATATCCAGACAAAACATTTTCAGATTTAAAAAGAAAAAGCAGAAGTGTCATTTATTATAGCTTCAATCTGGCAAAGCTCTCTGACACCTACTGTTTTGTACTGTTGATTTTGGTCCACACAATTTATATAATGCAAAATTAGTAATGGGCTCTCTTTTTTTTTCTTTTAGGTTTTATTTCTTGGATATTACGTTTCACATCTGAAGATATGGCATTTCTAGCAGTCCACGTGTTGATTGGGATGTTTATTTACTCTAGCACTGTAAAAGGATCCTCCCAGCCTCAGGCCAGAGTCTTCTTAACATTCAATGGTAAGAAAGCAGATAAACATTCCTAAGCAAATGTTATTGTAGAACATTTTCTTCTTTTCATCCAGTCCAATAACTGAGTAATAAATAAGGTGATGGCTTCTAAATGCGTGTCCACATAATTGTTGGGTTTTTTTAATTATTTGTATTACTGTAGTGCCGCAAAGCCCAATGCTGAGGTTAACTCTTACACAGAGGCTAGTATTAGCAGTAATTACAGGCACAAATACATGGGCTTTATTTTATTTTTTTCTTTTCTTTTTTAAAAGTGTGATTATGGCTTAGGCAGAATTAACGCATGTATGCCTCTCCTTAATTTTTGTATTTTTAAATGTAATTATTACAGTGCATATTGCGATGATTGGCCAACAATTGCAAAAGACATCAATGATTCTGGTTCCCTCCATTTTTTGGTGCCCATCTAGAGACACCTTTAAAGAGACTAGATTTTGCGAAAAGGCTGAGGACTCACTATCTGAAAATCAGGCCTTTTTAAGGGATCTTCATTTGGGCATAAAAAATCACCTGCCATTTTGTACTCTATTGGTTTTGTGTGTACTGTAGTGGGTATGCTTATGAATTTTAAATTCACATGGGGTCAAATTACTGATGCCCATATATTGTAAACAGACGATTAAAACGCTTGCTTTCAAAATGTTTGCACAGTTCACTTCTAAAACTTCCTTCGTTTAAAATGCTGAGCGGTACTTTTTCATAATAGGATGTAAATGTTTTAAAATTCTGCATTTAATTGCAAAACCGGACCTCCTTGCATGCTGGCTGTTAGCATTTATGGTGATGATTCCATGTGTTACTATAGTAATTTTTCCCCCTCCGTGTATTTGTATGAGTATTTCCTAGAGGTTTTGACAAATGCTGTGCTTAAATGAAAAGAATCAAATGCTGCAAAATATGTTTTGAATTGATGTTTTCTGCACATGCTGTTTCCAGGGCTGGAATGGAAATTTGTGAGATTACACATTTCATGAAATTTAGAAGGAATTCAACCCTCAGGCCAAGCCATTATGACAGACTTATCTATCAGCCCACACTGCTCAGGGTCCAAACCACTTGCAAGTGTGACTAAGTCATCTAGCCCATAATAAAGAAATACAAGAAGAATAAGTGGGAAAGGCCACTCAGCCAGTCAGGAGCTATCTGTGTTTTTATGACTGACCCCATTTATTCTATTATTGCTTCAATCACTGAAATGTCTGTAAAGCTGTTGCACTTGCTTTATTATTCTTTGTCTGAAACTGTGAGCCCAGTCACCTATCCAGATATACGTGCCCTCTGGGCCTATCAATTCTATTGAATTAATATTAGTAACTATTTGGCACTTAATATTCAGATCCCTCTCCCTTATACAGATGCTGGGCTTTGGCCTGTCTTTGAATCACATAGAGCAGCTCCTGCCTGCATTGGGGCAGTTTTGCACTGGTCTCCTGGTGCACGGCTGCCCTGAAGCTGGCAGGTCTTGACACTTGAAAATTTCCCACCCCCGCAGGGAAATCATTGGGTAGCCTAGAGTCACCTTAGTGATTCCTACACCACTCTACCACCAGGACTTTGGTGTAGTGGGTTTGGCATGGAGAAAGTGAGTGTGACCAGGGTGTCTCTAGTATAAGCTAGAGCAGCCCCAAGGTGGTTTTAAGTTGCTCCCTGGGATCAACCTGGTGACCTCAATGCCAGTTAATGGGCTGCATAGTGGCTGTAAGTCTCTCCTCTCTTCTAGGCAATGATAAATGCACAAGGGATAGATCAAAGGATCTGTTTTCTTTGTTTTTATATTTCCCTTCTTTCCCTCACGGGAGGTGGGGAAGTAGGTCTGTCAGGATTCTTCACCCCACTCTCTATTTTTTCCACTGGCCCAAAGATTCCACATGATGGTAACCCTATTTCTGGTGGCAGAATTCCCCCCAAACTGGTAATATCCGGAGAAACACATAGTAAATGTTAAGTATAATGAATGTCTTTTCTATCTCTAATAGTCCTAATTCCATCCTGGAAAAACAGAGTGTAGAGCTAAATTCTACGCTTAATAGGTCATTTCCACTTCTAATTTCCATGATTCTGAGATTTTAGGGTGGCAGCCAGTATATCAGGGAAGGTATTACTGGAAAGAAGCCCACACAAAGAGGAATGATTGCAATGTATTGTACATTGTACAGTAATAGGTGCTGAACACAATGGGCCAAATCCCCAGTGAGTGTAAATTGGCATTGGCATTAAGGTCACTATTTTGGTGCTGAGATGCCGTGGCCACCTGGAAGAGCAGAGGATGTTTAAGCTTTAGACTCAGTTGTGAGGAATACTGACGCAATCTCCCAGGCTGTCAAAATTTAGCAAACTCTGACCCCAGGCTCAGTCTGGACAGAAGCAAAGCCTGCTATGAGTGTGTGGTGCTGCTCTAGCCAGAGCCATAACAGGCTTATACAAACCAGACCACACTATTTTTCACATTAAATAGCACAGAAAATAGCCTACCTGTCCCTAATTTGAGAACACTGAGTAGGGTGCCTTAGTCTGAACAGGAGCTTCCACTTTTTACAGATCTCAACTGGATGAGTTAGCAAGCACAGGAGGAATGGGCCTGCAGTTTGGATGTTCGCCTGAGACTCAGGAGAGCTGAGTTCCATTCCCTGGTTTGCCACAGTTGTCCTGGAGCCTGTCACTTAGTCTCTCTGTGCCTCAGCTGCCCATCTGCAAAGGGGGAATAATAGTACTTCTATTAATAGTACCTCAGGGGTGCTGTGAGGATAAATACATTAAAAGATTGTGAGGTACTCACATGCTATGGTAATGCAAGCCCTATTAGATATAATATGAGGGTCACAACCCCCTTTTGGCCAGCACTGCCTACTTTTGGTGCTGCCCCACCCTTCCATAAGTGGAGTTAGGGCTGCTTTATTCCACCACAACCCATTCTTTTGGTGAAGTGCCCATCCACAAGGGGTTCTACCACCATTCAGGCCCTGGTGAATTTAGCAAAATTTGTGTAGAATATTGCAATATCTTTGCTTCGGGCCAGATTCTGCTACTCTTATATAAATAGTTCCTTACCCCAGATTGAATAACAATGACAGTCTCTGTCCCTCAGAGAAGAGAAGTAGTAGTCATGGGAGCTCCCAAGCCTCGCAAGGCTGTGCTGTGACTGTATTTAAATGGACTGATCTAATAATTTCCTCTCAGTGCCTCAGCTATTAGCCGTATTCATGGATTTCCTCTGAATCTGCTCTGAGTTCTGCACATCAAAATGTCAAGCCTAGAGCAATTTTCTTTTGTTTTTCAATAGAGTATATGTTTTGAATTCCTTGCTTTTTAACAGCTCTTTCTGAGTCTCTGAAGTAAACAATGACATACAAAATTATACATATATATGTAATATATTCAGCATTATCTGAAGCACTGAGTGGTAAGCTCTCCTTGTAAAATGAAAACAGTAAGTTTATTTTTTATTAAGTTTGCTTTCCAGATGGTCAGAAGAGCTTTGGGATGTGAAAAGGGATTTCTTAGCTTGCTGTGTTTGACAGGAAAATTGCCCCATCTACAGTACAATGGGGCTACTATTGTGCACTGTTCTGACAGAAAAAGGTGAAATGTGATGCTGTTTATTCTTCAAAGGTGACAATACCGCCTTTCAGCTTTAATGTACTTGCAAGTCCATTCTCTAATAATAATAATCTCTTTGCCAGAAGACACTGCATGTAAGAATTGTTGATTTTTGGTAGAATTATTCTCACTTTAAAAAAAATGCATATTATGAAAATTTAACTATTTTTATCAGCCCTTATGGTTTAAACGTAATGAAATTAGGCAACAATTACCAGTCAAGACATTCCTCTTAACTCAGGATGCCTGTGTGAGATTGTTCATGTTTTGGATTGGATTCATGTCTCACTATTATAATAGCAGTACATACAGGAATAAGAAGGAAAGGGGTGGGGGTGGAGAGAATGCAATCAGGACTAAAAAAAGAATGATGCACTTTAAAGCTGACATGATCTTCTAGGAACAAGTCCCTTTATGTTCACATAACAGCATTTAACATAAGGGAATCCAGTCGGCAATTGACCCATTCCATTTTTCATCAGGAAAGATAGAGATCTGAAATGACTGAATACTTAGTTGCTTTCATTCCTTGTCATGCTTTGCATCAAGAAGGAAATGTAATTAAAAGTAAGCCACTTTAATATCTTGAGGGCCTGATCAGTTTTGCAATTAATTTCAATGGGAGCAGGATTAAACCCTTAATTTCTATTTTTGAAATCAGGAATATGTCCCCTTTTCTATTTAAAATAGAGTTTGTGAATCATTTGCTATTGCTAAATGTTTATTTGACATTCATGTGGAATTTAGCATTGTATGTGCCTTATGTGCCTTAAAAATTCCACAGTCCTGCATACATTATGCCTGATTTTCTATTGCCTTTCATGTTGTACCATTCATGTATATCTGTGCAAGACGAAGTCAACTTAGAATCGAACCATTCACTTTACATGGGTATAAGTGACTAGACAAGGCATAAATCCATGGAGAATCAGGCTCAGGAATTCACTAATCTGGCTTGGCAGTTTTATCATCGCCTCATTGTCCTGTTAGCTGTAGTGGCCAGATCCTCTGCTTCACTGCTTTTGCACTCAGCAGAGCCGAGAAGAGGATGGGGGAAGGAGGGAAGGAAGGTAGCTTTAAGCTCCCCTAATTCTGCCGTTGTGAGGGGGGTAGGGTGGGGCGGGGGAGGGATAAACCACCCCAGGATACATTAGAGCAGTCTAAATCAATACAATTTAGCAGAAGACTATCTATAATTACCTCATGGACTACTAAGACCAACCCCTGCTGTTTCTGACTCCACCAAGGTATATACTTGTGCACACACATTCCTCAGTGCTACTACAGGGGTGGGAAAATGAGATTTTGGGGTCCCATCCTACAATTCTCCTATGGGCAAAGCTCTTCTTGAAGCTGGGGAGTCTTGTTCAAGTAAGAGGTGCAGGATCAGGCCCCAGGGTAGTGCAACATTTGCTTTGGTTTCAATTTTCATATAGCTACAATTCAAGTGTGGGGTTTCATGTGCTCCCAAACCATGCGTGCTGCATTGTTCTGAAGCAGTGCAAGGCTGCTCCAGATAGTTTTTGAGCCTTGGCCCTTTTAGCAAACCTGTTTTCACTTTTGAATTCCTATTGAGATGCCCAGACCAGGTGAGTTTCACAGGTTTCAGGTTTTGATGTGCACATTTCACACACCCATGTATATAACACCACAGTCAAACAGAAGTCTCTCATGTAGATCCCCCACTGTCTTCACTGGAAATGACACATAAGTAATGGATCAGGTCTAAGTTTTTGCAAGTTTACAGACAGCTGTCTCTCCACAAGGCTTAAAACTTACTAGAACAAGTAAACAACTTCTAAGAAAGACTCACCCAACTTCATCAATAGTAATTAAAAAGCATAAAATGTCATTAGAGCAGCAGCAGCACTTTTTCAACTGTCAACATATTTTAAAAGATTTAATATAACCCCTGTGGTTACCCTCCAGGAGACATAAAGAAACTGAGAACCACTTTCTTTTAGCTTTTGAGCAACAGCAATACAGCTTGTTTTCAAACAATCCCTCATTGTAATGCTAATGTTACCACACTTAATAAAAAGTTCATTTATTATTTGGGCTACTTTGTTCTGTTGACAGTCCAAGTAGTCAATAGTTTTGTGGTCAAATAGGTGGTGGGCTCTTTGGTGTTGTTCATGTAATGAAAGCTACTTCCAAAGGGAAGCAATAGTTGTAGGGTAAAAGACTACAGCACTTACAAAACCCCAAAAGGCCTATCAATCTGAGATTTTATTTCTGTTTTGAATGCAGAACTCATCAAGCTTCTCTCAGATTTTAACATAGCATCATTGTATTCTGGGAATCCTGGGCTACATTTTTTAAAGTAACTAATAATTTTCTGTTCCCAACTTTAGGGACCTTTTATGGGTATGTGTCTACACTGCACAATAACCTCGGGTGCTGACTCAGGTTTGAGCCCAAGCCCTGCTTCCATCCACACACAAATCAGTATGACTTGGGTCAGCAAACACTCAGGACCCAGGATCCTGCTGGGGGCGTGAGTCCGAGCACAAGTCCCGCTATGACTCAGGTCCAAACCCTCTCATGTGGCAGTATGGATGCAGGTCAAGCCACAGTCTTGAGTCAGAAGGTTGGTGTAGTGCAGTATGGATGCATCTGCAAAACCCGGGTCCAGCAACTATAAACCCAGGTTCACAATGCTATGTGGACACTTCAGCAAAAGCTTGGAAACATTAAGTTCACAAGCCCAGGTCATGCAGTCTTGAGCTTAGTAGACGTACTCAGAGTGGCCTAATTTTTAGAAAGTGCTGTACACCCACCCTCTGAAAATCCAGCCCCCTTATGGCATCTCAAATTGAACGCCTAAAATCACAAGTCACTTTTGAAAATTTGGAACCACAAACTACAAAGCTCAACACTACACTTCATTTTTTAATATAGAAAAGTAGGTACCCTTGCCTCTGATGGAAGTGACAGACAAATAGTCTGATTGTCTTTGTAATTTAGATGTATGGATTTTAATACAATGTTGTGTGGTTTTTTTAAAAATTGTATTAGCCATTCACCACCTCTGTGCATAGGAAATGTGTTTATTTTTAAGCGGGTTCATTTACCTTGCTGTTTTGTTAAAACTGTGCTGTGCCAGTGTGGACATAATGCAGGTAATGTTACATCTGCATAATTAATTGAAATATTTAAACTGGGCACATACTGATTTTTTTTTAAATCCTCCTTTAAGAAGCATTAAAGGAAGTGCTGTGCCATGTGAAAAGCCCCGTGTTCTTTGGAAGTGCTCCACCTGCAGAGCTCTCATTGATAAATGACCAGAGTCTTCTCTCACCAACCCTTATTTCATAGCTCTGTCATTCAACTGACTGCCGTGGAATGACTTTTGACTGACATCAATGCATGTGAGAGGTGACTCAGACCTGCTTTCCGAAGGTGATGTGTGGGGTGGATTATGAACTTCAGCTATGAAAACTATCATACAGTGAGGTCAGGGGGATCGGCAAGGTGAAACAAGATTTTGTCTGGTCTGTTCACCAGTGAGTCTCTCAAGCCATTAGAGGAAATGATGAGCAATAAATGACTGCAAAAGATGGAAGGTGATGGAGAATCAAGCCCAAAATCTGGTAGAAGGCTTGCTAATTCAGTCCTTTTCTTTGCTCAATTCACAAATTAATTTACTCATCAGAGTGCTAAGAGCTCTATTTCTTTCACTCCACCACAGTAACAATATATTCTAACAGAGAGGGGCTGTGTCCCTTAACCTACTCCCATTCTCAATCCTTGGAGATTTGGATGAGTGGATGCCAGCTCTGAACTACCTCCGGTTTTGACTTTAGTTTAGCAAAAGCCAAGCCTGTCTGAGCTCGCTTTGACAAACCCTCCCTATTTTAATCCTTTCTAGTTATCACAGAAGAAATGGAATGGTCAATTCCATTATTCCCTTGCTACAATTTTCCCTTCTGTTCGCTGTTCCAGGCCAAACACTGCAGTCCCTACTCAGGTAGAGATCGTATTGACAACAGTGTACAATGCGTCTTCTGTTACTTAAAAAAAATTACAAATGAAGAAAGGCATTGACATGCCTAGTATCCTAACATGAATTATATGAATATCAGTAACAGGAGCTGCACCATGGGCCATTTTCTATAAAACCGTATACAGACTTGAAGAGTTCACAGTGCACTTTGATATACGATGCTTCAGAAGCCTGTGTGTGTGTGTCAGAGATTATTACTGACATGTGACACACAAAAATTACTCATTTTTATTGGAGGCTGTTGAGTGAGCTCCTTCAGTAAATAAGCGGATTGATTAGATGTTATGCTCTCTCATTTGGACTGGTTATTTCTTCCTTCAGCCTGGATGCTTTGATCTTTATAGTGTAGGTTTCTATTTAACTCCAGCAACACTCCCTTATAGAGGACTGGGCGTTCCTGTGGCCCCCCCCCCATTTTTTTCTTTTTAACCTAAGAAGCTTTTACGAATAATGGCACAATTTGCTGGTGCATTCTATGCCTTCCTGTAAAATGTTACATTTATACAGTGATGTTTCATTCCTAAGGATCCCAAATCATGTGGCATACTTATGGAATCCTTTCATGCACCACTGACAGGGTAATTGTTCGGGGGATAGAATGCCTGCTCACTAATGTGATTTTCATGAGTCACTTGTTAAAATCCTGCTACCAAACTGATGGGAGGATTGGGAGTAACTGCACTGCCTCTGCATGGGAATCACTCCTATGGGTATGGTTACATCACCCCGATATTGATGTTTTTTCCCCAGAGGGTCATAAAAATACTTCAGGAGAGAAAATTATTTGCCTTTAAAATAAACCAGAGTTTGCCTTTAGAATAGACTCAACTTTTTATTCTGTGTTTGTACAGCACCTAGAACAATGGGGTCCTGGTCCATGACAAGGGCTCCTAGGCACTATGGGAATACAATTAATGATCCCAGAAGTGGGATCCTTACAAAATCTCCACTCCCTTTCATTTTGAAGTACACAAGTTGACCGCTGAGCTCTAATGAGGATATTTTCAGGAATATAGTATAAATATTTTCTACCTACAGACTTAATATAAGTGCATTTGCCAATCTATGTAATCCTTTTCATTATATATATAGACATGTGCCAGTAATTGGTTTAAATGAGAGAATGAATGAATAAAAGTCCCAGTATTTCACACCTCCTATCTACATGGCAGCCTGGTACATGAAGTTTATCATGCTCTAAGGGGAACATTTTTCTGGGAGCTCCCTCTTAAAATATACTGGCAGCACATCTCTTCAGCAACTGTTCACCAGTGCAGTCACAGTGAATTCATATAAGGGAGTGAAAAGAAACACAACATCTATTTGAAACTGTAGATGCCATTTAGGTAAGCATTCTGGGCCCAAACCTGTCGGGTGCTGAGTACTTCCTGAGAGGTTCTGAGCACCCTCAAACTGACAGGAGTTGAGGGCATTCAGCATACCGCAGCAGTTTCTCAGCACCTCATAGGACTGAGCTCTTAGTACTCTCTCAAAATAGAATTTGGCCAGGACATCAGGACATGACACCCCTATGCTTGTTCTAAGTGCCATGTGATTTTTTTTTTTTTTAATGACCACAGTAATCTTGGGGAGGGAACGTGGTGTAATTTTTTTACTATATGAAGTATTTATTCCCAGTGCAAATGTCAAGTACCAGTATGGTTGCATGTAATATAACATTTAGCAATTGTTTGGGACTTCACACACAGACTTTTAAGGTGTCCTATTTAATTTAGTTAGCTACTGCTGGGATAAATGATTACCTCACTAAAATTACCTTCTAGCATGTGCGTTGCCAAGTTGCTTAATGGAAGAATTTTGTCTTAAATTGGATTTTCTACAAAATTAATAGTCAAGAGGAGGTTGGATCCAAATTCTTTCATTAAAGGCATTGCTTTCACCCATTAAAAGGGTCAGACTTACACTCTGAAATGTGGAATAAGGACTTTATAGCCATACAGTAAATGTAAATGTGTCAGATCAACATTCACATTCTTTTGTGCTTTCTATTCATCTACTTTTACTCTTCCCTTTGCAGTTCTAAAGTTTCCTTTTTGCCTTAAGATCATTCATTTCATATTCCAGCAGCTCTAAACAGTCTCCTATGTCCTTCTCATAGAATGAGTGGCTTTCCTGAACTCCTTTCTCTGAGCCCTTTTAAACTCCCATTGTCCTTCCCAATTTCTTAGTGAAAAATCTTTATTATAGCCTCAGCTTTCACAAGTAGCATGTGATGCAGAATAAATCGATTTATGGGGATTCAGCTTGGCAAATATGTTGCTTCTTTGAACAGCTGCATAAATCATTCTGTAACCCTTCAAGGCCCAGTTTTAATGAGCTGGTGAAGTGGATATACAAGGCAAAGGGAGAATGTTATATGAGGCAGCTGTTTGACCACTATATCACTTCAAGAAGTGATGGTCAGGGTTGGTTTTTTCCCTACCTCTTAACATGCCAGAGCAAGGCTGCCAAAATCTATACAGGAGGAGAAAATAAATTGGCAGATAATTGAATGTGTCTGCAAAATTTAGATAGCAAATCAAATGATGGGATAAATGTGCTGGGAAACCTCCTACAACCTCAGTTACTAGAGATGGAAAAAGTCAAATGCATATGGAAAACATGCTCAGCTTTAATCCCTCCATGTAGATGTGTACATGATCTGTTTGATCCCAAAGCACTTTAGAAAGTATGGGCCTGACTTCTGTGTTTGGAACTGCCACTCAGTTCAGATGATTTGCAAGACTGGACTCTGGACCTGTCCAGGAATCACCTGGCCTAACACTGAAGCACAGCCACCTGTAGAGTGAAACACAGCCATATTTTTAACAGCATATAACACACCACATGCTATTTGGGGACAGGGAATGGAGACGAATACTGTATTCTACTGAATTGCTGAGGACATTTGAGAAGGTAGGATGTACTTACCCAAGAATTTCACCTGGTTCCAAAAGCGAGACTGATGTGCCCGTGTGAAAAGTGCCACCTCATCTAACCTTAGGAGATCTAGACCTCAGTTTGATGCCTTATCCAAAAAGATGGTGCTGCCTCCCAACACCAGTATTCACCCAGTCTAAATAAGATGAAGAGCTTAACCTTCCTAAATTGCCAATGTTGTTTCCTACAGCACCCTGGAAATATGATCAACCTCTGTGTTACTGTTCAGCTTGAACACCTGAAAATGGAAGACATTGAGACTTCTCTGAGAATATTGCCTTTAAAACATTTGCATGGTAAAAGGACCCCTTCCAGTTTTTAAAAGTTCCTCCTCATTCTGCTGTTCCATTCACTCAAACCTACAGAATCCCAATCATTTCAGTTTTGTGAGAGGGCTTTTTGGAGTGAACACAGTAATATGTGGAGTGTTCTTAGAAGCTAGACTAGCAAACTGTAATAAAACAATGCAAGTATTGTCATCCCCAAAAATGGCATTTTCTATTTTATTAGTAAGAACCAATTAAGATTTTCTAAGAAAAGGCTGGCATGTCTTCAAAAAGTTACCTTTAGAGGCCTGATAGGGTTTAATTGGCATGGAGAGCTGATCCTGGGCTTAGATTTTTTTGGTGGGTTTAATGAGAATACATCTGGAATTTTTAAAGCTCATTCTGTTAAAAACCTCACTTCCTGCCACAGTTCAGAATAACTGTATCAGCTGCACTATTTCCTTAATGTACATAACCTACAGCAAAGAGAAAAGGGGCTAAACCCTTCAGGAGTTTTGTTGTACTTTGTATTCAGGATATTTATATGGATTTAGGCAAAGGAAGTATACATGACTATGCAATATGAAGCTGTGTTTGTCTGGAGACCCAGCATGTCTCAATATCAGTATCCCCATCACCTAGTTACAACAGCGTTTTCCACATGCACATGAACTGTTTGCTACACCAAGAGACTATGACCATTGCTCTTGCTATGGATCTTTGGGAAAATAGGACCACAACTTTTAAAGCACCATGAACTAAGGGTTATGAGGCATCTAATGTGAGGAAGCTTCATCTGTGCCTGCCATGGGTCAGCTCTCCAACCCTACTGGCCTTGGGGAACGTAAGCGCTCCTCGCTAGGCCTCACAGGCCCCGCTGCCACTCTTCAGGTTAGTGATTGGCACACTCCAGCCCTCAAGCATCTCCCTGGAGTGTCCAGCTCCTGCTCCACTGGACACGCGCTGTATTCACTGCTCCGCTGCGTCCAAAGAAGCAGTACAGCCCAGCTCATCAGTTCTACCTCACAGCAATTTGATTTGTTCTTATCTACATCAAATATGCTTATTTCACAAAGCAGACAGACTCAAATAGAAGTATTGGAAACAAAGGGTTACATATAAAATAAAATAACATGCATTTTAGAGCATAGACTTAATTAATAAGATATTTCACGTCTAGTAGAGTATTGCTCACCCAAGATCCTTGCAGCGCTTTACAGCCTTGCTGGCTGCGACCCTCCTTTCATGAGACAAGCATGCTGCCAGTTTACCTGCTAGGTGAAGTGTATTTCTTTGCACTCCAAGATATACCAGACCAATCCTTTGTCTTTATTCATAAACAGGACACCCCTTGCTGTTTCTTCCTGTAGATTTCCTCATCTCTCAGTTCACATCTGGCTTAGTATGCAAATAAGCATGCAGCATAAGGCCTAGAACACAGAAAGGGAGATAAGTGTAAGTTACCTCCTGCTTGAAAGGAACATCTCTGACGAATGACACCTTCTGGTGAGCTGCCTTAACGCCAAGTCCTTAAAAACATAATTTCAGTATAGATACATAACTCCTCAACTATTATGATGTAGATATTGGACCCAGATATCAGATCCCTGTAAAACCTTATGCACCCTCTGTCATTTAGCATCAAGGGGTCTCTAGGTAACATATGAGATGGGTGCTGCGGACATTCTCTACAGGAGATAAATAAGGCATTCACCAATGCCAGCTGCTTCTGTACAGCAGAGAGCACGGGAGTATGCATGTGTGTTCAGGCTCTGCTATCGGTGAGGAAACAAATTGCATAGTTAGCATTCTGCACAGTGCTTGTGCCTGGTTCTGATCCACTATGACAATTTGGGATTTTTAAAAGCTGTCATTCGATGCAGAGCAGATGTGATGGTAAATTACTGTTAAGATGTTAGCATCTGCTTCAAGTAATGGCTTCAGGGCAGCTGGCTCATTAGACACTGTCCGGAAGAGAAAGGGTAACTTTCCCCAAAGTGATCAGAAACATGACCCAAATGAGCATTGCATCTCACATGGGAGCCTCAGGTAATAAGCACCTCCAAACGCCAGTCACTTTTGTTTCATACGAAATAGAGTGCCTAAAATGTTGGTACCCAAATATAAAAGTTTTGGATTATATGCAAATTATTCTACTTTTAAGCGGTCCAGTGCTCTGCCCAAAAAGGGAACAGTGTGTGTGTATTTTATACATATTTGTGTTTCTCTGTACCATATCTATTATATTCAGAAAGATCCTTCTTAAGAAGAGACAGAAATCCTATATGTGAAATGTGACATGAAGCAACACAAAAGCAATCTGTCAGTTGATCCTGCCTACATTTTCTGCACTTAATCTCTTTAGCTGTCTCATTTAAGTGAAAGAGAGATTGCCTCTTTGCTGTTAGACTGAACTTATTCATAAAAGGATGAATAAATCACTGCACAGGTTCTGATGGGGTGTGCAGAGTGAGTGGAATTAAATGCAGTCTTTTCAGGTGCAGAATTGTATTTTATTTATTTAGTTTTGGAAATTCTATTGACTCCTTCAGCACTAAGATAAAGTTACTTCTAAATTAAACAAACAGAGTTTGTGACCAAATCTCAAAATAAACGTTGGTTTTAAGACAGGCTTGAGACCTTTGCTTACTGCAACATCTGGATAAAGTTTATTTCAATTTCACCATTTTCAAAGTGTGTGTCTGTCTGTATAATATTATATATAAAAGATAAAACAGACACTATATAGTGTGTATGTGAACTTGTGAGCAAGTTTTATATTATCCGCCTTATGCACACACACACTATAAATATTTATAATGTGTATATGTACATATATATATTACTTGTAATATATATTACAGACACGTGTAATTGCAGAAGTCTGGTAATATGACACTTGTTCACAAGTTTATCCTTGTGAGAGATGTTACTAGTATCTATATTATTTCTGAAACATGAAAGCTGAATTAAGAGTATCTAGGTTTTAATATTCTCTCCTTTTTCCTGGTAAACTCACCTCATCATCCATGACAGACAGTTATGGTCCCTTTAGAATACTGACTGTGAAAATGGCAGATTTCCCTCGTCTTTCCTTTTCTCTTGAACTCTTAGGGCCAGATCCCAATAGGTGAGCAGTTGATTTCAATGGGGTTGCTATTCAAGTAACTGCTCAGGGGCTTCACAGTCTTAACCACCTGTCAGCTGTCAGTCCACAGAGATACAAAATACCAGTATTAAGCCGATTTCTGGTATTGGACAAACCCACAAGACGAATGATCTGTTGTCCAGACTAACTTTGTATTTCCCAGGAAAACATAAGGGCCTGATTCTGTTCTCACCATTCCAGGGTGTTGGACAATGGAGGCACACCAGTTTAAAAGTGACGCGAATAAGTTCAGAATCAGGACCATATTATGTTTTTACCATTAAATCCTTGGGGGGGGGGGAGTTCTGTATCTATGGAAGGCAATGGCAGTTTTGCCAATGACATCAGTGGGACCAGGATTAAACCCTTCACTTCTGTGTCAGTTATGGCCAGTGTGGTTGTGGGTTTTGAGGGATGGCTATCCATCCACTAGGAACTGGACTGACACCACCACTTCGTCACAGACACCTTCAGATGGTAACTTTTGGTCCCTACCCATGACTAAGTTCATATGCATAAACTAGCAGTGAAAGCTTCAGTCTCCCATTATCAGTCCCCTGCAGGGAGGGGGACTGAGGTATTACTGTAAGGCAAATATTGAGTATTAATACTATTAAGTATTAATTGAGAGCTCTGCCACTTATCTTAAACACTAGGCCAACTTAAGAGCAGTGAATAGGAGTAAAATATAAGGCATAGAAAAGGGTATTGAATCTAGAAATCTAAGTAGATTGACCTGTTTAAACTCCACCATCTAAACCGATCCATTCTGTGTCTCGTGAAGGATACAGGCATATTAGCTATAAAGGGTTATTCATTTTTAACTGATCTTACTTAATCCTAAAGATATGGATTTAAATCCCAGGGCCATTGAAGGATATTAGCATGAAGCTGCCATCAGCCTTCAAAAGCTTCAGGACAGAAGGCTCTCAGCAGGTGTT
The DNA here is from genome assembly GCF_002925995.2 of Terrapene triunguis. Taxonomy (NCBI): domain Eukaryota; kingdom Metazoa; phylum Chordata; order Testudines; family Emydidae; genus Terrapene; species Terrapene triunguis. The sequence goes on from NW_020664419.1 coordinate 16,683,084, forward strand.
ATCAATGGTAATAAATACCAGTGAAAAAGATTGTGGGTGAGATGAAGATGACTTCATTTGTTCTTCAAAAAGTATCAACTTTTAACATGAAATAATAGAATCCCTTTGTAGTTTTGTCTGCAGAAAGTATCAATATCTGTCTTGGTCAGACACGGGTTATTCTTGGATAGAACAGTTGTTCATCTTCTCTAGTGAATAAAATTTGGGATTTTTGTTATCACAGCAAAATATGCTGCCTGTTTTCCCAGCTGCCACACCCTCTCTTGCATAACTCCTGCTGTATGTGGGAAAAGGAAACTGAAAAGGAGAAAGAATAGATTTATTGCTACTCTGTTTTTAAAACTTAACTAATGTCAACACTGTTGCAGAATAAGGCCCTTCTGCTTCCATTTACAGTCCCCAGCAAAACAGGGCAGTCAAGATCCAATACTTACAGTGTATGAATTCTCAATATGGGAGGGTGGCTCTGTTTCTTTCTGACTGGATAGAATGGTGTCATAACTATAAAGGGGAAGGGTAACAGCTCTCCTATGTACAGTACTATAAAATCCCTCCTGGCCAGAGACTCCAAAATCCTTTTACCTGCAAAGGGTTAAGAAGCTCTAGTGACCTGGCTGACACCTGACCCAAAAGACCAATAAGGGGACAAGATACTTTCAAATCTTGGGGGGGGGGGGAAGGCTTTTGTTTGTGCTCTTTGTTTTGGGGGTTGTTCGCTCTTGGGACTGAGAGGGACCAGACATCAATCCAGGTTCTCCACATCTTTCTGAACAAGTCTCTCATATTTCAAACTTGTAAGCAAACAGCCAGGCAAGGCGTATTAGTTTACCTTTGTTTTCTCAACTTGTAAATGTACCTTTTACTAGAGTGTTTATCTCTGTTTGCTGTACTTTGAACCTGAGGCTAGAGGGGGGTCCTCTGAGCTCTTTAAGTTTGATTACCCTGTAAAGTTATTTTCCATCTTGATTTTACAGAGACGATTTTCACCTTTTTCTTTAATTAAAAGCCTTCTTTTTAAGAACCTGATTGATTTTTCCTTGTTTTTAGATCCAAGGGGGTTGGATCTGTATTCACCAGGAGTTGGTGGGAGGAAGGAGGGGGGATGGTTAATTTCTCCTTGTTTTAAGATCCAAGGGGTTTGGATCTGTATTCACCAGGGAATTGGTGAAGGTCTCTCAAGGCTACCCAGGGAAGGAAATTAGCTTTGGGATGGTGGCAGCGGACCAGATCTAAGCTGGTAGTTAAGCTTAGAAGTTTTCATGCAGGACCCCACATTTGTACCCTAAAGTTCAAAGTGGGGAAGCAGCCTTGACATGGTGGCAGAGCAGTGGGATTATTTTAAACCAAAAGCCAGTAAGATTTTTTCCCCCCTCCTTTCTAGCTGCTTGGAAAGCAGAGTTGAAGGTAGATGCATATCTTATCTCTCCTTGCCTGAAGGCAGAGGTGTTACGTTTTTTTTAACAAGGGTCTTTGTTAAGAGAAGGGTTCAATCAATGAGCAAACAACTGGTAAAAGGAATTTACAAGCTGAATTGTTTTTTTTTCTTTCTACTTCCTCGGGAATAGCTAGTTAGAAAGTCTCTGTTACCTCAGCAGCAGCCTGAGCTGAGTGCATCCCAGTTTCAGTCTACTGCAGAGGGGTGTGACCCAGCACAAGAAAACAGGAAAATGACTACCAAAGAAGTAGCTAACAAAATAGAACTGGCCAGACTAGAAGCAGAAGAAAATGAAAAAAACCATCAGAGACTGATTCAATTAAAAAAACTCGAGAAAGAAGCTGATGAGAGAGCTATGGAACAGAGAGAAAGAGAAGAAAAAGCCAAAGAGGAGGCCCACAAGAGAGCTATGGAGCTGAAAGAAAAAGAGATGAGATGAAGCATGAACTGGAATTAGCATGGGCTAGGCCGGATACAACAGCCAATCCTAACAACCCCTCTTCAGGTACCACTTCCCATCCCAGAAAATTCCCCACCTACAAGGCAGGCGATGATACTGAGGCCTTCTTAGAAAATTTTGAAAGGGCCTGCCTTGGATACAGCATCACTACAGACCAGTACATGGTAGAGCTGAGGCCGCAGCTCAGTGGACCCTTAGCAGAAGTGGCGGCTGAAATGCCTAAGGAACACATGAACAGTTATGAACTTTTTAAAAACAAGGCCAGACTCAGAATAGGGCTAACACCCGAGCATGCCTGTCAGCGGTTCAGAGCCCTAAGGTGGAAACCTGATGTGTCATTTACCCGACATGCCTACCACATTGACAAAAATTGTGATGCCTGGGTATCAGGAGCAAATGTTAAATCTCTGGAAGATCTGGTTTCCCTAGTAAAAATGGAACAGTTTTTAGAGGGTGTTCCTGAGGAAATAGAAAGGTACATCCTAGATAGGAAGCCCAAAACTGTAACCGAGGCAGGGGAGATTGGAGCCAAATGGGTGGAGGTGGCAGAAAAGAAAAAAACTAGTAGCAGTTGGCACGAATATCAGAAAGGGCAAGCTGAAACAAAACCTTACCACCGAGGACAACCCAAAGCCCCACCCACATCCCAAGGGAAACCCCAGATGCCTTCTCACCCCACCACACCAGTCTCCACCAACCAACATCGCCCCGGTGATACCTTAGCAGGGCGATGTTTTAAATGTAATGAACTCGGACATATAAAGGCTCACTGCCCCAAGAACCCCAACCGATTACAGTTCATTACGCCACAATCACACCAAAGATCCCCAGACCCAGATGCCTCTCTCATACCCTCGGAGCGAAGGGAAACCTTGAGAGTGGGCGGAAAGAAGGTTATCACTTGGAGGGACACTGGGGCACAAGTGTCAACTATCCACCAATCCCTAGAGGACCCCAAACTCATCAACCCGGAGGCTCCAGTGACAATTCAACCCTTCGTGTCACAGTCTGTAACCTTGCCTACAGCCAAGTTGCATGTCCAGTACAAGGGCTGGTCAGGAATGTGGACTTTTGCAGTCTATGACAATTATCCCATCCCCATGCTGCTGGGGGAAGACTTGGCCAACCATGTGAAGCTAGCCAAGAGGGTGGGAATAGTCACCCGCAGCCAGGCTAAGCAAGCTTTCACCCCCATCTCTGTTCCTGAGCCGTCCACCAGGGCCCCGTCTGTATTACCAGAGACCCAAACAAAGGTGGTGGAACCGGATCCCTGCCAACGACTGCAACAGCCGTAGTGGATCCAATCCCAGAGACCCAGCCAAAGCCAGTCCCAGAACCGGAACTGGCAACGCAACCAGCACCAGAACCATTGCCAGCACTGAGTCCAGCGCTTGCAAACCTGTCTACAACTCCAACGTCAGAGGGCACCAGCGAGCCTGAACTGGCGGAAGCAGCAGATAACCTTACCCAAGAGGCTCAGCCAGAGCCTGAGATACCACATAGTGCACCAGCGGAAAGCGGTTCACAGTCAATGGAAACAGCCCCAGCACCTGCATTGCTTCCAGAGGGACCAAGCCCCAGTCCACAGTCCAAGGAGGAACTGATGTCTCCAGCATCAAGGGAACAGTTCCAGGCCAAGCAGGAAGCAGATGACAGCTTTCAGAAAGCTTGGGCGGCGGCGCGGAGCACCCCACCGCCTCTCAGCTCTTCTAACCGATCCCGGTTTGTGGTAGAACAAGGACTTTTATACAAGGAGACTCTTTCTGGTGGGCACCAGGAAGACTGGCATCCTCAAAGACAGTTGGTAGTTCCCACTAAGTATCGGGTAAAGCTCTTGAGCTTAGCCCATGATCATCCCAGTGGCCATTCTGGGGTGAACAGAACCAAAGATGATGATTCTGAACCTAGGAGAGTGGGATCCCGAAACTGTTTTGCTATTGAAACTCATGGTCATGCTATGGAGAAGGTTAAAAACTGCTGCTCCGGAGTAAAAACAGAAACAGATAAAAACCAACCAACAACTTTCAGGGCTCCTTAATACATTAAAGGGGGAGGGGAATGGGGCACAGAAACTTCCCCTCTGCCCCTTCATTTTCAGGTCAATGTTAACAGAAATTCTGTATGAGTTAAAATAAAAATATGTCTACATGGCCCTGCAGTTTTGACTGGGGGGAGAGGGGGAGGATTTGAATTGCAATGTGCATTAGCGTGCTACGCTGTAACTCGCCCATGTGGATGCTGCAGGCACAAATTAAAAGGTACCTAGGTCATGTTTTAACTTAGTTCTAGAGGACTAGTGTGCACTGAAATTCACACCCCCATAGTCTGAACTGTGGGACTGACTCTAGACAAGCCCTTAGGTAGCTAGTGTGACAAAACTCTGCGTGTGTTATGTATGGGCCCATTGGCTACATCACAGTTTAGTGGGAGACACTATTCAAAAGGGAGAAGGTGGGCTGGGAAAGAGATTTAATTTTAGTGAAAACATAGGTTGTGTTCTAATGCCCATTGACATCACTGGGCTTTGGACCATGCCCATAAACAGGAAGAAAAGAAATAGAGTGAAATTCTGGCTCACACTGAAGTCAGCGGCAAAACTTCCATTGCCCCACTGAAGTCAAAAATTTCACTTTGGAAATCTCCACTTTGTTGTAAAAGTTAACAAAAAGCCTGCATGAAAATAAGTTGGATTTTTTCTCACTATAAGAGAGATTGGGTGAGTTTTATAAATGAAAGTTAGAATTTTGGAAGTGCATCAGTTCTATTATTTGGAATCTTGGTAAAATCCGAACTTCTGCCTCAAAATATAGTCTCATTTCCCAACTTCAGTATGTACCACTCTTTATACCCCTGTTTAGCTATTGCCTTCAGATATCCATGAAAACTTTTGGATTCATGCGGTTGCGACTTCAGAAGTCAGGATCAATGAACAAGATGACAGTTGCATAACCTCAGGACGTGCATACTTTACTGTCCTAAGTGTCCTCTTGGAAATAAAAAAGGCACACCCTTGCTACGCTTCTCTCCTCAGTGCATGTGCCAGTAATTGCTACTTTATATAATTTATAGATACAAAGCTTTGGTTTGCAGGTTTGAATTTTCTTCTTTTCTTTTTAGCCACTAATCCTCACAGCTGCACCCAAACTTTTTTTGAGGTTTGTCTGGTTCAAACTGAGCTAAAGATCCTTGTGTTTTTTTTTTTTTTTCTGTCTTATAATAACTGTCTGCAACTAAAGTGGGGCATGTTAGGCAACTACCACAAAAAGAAATCAGTAATTTACAAGTTCAGGTGAAGGTCAGAGAAATATTGCTCCTCTGTAATTGTGCTGTTGCATATATTTATCTAATATTTTCATATTTTAGTCTATTTAATTTTCCCTAATCGAGTAATGTTGTACTACAACTCAGGAAAACCAAGGCCAAAGATTATTTTGTCTAAGTAGTGCCAAGGCCTGTGATATTTCAGTGGGAAAAATATGGGCATGGAAGGAAAGCAGTAATTTATTATTGTCTTGCAGTCAGTTAAATGTATTTCAAGACAAACTGATTCAAGAAGTTTTCTGCCTTTCTACCTGATCAAAATAATAAGCTTCTATTGAAATGGGTCAACCCCCAGACCATGTCTTAAAATATCTCTGAACTTTTAGATGGAAAGAATGTGGAACCCAGATGTCAGCTATCCCTCATTTTAGTTTTGATTGTGCAGAACTAAAAATCTGATTGAGGAATGTCACCGGTCTGCTCACCACTCTACTACCCAGAGAGTGGCTGCAGGCTTCCCCATGCAGCCCTTTTCTGCTGCCAACTTTCTGCCTGTATGCTAGCCCCATCTGTTCCTTCTCAACTCCATCATCAATCTGGGGTTACTTAGGCCACATCTGAGGGAAATTAGGCAGCCTATCTGGTTAATTAGCCCCTTCTCAACCTCACTATCCCTTTCCAGGCTAGTGTTGGGTAAACACCCCCATCACATACTCTCCCTCTCAAGATTGCAGCCCTAGGAGGTACAGATGCCTCCTGCCCTGTATTTTGCCAAAGCTGGGCCCACAGGTCATCCCTTTCCTACTTCAGATCCTCCACCAGGAGATGCAATCTGCCCTGCTCCTCCATAGCGTTTCTGAATTTTTCCAACTGGAACTCCAGGTCTTGCACACCCACTTGCAAGGTCTGGTCTGCGGCTAGCAGCTCTTCTTGTAGCCCATTCCCTTACTACTCACAGGCCCCCCAGTACCCTTTCCCACAGCACTCTGCCTAGTCTGTTTTTCTTCCTGCCTCCTTCGCGCTTATCCTTGTAGGAACCTCACTCTCTCTCTTCCACTTCCTTCCTACCCTCTGTCACTACAGCGTAGCCAGCCTTCTCTATTACTGTGATGCCCATGCTGTGAGCCACCGCCTCACAGGTCCTTAGCCAGAACCTTGCCCCACCCTGGGCTACGGTTCTGTTTTTTGCGAGGGCGATGCCTCCTCACATGTCCCACTGCCCCACAGGAAAAGCAAGAGCCTCTCCCTCCTGCTTGGTTGGATGCCTTTGGGCTTTTCTATGTCCTTGCCTTCAGGCTAAGGCTTCTGGTCTCTGTCTAGGTGGGGGCATTCTCTTTTTAGGTGTCCCCTCCGCCCACAGGCCTAACAGTCCCTTGGGTGGGCTTATGGCCTATGGGGCCTGGAGCTCACTTCCCGCAGGATCCTGAGCAGATATTCTGCTCCTTGGCCAACCTTGCCAAGCAGAAATATCTGTGCCTCATCTCTGCTGTTTTTTTTTTTTTTTTTAAAGACCTGCATGAATAGGATCTGGAGCCCCCTTTGCTGATGGTCAGCCCCCTTCAGCAAGAACTCTGAAGCCCACCTCGAGAGAGGGTGCAACTGCCTTCAGCAAAGCAGGCCTCCGCATACTGCAGCTCCATTGTCTATTTCCCTGTTTCTTTCCTACTTCAGTCTCTCACCATCCCTTGTATCGGGGCAACTAAGTGCTCACATTCTTCCCCACAGTTGTAAGGGAGGCCTCCACCACTGTAATACACAGAGAGTAACTGCAGGCTTCCTCAGTGCAGCTCATTTCTGCTGTCAACCCGCTGCCTTTATATTAGCCTCTCCTTTTCCTTCTCAGCAGGGCTCCATAATCAATCAGCGGTTACCTAGGCCATCTCATAAATGGCCTACCATTTAATCAGCTCCTTCTCATCCTCATTAACCCTTTCTAGTCCAGTGTGGGGGTGAACACCTCAGCAAAAGGAGGTTTTGCAAAATCAAAAGCACCCCCAGCTTTTCACATCTCTAAATGAAACACAAGTCTGTTACTCAGGGCAACCGGTTTCCCCACTCACTGGAGCATTTTAGATAACCTGTTAAAAGGGATGCAAGATACTCTTCAGCTGAGACAGTTAGTTATATTCAACCTGGCAATGATAAAGGATTGGTAATACATCTAGTATTATCAGCTATGTGACCATCTATAAATGGGGATACTACTACTTCACTACCGCACAGGAGTGTTGTGAGGATAACACCCATTAGTGATTGTGAGGCATTCAAATATTGAGGTGACAAGAGCCACATAAGCACCTTTATAGATGATTATGACCTATACAAATGCAAATCGGTTTTTCTGTGTCTGAAAAATTTTACTGACTCTTTCCTAATTAATAGTCAGATCTACTGAATCTTAAACAAAATTGTGGAACATGTTCAAAATGTTTCACCCTACGTAAAACCACAGATCAATGGACTAATAATCTGAATTATAGATCCTGATTCAATATAAGAGATCTCACCTGAAATCACAGATTTTCCCATAGTGAATCCAGAGCTCCCCTAATCCTTTTTATTTTTTTTAAAGCCAATTTGGCTCTCTTTCAAATAATATAATTATAGAAGGGTTTCATACAGCTGATTTCATTAATGTCCCTCTTTTTTCTTCTAAAATCCACCATTGTTTCTTTCTAAGCTCCTTAGGGGACAAACCGCTATTTTGCAAAGCTAAAATATGCACTGGCCTGACAATTCTTAGCACTAAATATATCCCCCAATTTGATACGCCAGCCCCCAGGAAAGAGATCTTCGAGCCCCCGAGCACACTGCTGAAAGCTTTCTTTTTCTATACGGGGTACACAGGCTATTTCATATAGAAAAACAGCATAAATTATGGAGATTAAGTGTGAACAGTGAACTGAACAGTGAATGGTATTGTCAGTTTACTTAGGATTTCTTCACAACCTCATTAGTTTCCCCCCTGTTTTATTAGACTAAAATTTTACCAGTCAGACAGCTGGAAAAACAGGGGCAATAGGCTGGTTTCCATTTTCCATTGCTTTCTGCCCTTTAGATCCAGAAGGCTTCCTCTTCTGCCAAACCACATTCACCCACCACACACACAGGCCCCTTTCTTGTTGCTTTAAGCCACGTGCGGATTAAACTTCATTAGCTGAGTGAGTTTTCAGAAAAGTTCAAACTATAATAGATGGAAATTTAACAAAAAGGAATCTGAATTTGTTTTATTTTTAGGTTAAGGCTATAGAAAAGAAGAGAGATCAAGCCTCCATGGGGCTTTTGTGTTGATAATGATTAAAAGTTGAAAACCACTTTTTTATAATGTTTCTTTAGAAGCCTTCTAAGCCTGATATCCAAGTACTGTGAATTTTTTAAATTCACACATGCACCAGGTGGAAGCTCACACATATGTCATTAAATAAACAAGAATATGCCTATATATAATTTGCCTTAGAGCAAGAAGTTGGAATTGGGACAAGAAGTTGCGTTCTCAGTTTTTCCTGGCAAACGTGCTACCAGTTGAGCAAAATGATCAACAGGAATAGATAACTTTTATACCCAGATAGGTTGGATTTGCTTTCTTCTGTCACATTAAACTGTCACATTAGACTATGGAAGTCTGAAAACATGTTATTTACCCATTTCCCCAAGCCCTGCTTCACTCAACATTGGAGCAATGCTAGCAGAGGGATGGCAGATACCTGTGTGAACTGATCAGCTGGAATTTTAGAGGCTCAAATATACTGTATGTTTCAAACTTTTAATATGTACTGTACAGTCCCTATCATAATGGGGCCCTGATCCTTGACTGAGGCCTCATGGCACTACTGCAATACAGAGAATACTAAACTAACCTCTCTGCCTGAACATGTCCTACAAATTAATAGTGGGTGAGCTTCCAAAGATTAGTTAGTAGTAGTAGTTATTTATTACTTGTTGTGTTGTCATGTCAGTATCTTTGATGTTTTGCCAGAGATTGGAAGACAGTCTTCACAACAAGAAATGCTTCCAGACTAAGAGGTTTATCCAGCTCCTACTGAAGTCAATTGGAGTCTTTCCATTGACTACAAAGGGCACTTTGAAGACACCTTATATACTTTAGGGGAAATCCACCCCCCATTCTGGCTCATTAAGCCTGATAGAAGGGCCGGAGCAGCATGAAGGGGTCTTAAGTGCCCTATATCTGGCCATGGGATAATTCCCCAGGGACAGCCACTGCAGAAAACAGTGATTAGGCTGCCTTTTGAGGACCCTCCCTCAAGCCCTGGTGTAGGGGGTATGCCAGAAGCAGGGCACGAGAGGCAAGTTGGAGATGGGGCCACCACACTTCGGAGGGTCTATGGAAATGCTGGGGCCCATAGGGCAGCCCAGACAGACCGCTGTAATTTAGATGGACACCCAGAGCTATGTTATGCAGAGGGCTGCACCAGCCCTAGAACAGCCAAGGTTAGGGAAGGCACAAAGGTGGCTTAAAGCCATTTTAGCTTCCTGTTAGCCCTTGGCTGCGAGTTCCGTGCTGCATCTTTAAAATCTCACTGAGGATAACCAAATGCTACTATGGCACCTACAAGTATCATAGACTAGATTAGAGCTTTTTAAATTACATTAGAGAGATTAAACTCCATCCTCAAAATAGTGCAGAAGAATTTTTATTTTTATTGTGTTTTTATTCTTCTAATCATCAGTTAAGTACTGCAAGATGTCACCGACGAAGTGTGTTTTTAGGGAGGGAACTCCTGAC
>NW_020664419.1:16712983-16767703 GCF_002925995.2 Terrapene triunguis
ATGAGATCATCCTTTCTCTTCCTGCAATCCCCTGACTCGTTCCCTACACATTTTCCAATAAGGCCTACAAAAATGAGGCAGGGCTCTTATGGACAACAGCCTCCTTCACTTTCACAAGCCTGATTCAGTGCACAGGATGGGGCTATTCTGGGGATGAACTCCAGAGGTGTGTAAATTATTCACAACCCAAAGTGAAAATTCTAGAAGTGTGCTGATTCTTTGCATTTCTTCACAAGTTTGGAAGTGAGCCTGTTTCTCCAAGTAGTAGTACTACGTTTCACAATTTTTTGCTCCAATATGGGCCTCTTCTCCAATGAAAATGAGCCCATTTCCAAATGAAAATGAGCAGTCCTCTAAATCACCGAAGTGAATAGACTTTTTGGCATTGATTTCAATGGGAGAAGGGCCGAGTTTTTTTGTGAGCAAAAAGGGGACTCCAAAATTCAGGTTTCAGATACTTTTTCCAAATAGCATATTTTCTGATATATGTCTGGGACCTCTGCCATCTATGAGTGCTGCCATCACTTGTACTGTGGTGCGAAGTATTATAAGTCTGCCATTTCCCACAATTTTCATTCAACCTTCATATATTTATGTTCTTTTCGTGCTCCAAAAACACTGATTCAGTTTCCTGTATTGAAGATGCCTGGATACATTTCTGGAATCCCTCTTGGGATGTCCCCTGTGCTTGGACTGACATTAACTAAGGCAGAAATGTAGACACCATAGCATGGTATACACAAAGCAAATCCATCCCAGTGGCTCAGATTGTACTATATGCGAGAAAGAAAAAATATAATGTGAGACATAAGGTCACCCTGATTGCCAATGACTGTTGCCAGGATAATTCTATTGGTTTGGCTCTTCTAGGCCTTAGTTTTAAACATTAGCACTGAGCAATCATTGTGAACTCAAACTTTCATTGTTTTGCTCACCTTTAATATGTGCTTTCAAATGCTTAAGTAACCCTGGCCATTATTATTAAACTGAATGCCAATGGCGACTCTGTGCACATCCAAATGCAATGGGGGAAGATAGTACCTGCCCCCAGTACATTTAGGAGCAGATTCTGATACCCTGACTGAGACTGAAGTTATGCACTTGTGCAAAAAAGTGCTACCAAGCATGAGTAAGGTTACGAGACACTTCATTTTTCTGTGCCTCAGACCTTGTCTACACTAGAAAGGGCTTGTCAGTGTAGCTATACTAGCAAGCCGTCCTGATAGGGTTGCCAACTTTCTATTTGCAGAAAAATGAACACCCTTACCCCGCACCGTGCCATGCACCTTTTCCGAGGCTTCATCCCCACTCAGTCCATCCCCCCTCCCTCTGTTGCTCACTCTCCCCCACCCTCGCTCATTTTCACCGGGCTGGGGCAGGGGTTGGGGTATGGGAGGGGATGTGGGCTCTGGGCTGGGGCCATGGATGAGAGGTTTGGGGTACAGGAGGAGGCTCTGGGCTGGGGTAGGGGGTTGGGGCGTGGGAGTGGGTTTGGGGTCCGGGCTCAGGTGGCTCCCAGGAAGCTGCCGGCATCTCTCTCTGTCTCCTAGGCAGAGATGCGGCCAGGCGGTTCTATGCGCTGCCCCTGCCTGCAGGCACCGCCCCTGCAGCTCCCATTGGCTGTGGTTCCTGGCCAATGGGAGCTGCAGAGCCGGCACTGGAGGGAGGGAGCAGTGCTCGGAGCCCAGTGGCCACTCCTATGCCATGGAGCCAGAGAGAGATGCCAGCAGCTTTCTGGGAACCTTGTGGAGCTGGGCGGACAGCCAATCAGACTTTTAATGGTCCAGTCATCAGTGCTGACCGAAGCCGCCAGGGTCCCTTTTCAACTGGGCATTCTGGTCAAAAACTGGATGCCTGGCAACCCTACCTTCTGATGTAGACAAGGCTTATACAAAAGAGTATAGCTTATAACCAAACAAAATAAGCGATCCTGAAAAAACGTACTTTTTTGCTGGTATTATTGTCCTCACTAGAGCTTTTGCGAATATAAAGGGTCAAGAGATAATACCCTTAATAGACTCTTCTATACTGACAAAAGTTTCTAGATTAGACCAGGCCTCAGTCTCCACTATCAGAAAAATTAGGCCATTAATTTGTACCAATCTTTTTTGAAGCACTTCGAATCTACAGTTGTAAAGGTGCCAAGTGAGGCACATTTCAAAGATGGATCATTTGATACGCACAGATTGAATGACTTGCCTTAGTGAATCCATAATGCAATGGAATAGAAGTTGTCCCCTAACCCAAAATATCTGGTTTCACATTTTTTGGCTGACACTTCTTTGCTGAGCGAACATATGCACATCACCAAATCTCTTTCCTTCAGTAACACCACATGTAAAATCGAGCTATACCACTGCAGATTGCTTTGAGATTTGTGATGGGTCTGCTCCCACTGAATTCAATGGAGTCTGTCTTATCAAATTTTCAGACTTTACACTAGTGTCAGATGAAGCTTTTTGGTTGTAATTCCACATCAGCTGAATTAAGTATTGGTTTGCTGGATTCATGTGAAGGTAGAGGTCTGACTTTACCCCTGCCTCAGCCCTAGTTCACTCTTCCTCCCCACATCACAGCCTTCTGAATTAGCCTGCATGTGGTCTATGCCTACACCTCAGTGAAAGTATACAGGGAAGGGGGCAGGGATGCGGCACTATTGCTTGTATGTTTTCGTACAGAGTATTTTTAGTGCAGTCTAGCAAAGCGCTACACACGATGGAACTTTTCATTTTGTTTGATTTTTTCTTTTGAAATTAAAGAATTTGAATTTAAATAAAAAAATTACATTCAAAGAATGCTAAGCTGCAAAGTCACTCTGAAGCCAGCAAATGGAAAAATTAAAGTTGTGTATACAATCTTAACTCCTCTCTATTGTGTATGCATTGTGATACCGTATTTTTCAAATAACACAATTTAGTTTTTGTACAATTTTCCAGAACCTTAAAAACACATTCCTCACATGGTATGATATTTCTCTTTTGCTATAACATAGCTGCAATGGTTCAGTTTCTTATATTAAAAAGAAAAATTAACAGAAAAGTTGAGGTACAATAAAAACTGTTACATCCTCTTGAGAAAACTTATGGGACTGTTTCAGTCCTGCCTTACCTCACTTTCGCATGGGATCTAACTCAGGAGAAATATATTGCTGTACAACCGAACTAATGCATGGGTGAATCACACGTTGTATTTTCAATAAACAGGACAGTTGCATTAACAATAGTATTAGTTTCTAAACTAAACTGAAAATTTCAAAGTGAAAAAATAGCTCAATGCACCTGGTCCCACAAATGCAACTAGTATTTTGTTGGGACAGCTGCCTGGTTCAATACAAGTATCAGAGGGGTAGCCGTGTTAGTCTGAATCTGTAAAAAGCAACAGAGGGTCCTGTGGCACCTTTAAGACTAACAGAAGTATTGGGAGCATAAGCTTTCGTGGGTAAGACGCTCACTTCTTCAGATGTCTTGCATCTGAAGAAGTGAGGTTCTTACCCACGAAAGCTTATGCTCCCAATACTTCTGTTAGTCTTAAAGGTGCCACAGGACCCTCTGTTGCTTTTTGGTTCAATACAGAATGTTCTGGCCTGGTTGGCCCCCCCTTTCAGTTGTCTGTTCCCCCTTTCAAGACAGAAAGGGGAACAGACAACTGACACTGCTGAAGAACTGGGGGGAAAGGAGCCAGTGTGATCTTTCAGAGACCAGCAATAGTTCTTTCAAGGTGCAGAAGGGGACTGGGTGAGGCCAGGGCTTGGGTAGATTTGTACCTAGGGTGTAATTTCTGCTTTGAATATCGCCAGGTGATACAAGTACCTTATCTGAACTGTCCCTTAGCCGCTGACATACAGAGGCAAGGATAACAGCAATTGGGAGCTGGATTCATTTGGCATGCTAAATTGGTGTTATCATTGTGGTGATAACTCATAAGAAAGGCCACTGGCTGCTAATAAGCAGGTGGGTTTGGCTGGCAGAAGAACAGGTAAATGCTGACCTTGGTAAACTGTTAAAGATGTAAAAAGCCTGTTGGGTTTGCAGAAGTGTCCCCAATGTTAGTTGTAAATGTGACAGGCTTTTAAACATCATTAACATTTTTACGAGGGTCAGCAGTTCCTTCACACTTTTACCAGCCAAATCCACCTGCTTATTAGCCCGTCTTAATAGTTAGCACCACAATGCCACATACCAAGTGCATCCAGCATCCAATTGCTGCTGTGAATCCAAGTGTAAATCCAGTTAATTGCTTCCATGATTTAAAGATTAGGCACATATGGAGAAGGTGTTTGGTTCTATGAAACTGCCATAGCTACTCTAAAGGCCTTGTAGTAGGTGGGATCCCTCACCTTACATATGCTAATTCAGTTGATTAGATGTGGGCCAGATCTGAATCTGAATCTGTTTTCTGAATCTGGAGCCACATTTGGATCAGACCTAGGACTATATTTCAGAGTTGTGGATCTATGAAATTGTCTTGCTGAGGTTTAGGAAGTGACTATATACACGATGAAACAGTGCTAACCTCCATCTATTGCTAGCACAGTACCCTCTGCTGACTGAGTGATTGGCTACAGGAGCAGCCCCATGTTTGTTATCACAGCTCACAGCCTTGCCACCACCCCTAGTAAGCCAGACAGGTGGTGCCAGAGATGGGTACAGTGGCCACTACGGGTTCAAATATGTTAATTTTGCATTTAAAAACAAAACCAAAAGATTACATCCCCCAATATTAGCCCCCCCACACACACACTTGTAGAAGGGGTGGGAGATATCCCTCCCCTGACACTTGGATGCAGAGAGATGGCAGGGTTGCTCACTCAGTATTGGAGAAGATCTCAGGAGTATATGCATTCCTGGGAGGAAAGAGGGTACAAGAAAGTTGTTGGCCAGCAGATGCATGAGGGTTTATCCTGTGACTAGCTGCTGTAGATACTCTGAGCCTATTTAGTTTACGGCAACAATGCCCTTGTGTCTCCTAATTCATCAGTTAGTGATTGGTCTGAACCAACTACCTGTAATGTTTGTATGTGCAATAATTCTGTGCTGTAGCAGTAGAAAGAACAGTTAGTATGGTACAAGTGTGACTATAGATGCAAGCTCTAGCTATCTCTCTCTGTCATAGTCATCACTACTATTTGAGTGACTTTATATAATGCTGTAAATGGACACAGAATTAGACATGGTCCTTCTGCAAAAGAGTGATGCATCTGTGTTTGAATTATAATTGAAAAAGTCATTCTCTGCTGGGGATATAACTGTAGCACTCCCCACCTGCTTAGGCAATAAAATATTTGATGGCAGAACGTCTCAATAGGCTGATGGTGAGTAAGAAATGTTTACTGTACTTGAGACATTAGGGTTTCCTTCCCAGCCTGCTGATTTGATACGAGATTCCGATTCAACATGTATAACATCTAGCCAGGGAGTTGATTTTGGAAATGCTGCTCCTTTACAGAGAGGGAAAACAGGGAATGGTTGTTGGCCACTTTTCACTACAGAACTTAGATTGCTGTAGGGACAATCACCGATACGACTTCTCTTCAGCAAGCACTGGGTGGGCAATTTAGTCTCTCACCATCCATGAATTTCACTTTTAGACCAGGAACATTAAGCATATGTCTACACTACACTGCAAAACCTGCAGCAGCAAGTCTCAGGCTACGTCTACACTATGGGGGGGATTGATTTCAGATACGCAAATTCAGCTACGGGAATAGCGTAGCTGAATTCGACGTATCTGATCCGACTTACCCCGCTGTGAGGACGGCGGCAAATCGATCACCACGGCTCCCCCGTCGACAGCGCTTACTCCTACCCGGGCTGGTGGAGTACGCGCGTCGATTCGGGGATCGATTATCGCGTCCCGACGAGACGCAATAAATCGATCCCCGAGAGATCGATTTCTACCCTCCGATCCGGGCAGGTAGTGAAGACAAGCCCCCAGAGCCTGGATCTACAGGCTCATGCTAGGCACTAAAAGCAGTGCAGACATTGCGGCTTGGAATGGAGCTCAGGCTCTGAAATCCACACACACACACACACACACACACACACACACACCCTCTCCCCCGCCCCAGGCTTCAGAGCCCAAGCTCCAGCCTGAGCCCAAACATTGGCACAGTTGTTTTAGCACCATAGTGTGACCCCAAGTCTGTAGAATTGGGCTCTGAGATTTGCTGCTGCAAGATCCTACTTGTTGTGCAGTTGTACCCTAAAAGTGGCAGAAGGGCAGAAATAAAAAGTAAAACTGGTTAATACATGACGTATATGATTGAAATAATAGTTCTTCCTTTTGTGGAAGCAGAAGGGGAAAGTTGATCTTGTATTTCTCCAAAAGATATTTACCCTAGGAACAGACATAGTGGGTTGGGAAACCTAAGGACCTCTTTTCTCCCCAAGCACCTGAAAATTTGCCAGTTTCTAGAACCAAACTTAAGCCAAGCCATTTAAAAAATATAAGCATTTACGGTGATGTATCCAGCCTACACCAGAAAGGAATGTGGGGAATTTCAGTTTATAGCTTGTTCTTATGAGATTTCCAGCCTGATTTTGCTGACTCAGAGCAAACTACAGTGACAAATATTATTTAAGCAAGATCTCAAAATATGAGAAGGGCAAGCTGAGGTGCAGAGAAGTTAGGTAAGTTGTCCAGGTGCTGATAAGACTACAGTGCCCCTTCAGGTACAGCCATTAGCAAGAGATGCTGCAGTGATAGTGATTAAAGAGGTGAAGCCAAGGCTGTGTCCACTGCCCACACACCTGCTCAGGAGGAAGGGTCATCCAGTAGTTAGAATGCAAGTCTGACATTCTGGAGACCCAAGTTCAAGTACCTGCTCTACCACAGACTTCTTGTGTGACCTTGGGCGAGTTACTCAGTATCTCCTGTGCCTCTATTCCACAAAATTGTAACAATAGTACCTCCATACCTCACAGGGATGCTATGTGGCTAACTACATTAAAGATTTTGAGGTACTACAGTAATTGGATTCAAGTATTTACGAGTAAGACAGACAGAAATAAGAGCTACTCTCTATATGTTTGGACTTAAGATCTGGGTTGCCTGAATATTGATGTAAAATGGTTCCTCTTTCATTTTCCCCTTGTGGCAACTTATAGTCCAAGTCACAATGTAGCCCAGAGAGATTTAGAGGCACAGCTAGGAATAGTGCCCTACGCTCTCTATTAAACCAAGCTGCCTCTAGTTAAGCTTTGCATAATCATCTGAATTCAATCTAAAACGTTTTTGCCCATCCCTAATCTATTGTTTAGGAGCCATACATGCATACATATGTTGTACAGAACCTGGCTATTGCACATATGAGGAGAAAGAGTTCAAAGTGTGGATCTAGCTAATGCATAACAATCCCAGTGAAAAGCATAGCAAGTGCATTGAGGTGGCATTGTAAGGAGTGAAGTATGGTATCTAGATATGAAGCATTAGAATACTGTTCCAGCACTCCTTGTTATTTCAAAGCCAGTCTGTAAAATACATAAATAAAAAGAAAGATTACTCATCCAGCTTCTTTACTAGCTGTGCACCTCTTTATGAGCGCTGCCTCCACAGATTGTAACCTTAAATGGAATTAGAGAATTTGATAATTGTAAACTAATTACGCAACTAAAACGAAATTCTTTATTCATATTTGGCATTGCCTTTTTTATTTTTATGCATTTTGGCACACAACGTGAAAGCTTTTAGTTTGTATTAAGTGCCGCGCACAGCATGCCTGTACTTTGAAGGTACTCTGTTTGAAATCTGTAAGCGATAAGATACAGCCTTGCTATTTCCTCTAAAAAATCAGTTGGGGGTGGGATTTTCAGAAGACTTAAGAACAGGTGACTTAAGAACACGAGTCCCACTGAAAGTCACCAGGGCTTGTGTTGCTATATCATATAGTGGATTTGAAAATTCCACCCACAGTGTCCAGTTCATATGGATGAAATCTGCATATTTCACTCATCAAACATGCAGCATGGATCATGAAAAGTCATTAAATCAAAATAATCAAAGTCAAACACACCGACGTGGCAATCTTAACTTGTTTATATTTAAATAATGTTTTACATTCCAATCTCCAACAGGATTTATAGGGACAGGATTTTCAGTGTTGGTCTATTTCTTCTCCCATTGAAGTCAGTGGGAGTTTTACCAAGTACCTCCATAGTCTTCTTAGCATCCTGACTCTGACTGATGAATCCAGTGGGGCTCATACAGGCAGAAGGGAGGAGGGTGTTGCAGGAAGTCAAGACCCTTTTGCCTGCTCACCAGGAGCCATGCAGGTAGTAGTGGGACAGAATAAAGAATCCCATCCCTGTGTATATGTCATAGAATCATAGAATATCAGGGTTGGAAGGGACCTCAGGAGGTCATCTAGTCCAACCCTCTGCTCAAAGCAGGACCAATTCCCAATTAAATCATCCCAGCCAGGGCTTTGTCAAGCTTGACCTTAAAAACCTCTAAGGAAGGAGATTCCACCACCTCCCTAGGTAACCCATTCCAGTGCTTCACCACCCTCCTAGTGAAAAAGTTTTTTCTAATATCCAACCTAAACCTCCCCCACTGCAACTTGAGACCATTACTCCTTGTTCTGTCATCTGCTACCACTGAGAACAGCCTAGATCCATCCTCTTTGGAACCCCCTTTCAGGTAGTTGAAAGCAGCTATCAAATCCCCCCTCATTCTTCTCTTCTGCAGACTAAACAATCCCAGTTCCCTCAGCCTCTCCTCATAAGTCATGTGCTCCAGACCCCTAATCATTTTTGTTGCCCTCCGCTGGACTCTTTCCAATTTTTCCATGTCCTTCTTGTAGTGTGGGGCCCAAAATAGACACAGTACTCCAGATGAGGCCTCACCAATGTCGAATAGAGGGGAATGATCACGTCCCTCGATCTGCTGGCAATGCCCCTACTTATACAGCCCAAAATGCCGTTAGCCTTCTTGGCAACAAGGGCACACTGTTGACTCATATCCAGCTTCTCGTCCACTGTAACCCCCAGATCCTTTTCTGCAGAACTGCTTCCTAGCCATTCGGTACCTAGTCTGTAACAGTGAATGAGATTCTTCCGTCCTAAGTGCAGGACTCTGCACTTGTCCTTGTTGAACCTCATCAGGTTTATTTTGGCTCAAATCTCTAATTTGTCAAGGTCCCTCTGTATCTTATCCCTACCCTCCAGCGTATCTACCACTCCTCCCAGTTTAGTGTCATCTGCAAACTTGCTGAGGGTGCAATCCATGCCATCCTCCAGATCATTAATGAAGATATTGAACAAAACGGGCCCCAGGACCAACCCTTGGGGCACGCCGCTTGATACCAGCTGCCAACTAGACATGGAGCCATTGATCACTACCCATTGAGCCCGACGATCAAGCCAGCTTTCTATTCACCTTATAGTCCATTCATCCAGCCCATACGTCTTTAACTTGCTGGCAAGAATACTGTGGGAGACTGTATCAAAAGCTTTGCTAAAGTCAAGGAATAACATGTCCACTGCTTTCCCCTCATCCACAGAGCCAGTTCTCTCGTCATAGAAGGCAATTAGGTTAGTCAGGCTTGACTTGCCCTTGGTGAATCCATGCTAACTATTCCTGATCAGTTTCCTCTCCTCTAAGTGCTTCAGAATTGATTCCTTGAGAACCTGCTCCATGATTTTTCCAGGGACTGAGGTGAGGCTGACTGGCCTGTAGTTCCCCGGATCCTCCTCCTTCCCTTTTTAAAAGATGGGCACTACATTAGCCTTTTTCCAGTCATCCGGGACCTCCCCGGATCGCCATGAGTTTTCAAAGATAATGGCCAATGGCTCTGCAATCACATCCGCCAACTCCTTTAGCACCCTTGGATGCAGCGCATCCGGCCCCATGGACTTGTGCTCGTCCAGCTTTTCTAAATAGTTCCGAACCACTTCCTTCTCCACAGAGGGCTGGTCACATCCTCCCCATGCTGTGCTGCCCAGTGCCATAGTCTGGGAGCTGACTTTGTTCGTGAAGACAGAGGCAAAAAAAGCATTGAGTACATTAGCTTTTTCCACATTCTCTGTCACTAGGTTGCCTCCCTCATTCAGTAAGGGGCCCACACTTTCCTTGACTTTCTTCTTGTTGCTAACATACTTGAAGAAACCCTTCTTGTTACTCTTAACGTCTCTTGCTAGCTGCAACTCCAAGTGTGATTTGGCCTTCCTGATTTCACGCCTGCATGCCTGTTAGCGATATTTTTATACTCCTCCCTGGTCATTTGTCCAAGCTTCTACTTCTTGTAAGCTTCTTTTTTGTGTTTAAGATCAGCAAAGTTTTCACTGTTAAGCCAAGCTGGTCGCCTGCCCAGCTTGTTCCTTGTCCCTGCAACCTGAATAAGGATTCTTTAAAATACAGCCAGCTCTCCTGGACTCCTTTCCCCCTCCTGTTATTTTCCCATTCTCTCCTGTTATTCTCCTGCCCATGAGTTCCCTGAGAGAGTCAAAGTCTGCTTTTCTGAAGTCCGGGGTCCGTATTCTGCTGCTTTCCTTTCTTCCTTGTGTCAGGATCCTGAATTCGACCACCTCATGGTCACTGCCTCCCAGGTTCCCATCCACTTTTGTTTCCCCTACTAATTCTTCACAGTTTCTGAGCAGCAGCTCAAGAAGAGCTCTGCCCCTAGTTGGTCCTCCAGCACTTGTACCAGGAAATTGTCAAATTGTCCCCTACACCCCATACACCATGCAGGAGGTGCCCTGGAGTCAACTGTACGCCACACAGAGACCCGGGGATCCACAGGGAGCATGCAGACTCAGTGTGAGGAAGGGAGAAAGAGCCCATCCTTAAAACTGTGTGGGGAAGGAAAGAAAGTGGTTTGTTTCTATTAACAAACATGGATGCAGATAGGTGGAGAGTCTAAAACCAGACTTTAGTGTACTCTTTGCCCTTGGTTCTGCCCTGTGGTGATTTGGTGGTTCAGTACCTCCCCCTCTCTTCTTCTTGCTGGGCTGTGGTTTGAACACTGGTAACTGCAGGACTCTGTTACCCCTGAGGTGAGGAAAGTCCTTTTCTAATGGTAATTTCAGTTTCCTCCGACTTTTCATGCAATCTGCATCATGTCAGTGAAGTAATCTTCACACTAGATAACAGCTGGGCATGAGTTTGTGACAGATGGTATCCTGTCATCTTTTTAGCAGCTGCTTGGACATGGCAGGATGTCAACACCACCATGATGTAACCATTGTACACCCTTGAAGCCATCCTCATGTGACCCTTGAGGCACTTGGCATCATGCTGCAGGTGGCATATTTTGCAGGAAAGGGTCCGGAAACATGAAATTTGAGCATGTGTCACATGTGTCCTTTCTCTACACACTTTTATGGGTAGTGACAAGTGTGTTCACACTTTTTAACAATAAGCCTTGTGCTGGTTGCAGGCTATGTTAGATTCAGAAGGATTTGGTTTTGCCTTGAATGTGATCTCTTTTAAGCCACTTTTTCACCACTGTGATCCCATTGATTCTAGTGGAGTTATTCCAGGTTTACACCCACAGAGCTGTCAGGAAAAGCTAATCCTTTACATCAAGGCCTTAACTGAAATGTTATGCCCTGTCTATACACAAAGTGCCACTGGTTGAACTAAAATCAGTTTGAATCATGACTTTAGTTAATCCTATTTGTGAATACTTTTAAATGGATTTAAACCTATCATATGTTGGGTTAATTCAAGTTGATTCTCACTAAATCAAACTAAATCAAACTAAATCTGACTAATTCAAATTAAGAGCTTCCACACAGGGCTTTGCCCTGGTTTAAGTGAATGGAGTTAACAACATATTTCATTACACCATGTATAGAAGAGGCTCAGGATGGGGGAACAGGGTGAAGTGTTAACCCAAGCTCATAGTTAATAAGTAGACTGATTTAATAACTAGCAACAGGATTGTTCCTTTTTAGAATTTAAATGTTTAATCTGTGGGGTCTAACAAGGCCTTCTTTACATTTCTAGCCTGTAATATTGTAAATTACCCCAAAATCCTAAACAATGAGCTTTCCATCTAATAGCATGATATTCTTCAGTGTTTAATTATGGCTTTCAGCAATGGCAGTGAACTATTTGTCATATTCACCTTTCAATTAATTTTTCTCACTGTGGCTGAGAACAATATTAAGAGTCCTGACCCAAATTCTCAGAATTCTTGTTCAGCAAGCTTTTTAGGTCTACATATATGTATTTGCCTCCAAGCCACTACCTCAGAGTTCAAAGCAATTTACATCTGGACTCAAAGCACAGCTGGTTTGATCAAGCCTAGTATACACAAGATCTCACCACAGGAACCTCATTTCTGGTGCCTCTTTCTCTGACCTTTTCAGTTCAGTTAATTATCAAGTATCAAGACCACTGGCAAGTGGGGCAATCTATTCTACATGGGATGTTAGATCTAAACCATGCCACCAAGCAACAGTGAATTAAGTAAGAAGAGGGGAATGATAGAGCAAAGTTAATTGGCTATTAAATCATTCAGTAATCTTCAGTGTTATTGAAATATTCTAAAAATGCAGTACAGTGAAAATCTTACTACATATTACAGTCAAGTGTTCAAAAATAATTTTGCTTTGTGTTTGCCCTTTTCCCCCCTGACTTTATTCTATTTAATACAAAATAGTCTCCAAGCAATGGTGGGTTCCCTGTAGCTTTGGAGACTTATATTTCATTATTATGATTTACCCCCCTCTTTAAAGACAGGGGGATGCTTCAATCTTTGCCACTCCTCAACCACGTGCTGCAAAGACAAAAGCCCCTAAGGTCACTGCTATTTTGAGCTGAGGGAAAATTCCTTCCTAACCCCACTTATGGTGATCTGTTAAAACCTAAGCACATGAGCAAGAACAAAAGGGAAACCAAACTTGTTATGAGAAACAAAAAAGGCCCTGTACTAGGCCTACCTGCCCCAATAAAACCCTGACACTCCAGAGTCTCTAGCTAGATACTAGCCCCAGCTGGTTGTTCCTTCCAGGTAGCTACCAAGACAGTCTCTGTTAGGGGCTGACCTACCTATGCCTAACTCAGAGGGCTTGTTCCATCTCTCAATTAACCACTACTGAATTGCCTCTTTTATCTCCTCCCTCCAGGCTTGCCACCTCTCACAGGTGTAAGGGGAAGGGTCTCATTGGGCCCACAGGCTCTCATTAACACCATTCCAGTCAGTGTGGGGTCTGTAGTCTCCATCACCTCAAATACAGAAGAAAATTCCTGAGGAAAATTACTCATGTACCCAAGGAAGTAAGAATTGATCTGCTAGCATGCAAAGCATTTCCCTTCCAACAATGATTTTCAACCATTTCTTTTGATTAATTGTAGCATATATATTTTCACCACCATTTTGACAGCTAATTAGTGTTAATGATGAACACTAATCTTAGATATGCTTATTTTCAGCCTTGCCAAATGCAACTACTGGAAACACCTGACAACTCTTTCTAAGTTCTTTTTCCTGGCTAGTAGAAGGGTGGTGGGTAGTGTAAAACCAATATTTTTGACAGTTTTCCAAAGGGGTATTCAGAAGTTTCCCCGGTTAACCAGTCATATCAAAACATGACTCTCTTATATTTTAACTATAAACATTCTTGGACAGTTAGCAACTTAATGTGCTTTATATACAGCTCCAGACATCACCCCACCTAGGTTTTGCAGCTGTGCTGTTTTGTGCAAAGATTCTGTCAGCTCTCCACAGATAGAGAGAGCCAAGCTGGATCAACATCCAGGGCACACCCAGCTTCTACAGCTGCTTGTGCTGATAATTCATTAGGTGACACTCTCCTAAATCAGTACAGCAGTTCCAATATGCACTGTGTGGCTGGACGTGCAGTCTTTTGGGTGAGATGTTAAATAGAGGTCAGTTTAGTTATTTGAGTCTGAAAAGTCAGAGCAAAATGCAGGGTGTGAACCCCCACATAAACCAAACCAAAAGTAAAGCTCTATGAAAAAGAAACCCTGAGTTTCACACTTACCGCATCCCCTGCAATTTTGCTTGGATTCAGCATTCTTCGTCATTCTCACTCCTAAACTTCTGTGCTGTTTACTATGCACTGCGAAAGAGCTGCTTCAGAGCTGGGTGTTAAAAAGTGTGATCCCTCTAGAAGGCTTGCTTTTCTCACAGGTGTGTCAGGAGACTTAATTAAATGTTTGTAAAGCCCTTTGGGATCCCTCGATGAAAGATGTATTGTTGGTCTGTGTTTATTTCATTACCTACTGTATTAATAACCCATAATGCAAATACAAAATACACCTTTTCAATATGTTATACCAACATTTGACAATATAAGCTTCAAAACAGCAGAGAGGAAGGATGGTTTAGGAGTTAGAGCAATAGCTGGGGTCTTGGGAGACCTAGGTTCAGTTATTTGTTTTGTCACAGATTTCCTCTGTGACCCCTGAACAAGTCACTTAGGCCCTGATCCTCAAAGGTATTTAGGCACCTAACTCCCATTGATTTTGAAAATCCAGTGTCTCAGTTCCCCGTCTGTATAATGGGGATTATAGTACTTCCCTACGGTAGTGGGATGTTGTGAGGATAAGGACATTACATATCGTGAAGTACTCAGATACTCTGGTAATGGAATCATATAAGAACTTAAGATGAAAAGGTAGGTTTGGAAAACCAAACAAGGCTACTAGGGTGTCCTGCCTGTGGAAGGAGCCAAGGCTTGTTATTTTTCAGAGGAAGGAAATAATTTCCCCAAGTCTACCTGGTAATTGTTCAATGCTTTTTTTCACTGTGGGAACATGGGTGAGGGGAAGGACAGAATTCTTTCAGGACCCCAGTTGTAAGACTGTGTGATTTCCTTGGGGGAAAATCCTACTGGGGGGACAAAATGTTCATTTACTGCATGTAATAAACATGGATGTTTTATTGTTTTGATAAACCAATTTCTATTGCTTTTTCAGCCATTGGCTCTGTGAACAGCCCCTTTATTAGCGTTACCATATTAGCTAATTGCTACAAGTATTTTATGTTTCTCTGCTCTTTGAATGCATGCATTGTCTAATAGAGGACCATATTTCTCAGGCAGTTTATTATAATATAGCCAGGGTGGATTAATAGAATTCTTGTACTAATGGAGTTGAATGCTGCAGCTTTAACAAATTAATTAAAACCTGTTATTATTTAGCCTGCAGCTTGGACTATGTACAACTTAATCCTGGTTGCAATAAATACAATATTATTCTTATGAGTCCATAAAGACCCGCATATTTTAACTAGTTTTATGATTTCCCTATTCAGTGTTAGGCAACAAATTTAACTACCATGAAACATTTGCACTGGGAAACATTATCAAAAGCCTTGTTATTATGTGGCCTGTTTTTACAGCTCAGTCAGTTATTATAGTGGTGGGAAACCCTCAAAAAATCCAGGATTTGGTTCCTTTCAGGTATACAAGCAAAAGTTTAGAGGCCAAATCCTGAAGTTCTCATTCAATTTGTATTTAGTCCATCTCAGGATCACTCCCATTTCCTAACTTCGGTGTCGGCTTGTCAGAGTTAGAAGTGGGTGGTAACTGTGGGCTTGATTCTGCCTTATTCAAGTCAACAGACGTTTTCCCAGTGACTTGAATGGGGCAGGACCAAGCCCTGTGAGAGGACTTCAGTATGCTCATCTGAACTTTCTTAAATTGAAATGGTGGCTCCATCCAAGTCAATGGAAAAACTCCCAGGATTTCACGCCTAGTGTCTCCAGAATAGGCTTTTTCTGAAATTCCCAGCCTACTTCTCTTCCGCTCAATCAGGGCATACGACAAGAATAGCATTTCCTGTGGTATTTTGGCCCCCTTTGTTTTAGTTCTGAGTGGATCCTGAAAGAACAGAGGGGAACACAATTCAAAAATAATAGCACAGGGGAGAAATAGGCAGACGTTTTTCAATCTCAAGGGTTGGAGTCATTTTGGAGGAAGGGGGAAAGGTTTCATATTTTATCGAAACTGATTCATTCCTCTCTACCAATCCTCCCCATTTGCTTTTCATCACAGTGTTGCCAACTCCCCTGATTATATCATGATTCTTGCAATAGTTTGTGTTCTTCTTAGAGCCCACACTCCTGGAATTCTGTGATTATATGAGAATCTTGGCTTTCAAGGTTTGTAGATTAAGTTTCCAGTTCCCTGGGGTTGCAGGGAAAGGCTTGAAAACATGAACCCTAAAGGCTCAAAAACCAGAAGGCAAAATAAGAACCCCGGATGTGTGATTTTTAAAAATCTCATGATTTCTAAGATTTTTTGGAGGAAAGACTGATGATTTTTCAGTGCTTGAGGTTGGCATGCAGTAGCTGGCCACCATTTAAACTTCTGATAATAATATTTACACTCTGTTAGCACCTACAGGCTGGAGTCATAGATTCATAGATTCTAGGACTGGAAGGGACCTCGAGAGGTCATCGAGTCCAGTCCCCTGCCCACATGGCAGGACCAAATACTGTCTAGACCTTTATGCAAGGAACTGAACAAACCCATAGGAATCAATAGTCTCTGCACTGAACAGCTTACAATATAAGAAACTTTGGGAAATAATTGCTCCCAAGACTGGATGTGTCCAGAGGGGAAGAGCTAGGAAGCCTCTTTCCTCGTGGAATTTCTACAATACACCTCTACCTCGATATAACGCTGTCCCCGGGAGCCAAAAAATCTTAGCGCGTTATAGGTGAAACCGCATTATATTGAACTTGCTTTGATCCACCGGAGTGCGCAGCCCTCTCCCTTCCCCCCCGGAGCACTGCTTTACCGCGTTATATCGGGTCGCGTTATATCGGGGTAGAGGTGTAGCAAGAAGCAGGAAGTGCAGATGTTCGCATTTCCTAAACTCAGTGCTGGACACCTCAGAGGAGCTAATGTGGGTACACTTGGTGATGGTCCCAGCCCTTCTGTGGACCTACGATCATTAAGAAGTCTGGACCGGGGAGAGTGAACTCAGCAACTTTTCTACAAGTGTACCAGCTGCTTCTGGTAAGCATGTCTTTCCCCATCCCACCACTGGAGGCAGTGTTCCCAAGCCTTTCTTGTGCAGGAATGAGTGCCTGGCTCTGGTTTCTGGTCTTCATTAGCTGAGTCCTTAGTATTTGCTTGCTTATTAAAAGAAAATGCACTCTGTGAACTTTTGGCTTGTACAATGTTCCTACAGAAGGTGACATTTATCAGGGCAATGAAACTTTTGCAGCTCAATTTAATGAGTGAAGAGAGGAGAGCAAGGTTAACCACAGATCAGAAGATACCACTGATTGCCACTGTGTGCTCGGTGGCAAATATTCAGTCTGGTTCCCTCCCCTCCCTGAATTTTCTTTGAAGCATGTCTCTGCTAACAGAAATGTCAGCAACTGTTTCAGTAATTCTTCCATTTTTCTGAGCCAAAGCCCTTCCTTTGTACATTAGGGACGTTTACTCGCCAAGATATACATGCCTGGCTAAAAGATGTATTTTTCTAGGAAAGGTCAGAATTTTTGTTCAATGTACATCTGGATTTTTTTCTTTTTTCTTTCTTTTTCTTTTTTTACTTTTTTTTAATTGCTGTTGTTTTGGTTTTCGGGTGGTGAGTTTATGCATTGCAATGCAGTGACATAAATCCTGTGACAATGAGAAACAGAAATAAGAAATTACTTAGTACACATTCGGTGCAATGCAATTTAAGCATAAAAGTCAAGCAAGTAGTGTCAAACAAGGAAGGTGGAAATCATTAACACTAGTCGGACATAGATTCTGATGCAAAAATAAACAGGTACTGTACCTAATTCAGTGATAAGGTGTCGTTTCACATACTGTATTTAAAGTGGGATTGCATTCTGAAAAGTGACTGTAAAAATGGCATTGATGGGGTTGCATGTTTATTGTGTGTCAGTGATATCGGGTCAATTTTTTTCAGATTACAAGTAAAAAGAGGAACTTTCCCCCCACATCAAACTCCTTCTGGGCTCTCAGAGTCAAACTTTGTCCTTTCCTTTTCAAGCATTATTACCTTGACAGCACCTGTAATACACAATAGGTGCTGTTAAGCTGCAATACAAGTGTGCATTGTGGAAGCTGGGGAAGAAGAGTGGAAGACTAGAAAAGCCATGCACTTGAAACTCATGGCCTTTCTTGGTCATAACATGCAAGATAATTTGAACCAAAAAAGAAAAGCAAATTCACATTACATTTCTGGCTATGGTTATTTTTAGTTAAAGCCACAAACCATTCATGACTGTTTAGAGTAAGAGCTTCCACATATTTCTCCTCAAGCATGTGCTGCCAATCTGCTACCCATAACAAATACACAGTACACCCGTCAATCCTTGGCACCCTCAAGTGCATTGGGAAGGGTGCAGGAGGGCTAACTTGCACCTAAAGCTCCCACAAGGCGTGCTTTCTGAGTCAGCCAGTGCCCCCTATACAAGCTGCCAGCATGCCCATTCCAGATACATTCCAGAGTGGTATCTCCACCTTCCTTGGGAGGTTCCAAAATGCTACCTGTGATCAAGTGGACCTGGCACTGGGACTCAGGGGACCTGGTACCATTCCCAGCTCTGCCACTGCCCTTCTTGGTGACCTTGGGCAAGTCACTTTCCCTCAGTGCCTTGGTTTCCCTCCCCTATCTACTTAGATCAAAACCAGTTGGGGTCAGGAACTTTTGCTACGTTTATGGAGCACTGTGTGGAGTCCTGGTTTTGTGTAGGCCCTCTTGGGGCTACTGTAATACAAACAAAAAATAATATGTGCTCCTTACTTAGCTGGGGTTGAGGAGGAGCGGCAGGATATGTCCTGCCACCCTACCTCACTTCCCCACATTTGCACAGCAAGCACCTGTGCCGGCTCCAGAAATGTGTAATGGCTGTGCTCCTCAAAGGCATTCGGGCCAGCCTGTGCAAGGGCAGCAGAACTCCTGGTATTCTCAGCCCTCCTCTACTCCCACACAGGAACCAGTCTTCCTTTATATTGCCAATCTGACTTCCAGATTGGTGCTGCTGCTGCTTCGTCTTCTTCGCTTCTTATTTTTTGAGGACTCTTTCCCCTGCTGGCATATTTATTTATAATAGTGGTAGCCCTGGGTTTATTTACAAATTCTGGCTGTTCCTAAAGTTCATCTTTTTACCTGCAGCAAGGCAATGCAAGACTATTCCCTCTTGCAGTAACTAAACCAATAATGTCCACTTCATCTCATTTCTTTGTTTTCCTCCCATGAGAATGCCTTTCTTCACTTACGTTTTTATCCTAAATTAAAGCCTGATCTAAGAATGCACTTAAAGATATGCCTCACTTTATGCACTTGAGTAATCCTAAATGGGACTATCCATTCACTTAAAATTAATCTTAATGCTTAATTGGTTTGCTAGGTTAGCACCTTATTTAGTCACATAGAGGCAGATGCACTACTGAGGATCTGCCTCTTAATCTATTAACCGTAGACATTTGTCATAATTAACATCAACATTTGTCTTTCATGTTTAAGATTTGAATCTTAGCTATTTCCTTCTGTCCCCCCGTTTAGTTTATCATGTATTAACTTGTCCATGTGAAGGGAAAATATGGCCACAATCCTATAATGGGATCTTGTGAGCTCATGGAATCCAATTGATTTTGAAAGTTGTAAGGGTCCACACAGGCAGATCCTTTGGTTGGATCAGGTCCATAATAATTATGATGACATTGGAAGGGAACATGGAAGTGTAATCAAATGTAGTCATGACAGATACTGTTCATAAAATGGATTGTGTCATGGCAGAAATCACAAATGTGGCTACACTTAAAAATTTACAGGAAAAAATAGAATTACTGACCGAAAGGACAAGCCCAGTACAGAATTGGCATTTCTGAATGGTGGCCAACTATCATTCATCTGACAAGGTGAATTTCCAGTCTATGTGATCTGTGTAAGTACAAAGTTCGTCTCTTCCTGGGATATCACTAGTAATAAACACATTAACAAGAACACAGTGGAAAGCCCAGTGTAAGCCATTTTCCCAGCCTTGGATGCTCCTTGGGTTGGTCATTCAGGGTTGCTCAGCCCAGCCTCTTGCTAGTCTGTATGCAGGCTATTGGTCTGAGAGTGGGAAGGGCTTTGGATTTCTGGTCTCTGAAGACATGCACTTCCTCCTTTGGTGACATAACTACGGTCGTTCAATGGCAGCTCTGACATTGTGCCTGTGGTTAATGCGCCCTCACAATGGATTTCTGACCTTTCACAGCACTGACTTAGTTATGTACTACTCGGGGGCTGTCACTGCACATCACTTTCCCGTGGTCCCTGGCCCTATCTCAGGTTTTATTTCCATGATGGGGGATGATTGTATTGTTCATAGTTCTGTGTGTCAGCCGTTGAAGAAGTCAGTGTGGTTGAGCCACTAATTAACAGCAGCCATAATATAATTATCTTTGACCTCTGTGCAGGGTGGTGCAGACAACAAGGCGGTACCATAAGGCTAAATGGCAAGCTGAAGGAGGGGGAGTTATTAAAGTCGCTGGAAGGGGTGAATTGGGAAGCTAAAATCCACAGGCAAACACAGTAGCTGTTCGATTTAACAAAATAAATAAATAAAAGGATTAGGCATTTCTATTACTCATCCTCATTATTACTTGTGTTTCCATAGAGCCTAGAATGAGATTGTGCTGGATTCTCTACAACCACATAGTAAGAGACAATCCCTGACCTGAAGAGTTTATGATCTAAATAGACAAGACAGACCAAGAGCAGGAGGGGAACAGAGACAGAGAGAGATGAAGTAACTTGCCTAGGGTCAAACAGCCGGTCAATGGCAGAGTTGGGAATATATCCCAGGTCTCCCGACTCCCTTTCCTGTCCTCCAATCCATTAGACCAATAAGAATAGCCTCTGATGTTACACAGATATGGGGGGAAGGTTACCAGAACCTTCAATCCATAGTTATCAGATAGAATCAGAAATAAATCCTCCTTCCCAGTAGTATAAGATTGTGGATACACAATTACATGCATAATAAGTGTTGTATCTCTTCCTCTGAAGCATTAGAGACAAGGTTCTGGGGATAGTTAGACCATTTGTCTGTTCCATAATGGCAACACTCTTGTTCTATAACTGACATCAGTGGTTATTTTATGCTTTTTTATTGCTTCAGTGTCCAGTATAGGCAATCTTGTCTAAATAAGAACTTGTTTCTGATTAGGATGTTTTCCCCAAGGCTATTCATATAGTTTCCTTTGTTCAGTCAAATCTAGCCAAGTGCTAATGTCTCCTGAGCAACAGTATCATCACAGCAGAACAGAAAGCCAAACATATTATACTGTACGTTCAGTTGTTATACACATGCATGCTACCACCATTAATTAAGTATAATTGATAGGGCTTATTTAAATTAGAACCATATTGGAGTTATATAAATAGCTTTGTCTGGAATTTAGTATATAATAGTTGAACAATTAAATTAATTCCTGGTGTCAATTACTTTGATTTTGCAGAGTGTGAGCTATTTTTGAGCAAGGAAATCTGCTTTCAGCAAATGTACACAATAATTTTAGAGGAGACACATTGGTGAAAGGGGTGGAAGCTACCAAATTTCACAGTTTGAGCCAGATTCTCCTGTAGTGTGAATTGGTATAGCTCCACTGATGTCAATGGAGCTATATCGGTTTGTACCAGGTAAGTGTGTGTCTGGCTTTGTGTTGATTGGAAAAGAGAACAGAAAAATGTCTGCCGAGTAGCAAGCCAGTATCATTTATATAATCAGTACCATGATTTTAGCGAACCATATCTGCATACTCACTAAGAATCATCAGTGTAGCCTTACTGACATGATTAGTCCATCTGAAAACAATGTGGTTACTCTCATAAATATTGGTTTGCAGGATCAGGACCCTGGTTTGCATTGCTTCTCTGTTGCGATGCCGATGAGAAACCATCCAGTTTACAAAGGCTTGAGGCACTGAAGTAGATTAGCTGTTATATACTCTCTCTTTCTCTCTCTCTCTCTCTCTAATCAGAAAAAAAGTATTGCAATATATGAAATATATTCAATTTGCATATATTCAATTCCCCCCAGTGAATGTCACCTGCCTTCTTGGATTATAAATTCTATGAGAGTATGTGTTTGTACAGCTCGTTGCACAATGGTACCCTGATTCTGATTTGGGCCTTTGGGTGCCACTGTAATATACATTTATACACAGAAGAGCCCTTGCCAATTTCCAGACCCAAACTGAATCAGTAAGATTTTTTAAAAATATTTATTTAACTATTTGAAAACTATTTTTCATTGTCATACACCCATCCCCTGAAATACCAAAGGTAACTAAAACACATTGTGTATGCAGTATTTCGAGTCGTATCTCAAGTTACAAATTGGTGATGATTACTGAATTCTGTTATGTAACCTCTGTGCCAGTCCAGATATCCCAATTTGACCAGTATGTGGGGAGAAAGAAAGAAATGATTCTCATGGTCTTCTGGTGATTTGATTCTAGCTTTTGTTATATTTCTAGGCATCATTCAGGCATAGAAAAATACTATGGGAATAACCCTGCCTGTTCCCACTGAAATCAATGGCAAAACTTCCATTGAATCCCAAGTTTGGGCCCTGTTTCACTGCTACTCTTTATTGTCAGAACATGTATATGAAGGCTTATTTTTGCTTTTGTTTGCTTCTGCCTCTTTCCTCAAATACCCTGACACCCTTCCCTTCCCCCCATCCCCTACAAAAAGTGAGAATTTATACAGGTTTTCTCAAATCGAGGCCTAAAATAGGATTATTGTGGTTGTTGTGTCATAGTTTAAAGCCTCAGGAAATAGTTATATGTTTTCTCTATTAGTGTATGATTTATGCATCAACTACTACAGAGCAACAGGTGAATGACCTAAAGTCCTTTTTGTGGGATTTACTTTGCCAGTTGTAAATCACTCGTCATTCAAAGATGCCAGCCATGAACCTGTCGTTCATTTCTTCTAAACTGCTATATTGTTTCCCATACCCTGATTTTAAGTGGTAAAGTGGCATATGGAGTCAGAATTCAGAAGGGACAGCCTGCTTTGCTTCACATGGTTAGGATAAGGAATTAGACTTCCTACACTAATTATCTTAGATCTGCAGGGCAATGCAGAACAATGCACGTGAAACAGCAGTGCTCAGAATGCAGTGCACAATTACGACACACTACGACACGCTCTCACGTTGCTCCATGCTCAGAGCAGTCTTCCCAATTGTGAAATCGGCAGCAGTGTTATATTGGAGGCTGGAAAGTGACTTTTATTTGAAGATCACAAAAAATGCATAATTAAGTATCAGTATACCCAGGTGAGGTGGATAAGTATTGTTATACTGATTTTTCACATGGAGAACCTGAGACACAGAGGTTGAGATGTGTCCTATTCTGCACAGCAAGTTATTAATAGAACCAGGAACTTGAGTCCTGATTCCTAGTGTCTTTAACCACTAGGCCATATTGTGACAACTCTTGGGATACCTAGGACTGCAAGTCACCTTGTTACCCCCTGCTTCTAGGATGAGGGAGTCTTGCTTGTGGTAACTGGGTGTTAGCTCCCTAGCACCACCAGCCTTTCAGCCACACAAGCACTCTCCTCCATGCTATGCCAGCCCTGACTTTGCCTTGCAGGTTAACAAGAGGTGCCCCCCAATACCCAAGTCCCCTTGTACCATTGTAGCATTCCCCTGTGGTATCCAGTCCCTGACACTGGCTACTCACAGAAATACCAGATCCTCAGCCCCCAAAGGAGCAGTGTATCTGACTTTACCAGTTTTACCTTTAACCACCACTCCTGTAAAATACACAACACTTGTAATGAAAGAAAAGAAGACTTATTTAAAAAAGAATAAAGATTCCACTATAAATAAGAGAGAGTGATGGAAACAAAGGATTACAATACAAAACAATATCAGAAAGTGTGAAGTAGGGCCAACAGTTACTTTTCCTACCCAATAAATTAGGTCCCCCCCGAAAGTCCAGGATGTTGCAGCGCTTACTGGCTTCACAGGAACCAGGATCCAATCGGTCATGAAAAATATCCCCACTCAACAAGATGTATCCTCAGTGAATGAAAGAGGGTCTTTCTCTGCTCTCTCATATACTGAATCAGTCTTTTGCCTCTATTGGCAGACAGGGTGATCCCCTGTCTGTTGTAATGTTGCTCCCCCCCCCAAGTTGTTTTGACTGTTTTACAGTCATCTTTGATTTGCCATTGACTGTTCTGGGATGGGGCAATTGAACAATACACTGCATAATCAGCTGTGACAACTCCATCCTGCTTGAATGGCTCATCATCAAGACATATAATTCCCTGGTGACTAACTTTTACTCTAAGACCATAAGGGTATAATTTTCAATATAGTTACATTATTCCTTAAATATTACCAATACACAGATCTCACAATGATCATGCATATTGATAAGTTTTCAGCAGAGACCTCACAAGCTGCCCTTCATAGACAAATACCATGAAAGTAACATATTTGATGTAGTGAGTTTGTCAGGTCTGAGACAAGAGTTGTTTGCAAAGAACAGGGGACCCTTTTCACAGGGGCCTTTGCGGTGATACCCACCCACTCCCATTTCATCATATGTTGCCAGCAGTCAATTGGGAAGGCCACTCAGATTCCCAGGCATCTCTCTGACCATTACACTATTCGTAACGCCCTGCTTAGTCAACCAGAGCTTGATTCTCCAATGCTTTACACTGCTTTATTATGCCCGTGGATCTCTGTAGAGTTCAGTGGTGGTACAGCTGCGTAAAACTGGAGTAACACAGTGGAAGATTGACAATAAATCCCTTGGTTATGCAAAGTTTTATGGTCCCTAATCTGACGTAATGCCTGCAAAAGGAATGTATTTGATAATTTATATTCCACATGCCAAATATACACAGGTCTGAGATGACACTATTTTCTCTGAGACCATATTTTTAAAAAACAAATAAGAGGTTCCTGATTTAAGGAACTTTTAGTCTCAGTTAGACATAACATAACATGGAGTAACAAACAAAGGCAAATGAGGAGGGTGTGAGTGTAGGTAGGAGTGTAACAAAGGTGATGATTGTGATTATTGCTTTTAGCATAACATGCTAAATGATCAGGTTCCTCAAATGCATGCATGTATTCTCCCTGTGATGTAGCAAGCCAAAATATCATGTATAAAGCAGTCAAGCCCTATTAAATAAATACCAGCTAAAAGAATGGACTTGTTACAAAATATTTGTGTACAACAGGCTATGAGTTTAAAAGGTCACTGTCTTGCACTCCCAATTGTGAGAAATTCTAGCAAGGATAACACACCTTTGTTAAATGATTTCTCAGATTAAAAGAGGTTCAGAGCTGTCACAATTCATTCTGCTGTAACTCACATAGTTCTAACTTGTCCACACACCCTGTGGCCCACGCCACTTCCCGCAGCTCCTATTGGCCGGGAACAGCGAACCGCAGCCACTGGGAGCTGCGGGCAGCCGTGCAAATGTAAACAAACTGTCTGGTGGCCCGCCAGCAGATTACCCTGACAGGCCACATGCTGCCCGCGGGCCACAGATTGCCCCTTTCCTCTGAGGATCATTGTGCACTTTACAAGCATTTATTAACTGAGTTTAGCAATAACCTTGAAAGATAGGAGATGGTTAAACTGAAACACAGTGAGGTTAGGAGACTTGCACAAGTTCACTTAGCAAGTCCCCAGGAGCTCTGACTCACAGTTCATGAAATGACCCTCCCTTCTTCTAAATGGTTTTTAAATGATTTTCTAAATGAATGCTGATGTTACCTTCTTGGTCACGCTTTCATGAGAAAAAATGTATTACATACCGTGCATACATAAAGGGCACTGCCCCATAGTCCTGACATAGGCAAACCTTCCTTTAAAGTTAATGAGCATTTTGCTTATGTCTTGACTGGACAAGGCCAGAGAGTCATGCATTTATATATGGAGAGCACATTCTAGTTATAACACTTATAATCCAGGGCCCAGACCTGCACCATTTAAGTCCATGGGAATTTTGCTGTACACTTCATTGAGAGCAGGATCAGACTCCATACTGTTCTTCATAGCAATGCCAAAACCATGCACTGTACTTTAAGGGCCAGGTTGTGTAATCTAAGCTCAGTTGATACATACAGAGGGAGCATGTCTTGTTCACTATCCATCTGGATGGTGCAGTGTGTTTGCTTTCTTGTATCTGGCCAGCTCTTCTTGTCAATGTGGAAGGGGTAGGGATATGGCCCTGCTTTTTCCCCACCAAGATGGGAGGGCACAGAGACTGTAGTTGTGACTGATTCCTTGCACCCTACTCACCTTGCCCACCTATGATCTGCCAGTCACAGTCTAGCCTATCAGGGAGGAATCTAAACAACCGTGGTCATTATTTCTGGATTTGGAACCCTGGGAGAGACATCACAGCCTTGAACCTGCTGTTTCAACACCACAGGCTATCAAATAGCCATGTGTTATTTTCACTTAGCACACTTTGCAGCTTTCCCTGGCTGTTATTTCTTCAACCTGGAAGCAATAATATATCATCCTCTTCTCTTTGTCTGTGCGCTGCATACCCAAAGGGTCTAATAGCCCACTAATGTTAGGAGCTATCGTTATCTATAAGTGATTGCGCTGAAATCACAAGAGACTAAATAACTCATAGGGTTTATTATCTAAACATGTAGCGTTTATCTAAAATATTTTCATATTTATCTGTGAACAAGAAAGAAGTAAAAATTCTTCTTCTTTCCCCCCCCCACTCCTCAAATGCTGGATGATACTGCTGCTGAATAAATATGGCAAGTCTAGTTTAAACATGGAGTGAGTGACTGCAGAAGGTTTATTTATTTAAATAGCTTCCCGTTCAGATGAAATCTAAACAGAAAAGCACAAAAGTTATCTCTTAAATCCAAACCAGAGTTTTGGCTGAACTCGTTAAGTCTGAAAGTTCTGGATGTCAAGCAAAAGAAACTGGTTTTGCATGTGAAATGCACTTGAAATAACTTCCTACAGTCCTTCTCTTTCAAAGTGCTTTACAGACTCTACCTAACACATCCTACTAATTTCCCAGTGAGGTGGGTATGTTACTATTATCTTCATTTTACGGATGAAGAAATGAAGGCAGAGAGTTTATGTGATGTGCCCAGTGCCACAGTGGGAAACACTGACATGGCACAATTAGAATGATGTAGTTCCTGATGTACCGGCTCATGCTCAGTGTACTAGTCTATGCCTCTCTTTCTAGTTTCTTCCAAACACCAGCTGGTGATCAGCTGAGTATGAAGATTGATGGTAGTATGCGACTGTGGAATATGCTCCTAAATTCACCCTTCACCTATATTCAACCTTCTTTATGGGGTACATACCGAGTGAAATATGGTTATGTAGCATGTGTTTGAACAGCAACCATGTTACTCACAGAAGTATGAGTCCTCAAACAAGAGCTGTTCCTACCAACTTTAGAGATGGCTGGGAGGGTGCGGGGACATCAGAGGGCTGATTCACTAAGGGAACACCCACATCAAGTAAAGGGCTGTTGGTAATGGATCCACTCACAACCTCCAAATCCATTATTAAATTAAGTAGAAAAAATAAATAAGGAAGGACTAAATACTCGCACACATATTTACATTTTGGAAGGCTTTTTGTTTGTGCAGTTAAAACAACATAACAAGCCTTAATTATCTGCTAAGGAAGATTTTCCAAAAGTTCTAGGGTTGTCAGTGATACAAGTAATGCATGTTAAGGATGCACTTAATGATTCAAAGTTACTTCTAACTTCTCTTGAAATTCACGACTAGGTGTAATGACAGAAACATTTATTTAGTTTGGCTCTTGCCATTGACACAGCAAGCTACAACATCCCATGAATTTGTAAAATGATTTCTCTAACATATGCAAGCTGATTAGCAGAAAACCTTACGCAGATGCAACCACATCACCATCCTTCTTCTGGGCGTGGATGCATTTTTGTATACCACAAAAATACATTTTAGGGAAAAACAGGAAAACAGAATAAGAAGAGGTCTGAGCTTTGCTCATCTCCCAAACCAAACTTTCCTTAGCTTCCGGAAGAATCTCCCACATCCACCTACAGAATCAGCTTGCTTCTTTCCAGTGGCAAAGGCTGAGTAGCCTTCCTTTGGAGGCTGACCCAAATTGAACCAAACTACCTGAATTAGATCCACAGGGGATAATTTAGTAGTACAGAGAAACAGTACAGAATAGGGCAGGGAGTGAAGAATATTTTGAATAGTTGAAATTACCAAGATTTGTGTAGGTACAATTGTAAAAAGTGCCATGGAATCAGTAGTGACCACTTCTTTTCTCAAAGATGGTATCTCCAACAGCACAACACCTCATAACGTCATGCTAGGGCACTGGCTTATTAATGGCTTGGGGAAAAGTGACACTTACTTACCAGCAATTTTGGTTACTGAGATATACTATCATTTACTTGTTCCTCTATCCCTCCAGTATGAACAAGCTAGAGATGGGTAACTCCCTTAACTTGAAATTTGGAAAAGAATAATTGTTACATGAACATAGATATGACATATTGACCTATACTGATATTAGTAGCATACTGAAACTATATGAGACGACCAATCCAGTGATCTATGTAATTCCAGCCTCAGTGCTGCTCACCTGCCAGAACAGAGACCCTTACTCGTGGTAGAATCATAGAAGATTAGGGTTGGAAGAGACCTCAGGAGATCATCTAGTCCAAGCCCCTTCTCAAAGCAGGATCAACCCCAACTAAATCATCCCAGCCAGGGCTTTGTCAAGCTGGGCCTTAAAAACTTCTAAGGATGGAGATTCTGCCACCTTCCTAGGTAACCCATTCCATTGCTTCACCACCATCCTAGTGAAATAGTTTTTCCTAATATCCAACCTAGACCTCCCCCATCTGCCACCACTGAGAACAGCCTAGATCCATCCTCTTTAGAACCCCCCTTCAGATAGTTGAAGGCCGCTATCAAATCCCCCCTCACGTTTCTCTTATGCAGGCTAAATAAGCCCAGTTCCCTCAGTCTCTCCCCATAAGTCATGTGCCCCAGCTCCCTAATCATTTTTGTTGCCCTCCGCTGGACTCTCTCCAATTTGTCCACATCTCTTCTGTAGTGGGGGGCCCAAAACTGGGTGCAGTACTCCAGATCTGGCCTCACCAGTGCCGAATAAAGAGGAATAATCACTTCCCTTGATCTGCTGGTAATGCTTCTACTAATGCAGCCCAATATGCTGTTAGCCTTCTTGGCAACAAGGGCACACTGCTGACTTATATCCAGCTTCTGGTACCCGCATTTCCGGTTACTTTTGTCAAAACAGGACCATGGGCCTGAACTTGGCCTTAAAGGGGAGATGTTTTTAGTATTGGCCTTCTATATCACCTTGCCTTTGGGCTCCTAGACACCCACATACCCCTCCCCTTTCCTTCCATATAACATGCAGCAACTAAGATCATCTTCCCTAGCTATTGCACTTACCATGTCACCCCTCTTTGAATTCCTCTGCATCAGATTCAAGCTTTTTGTCCTCACCTTCCCTTGCTTCCATGCTACTTAATCACTCTTATCACTTGATATTGTTGTGCCTCACCTACTCCACTGCCAGCTTCTAAAGCCCATTTGTTCACTTCTCCCGCAAACATCTCTGCATTTTCCCGCTCAACATGGAACACTTTCCTTCAGCTGATCCATAAGGCACTAACCCCGCCCCCCCCCCCGACACTGAGGTGTTTTTTCTCAGTCCTTGCTCAATCAAAACTCTCATTACTTCACTGAAGAATGAATTTAAAAAAAAGAAGGACCTCAGATCCTGACCCACTGTCAGCTAATTCTAAATTGATTAAAAAATGTTGTAATGGAATAGTGACTGTGAAAACATACGTTTCTATTTTGTTACTATAGTACAGTGGTAAGAAAAGACTGCTGTGGGAGAGGCCATTGTGTTTTAAGGAGATTTGTGGGTAATGACGCAGCTTCTGTGCCAAGAGGCTAGAAACGCAACTGAAACTAGTAACATCACTAAAGTCAGGGATTAAACTGCAGCATGAGCAGTAATACCAATCCTAGATATATGGAAATTAGCTGACTCTTCAGAGAATTTGCTCTTTGAGAAAGAAAGGACTACAGTGAAAGGGGTTCTTCAGTCTGACCACAATGGAGATGGTTCTTGTTTTTTTACAGAGATCATAATGAACTATCTCAGCACTTGAGATGTGCTTTGTCAATGTGTTTTTATTAGCCCTGGGAGTGAATGTAATTCTGCATCAAAGTGACTGTGAGGGGGAATGTAGGGAGGAAGTAAAGGAACACAGGAAAACTTTCTAAGTCTAAAAACTGTAACCTCAATAGTGCATGCTTAAAAACTATCATGTTTTTGTCACTTACACTGTTTTGAATATTTTGGAGCATTTAACCATGTTCTGTTCCAATTCAGGCACACAGTCTGGACTCTGTGAACAGTGTTGTAGTATTCAATGGAAAGTAAACTTATTAATCTCTGAAAGCTACAATGAGACATGGTGAGAATGGCTGCCATATGAAATGCACAAAGGGCAAATGATGGGCTGTCAATATTCTGAGAGGGGTCTCCCTCAGAAATGTTCCCCCTTAGCTTGTGTTAACTCCAGGGTACTGGGGGGGCAAGGGGGATGGAAGGAAAGGTGTGGGGAGGGACTAGAGTATGTGTGTATCTGTATTCCCTTTTAAACACGAACACTTCCT
Organism: Terrapene triunguis; assembly: GCF_002925995.2. Lineage (NCBI taxonomy): Eukaryota > Metazoa > Chordata > Testudines > Emydidae > Terrapene > Terrapene triunguis. The sequence continues at coordinate 16,743,606 of NW_020664419.1, forward strand.
CATCCCCATAATAACGATGAGGGAGGCCTTTAGGACATTTTATCCTTTGTTCTTGGGAATTTATGTTAATTGCCATTTTATAAAAAACCAGGAAGGAAGGATGGAGGCATACATATATGGATGGATGGAAAATTGTATGAAGTATAGTGATATTATAGTAAAATGTTCTTTGATTGTAAGCTGTTTGGGACAAGGAGCATGCTTTTCTATGTGCGTGGACAGTCCCTAGCTCCTTATGGATGCTTCCATCAGACAATTAATACAATTCTGAACATTAATAATGTTTAATGCCTTCAGTTTCAAATAGCGATGGTAGGTTGAAAAAGAGGCTGTACAGATTCTGAGGGTATTCATCCCAAGACAATTTCTTTTAGAAATACCTGAACCTAAAGGCTAAAGAGTATCTTCTCGGAAGTGTTTTATGAGCACAGAGGGTCGGTAAGTCATCTCTGGCAGGGATAGGTTAGCAGAAGCATCCAGATGTGTGGAGCTGAACTTCAAATAACCCCAATCTTCCCTTCCATATCCTTGGTGAATTTTAATAAGAGGATACCAAGAGCCATCTCCAGCACATTGCAGAAATGGGCAGCAAGTATTTGTGGTACAGTGCTGTAATTGGTTATATCGCTAATGAAGAGGCTAAAATGGGTTGTGGGCAGGACACATCTGTATCTGTTACATTAAGTAGTGACTGCCTTTGGGAATGACAGATTTTTAATAAAGCTCTGACTTTCTTAGACTTTCAAACCAGCAAGGTTCTGGTTCAAGCTCTTTATGGTCAATAGCAGGAAGCAACAGAGAGAATTAGTGATAGCCTATCATAAAAGAAAATGATGTAAGCTGAGGCACTTAAATTAAGAGGAAAACAAGTACAGTGGCAGCAATATTTCAAAACTCCTTTATTCAGCGAGAACAATACATAAATTTCAGTGACTCATATCTATTCTTGGTAGTTACTTTGCCCACAGCCTTTTAGTAATCCTCCTGTCAGTAAATACATAAATAACAACAAATGACAGTTGATTACAGGTAAAGTACAAATGCAGCTTACTTTTCATGGAGACCTAGTTGGAAAATGCTGTATATTTTCCATGAAAAAGTTCAGATGGAAACAGACACAAATTTGGTTCTTCATTTTTTCCTCATTTCTCTCCCATGAAAAGGGCCATTTTCCATTGGAAAAAAATAGCTTGATAAAAAATTGTGATCAGCTTTACTTCCATGCAATGCCACCTACTTAATACAGTAACAAAACAACTTTCTGTTAATGGTAGAGGAAAACAAGAGGGTGATTTAATTCTGACTTGTTTCCACTGTATTTTACTGGGAATAATAATAATACTGGGAAGGGATTTCCTTCCCTTGCTAGGTGGCGTTGCAGGGTGGGTGTGGTTTGACAGTGGCTGCAGTAATGGAAAGTGAAACTGAATGTTCTTGGATGGATATTGTCTTTTGCCAGTTCTAGTGGAGGCAGGCTGTATTGTGTGATGGCCTTGGCTGCATTAAGCAACTGCTGGATTTTGAAGACAATGTTGTGTTGCCTCCTTTATCCGAAGCAATATTTTGCTCTTCTATTGTGACTTCCAATGGGAGGATCTCAAGGCTCGTATTTTATAAAAAAATCCTTCCTCCACCAATGTTGGCGCACCTGGTGGAAAGTGGAAACCAGTCTCTTCCATGCCTTTCTGTCTTTTGCTGCTGCTTCCATTTGCTCTATGATGTTGAGATTGATTATTTTGTCCTCCCTGCAAAGGATTCTTCTTAAGGTTTCTCTTGGGTGTCCTTGTTTCTTCGCACGAGTTGGTTTCTACTTGACAACTTTATGTGGGAGTACATGCCCCAAATATGTCCAGCATTTTTTCTAATTTTGGTAGAAACTGTTGGTTGGTGATTTCTCGGATCTCTTCGTTGGTGATAAACATCTTTCCAACCAATGCCCAGAATCTTTTGTAGGCACCTATTTTCAAAGGTGTCTAGTTTTCTGTCTGATTTTTTAGTAGATCTCCAGCTCTCACAGAGATATGGTAGCACCGAGATTACATTTGAAATGAAAATTCTCCGTTTTGTTCTGGTGCTATATGTCTTTGACTTCCACATGTATTTTTTAGTTTATTAAATGCTGCAAATGCCCTTCCTATCCTTGATGTAATTTCCTTCATTAAGTTTCCATTGACTAATATAGTGTTGTCCAGGTAGATTTACTGTTCTACTTTCTTAATATTGTTTCCTTCTAATGTGATGTTACTGCTTCATGTCGGGGTTTCAAGGATGATTGTATTATCAGAACTAATTTTGAGCTGCTCTTGGCCTGCTATTTTAGTCAAGTTGTCTGCCTTTGTTTGCAACTTTTCAGGGATGTTGCTCTGTAGCACAATATCATCAACAAAGTTTAGATCTTCTAGGCATTTGCCATCTACCCTGCAATACTGGTCTTTGTATTGCTAACATACTTCTTTATTATTCAGTGTATGGCAATGCCAAACAACATAAAATGCAGCTCTGTTGCACTCCAGCCTCCACATTGAACCAGTCTGTTGTCAAAGCACTTTACAAACATTAATAACATAGGCCTCAAAATAAGTAGACCTCTAGGCCAAACAGCTGTGGATCTTCACCACAGTTACATACCACTCACACTGTGCCTTAAAGGTTAGCACACACTCAGTGATAGACTAAAAAGGGAAGAGAATTTCAACAATGAGGGCCCTCTGTTGGAAATGTCCCATCTTCATACTCACCACCCCACTCCTCCTCCAGATGTTCAAATTTAGAGACTGTTAGGAAGAGCGCACCAGCTGATATCCACTATCACAGCAATACACGGGGAGATGAAACCCAGGCCTCAGAGGGCTTTTATATTTCAAACATAACAGCATGAGTGCTGGCATCCCAAATTGAAAAAAAGGGAAGTTCAGCCTCTGTGGCCTGATCCATTTTCAAATCCACTGACATCAGTGGTGCAAGATAATGGCTACGGAGTACTGATCTTATATGTCCTATTTGGTTGACACTACTAAGTGGGAGGACAGCATCATTCAACATTAGCTGTAGCTTCTGATTCATCTTCAAATGGAAGGAATTCCAATAATCCAATCAATTTGGTTTTTCAACTCTTTGACTTTTGTGTGTACAAACAAGGCCTCTTTTGTCTGAACTTTGCCTGATAGCTTTGTGAAGCATTTTTGCAAGTGAATGAACTTCAAGGGAGACAGCTCTGCCATGCTTCCTTTATGAAGTGATTTTTGGTCCAGTAGGAAAAAAGAGAGAAAACAAGAGATTATAATGAACAGATAAGATGTTCCCAGAAGGAGGAAAGCAATGTAGAATATGTCTGATTTCTCCTCGGGTGTGGCCTTTTTTTCTGCCCCTCCAGCTCAACAATCATGTCATACTTGGCAAGAAAAGAGCTTCCTGCTCCTGCATATGGAAATTAAAAATGTCTTGAGCTGTGATTGAAAAGCCTCTGTGTACATGCAGGCTACCAGCTGAGGCTGCTCTGGTTTTCAAAGCAGCAGGAAATGTGCTAAGGTCCCTCTATATCTCTTTTGAAAAGAAATGAAAAGGGAGCTCTATTACTATGTACAGGCACACTCTGACGTATACCGCTTAAATCTCCTTCAGAGCAGCTTGAACACTGCTTAGTTGTTGACCTTGTACGCCAGACAGTGAGACAGGAGGGAAACAGAGAGAGAGAGAGAGAGAGGCTTCTATATGAAAAGGCTAACTGATTTATCTGAAGTAATTTGAAACCAAATTGACATGTCTTCACTGCCCTTCGCACTTGCCACAGTTGTTCCTTTGTTTTGGGAGCAAAGATAATAAATAATCTGGTCAAAATAACAACTGAATAATTGAATGCCTCTTTCCAGAGAATCCCCCTGCACTGCTCTAGTTGTGATATTTTCATTCTGAGGTACACAAATCGTGATGATGTTCTTGAATAAAGCGTGTGATGGTTCTCCCCATAAGGATAAAACTACTCATAAGACTTGCACAGTAAGAAATTAAGAAGAACTTTTCACCTCTCTCACCCTTTTTATACTGGTGTAATGCCACATACTTCAGTGGGGTTACTCTAGATTTACACTGTTGTAGGTGAGAGAAGAATCTGGCCTACTAATTGAAGAATTATGATTAGAATTTGCTAAACCCTAGCTAGACTGCCTGGCTGAAGGGTGTGGGTGGTCTTGCATAATTTTGAATGAAGGAATCTGGATCCTGGAATCTTTGGCAAGACATCGAATAACTCTGCTCCTGCAGTCAGGGGAAAAGTTCACTTATTTTCCCTCTTCCTTTCTAGAGAAACCTGGGGTCTGTACTATGGAATGTAGCATGATTGCACCATAACAATATATCGGTAAATCAAACATTTATGTTAGGCATTTTAATAGTGCCCATTCCTCATAGTCTAAAGCTGCAATACAAACGCACTTAACCTTACTAGATGGCTTGAATTGATGAATGTGCCACAGAGCCACTTCCCCACACATTGCCACCCACACAAGAAACAGTATTTGTCTCTAGTCATGTTTTCACCATACCTCAGAAATTGACCTGCAAAATGGACAGTGATCTAGATCTCTGCAATCCATCTCTCCTCATTCTTTATACTTTAAAGCAGCAAATCAAAGGTGAGTAGATTTGCTGGTAGATTTTAAAATGGTTTTGAAAAAATCACAATAGAACAGCAACCTGTCTTCATCAGAGGCAATTCCTCATTCTTTAGTCTTTAAAGCAGCAAGTCACTTTCCTCTCCTACATCTAGGCCATTTGATTGTTTGTTTTTGTTTTTAATTATTTTAAAATATACCAGCTTTGAAGATGGTCAAACTATCATGATCATGTCCTCTTACTGGCTTGTGAAAGGCACTACTTCCAATGGCATATATCAATGCACTGTTCAAGGCCAACTGTAGAAGCTCTGTTTCTCTGTGTTGTCTGGTGTATCTTTCCCTACCAGCCCCTGGTCACCTTCACAAAGAGTTCCTGAATGCACTGCCCCTAATACACATATTGTGTTACCGGAGGTGACTGTTTTGCAAACATGCTAGAACTAGCTCTGGGTCCTAATTCTCCAAAGCATTTGTGCAATCATTGATACCTTGAGCTGTCACTGATACCTGTACACAATGCTACCATTCTGATCTGGGAGTGTTTTACATCCATTTTATACTTACCTTGCATAGGTATAAGTGATTATACAATGTGCAAGGCAGTGGAGAATCAGTGCTCATTGAAGCATGATCATTTTTATATCTCCTTGGCAGGATATTTCTGTGTTATTTATTCTTCACTCCAAGCACAGAAACTAATTTTCTTTCATGTAAATTATACATTTAAGCAGTGGCTCTTGGCAGACAGCTCCTTTTTTGCTCTATATTGATAGTGAACTTTTGTCCCAAATGACCATGTTAATGAGTTAACTTGTGATTTCCTGATTTTCATCTATTGTTTTGTTCGCTCTCTCTTTTTAATTAAAGAGTCGCTTAAAACCTAACAAGAGATTTATAGACTGACTGGATGCATTTATCCTGTGACTTTCAATTCTTATAACTCTATTACTTTGCTATTAAAATTCAGCTTTTCTTTCAACAACAATCATGGAAAAGCATGATTGTATAGGCTTCTGCATAATGCCGTGCTGTGGTTTGAATATTGTTAACTGCAGGGCTCTGTTAACCTTGTTGTGAGAAAAGTCCTTTTCTAATGGTTTGGCTTCTTCTAACTAAGCCAGTAATGAAGTTCTTCATGCAATCACAGATCACCTAAATGCATGTGATATTGACAATTAGATGTTGACATGTCTTTGGCAAAAAAAAAAACCTATTAAAAAAACAAACCTATCCTGAATTATATATTCAACTATTCCTTGTCTTGTGTGTGCAAAGAGACCCAAATTAAACTCAGCTCCAGATAAAAATCAATAATATAAATAGTATACTCTTCCAGGAATATTGCATACACTCTAAAGAAACAAACACAGAAACAAAAAAGTAATGTATTCATGTCCTGTGGTCATGTCATTCTATTGGAAAAATCTGGAAGAAGATCAAGAAAAGTTAAGATGATTGTTTTTCTCTTTGTCTGAAGCCTGTTGTCTTTCATCTGGGACTTTTCAAGTCAATCCCCCCACAAGTTACTAAAAGCATTGTTTAGTCACCTCATATCGAGTACTGCAAAGCATAAAGAGGAAAACGTATAAAAATACATGTTTTCTTTTAACCAAAATTTCTTTGTGAAACTGAAATTATTTGCAGGCTTGGAGAAATTTCACAGAAATGATTGTTGGGGCAACATTCCAGATTCCACTTATATTTTTGAAATGTAGGAAAAGCCTATAAGTGAAATTAGAGAAAGTGCTATATATCAATAGTAAATTTTTCACCTGCTCAGAATTACCCCAAAAGCAAATGGAGACATTCTCCTTTGTGTTTTGTGTGCAAAAGGTCTATGCTACTAAAATAGATACTTCAAGAAAAAAAAATGGTCTCGTTGCACTCCCTAAGCAGACAAGAGGTCACATCACAAAAACACATTAGACACTGCCTGGCACCTTTGTTGGTGTAGACCAAAGATTAAATGAAACTAAAAAGAGTGTTACAGGCTGTACCTTCATCCAGGGCCTAGTCAGACAATGTTGCCAAAGCTGCAGTTACAATGGGGCTCTGACTCATATGGACCTATGACGCATGAGGGACAAGTTGAAATAGTCTTATGCTGCTGCCTGCCAAGTCTTCAGGGCCATGTGGAACTTAGGGTTGCCAATTGTGGTTGGACGTATTCCTGGAGGTTTCACCACATGACATATTTAATTAAAGATTAATCTTTAATTCCTGAGGGTTGGCAACCTCAGTGGGCCTGGCGTTAGATGGCCGTTGTTCCCTGGTGGAGCTGTTATTGATGGGACACCAGGGGAACAGGGAATGGGTGAAGTTATTCTGGAAACAACTCCCCTACATGGACAGAGCAATGCACAGGGTTTAATAAAGTTCCACTTGTTCTATTTAGCCTGTGTTCAACTTCACTCTTTGCTAATGAAAAATGGTGACAGCATCTGAAGCCACCCAGAGACCTGCATTTTGCAGACACAAACCTTGACCAGCAATGGACCCAGTGAAGGAGAAGTTCAAGCTGTATGCGGACCTGGCTATCTGGGAGGACAATAGCAGGAAAGTAAAACTGTTATTTTACCTTACTGGTGAACAAAGAAGAGAGCCCTGTACCATTCTGAAGCTTGCCACTGCTTCAAGCCTCACAGCTGCTCTAGGAGCCCCGGAGAAAGAAACTGTGGAGCAATACAGGTTTCTTGCTATGTACAGATCTGAAAGGAAAGAGAGAGACCCCTGTGTTACTGCCTTACACACACTGGCTGTTACACATGCAATTTTGGAAACCTGACAGACTCCCAGATTCGGGACAGGATAGTCTGTGGAACCTGGGATCACCACATGCAGGAGTGGCTGCTCTGGGAAGGGGATCTCACATTAGACAGATACGTAGACTTGGGACATCCATCGAAAGCCTCAAAAGAAAGGACGAAAGCCCTAGGAGGCACAACTCCCCCTAAGTACATGCAGTGAGACAACAGCAAAGGAGTTCACGTAGTCAGGGTTCCAGGCCAGAAGCAAAATGCATTTATTGTGGGACAACAGATGAGTGGGTTAAGGAGATGGCCTTGGGTTTGGACAGCATTAATGTGTCAAGGAATGTGACAAGTTGAGCTATTTTTGCAGTGTGTGCAAGAGCAGAAGAAGGTCCCAGAAAGATTCAGTCAGACTTGCACAAGAGGGGAATGGCACATCAGACAGTGGTGATGACATCATCACTCTCTACTTGACTCCAAGACCATCTCAGCTTCAGGCTGTCAGGACAGGAAAGTAACCGGGATTCATAGATTCATAGATTCTAGGACTGGAAGGGACCTTGAGAGGTCATAGAGTCCAGTCCCCTGCCCTCATGGCAGGACCAAATACTGTCTAGACCATCCCTGATAGACATTTATCTAGCCTACTCTTAAATATCTCCAGAGATGGAGATTCCACAACCTCCTTAGGCAATTTATTCCAGTGTTTAACCACCCTGACAGTCAGGAACTTTTTCCTAATGTCCAACCTAAACCGCCCTTGCTGCAGTTTAAGCCCATTGCTTCTTGTTCTATCCTTAGAGACTAAGGTGAACAAGTTTTCTCCCTCCTCCTTATGACACCCTTTTAGATACCTGAAAACTGCTATCATGTCCCTTCTCAGTCTTCTCTTTTCCAAACTAAACAAACCCAATTCTTTCAGCCTTCCTTCATAGGTCATGTTCTCAAGACCTTTAATCATTCTTGTTGCTCTTCTCTGGACCCTCTCCAATTTCTCCACATCTTTCTTGAAATGCGGTGCCCAGAACTGGACACAATACTCCAGTTGAGGCCTAACCAGCGCAGAGTAGAGCGGAAGAATGACTTCTCGTGTCTTGCTCACAACACACCTGTTAATGCATCCCAGAATCACGTTTGCTTTTTTTGCAACAGCATCACACTGTTGACTCATATTTAGCTTATGGTCCACTATAACCCCTAGATCCCTTTCTGCCGTACTCCTTCCTAGTCAGTCTCTTCCCATTCTGTATGTGTGAAACTGATTTTTCCTTCCTAAGAGGAGCACTTTGCATTTGTCTTTGTTAAACTTCATCCTGTTTACCTCAGACCATTTCTCCAATTTGTCCAGATCATTTTGAATTATGACCCTGTCCTCCAAAGCAGTTGCAATCCCTCCCAGTGTGGTATCATCTGCAAACTTAATAAACGTACTTTCTATGCCAATATCTAAGTGTTAATGAAGATATTGAACAGAGCCAGTCCCAAAACAGACCCCCGCGGAACCCCACTTGTTATGCCTTTCCAGCAGGATTGGGAACCATTAATAACTACTCTCTGAGTACGGTTATCCAGCCAGTTATGCACCCACCTTATAGTAGCCCCATCTAACTTGTATTTGCCTAGTTTATCGATAAGAATATCATGCGAGACCGTATCAAATGCCTTACTAAAGTCTAGGTATACCACATCCACAGCTTCTCCCTTATCCACAAGACTCGTTATCCTATCGAAGAAAGCTATCAGATTGGTTTGACATGATTTGTTCTTTACAAATCCATGCTGGCTGTTCCCTATCACCTTACCACCTTCCAAGTGTTTGCAGATGATTTCCTTAATTACTTGCTCCATTATCTTCCCTGGCACAGAAGTTAAACTAACTGGTCTGTAGTTTCCTGGGTTGTTTTTATTTCCCTTTTTATAGATGGGCACTATATTTGCCCTTTTCCAGTCTTCTGGAATCTCTCCTGTCTCCCATGATTTTCCAAAGATAATAGCTAGAGGCTCAGATACCTCCTCTATTAGCTCCTTGAGTATTCTAGGATGCATTTCATCAGGCCCTGGTGACTTGCAGTCATCTAATTTTTCTAAGTGATTTTTAACTTGTTCTTTTTTTATTTTATCTGCTAAACCTACCCCCTTCCCATTAGCATTCACTATGTTCGGCATTCCTTCAGACTTCTCGGTGAAGACCGAAACAAAGAAGTCATTAAGCATCTCTGCCATTTCCAAGTTTCCTGTTACTGTTTCTCCCTCTTCACTGAGCAGTGGGCCTACCCTGTCCTTGGTCTTCCTCTTGCTTCTAATGTATTGATAAAAAGTCTTCTTGTTTCCCTTTATTCCTGCAGCTAGTTTGAGCTCATTTTGTGCCTTTGCCTTTCTAATCTTGCCCCTGCATTCCTGTGTTGTTTGCCTATATTCATCCTTTGTAATCTGTCCTAGTTTCCATTTTTTATATGACTCCTTTTTATTTTTTAGACCATGCAAGATCTCGTGGTTAAGCCAAGGTGGTCTTTTGCCACATTTTCTATCTTTCCTAACCAGCAGAATAGCTTGCTTTTGGGCCCTTAATAGTGTCCCTTTGAAAAACTGCCAACTCTCCTCAGTTGTTTTTCCCCTCAGTCTTGATTCCCATGGGACCTTACCTATCAGCTCTCTGAGCTTACCAAAATCCGCCTTCCTGAAATCCATTGTCTCTATTTTGCTGTACTCCCTTCTACCTTTCCTTAGAATTGCAAACTCTATGATACTAACTCTATGATACTAACTTCTGTGCATGCAACAATGTTAATAGAGAAACACCCTGTGCAATTTCAGCTGGATAGTGGGAGCTCCTGCAATGTAATTCCTCAGAGTGAATTGGACTCAAGCACACCCATTACAAAGAGTAGGTGCACTCTAATAACGTACAATGAGAGCATAATGCAGCCCATTGGAAAAATGTGAATTCATAGTAACTAACCTGAAAAATAACAGATGGTACCAACTGACGTGTGTGGTGGATGGATGCACCACAGACCCCTCATGGAGAACACAGCCATAATAATCATGTATCTGATCATGGTGTAATGTCAGAATTTTAAGCTGCAGTGCAAGAAGCAAAACAAGGGGTCCCATGGGCAATGGAGATTATTTTAGAATATATGGAGATATTTTCAAAGATGACTAGTGCCTCAAAGCAGTGACTGGAAGTAGACCCACAGTGAACCCTGTGTAGTTAGCATGAGAGAAAATTCCAGAGGCAGTATGTAATCCGGTACACAAGGAGTTTGAAAGTCTGGAGAGCATGGTATCAGAGCACCTGTAAAGGCCTCTGTAGCCTGGGTAAGCAGCATAGTGGTGGTCAAGAAGCCATCAGGCAAATTACACATCTGTATAGACCCAAAACCACTGAACCAGGCATTGAAAAGATTCCACTACCCACTTCCCAAATGTTATTCCATCTTGACAAACTTTCCAAAGCCAGAATCTTTACAGTGTGTGATGTGAGGAATTGATTTTGGCACATGATAAAGAGTCCAGCATCCTCACCCAAGAGCCGGAAGGACTGCCTGGAGCGAAAATAACTGTGATTATATCCTCATTGTTTGTGAAGGGAATAATGATACAGAAGCTGAATGAGACCATGACAGAAAACTACATGCTTTTCTACAGCGAGGCAGGAACAAGAACATAAAACTGAACCCAGAAAAAATGCAATTCAGCAGGAAGTGACTTACATTGGACATCTACTCACAGCAGAGAGAGACTGACATCAGATCCCAATATGATCAAGGCAGTCAAAGCCATGCCCGCTCCAGTGGATATGAAAGAGGTACAGTGCTTCATAGAAATGATCAGTTATCCCATGTGTCAGCTCACAAGGCGGGTTGCTGAATGAAGCTGAGCAGGTCCCCAAAGGCAGGCATTTCACATGCTGAGACAAATGATAACAGATACCCCTATCCTGAAGTATTGCGAGCCAGGACTGCCACTGCCATCCCAGTGTGCTTCAAAGGAGAAAGGATTGGGTGTGGTTCTTTTACAGGAACAGTTGGTTGCTTATCACAGATGAGCCCTGTCAGAGACTGACAGAGATATGCCCAAATAGAAAATAAAAAGAGCTTCTGGTTCTGGTATTTGGAGTGGAGTGAGTCCATCAAAATACCTATGGCCACTGAGTAATAGTGCAATCAGACCACAAATCATAGAGACAATCATGGCAAAGCCCCTTCTTAGTGCTCCAAAGAAATTGCACCTCATGTTGACACATCTCCAGTGGTACCAGCTAGAGATCAGATATTTTCCAGGATGCTTACTGGTGTTAACTGACACCCTGAGCAGGGGCAAATATACGCAGAATCAGCAAGCTGGGAGAAAGGGATCAGGACATTGATTCTATTAACATGCAGCACTATCTCCCAGTTTCAGTAACAAAACTAATGGAAATCAGAGGCTTCAGAAAGAGATACTCAACTACAGGCAGTCAAAAGAGCTATCCTAACATGGTGTCCAGAAGACAAAGGTCAGCTGCTGGTAGGAGCAGAATCATATTTTCAAATTAAAGATGAGCAGAGTGTACAAGATGGAATCATATTTTGAGGAAAGAAAGCTATTGTCCCTACCTCATTATGTAACAACATAAGGCAAAAAATACACACCTCACATCTGGGCACAGACTGCTTTCTTAGATGGGCTTGAGAGTGGGTTTACTGGCTGGGAATGAATATATAACTCCACTCCTCCACAGTATACCTACTGGTTTTGTGATAAACATCAGCAGAAAGAGACTCTGTTGCCACATGAGGTAATGAGTGGCTCACAAGCTAAATATGAGTCAACAATGTGACGCCGATGCAAAAAAATGCAAACATCATTCTGGGATGTATTAGCAGGCGTGCTGTAAGCAAGACACATGAAGTAATTCTTCCCCTCTACTCCACGCTGATTAGGCCTCAACTGGAGGATTGTGTCCAGTTCTGGGTGCCACATTTCAGGAACGATGTGGACACATTGGAGAAAGTCCAAAGAAGAGCAACAAAAATTATAAAAGGTCTAGAAAACATGACCTGTGAGGGAAGATTGAAAAAACTGAGTTTTTTTTAGTCTGGTGAAAAGAAGACTCCAGGGGGCGGGGAGGAACACAATAACAGTTTTCAAGTACATAAAAAGTTGTTACAAGGAGGAGAGAGAAAAATATTCTCCTTATCCTCTGAGGATAGGACAAGAAGCAATGGGCTTAAATTGCAGCAAGGGCAGTTTAGGCTAGATATTAGGAAAAACTTCCTAACTGTCAGGGTAGTTAAGCACTGGAATAAATTGCCTAGGGAAGTTGTGGAATCTCTAGCACTGGAGATTTTTAAGAGCAGGTTGGACAAACACCTGTCAGGGATGGTCTAGATAATACTTAGTCCCGCCTTGAGTGCAGAGAACTGGACCAGAAGATCTCTTGAGGTCCCTTCCAACCTACAATTCTATGAGCTGTCCACCTATCCATGGCAAAAGGTGGGAGTGGATTTATTTACCTTCAAGTACTTGATTACAGTGTGCTATTATTCAAACTTTTGTGAGGTCGATTCCCTGCCTAATACAAGAAGCAAGTCAGTGATTGGTAAACCAAAGGTCCACTTCAACAGATATGGTATTCTGGACATGGTATTCAGCAACAACAGACCCCAATTTGCCTCCGAAGAATTCAAGGAATTTGCATGCAAATGGGAGTTTGACCACCTCACTTCCTCTTCAGCATATAATCAGATTAATGAGAAAGTGGACTCAGCTGTGAAAACAGCTAACAGACTGTCACACAAGATTGTTTCCTCTGGTTCATAACCCTGGTTACCATTTTTGTCACATGAAATATTCCACAACAGTGGTGCCAAAACAGTCAAGCACAGGCACTAAGGGGACAAAGGACCAAAACCCTGCTACAAATGAGGGGAGACTTGTTGCAGCCAGAAGGATGGGGATGCCAAAAGGAGATAGCCAACAATCAGAGAAAGCAGGCACTAGCATATGATAGGTCAGACAAGGATCTACCATCCCAGAAGATAGGCACTCCTGTGAGGATCCAGTCATTAGAGAGACACCACAAGGAGTGGACTAAAGAAGTCATGAGGGGTACAGTGGCACTCAGAGCATATGAGGTGATTATGCAAGAGAGACAAATGATCCCAAGGAGCAGGAAAGATGAGCCAGCAGACACAACACCCAGAGACAGCCTACAGAGATACAGAGGTCATCACAGAATGGAGAGAAAGACAACCATCCACACACCAACCCAGAGGAAGGGAGGAGACTCCACAGAGGTAGTTGGCTAGACAAGGACACAGGTGACAGGTAGACAGAGCTGAGTCACTCCCGGCAAGGTTGGGGAGACCAAACTATCTCAAAGACTATGTAACCAGCTGAGTCTGTGGTAAAGACGAGGCTCCAACTCAGCTATGTGCTAACAATCTCTGGTCAAAGGAACACAGTTGTGGGGGTCTGGGTATCAATTATTTGTTTTTAAGGTATATATTAAAATGTTTGTAAAACAGGGAAGATGTATCATGATCAGTGTAATTGGAGCCAGATAAGAAGAGCCCATGTTCCATGGAGGGGCTGTCATTGACGGGGCACTGGGGTATAGGACACAGATAGAGTTAAGCTGGAAGCATCTAAGCCACATGGACAGAGAGTGTTCTGCTAGTTCCTCTGTTTCAGCTTAACGTGCATTCAGCTTCGCTCTTTGCTGATGAAACAGAGTGGATGGTGGGTTGGGCAGAATGAGTAATGTGTAGGGATGGTAGAATGAGCCCTTTGGGGAGTCAGGATTTTTCCACTTCATTGTGGCCCGAGGATGAGGCATGTCACAGGTCTCCCCCTCCACCATCCATCCATTCTTCCCCTAATTTCTTTCACGAACACATGTAACAATGCTGGGCATGTGCCCAAGGCTTCCCCATGCACATACTTGCTGAGACTGGAGAGAAAAGGAAGTCACTAATTGTCCTTTGTGCCTTACTGCAAGGGGTTCCGAACTGATATCTTCACAGGGTACCCATATATACTGGAACCGATCCTGTCTCAAGGGGTACCTGGATTACCAGTCCTGGAACGTGCAGTGCTCTATTTATCCGCAGACAGGTACAGCATGGGCTGTACCTGTCTGCGGATAAATAGAGCACTGCACGTTCCAGGACTGGTAATCCAGGTACACCTTAATTCACTGTTAAACAATAATAATACAGTGCATATTCTGAAACTCAAAATGTATGCACATACCACTCATTTTCATCTTCTGTCCTTTATTTCCTCTGTTTTTAATAGAGAAACTTTCTGGAGAGAGTCATTTAGTGAGGCAGATACATGCATATCTGGAGTATATCCTAGAACTCATACATTCTTAATGCAAGATAACTGTCAACCTTTTCAGTTTCCCAAAAGCTCAGAATAGTATATGGTTCTGGGGAGAGAGTTCACTGAACATTTTGTTGTTTGTTAAAGGAAGGAGGGCTAAATAATCTGTTTTTTAAGATCAGATTTCTAAGTGTGTGAATCAGATTTGTATTGATTTAATCATGAAAGCCAAGACCAAACTCACTGACCTATTTAACAGAGAGAACAAAGGTTACTCTTGTGTGGTTACAGCCAGAAGTTATTTACACATGGAATAAATTATGACCTTTATTTTGATTGCCATACAAAAATATTAAATACTCACAAAGTGCTAAGAGGCTTAACTTTCTGGGGTCTCATTCTACATGCAGAGTTTACTGCTTTAGGGAAGTTGGTTGAATTCCCAAATTCCCAAGGCAAGCAACTGGGTTTACTTTGAAGGTCAATAAATGTATAGACCTGGTAATTTCAGATACAAGATTCTGTCCTTCTAAGAGGTTTTTCTTATGAAATATTGGGAGGAGCATTGGGGACATTATAGTGCAGTGGTGGGCAACCTGCGACCCATCAGGGTAATCTGATTGCGGGCTGCAAGACATTTTGCTGATGTTGACCGTCCACAGGGACAGCCCCCCTCAGCTCCCATTGGCTGGGAACGGCAAACTACGGCCACTGGGAGCTGCAGGGGGCCATCCCTGCCAATGGTTAACATCAGCCAAAATGTCTCGCGGCCTGCAGATTACCCTGATGGGCCATGTGCGGCCTGCGAGCCATAGTTTTCCCACCACTGTTATATTTTCTTTCCATCATTGAGGTTTCAAAATAATAGTCTCCAGGTAGTAGCATACTTTATTAAGTCAAATTTTGTAAGGCGTTTTTGTGGCAAGTTTTGTTATGTCAAAAGACAGTGTATGGAACCATGAATTCCTCTCCACCTGACAAAAACCCACAGGAGGCCTGTGATTCATTCTTAGGCCTCAGCCCAAAGGAAATACAAGTAACATGCTTGTATGGGACTGTATCTCCTGTGGTGGTGTTTTACCACAAGGAGAGTCTTTCCTTCCCACTTGTGGATGCCTCTGACTTGTTTGTAAATGTAACCCTTCTGCCAGGTGAAGCCAGCAGCAATAAGGGCCGGGTTCAGTATCTAGGGGTTCCTTTTCAACAATACAACAGAAAACCGGTTTGAGCCCCCACCCAGTGTCCTGGGACAATTACACACCACCCCCGGGTGCCTCTAAGAGGCAATACTTCTCCTCTTGAAAGCACAGAGTCTGAGTGTAGCAAAAACATTTAATAAAAGGAGGGAAGTAACTCAGCATTAATTTGGGAAAACACCACAACTACGATTCATAAATACAAACCATGAGCAAAAGAGCCACCCCCAAGTAAGTTGGGCAGTGTCCTTTTCCCCTCAGGTTCTTAAGTGGAGCAACACCTTTAGCGTGCCTGTCCCTTCTCTGCACCCCACTCACAGTTGCTGTCCTTGGCCAGTGCAGCCCCAAAGTCCAGAGGTTCATCTGCAGAGTTCACCTCCCACCTTGGGTTGAAGTGGGGGTAACAAGGCACCTTACACTCTCCACTGCTCAGGCACTCGCTCGTCGCCCCGCTGGCCAATTGCTGCACCTCCGTGCTGGGCTCCAGTCTGGCCCTCTCTGCCAGCCACCCTGCTGGCCGCTTGTCACACCTCTCCACCAACCATCCAGCTGGCCACTTGCTAAGGTGTCTTCAGGGTCCACCACTTAACACAGCTCTCAGTGATTTCAGGAGCCTCACTGTTGGTGCACACTGGGCAGCCTCTTGAAATAGAAACACTGTCCCAAAGTAGGTCTAATAGGTATCAGTGATTTCAGCTCTGCAGTGTGTAAAAAGACTCTCAATTAAGTCTAAATTAGCTATTCTATTATACCATTGAGGGCAGGTCAAATGGTGTCTAGGATGCTTAAACAGAGCCCATACCAGCAGGTACAAGTCCCCACCCTCTCTCACTCATTGGGCTTTGGAACCCATGTCCCCTGCCTAGTGTGTGCTGTTCAGTTGAGGGTGAATCCCTCCATTGGGGTATGCCAGGTACAGTTCTGCTGCCCTCGGTTCACACAGCAAAGATAATAACCCTTTATTACTCCTGCCCCAATAACAAGGAGACTGGGGATCCAACACCAGCCACAAGGGATCATTTGGACAAACAATCCCATCATGCTGAGCACCGAGACAGGGTGGGTGCAGGGATCAGCTCCTGAAGTTCTTTTCCACAGCTCACCACTAGATGTCAGGGAAGAGCTCATTCAGACTCTTACATAGGGTAGGGTAGTGTCCTGTGGTATCCTTCCAGCCGGTGACCTGTTTGAAACAGAGTAGCTCTATAGCTCTCCGCTTCCACTGCTTTTGCCTGTAACCATATGCCTTGTAACAAGGACAGTGCCGTAACAAAGAGCTTGAAGCGCAGGAAAATATAGATATCTCCTAATATGAGCATGAGAACCATGTTCATTGCTTCCTGGGCCCCTTCCTTGAAAGGAGTCATTACCACCCTGACTCATCATGATACCATTCACGGTATCTCTGACTACTCTAAAAGGTATCATTAAAGGAAAGTTTGTACATTCTGACATACTGACTCACTGATGCTATAGTATGTACTTGCCTATGGGAGTGATATCATGGAGCACAGTAATTCAGCATAGCAGAGGAATGTGATATTTTCATTGGGTACCTCTATGTGATTGAGCTATAGCTCAGCTCTGATAGTACGATTGGTGAGAAGATTCAGTTTTACCTTACTGTAGCAAAGCAAACTCAATATGATGATTAAAGTAACCAAAAGGCTTAATGAGAACGAAACTTCCATAATCTGTTTGAAAGGTGAGCCTGAGAATTTTAAAGGAGCCCATGGGAGTTAAATTTTGGGATTTGGGTGCCTATTTCCCTTAGGTGCCTTGGAAAAGTCAACCATTAAAGTTTACACAGAGGAATTTTGAATGAAAAAAGGAAAAAGAGAATGGATTTTCCAAGGGAATTAAAAGTAAATTTGTGGATTTCACCTGTGCGATAGGAACAATTTTCATACATGGTTATGAGAATCACCTTGATTTAAGCTATGAAGCAAGGAGTTTGAATCTTACTTATAAATAGTACTATTTTTAATATTACAATATATACACTGGAGAGACACTCAGCTTCTGTAAGTTGTCACGGCTCCATTGAAGTTGCTAACTTACACCAGAAGAGGATCTGCCCCATTGTCTCCAAGGTTACTGGCTAAACACAATGAGAATTAAATGGGCATGAGCTATTGTCTATGAGAGTTAATGTGATAATGCAAATCTTTTCTAGTTAGCTTGATTCTCTGTACTTATATCAGCAATACATGTATGGAGGGCCCAACCCCGAAACCTTTGCTCACATGGATAATCTAGAGTTTGTGGAGAATTTTCCATCAAAACTGTTTTCAATGGAAAATTGGAATTTTGAACTAAACAAAAGTTTTCTATGGAAAGTGTCTACTTTCTGCAGAAAATTTCAACTTTTGGACAACCCCCATCTCAAAAATCTGAAAACCAAAATATTTTTGGTTTTCTGACCAGCTGTATTATAGCCCCATTGATTCACTCTGACTGGTTGTATCAGTAAGGGCTAACGGCCAGATCCTGGAGCCCTTACTCAATCGTTATTCAGGGAAAGCTCTTGTTAGAGATTGCAAGAGTACTGGTTAAAAACTGAGAACCAGATCTTTATCTGGAGTAACTAGGTATAGATCCAATGATGTTAATGGAATTACACCACTTTAATCCAAGTAAAGATCTGGCTCTGAGTGAGGGCAATGGACTTTGTCTTGAAGTGTGTGAATAAGGTTTATAGGATTGGGCAAATAGGGCTTCATTTTCAGAGGTCCGGTGCACCTGTAGCTGTCATTGACTTCACTTGGTACTGTGGGTACTTAGCACCTCTGAAAATAATGTGCCTGTGGTATAAGTACATCATTTTAGGTATTCAGAATAGGTTATTTTACTTTTTAAAGCTTTAATTTCCGTTCTCAACTATTAAAAATATATCACCTACTTTACAATTAAAAATAAAATAATTGAAGTGGAGGCCAAAGATTGGCTGAGTAAGGAGAGGAAGGCTTATCTTCTTATGTTGTTGGCAGTGTTGTAGTTGTGTTGATTCCTAACTATGAGAGAGACAAGATGGGTGAGGTAATATCTTTTACTGAGCCAAGTTGGTTGGTGAAAGAGACAAACTTTCAAATTACACAGCTTGTCACTTTCGCCAACAGAACTTGGTGCAATAAAAGATATTACCTCACCCACCTTGTCTCTATCTTCTTACAACAGTTGTCTCTCCAGAACAGAACAGAAGAGCATTGGCAAGGCGATGTAGGGTTGTTAACATTGCAAATGCTTGTGCTGTTCCTGTAATGGGCATGAGTGTGCACCATTGAAGGCAATAAGAGTTTTGCCATTTACTTCAGTAGGGGCCAGAGTGGGGTTTATCTGAATAAACAGATGAGTTCAACCTACAAGGGTGACACAATAGCTCCTGTCCCATTAAAGAAAAGAAAGAAAATTGCCTATTTGTGTTTGATTTCATAATTAGATTTTCTTTTAGACTAACCATAGCCTGTGAAAAGTAGTTAACATTCATTATGGGGAATTAGGAGAATATTTCATTTTGTCAGAAACAAAAAAAGCACCTTCCCCTTAAAAATATGTAGGCAGCCATTCTCAGTGAAATCCTCTGTTAGGAAAAGTAACTGGAATGTGTTTATGTAGCTTTTATTGATCTTCTTCTGTCATAAACTTTATAATGTATTGAGTCCATTATTTAATTTTATATATAATCTGCCTTAAAAGCTAAAGCTGTAAATAATAACATCCATTAAAATAGTGGAGTTCATTAGTTGAATGGATAAATCAATGACTGATTCTTACTTACCTTGTAAATACCATTCACTTAAACTTGGAAAGGACAATTGGTTTTAACTGAACAATAGCTTTATTGCCAACAGCTTGATATAATTTTTTCTGTTGTAATTAGCTATACTTATATTCAAAGGTCTTTTATTTAAAATAAGATGCAATTATAAAACCAAGAAAAGCAACTGAATGCCTTTGCTAACTTGTGGTACTCACTATTACAGAGCTGCAGGAAACCAAGACCTCTGAATATTACCGTATATCCCACCACCCACTCGATTACAGGATATTATTAATGGATGAAGATCAGGACCGGATCTATGTGGGCAGCAAAGATCACATTTTGTCTTTGAATATTAATAATATAAGCCAGGACCCTCTGAGTGTAAGTTTAAAAGTACTTCCAGAACCCAATATTATTTTACTGCATGCCTTTTTTTTTTAAGGAAAAAAAATGTGCGTTTCATTAGACCAGCAGTAGGCAGAAGTCCAGATCCACACCTCATTGAACAGTTAGTACTTGTTTGATGTGTAATATGAGATGAGCAAAACTTTCAAATGACTTAAAACACTTCATTCAACCTGTTTACTTGTTTTTGAGTCATCTGCGTGGTGGCTCAGTCTCACAAGGAACACCTTGTATGAGGTGACTGATGTAAAATTTCCTCTCGTCTCAAAGATTTGAGAGTATTCAAAGCTGCAGCTTTAAAAGAACCCTGTAAGCAACATGAGGATATTTTTTGTAACTGTCTCCTTTTTCAGGCTATGTGAGGAAAAAGACAAAGCTGTCTTTAATCTTAGACTAGGTTTGTTTTATTTTCCTACGATAAAGAAAATCCCGTAGCTGAAGCCTGTCCTCTGAACTTTTTTGCTTCTGTTTTATAATACCTCCCATTTTTGTATGGTAGGGGAGTGATCCATTCCTAGTTTCAGAGACATAACACTAATCCTGCCTCCGTTGCAGTCCCTCTCCATGCTGTCCTCTCCTTTCAGTTATTGTAACACTGTTTGCTCTGGCCACCTCATGCATCTGCTCTCTATATTCCAGCATGTGCAAAGTGTTCATGCCTTCTCCCTCAGCTGTATGGAAAATACAGTGACATCATTCCAGTATTTGGAAGCCTCCAAAGGCTTCTGTTTTACTTCCAGAACCTGTTCAAATTCAGATTTCTGTAAAATATACTTAATAGATCTTGTCGCTCTGATAAAGAACATGTATCTTGTCTCCCTGATAAAGAACACATTTAACAATGTGGTCTTCAGTCTGGCAGAGAAAGGTATAACATAATCCAATGGCTGGAAGTTGAAGCTAGATAAATTCAGACTGGAAAGAAGGTGTGAATTTTTAACAGTAAGAGTTGGCATCACAGACCATTTTAAAATCAAGATTGGATGGGTTTTTTTTTAAAAAAAGCTCTGCTCTGGGAATAATTTTAGGGAAGTTCTGTGGCCTGTGCTATACAGGAGGTCAGACTAGATGATCACAGTGGTCCATCTGGCTTTGGAATCTATGAATCTCATCTGGTCCTTTAGTCCAGCATCCATCTTTTTTGCTGTACCGCCACATAATTTATAATCTCCATTGGTACTAAAGGCTTGTACTATCTCGAACAACCTGACTGTACCTCTCTGCCACACTGATTAAACCCCACTGCAAAACTCATGTGAAAACCTGTTTTCTTTCTTTCTTTTTCTGTGTATGTCAGTCTTCTCTCAAACTTCTATTATTTATTCTATGAAGTGTTTGGGTGGATGTGTAGCTAGCTAGCTAGATAGATAGATGATATGCGTGCATGTATGCATGCAAGCAGTATGCTTTACAAAATAATGTTGCAATACACTGTAATAGTAAAATGTAAACCAGAGTCAGGGTCTCCTTACATATACCCATATATAGCAAAACAAAAATAAAAGCAACCAAACAAAAGCAAAAAATATCCCCATACAGTTCTGACAGATCACATGACTAGCCAATATTAGGCTGCTCCAAACTGGAATCCATCCAATATCTGCAGGATTGCTACTTAATCTTTCTTTATAGTGCCTGCATTTTACTCCTCTTCTGTCCCTGAGAGATCCTGTTCAACATGATCTCTTTTATGTTGCGATTCATTTGCTTAAATATCACTAAAACATCTATTGAAATAATAATATTTTTAATATAGGAAAGATGCACAGAAATGAACCATCAGCTAAATACATTTAGACTCAAATCTGTTATCACAATGCTCTTTTTATTGTTCTGATATTGCCAGTGGTATCTTGAGACAGAATTGTGATTTACTTTTCCTTATCAGGCTAACCCACCTATGAAGAGTATGGAGAGTGTTTCTCTAATGCTGCCTTTTCTGTTTCAAGATCAGAGTTGATGATGGATGAACTTTAAAAAAAATCAGAGTTTGAGTATGGTTTGGATAAGCATTCAGAGCTTGAGGTGCTTATCTGAAAGTTATCTATACCTCTAGAGTCTGCTAAATTTGGCTGGAAATTTTAAGAGAACACATTTTCTCATGAGACATCCAGCACTTCTGCTTCTGATTCCAAAAAAGAAACACTGTAATAACAGCCTTTCTTGCTATATTTCAGCACTTCTGATTCCAGTCATGGACCATCCCTGGAAGTAGCATAAAGATATGCAAAAGTTTTTATTAATAAAAAATGTATCCTGTATTCAAACATTTCAGAACCTCAGAAAAGTTTTAGTCCTAAAGTTCTTTTGTTCAGTTGTACAGAACAGCAAAAGTTCAAAGGGGTTTGTAGTTTGTCCAGGTTGGTTAACTAATCCTTAAATGGAGTAGCAAACTTTAGGCCAGATATTCAGCTAGTATAAATCAGCTTGTCTCCATGGATTTCAGGGAGCTACACTAATTTATTACATTTGAGGATCTGGCCCATTATTTTCAGTGCTGCACCCTAAAATGCAAAGCGCTCATTTACCATTGTGTTTATGTAAAAATAAACTTTTATAAAAGAATAAAAGCAACAGTCTTTCAGGGCCCATGTTGTAAACTGATGCATGCCTAATCCAGACTTGTGGGGAAAAGTAAAACTCTCTTTACTGTTTAAATGGATTTCTGTCAGAAAAATATGTGGAGGAAATATTTTTCCCTAGCAGAAAAGGTATGAAATCTGTAAAAATATTGACTTTGTGAACTCAGAAATACCTTGAAGGAAACCTGTTAGCATAAACTAGGTGGGGTGACGAATGTTGTATATATTCAACTAAAATTATGTAGTTCCTTAAATTATTATTTCTTTCCAAATAGATTTTCTGGCCAGCATCAGCAATCAAAGTTGAAGAGTGCAAAATGGCTGGCAAAGATCCTACAGTAAGTTTTATACACACACACACAATTAAATATTTGGCCATTGAGTCACTGCACCTTGAGTGCAGCTGAAAGCAAGATGTAAGGGGTGTGGGCTTTTCTTTTTTAATACTCTCCAGGCCAAACGGTAAAGTGAAATTCTGGAAAATGAGAATATTTACACAGTATATGTCTTCATATTTTGTCTGGAAAAAAATATGTACATTGCTCACTTTCACAACTGGATTTATGATTTTTGTTTTGTTTTGTTTTTTGTTAGTTATGGATAGCATTAATAATGCTTGTTCCAAGTATCTCCTGGAGACAATATTGTAGACTGCTGAGCTAATGATAATGTCAGTGCCTGGACTAGCTCCCAGACAATATATAGTCTTTTCTATGGAAAGAATCTTTGCGAATGGGCAGTGGTTATTCTGCACATTCCAACAGCACACAGTGTTGGTCATAAAAAACCCCACTTTTATTAGTTCTCTAAAACAATGTTTTAGGCAAATATCTGAGAAATAGTAGTGCTTCCTTAAAACATGTAAATTTGACACACATGATAACTATACATGGGAAATGAAAACCAAAGATATGCTGTGTTAAACAGTTATACACTGAAGCCACAATCTTGTAGGTGGGTCTGTGCAGATCCTGATTTCAGTGTGAAGCTGTGTGTGGGTGTAGGTCTTGACCTGCATTCCTCTCATTGCAGGATCAGATACTAAGGCCTGTATACATTTGCTTGTTTCACACACAGATAGAAAATTGGTGTGGTCAAACAAATAGAAACATTTGCTGTTCTCCCCAATTTTAACCAATGGGGAGATGCCACACCCCTTATTGAAATTATCTCAGTCTTCACTTACATCATCGCCTCAGACACAACTATTTTTCCATATAAGAGTTTAAGCACCAGAGTTACTAATGTGACACAAAGAAATTGTTCTTCCCCAGCACCAATCTTCAGGAGGCACTTGGTTGAATTCCGTTTTTATTGATGTTCTGATCCAGAGCTCAGCAAAGTCAAGAGGAGACTTTCCATTACTTTTAATGGGCTTTGGATCATGCTTTCGTGCTGGTTTAAATACAGGATCACACCACTGATGTTCAGTAAAGTGGTCCTGGAGGTGGAGGTGCTGATTGGCGGGGCCG
>NW_020664419.1:16772703-16775852 GCF_002925995.2 Terrapene triunguis
AGGGGGGAAGAGCTGATGGGGGACTGCTGACGTATTACTGTGGCTCTTTGGCAATGTACATTGGTAAATTCTGGCTCCTTCTCAGGCTCAGGTTGGCCACCCCTGATTTACACCACTGATAGTGAGCTCAAAATCCAGTAGATCCCAAAAAGCCAATGCATAATAATTAATTGATTGACAATGCAAAGAGCAAAATATGCAAATGCAAGCATACTTTACTTCAGGCAATGTCTAGAAAAGTGAGCAATCACTAATATTAAAAAATTAATGTCCCTCTTGGCGAAGGTTTATATAGTAAGTCCACAATTCAATAGGTATCAGCGCATATAGGATAGCACAAATACATTCTCTAGTCCCCTTCAGAATCTTAGCCATTATATTCCGTTCCTGTTGAATACCAGTAATGTTAGCTGAAAGTCCAAATTCCAATAAGTAGCACATTGTAATAACCATTATAGAAGGACGTGAATATCTGGGTTGGAATTATTATATCAGAGATATCCAGAAATTCTGGAAATATTTCTCAAGTATAAGAAATCCGTGTTTACTACTGAAGAGATATGGAAAGCCAAAATGAGGCTTAGCTTAATCAGAGTTCCCAGTCTCTTTTCTAGAGGCCATGGCTGTGTATCAAAATTTCCAAAGGAGGGAGAGAAATGATACCTTAGTCAATGTCTGGAACCAGCAACTGGTAGCTCCATTTTAATAGCATTTATATATTTTTGTGTGAGTCTAAATAAATCCTAATAATATGGTAGACATGGAGGAAAAATGAAGACTGATTTTACAAATAGATTAGAGTGTGTCAGATACATAGAAGTAAAACTCCAGTCCATGTCACTTGAAGTAATTTTGGTAAATGCTTAATAATACTGGATGTAAGAGAGAACCATGAAGGACACAAGATGAAAGGGGAACAGTAGAAATGGAGATGAGAGGAAAAAGCCTACACACTGTCAGCTAAATATGACAAAATCAATCAAGTGCAATTCTTGTCAAAGCAATTTAAGATTCCAAAGAAATCACCCTGATTTCACGATTATTTACATTATTTGCAGTGGAAATACCCAGTAATACATGAGCTCATGACAAACCATCATCAGCACTGACAAATTGATCATTTGCATTCCCAACCAAAGCTGTCTCTGTGCTATCATGTAACCTCAGACAATTCAGACTTTAAAAGGAAAATAAAGTAACATAATAGCTAGAAAGGGCAAATAAGATACTAAAAAGATAAGTGTTGCTGAATCAAAGTTCTTCAGGTCCCAATGTTATTATTTTTTTTTTTTAAGGATTTAAGTTACAATGCCCTATTTTAATGGGACGGGGACTGTAAGAGAATCACCCAGATTAATCATTTATAAAATCATAGGGAGAGTTCATTGGCACTACACTGGAGAATACTAGACATCAGCAAGGGATCGAAAGAACAATTTCAGAACTGGCTCCCTGACCTCATTCTGTGAGGCAAAATTAAAATCTCAGAAAATTAGCATTGAGCCAGATTGTGTAACTGGCCTGTTAATCACCACAGAGGAGAGATGAGGACACAGTAAATGTTAAAACATGAGCTCACAATGCTGTCCGTAAAGGAATGTCAGATTCCTCTAGCTATCTCCATACCCTGGCTGCAGATACTGTGGAAAGAAGACACAATGGTACTGGAGGGGCTTTATCCTTGGTAACAGTAGAGAACTAGCCTGTGTTACACTCAGGTACTATTCATCAACGCATAGTCTCCCTGTCTTACTCTCCGAGGAGCTTTTTTATAAGATTACCCAACAAATAATCCTTTATGTAGAGCTGTTGCAGTAAAGCCCCCATTGACAGGAACAAACATGAAAGCAGCATTCTGCCTTCCTGGCATGAAGTTACATGGTGCATATGAGCCAGTAGTGCGTCTTTGACTAGCTCCTCTCCTCCTCTTCACCCATAGCACAAGTAGACAACACTGAGATATTTCCTGTGCAGGACTGATTTTGACAGCACGACCACATAGCAAAGCAGCTCTTGAGGCAGGCACAGCAGTGACTTATTAGATGTGGGGAAGCGGAAGGCTGTAGGGACAGCTCTCAGCTTTAGGAAAATTGTCTATTTTGATAAGGCTACCATAATAACTCATTTAATGCAACAGCAGTTAAATCTCCTTGCTGTTTGCTGCACAGCATTCCTAATGGGGAAGCTTTTATTTCCACCAACACAGAGCTCCTGACAGTTATATAACCACTTTTTGGGTGCCTTTATAAACAGGTGTCATAGCAGAGTGCCATTATATATAGGACTGAAAATGTGAACGTCTTCAAATATAAATAAAATGTGCAGCCTGTTGAGCAAGGATTAGCTCCAATGATTAGCAAGGAAGTGATTGATGGCCTAGGTTCCAACCCTGGACTCTTTACGCACACCCAAGTCTCAGTAACTTCTAGGAATGTTACCCGGTTGAATACGAGGGCAGAACTGGGATATTTGATAACTAAAAATATGGAAAAGAAACATCTGGGTACATGACCTAATCTAAAGTGCAGCAGCAGCTGATCAGTGTCAAAAAAGGGGGGATGAAAGGAAAGGGATGATAGGAGGAGAATGGGAGAGAATGCAGAGCAATGCTGATTTTACGTGTACATTTGCTCTATGTATGCCACTTAGAAATCGTTAAAACAGGTTTTCAATATGGTGCAACATTTTACATCCATTGGGGATTTGCTTATGTTATGAGCTTCTCAGGCTCTTATTATTTTGGAGGGAAGTTGTCTAGACAAGTAATACAGGCTGTTTTTTTCCAATGACTTCCACCTCTGAACTGGTGGTGTTTAACATCAATAACTGGGAAAAGGAATGACCTATTTGCAGAGACTTCCTTGAGGGCACTGCAGATTAAGAACAAAAGCCTGCTCTCCCTCGGGGGCCTGATTCTCCCTTTGCAGGGTATGGGTAACTCCTATGGAAGTAAATGAGAATTACTCCTGGCCTGATATGCTGTGGTTCTCTGAGCAAAAAGAGCAGGCTATAGAGAAGCTGAACATGGAGAGTCCTCATAGATTCATAGATTCTAGGACTGGAAGGGGCCTCGAGAGGTCATCGAGTCCAGTCCCCTGCCCGCATGGCAGGACCAAATACTGTCTAGACCATCCCTGATAGACATTTAT
>NW_020664419.1:16775862-16792238 GCF_002925995.2 Terrapene triunguis
GTCCCTTCTCAGTCTTCTCTTTTCCAAACTAAACAAACCCAATTATTTCAGCCTTCCTTCATAGGTCATGTTCTCAAGACCTTTAATCATTCTTGTTGCTCTTCTCTGAACCCTCAGTTTCTGCATACTTCATGCTGGCCCATCCATGGCAATCCAGAGATCAGAACAGGCTGGAAGAAAGGGCACAGGCATGGCTTGTAGGTTTACGGCTATATAGCCCCACTGGCCAAAACTCCCTGTGGATGGGAAGTGAAGTAGCCATAGCTTTTCAGATGAGAACAAGAGTCCCTTCTCCAGCCCCCAACACTTGCACAAAGCCTGTTGACTGAAGGTTTTGGACAGGGGTCATGGATTTGGCTCTATACAAGGAATGAGAAAGGAAGCAAGGGAGTTCGTCCTAATTAATGAGACTGATTGTAACAGAACATATTGTAATAAATAAGTTGACAAGGATAGCATTAAAATGATCAGCTGTTCCTATTCCTTAGTGTTTCCCAACATTCAAAAAGCATATTTATTAAGTCTTTTTCTTTCTCTACAGCATGGCTGTGGAAATTATGTACGTGTGATACAGACCTTCAATCGCACCCATTTGTACGTCTGTGGGAGTGGAGCATTCAGCCCAGTATGCACATACCTCAATAGAGGGCGCAGGTCTGAGGTAAGTGTTTTCATTCATTGTTCCCATGCTCTCTGTGGTGGATATTTTTAGTGCTGGGCAAATATATTTACCCAAAGAGGATGAGTCTGGAAACTGGGCTTGGAGATCTCATGAGGTTACTTTGTCCAGTCAGGCTACAAATAGCATAAGGACAGCCATTCTCCTGGTTTTCTGACACTTCTGTTTCCAGTCCCAGCTCCTACCAGAGAGCATGGCATGCATAAAAATAGAAAATGGTTTGATAGCATTAGCCTCACTTCAGACTTTGGGTCAGAAAAAGCTCACTTCAGACTTTGGGCTAAGGTCTGGCTAGTTCTCATTTTATCTGAACTGGTTCATTCATTCCTAATTTATCGTCCAAAACTGGGAGAAATCTTTGGAAATAAATAGCAGTAGAAGAAAACTCAATAAGGTCCTTCACTTATTCCCCAGTCCTGCAAGCATTTATCCATGGGAGTAGTGTTGTTAAGTTCAATAGGACTACTCCTGTAGGCCAAGTACTCACAGGTGTCAGTGTTTGCAGGATGAGGACCTACAATCCTGAACGTCCAATCTCTATTTGGGTAGAACTCCCAATGAAGCCTCATTGACAAGAAAAGTTGTGCCTGAATAGATGCTGCAAGGTTGGGTCATCGATTATTAGGGTGAGGGCCTCAGTTGGTGTAAATCTGCTTATTTCCATTGATGGCTCCAATTGAGGTATGCTGATTTAATTCCTAAGAACCACTGAAGCAACTTAGTTTACATATGGTAACAGAGAATTCAACAATTAAAGGGTTAAGTATCACAGTAACTTTCTAAAGTCTTCTTGTGACAAGTCTAATTGTTCTGTAAAGTTTACCACCCATCTACCATTTTAAAAAGATTCCCCTCCACACACCTGTGGGTTTTTTTTTCCCTTCCAGGCAGCACAATTTGTGCTACTAAGTACTACTTGTCCTCCTACATTTTAAATCATAAAACATTTTCTCCTTCCCACATACTGCACTGTCATGGAATAATAGCTAGCCAAGGCGCTTCTTGTAAAGAGCAGCCTCTTAGTACATTACCTGAGTTAGTTTGCCTGCCTTCATTTCATTGTATTGGCTAAACATGTAAAAGCCCAGATGTTTCATAAATGCATTTTCCAGACTTCATGATTTGAAAATGAAATTTTTGTTTCTATACAAATGTAGTAAGCAATAAATGGAGTAGGGAGAAGGAAAAAGGAAAGTTCTTATCTGAGTCCTGGCACTTTGGTAGAGTTTGGGTCAGACTGACTCTTACAGGCACAGGAAGGAGCAGTATGTCTTGCTGCACATGGAGAAACAGCTGTGCTGCAGGGGAAGGGCAGACACTGCTAGTTGAGTTCTGCCAGGGGAAGGCAGCTGTAAATGTCTGCTTCTGCTTCTATAGAAGTCCATGTGGGTTTGACCACTGATTTCAAAGGGAGAGGACTGGGTTCGAAATTCTCAACCCTCAAGTACAGACTATGGAGGGGCTACAAATCAGTGCATCTCCTGGAAGACCTTGCCCCATCCTTCCATGGAATGGTCCCAAGCAATTTGGGGGAGCATTGGCTGGCTCCAGGCCCCCAAGTAGACTGTGCAGACTGAATCACTGTACTTCCACTCCTAGAAGACCGCCTGCCATTGGGGCTTAGGAGCCTGGGTTCAACAGCACAGAACCACTGGGAATGAATCTCTGGAATGAATGGATCTCCCTACAGTAGAAATCTACTCTTCTGCTCTCAACTAGTTAGGAACTCTCAGTCGTACCATCCTGGTGACATTCATTCTAATTTAATTTTATCAGGAAACTAATTTTAAAATTGAAAGTGATCCCATCTGTAGAATAAACAATATGATATCTTTTAAAACGTATGTAGCAGTTATACCAAGCACTACAGAAATATTGAATCTGATGATTTCTTTGTTGTCAGATATGTGATTTCACTTTAAATAACACATGAGGCTTCAAGATGATGCAAGATGTTAAAATTCTGAAGTTAAAAATACAGATACACGTCTTGGAGAGTAGAGTTGGCTTCACTTAGCTTGTCTCTGTAGCTGCATGCCTATGAACTATTGATTAAATAAACTGCTGTCTCAGACGTCTGGAGTCTGTCAGACACTTGACTAGGCATTGCACTCTCATTGCTGGTACTGTACAGGCCAACAATAGCAAAGCACTTTAAAGAGTACAGATTTAAATTCAAGTATTTCCCTCTGCAAATGCCTAATTAGGAGAGCTGAGTGAAAAATTATGTCTTGCTGATGGGACTATTGAGAAGTTGTGTTTCCTTTGCTTTTGCAAAAACCATGATTTCACCTCAAATTTGTCACTGTTTTCCACAAACAAATGGTTGTTTTTGCAGGTGTAAAACTGCTATTTTAAACAGGCACATCTATTTCTGCTGCAAACACTCCCTGGAAACCATAAAACACCATCCAGCATGACAGCACGATAGCCTAGCACTCATGGGAGCCGGGTCTCAGGTTTTAGTTAGTACATGATTGCAATAAGAGGGCATCATGTTCCCAGCTAGCGAGCCCTCACTGGGAAGGCAGCATTTGGCCATCTCTGGTTAAATTGTATTTCCCTGTCGCAGTTTATGAAAACACTTCTTTGCTTCCCTTTCTCATCCTGTGCCTTGATACACTGGCCAAAGGAAAATGTTCTTCGCAGAGCTGAATGCCCCTCTTGCTATCATAAAATGTAGACTTGTGTTAAACTCTCCCTGCAAGAACAGGTGAGGAAAAGGCTAATCATTTGCAGAATGTGATTACTGTGAACTTAACCAAGTGTTATTCTAATATCAGAGTGGGTGCAAGTAGAAGCAAATGTTATGGCTGTGTGGATTTATGATGGGCTAAGAAAAAATAACTTAACACGTTTGAAAAATATATGTGTTCCTGGGGCTTCTGGCAAATTGCCAGTGCAATGCTTGGGCATTTTGGAGTAGTGTACAGTAAGCATAAAATAGTAATATACATTAGTATCAAACTACATATTCATTAAGAAAACAGAGAACATAGACAGACTTATACTTAGATTTGAAACTTTGTTTACAAGATCTGTCTAATGACTATAGTGATGGGATACATAGATAAGATTCCATAGCATTAGATGAGATAGATAGATAGATAGTAATGGAATTTGGGAACTTGCAGCTTTTAGTGAACATTCAAACTCTGTCTTAAGTTAGTAGAGACCAAATTTATTACCCTCAGATGGTTGTTTAGTGGCCTGTGTGGCATCTAGGTGCCATCATGCTTGGTCTTATTAGGGAAGGAGTAAGTAATGAGTTGGTGCTCTTCTCAAGCTGTCTTACAATGGCTCAACAGCATGAGTACCAACTTCAGGGCAGACTGTTAAGAAGCAGGGTATCAGCCCCATATTGGTTGTGAGTTCTATACTTAGATTTTGCCAACACATTATCAAGTGTGAACTCATCAGGCACTATATTAGCTTGAAAATGGAGTCACAGATAGTCCCCTTGGGTACTCTGATCTATCTTGCCACCCAGATAAGCTTATCTTTGTGATAGACAGTCACTTATACCAAAGATCACAGAAATATTCTGGTTACTCCCAGTCCCAAAGGACCAGTCACTTACCCCGGGTCAATTGCACCTTAGATCTCACACCAAAGACAACACTGGTAGCCAATCCTATAATAAACTATCTAAAGATTTATTAACTAGGAAAAAAATAAAAGAGTTATTTACAAAGTTAAAGCAGGTAAACACATACACACACCAAAGAATTCCTGTCTTAAGTTTCAGAGGGCAATAGAAGCTTCTATGTCCTTTAGGGCTAACCCAGGCAAAGCACTGGGGATCTTTTGTATATACTTAGTAATCCTTGCCACTCAGAATCTAAGCAGCATAAAAAATACCATTTTTCCTCCTTAGGTCTTTTTATCCCTTCCCCACTTCTCTTTGAGTTGCAAATTCAGCCACTGGGAGGAATTCAGTTGTATGTCTCCTCTTCCTAGCAGGTGGGGGAGCGATCAATAAAGTCTTTTGTCCTCTGATGTTCCTCAATGGTTTGTCTGGTGTCTATGGGCCTTCTTTTGTTGGGCAACTGTTGTGCTGCTTCCTCCCTCCCCAGGCTGCAGGAACACGGAGCATGCTCCTGTTGGGAGCCACTGCCTCCTTGTGTGTGTTTAATGTACCCCTCCAAAAGCGGTCAAATTAAAATTCCTGCTCACGCCCCTGCAGAGCAAACATTTGAATGTTACCTTATAAGATGGGATACAGATGGTATAAGTGAGATTATGGAATGCTTGTAAATTGCTGCCTGTGTTAAAGTCTGAACACTAAGTACATTTTTATAACTCTAATACATATTTAACAGTACTCACACACAGGTGAGCCAGACTGGTTCCAGCTATGTATTTGTCAGTGTTCTGCTGAGACCTAGGGGCCTTGGCATGAGCTGGCACCTGGTCTGCCAGCGTCACATGACTCATTCCAGTTTCTACTGGATTGGCATCCACATCACAAAAACTTCATTCTGATTGGCTTTCTTATGAGTATTTGTGAATTACCTGTTTCTGGTTGGGACAGAAATAGCCTAAAATCCGAATTGGCCCTGTCAACACTGGTCCTCCACTTGTGAGGTAACTCCCTTCTCTTCATGTGTCATCATATAATGCCTGCATCTGTAATTTTCACTCCATGCATCTGAAGAAGTGAGGTTTTTACCCATGAAAGCTTATGCACAGATAAATCTGTTAGTCTTTAAGGTGCCACCGGACTCCTTGTTGTTTTTGTGGATACAGACTAACACGGCTACCCCGTGGTATTTAAAATCCTTTCTTATCCTTGCAATTCTTTTTCTGGTATTGGCTGGAGTCAGTAAATTAAGAGGGACACCAAGATGGGGTGGGAAAGCAAGTTAACCAAAGATTGCTTCTGTTCAAGGAACAGGTAAAGGTCCAGGTTGCTTCTTCTTAACCTAAACACCTCACCCATTTTTGAATTGTAGTGTTGTGCATGACCTATACCATCTAAACAAGATTGCTCAGTCTTCTAACAGGAGCAAGAGAACTAGTCCTACACTTGCTTTTGTTATCTATAAGGCACCTACCACCATAGTGTCTGAGCAATGAGTGTAGTCCAAGAGACAATGCTCTGAAGAAAATGTGTGTGCTTTAGGAATTATTTTGGAAGCGGGGTAAGGAGACAGGCCCAGATTTTTAAAGCTGTTTAGGTGTCATTGCACTCAGTGTTGCAATGCCTAACTGATTTAGAAGCCCAAGTCTCATTTTCAAAAGAGATTTAGTCACTTAGAAGTCTAAATGCCATTGTCTGTTGATGGAATTTAGATTCTTAAGTGCCTAAATCCCTTTTGAAAATGAGATTTAGACTTCTAAATCAGTTAGGCATTGCGACACTGAGCACAGCAACGTCTGAACAGGTGTAAAAATCTAGCCCTTATGATTTATAATATGACAAGCTGACAATTGAAAAGAGAGGCTTGCATTCTTGTGTATTATTACTAGAGTAGTTTATTGCAAGTGCTTTAGGCTAGGCCCCTGATATAAATACCACCATGAATTCATCAAGTAATTCATAGGTAATTTCAGGACTATAGAAAAAATGTCTGCAGATGTTATTGCTGACATATAAGCTGGGTGGACCACAGACAGAGCAGCTCAGCTAAACTCGGAGGACACTTCCTACATCTGAGAGTGTATTGCATTTGTAATTACAGTGAAAATAATTGGGTACAAGTGAGAAGATAATGAAAGCTCAGCATAAGACAGTTTTATTGTAAGTAGTAAAGCAAAAACCCACTCCAGTGCTGACTATTCTTATTGTCAATAACAACACAGGAAAAAAGGCTCCTCTGACTTTATTTTCATTTTCTAAGATTTCTAAACATCAGCAGTGACATGCATGTCTATATTACAGGAGCAAGTCTTCATGATCGACTCCAAGTGTGAATCGGGGAAGGGGCGCTGCTCTTTCAACCCTAATGTGAACACAGTATCTGTTATGATCAGTAAGTAAAATAACCAAAGATCCTGGAGGCTTAAATCATTATTACTGAGCCGAGTGTGAAATGATGGAGTGTCATAAACAAATGGAGCACAGGGCACAGCCCGTGAAAAGGAAACCATTGTGTTCATACTGCTTGTCAGACGTCTTTTGAAGGTCTGCATGGAGCTAAGCATGGATGTGTGAAGGAAATGCAGAAGGAAGCAGCAACGAGGGAGGGAGGAATAGAGAGCAAGAGATTGTCCCCTTTTCATCTTTCACATTTTCCCAGGGTTAGCTACAACTTTTAAACATCTTAACCATTTTTTTTTATGTTTAAACACTTTTTGACTTCATTCATCATGGCCAGTTCTTGTGTCTCATTGCCATGTAGTTAGGGAAGCAAAACCTGCTGGAGTCTTTCGAGTTATTCTGCATTTCATATTTGTTGTCTCTGCTATTGAGGCCACCAACTACTGCCAGGCTCTTTGCTCTGCAGCAGGCGTTTTTACCTACCCCTCTTTCATCCCCACTGTATCACTGACTATAAATTTAGCAACTCACTTCCAAATGAAAGGGCAGAGAGTGTGACAGCTGGTTCCCTTGACATCTCACTGTAGGTTGTCTGGCAGAGTGTTCAGTGAGAGTGAAACCTTGGCACACAGGGCAAGCACAATTCCTGTGCCCCACTTCAGTGCCACCTAAGCTTTTTGTTGAGATTTAAGTGGGGTATAGGCCTGGGGTAGCCCTTTGCACCGGGGTGAATTTCACCTTGAAAGAGAACAAAAGGACAGCTCACAAATTCCACCTGGAGAAAACAACATATCCTCATTTCAACGTGCCTGATCTCCAATGGTCTGTGGGCTGGAAAAAAAGCCAGCATATTAAGGGCCAGATTTTTCCCTTTGCTTTGCACCTGTGCCAGTGCAAAGTGGGTGTAAAACACTACAGGCCTAATTCTGGTTTACACTAAGACCATTTTACACTCTGGTGGCATTATAAAGAGCCTTCAAGTGGATGCAAATGTGTATGGCCTTAATGCAAAAGGAGAATCCGGCCCTATCGCTTTGATTTAGCAGCGTTTTATCCTCACTTGCACTGGCTTTGCATTAGTGAAAAAGATCACAGCAGGCACAGGGAAAGGGGTCATCAGACCCTCAGATCTCCCAGATTGCAGCAAGATATGCTATAGCCTTAACTCTGGGTTAGTCAGTCCATAATGAACTCCTCACTGGCTTTCACAGCAAGGAATGAAAAGAATTTACTTTGGATGGCAGGGCTTAGGTGATTAATTTAAACGTTGCCCTGAATTCATTAAGCATGCTCAATCGATGGTTTTGTTTGCCCTCTCCTTAGTCACCGTCTGCAGTACATTCTTAGGACTATGCTAGCAGCCGGGCTGGAGCAGCAGCTGCCTGCACAGACAATGCTACAACCACTTGAGCCCCATGTGCTCTTGAATGTGCAATGTAGACATACATTTTGCCATTTAGATTTGCAGCGTGTTCAGAGACTACTGATACCAAAGCCTTGCATTTTGAATCTGTATCTAATCCCTGATCTCTGAGGGCCCATCTGTGCTGCCCCGCAGTTTTGATTGCAGGGGTGTGAATAACAACACACACCAAAGTGCTATGCTGTAACTCCCCTGTGTGGAGCTATGGGTGTGAACTAATAGGTTCCTAGTTGGTATTAATGTCGGACTACATAAATGTGAACTGGGAGTCTTTGAGTTGGTGCCTGCAGAATCCACACGGGGGAGTTCCAGGACAGCACTTTGGTGTGCACAGCTATTCACACCTAGGATAGACATAACCTAAATTAGCAACCCAAACATAGTATGTTTTTAGCCAAGGGAAAGAGCAGGAGTTGCACAGATTTCTCAAACTTACTTAGGATTTTGTTAAACAAAGAGAAGAATTCTGTTGACCTCTGTGTACAGTATGTTGAGTTTCATAGCAACTGCACACAATATAGCAAGACATTTAGCCCTGGGTTTTCACGGTACTACCGTGTGGTGTCTTAGCCATTCAGCTCCCATTGGAGTCAATGAGAGGTACACAGTGGAAGTGCCGGGCATTCAACTGAAAGAGTAGGGCTCCAGGGACAGGTCCTTTGTCCTCTCCTCAAAACTCTATCAAAGACAAGGAACTGAACAGAATCATCTCAGCATCTTACCTTCAAAAATATAAAGTTCCAAGGCCGCCTGGCATGGTAGGGAGCAGAGATGCGAGCAGAAGGGGATTCCAATCTGCATGGAAGAAGGGAAAGTGTCACTTCTCTAGCATGATTCTCTACCTCTTTAAATGACTGGCTGCATTTCGAGCTTACCTCATCAATGATCTTTGTGCAGCATGTAAAGGAATTTGATCAAAGTCAGTTATAGCCTAGTCCACACATAAACGCCAATTATGCTTTTCACATTCTTAAATGAGTTACTGCCATCAAAGAATAGAGACTTTCTTTTTTCATCCTGGGGTTTATGAATGCCCATTAAAGTCTTCTTTTCTACGATGCTGTACACACAGTAAGACAAAGGCTTGTCTCCTTTGGACACATGGGAGTTTTCTTCATTTTAGTAGAAGTTACTTTATCTGCTTTAATCTCCCAGTTATGTGACTGAGCAGGCCCGATATCTAGTTAATCTCCAAAGCACTATTTCTCTCTATCCAGTTTATTGCACCCAATGCAGCATGTCTGATTACCTGCCCTATGGGCAGGTGGCATATGTGTGCATTGGGTGCAAGGAGCTCCTTGCCCTCAGAGACTGTGTACAGAGACCGTGAATTATTTGGGTTACACAATGTACAGTGCTCACACTTTAAAAAGTTTCTTCTTTTTTAAAAGATTCAACCAATTGGAGAACTGTACTACTACTAAGGGAGGAGTAGAGAGCTTGTATAACTAGGAAGCCAAAGACAGAGCTGGGAATTGAACCCAGAACTCCTGAGGCCTAGATAAGTGCCTTAATCACAAGACCTTCTTTCCTCCCTCCTCTTCAACCGATGAATGCCACTGGAACTAGTAAAGTATAATGACATAATCGTTTTATAGTGTGGTCCCTGTTTCGTGTCCATTTCTGGCATCGCCTTCCACCTATGCAACACAGAACACAAGCTTGAAATACAACAGGAAAAGTGAATGGCCCCATAGAGGAAAACACCACATGACAAACAAATTAGAAGGTAGGAGAAATTCACCATTCTACAAAAATGCTTTAGAAGCAAAGCTATGAAAAATGTATCTTTGGGCAGGCAAGGAATAATTAACATGCACACCCCCTTTCCGCAACCAATGCTCCGAGGTATTTACAAGAGCAGACCTACATCAGTTCAACAATTCCCCCAGTAACAAAGAGAAACAGTGTGAATTGGTTACCCTGCAAAGACAAACTGTTGTGCGGAATTTAAGCATTAAACCAAAAGGAAGTGGAGCTGACAGATATCATTTGATACCTGATTAGACTAGTAGGCTCTAGGAATGCTTAAGACATAACTAATAAAGCTGGTATGCAATAGGATTAAGAATTCCATAGCCCCATTCCAGCCTTTCTATTTTTTTCCAGGAATGAACGTGAGAGCTCTGTGAGAGCCATAGGCATGATCCATTGCAGGCAATCTATTTAACAAGAGGAATAAGACACCAGATGGTTCTGGGGGAAATCACATTGATGTAGAGATTCATAATAAGTCGCTATTGATCTAACAGCACTACATATAGATATAAATAGAGGAACAAACCACATTGTGTAAACTCCTCTCTACTCTCCTTGTTGTTACCCCTGCGCAATGGATTCCCTCATACATTGAACCTCAGCTAAAGGAAAGACATGTAGGCGACACAATGCCTGCACTACCTACTGTCTAATCAGTAGGGATCTGGTTCATGACCTAGCAAGCAATGAAAAAAAAAAACCTCCGGAGTTTTCATCTCTCAAAGGTGAATGGGTATTTCTTATTGTTGAACAAACAAAAAATTAAAAGAAGCCTCAATTGCTTCAATATTTGTGGCTCTTGCCAGCTTGACCACACACACTCACGGCAGCCCAGTCATTTGGGTGAAAACATTGAAGAACCTAGCTGTCTGGGAGTTCGTTCAGCCGCTGCTCCCAGCATGGAAGTTAAAAATTATTTTAGCTATTGTGTTGTACTCTGGGGTTGCCTTGCCATTAGCCAGTGGAAATATATATATATATAGATCTAGATATATATATATATACACTGACATATAGGCAGAATTTTCAGAGTCCTGCGCAGGGAATTTAGATACCTAATCCTATTAAAGTAAACTAGAGTTGCATGTCTAATTTCCTTCACACTACATTGAAATTTACTCTGACTCTAGTATATAATACGGGTATTTGTTGCTTCACTTTAAACTGAGCCAGGTTCATAGCATCCTCATCCAGTTTCTGCAATACAGAATCGTGCTTGAGTCCGAAGTCAGCCTTGTAAACAGTAGCAACTCCGTTGACTTCAATTGGAGCTATGCCAATTTCCACTTGCAAATACTGGCCCAGTATTTTTGGCTACTTCCATAACACAGAAGCTTTTTCAAGTACTTTTTAAAAAATTGAATTTGATTCCTTTTTATACTATTACCTTGTCTGTGCATTGATGTTTAGCAATGTAAGTTCAGTCACTAAGCTGTATTTCAAATGAAAGGTTCACTACACATGTGGTTAGCTGCTATATTTAATCATGCAGTTCCCTAAAGTTCTTAGCAACATCTGATGCTTCCTCCTTAGGCTAGATGATTGCTCCATGATTGAGAGGAAACTCCACTCCCACCGGACTGATATTTCTATGTAGTGACTGCTATGCAAATAAAGAACTGGCCCTGTCTGAAACAAAAACAGGTCACTAGAAATGGATTTCCCAAAAAGCCAAGATAGACACATTCATGTTTTTTTTCCCCTTTTCCTTTTCTACCTTTCTATAGATGAAGAGCTGTTTTCAGGAATGTACATAGATTTCATGGGGACCGATGCAGCAATTTTTCGCAGTTTAACCAAACGGAATGCAGTGAGAACTGACCAACACAATTCTAAGTGGCTGAGTGGTAAGACGATTGCTTCATTAAAGCTTTTGATATGTGACTAAGAGAAAGGTTGTTTTCAACAAAGAGTTCTTTATTTCCCATTCTAAAATGAATCTACTAAGGGAAAATGTGGGCAAGAAATAGGAATAAAAACATGCCACAGACAATGCACTCTGTATGATTAATAGGAATTCTACACGACATGGGAATTGCCATACTGGAGGAGACCCCTGGTTCATCTACTCCAGTACGCTGTGCCTGAAGTGGCTAAAACTAGCTACTGCAGAGGAAAGGACCTGTTATAGACAGATGTGGGATAATCTGCCTCCCAGGGAAGTTTCTTCTTAACCCCTAATTATTTGAGATTGTCTGACATAGGAAAATTTGATTCTAATTATTTACATTTAATTTTCAACTGTAGTAAATTTAAATAACTGATTAACTATGTGATTGCCATAAAATGGCACAATGAGGAAAAGTCACCTCTGTGCAATGGTGAGGTACAAGGGGTGAAATCCTGGCTTCATTGAAATCAATGGGAAAACTCCCACTGACTTCAGTGGGGCCAGGATCCCACCCATGTCTTATACACTATGCTTTATTTTATTCTTAAAACAGCTACACTTTATGCCCATGCTTAATTTTAAGCAAATAAATAGTCCCATTGATTTCACTGTGTTAAAGTTAATCATATGCAATAGGTTTTGTGCTGGCCCTCTGCAAAGTGGTGGATTTCACCCAATAGGAATGGGCCAAATTTATCATTCTGATTTGAAGATTTGCATTTATTGCTGCCAAGCCTGCTTAGGTACATTAATGGAAACCAATCTGGTCTTTCTACCTCATGCAATTTTACAGGGCAAATCCTAACAAATCTATTCTTTTTATTCATAATTAATGTAATAGCACGTGTTATAATACTAACTTGCACTTTTTGTAACAGAATAAATGAAATATGTCAAAAGAGGGAAACTCTATCTGTTTTCTAAAATTTGCCTTTAGTTGTCTTCATTCTCTTAAGCTTGCCTACTCTCCTCAAAGTATCTTAGAAAATGGACTGCACAGAAAATGCTTCATTGCTAGAAAACCTACATAATGCAGTTGCTTGGAAAAGGTGACTGACACACACAATGTATTTCCATGTTCCTCCTGAGCTAGCATCATGAAATGTGACATATTTATTGATAATGGGTTGAAGAGTACAGAAGATATCCAAAATTGAAAATGTGACTTTTCCATCAGAGGTCACCAAAAAGTCAAAAGTGGTTTGCATTGGATATCAACCAATCAAATGGCATGAATAATAGGAAGTAAGTGACCTCCAGACTGGAGAATAAAGGTCATTTGAGGTCTCCAATGCTATTCATTAGATTTTAGCCAAGAAAATTGCCAAAGGAAAGCAAGTGTACCACAGGCTGCAACACTGATAGCTGTGACTACCTAAAAGTAGTCTGCAGTGATATTATGATACACAAACAATTTGACACTAGCTCGCTGCAGTCCTCTATCTCTGTGCTCATTCAGACTGTAGGACATATTTATTTCAATATGTTCACCATATTCTAATATGAATACCTTTGAGGGAACTTCACTCCTCAAGCATTCTCACATCCTCAAAGTCTCCCTTGCTTTGGTTTTCAGTAGCCTTACCACAACCTTTACCCTCTGATTGAATAGGTTTGACAAGTAATTTGTTCATTTTCTCCCTAACAGTTTTTCAGATCATTGTTTCTCTTCTCAAATTTTTTTCCTCAAAGAGTCTTCTCTAGCTTGCTCACTGATTCTTCTCCTGCAAGGCTTTCAATCTCTGTAGTAAACTAGCACTGCTGTTTCTGCTTCAGACTTGCTTTTTTGAAAACTGGGACAAATCTGCTCTGGTATTAACTTGAGTCCTGAAAACACTGACACTAGTGCTTAACTTGACACGTGAGTAGGGCCAAGCCCTAGCACATTGGACAGCAGCAGGAGATGCATTCTGTGGAGGTACCTGGAGAGATCAGTAGCTGTCAAGAGTTGCTTATATTGACACATTGTTTGCTCTGTATCTGTCTCTTTTCAGAGCCTATTTTTGTGGATGCTCATCTCATCCCAGACGGCACAGACCCTAATGATGCCAAAGTGTACTTCTTCTTCAAAGAGAGGCTTACAGACAACAGTGGCAGCACCAAACAGATTCATTCAATGATTGCTAGAATATGCCCAGTAAGAATCATTTTTTGTTCAATTTTCAGGGACTGATTTGCTGGCTTGATTGAATAATCAAAATGAATCCATTGCATTAAAACTATTTAAAAGCCTTTAATTCCAATTACAAGCAAATTTCCTGTTCCTGCTTCCATCTCCATAATTAAGAAGAAAGGCTGTTGAGTACACAGCCAAGCCCTGACCTGGTTAGATATATCTGGAATATATCTGTAATTTTAGTAGGAATATTAGTGCTTGATGAATCTGTGCACCTTGGTGTCTGGTGCAATGTAGTTAATAACATTGACTTCCTGAGCTTTCTTTTCTTTCCATAATTCAAATGTGAGCTTTACTGAATCACAGACGTACCAAATCTCCCACAAGAAATTCAATGTAAAGGCATTTGAGAACATTGTTTTTATTCTTAAAACAATTACACTTTATGCACTTGTTTAATTTAAGCACATGAATAGTCCCATTGATTTCAGTGGATCAAAGTTAAGCATGTGCATATGTCCATGCAGAATCAGGGCCTTAGTTATTGCCTGTATTTCCCTTTTTCTGTAACCAGAGTCAATTTTGCTTGCAATGTGATTGAAGCAGCTATCTCTTTCTCTGAGGTTATGGATGCAAGTAAAATTAAAACTGTAAAATGCTCTATTTTTCTGATAAGCTCTTTATCCATTACCTAGGGACAAAACTGGAGATCAAGTTTGAAGGTCTCCCCTCTCCCACTCCCGGTTAATATGGGTTTTGTATTCATTGAGGTTTGTGATGTGGCTGTGCAGGGGAATGGTTGTGCGTTTTGGTTTTTGCTCCGTTCCTGTTCTGGCAGTTCAATATGACATATGACCTAGTCTTATAATATTGCTATTTTTTTGTATTTTTGGTTAGGTGCCCAATGGCCTCTGGGTATTTTTCAATAAGACATTAAACATTATTAGGATGTTATTGTTGTTGTTATTGTTATAATAAAGTCCAGATTGCTTCTAAAATCTGGATCTGATTGTGCTTATATTGAAGTCAATGGCAAACTCCTATAGATTCCAAAGGGAACAAGAGCTGATCCTTCATGTTGATAGTAATCTACTGTAACAACCGCAGTAAGGAGTGAACATTGCTACAAGCCTCCTGGTGTCGGCCTGACTTGCCATTAGCTCTGCTAACTTTAGGTCAGTTAAGGAGACCTATTCTAATAGCATTTTTGGTAGCACGAAAGTTAATGCCCAAGCCTCTTCAGCCTGCTGGTCCAGCTGCAAACAAAGTATGGACAGGCGGCTGAAAAGGCTTTATTCCAGTTTAAAATGAGAGGTCACTTTCCCCCTTCATAGCTGGGCAAAACTCCTCTTACACATGCACATGAAAGGCAGAATAAAACTAGAGCTAGTCAAAAATTTAACATCGTTTTGATGAGTTTTCACAAAACATATTCCCATTTTTGGCATGGTTTAAATAGAACAAAATTGGTTATTTAGGTCTTATGAATTGAGCCTTCCAGGTCACTTGCCCTCAGATAACAAATACCTGAATAGTACATTAATGAGATTTTGTCCGAATCTGGCATCATAAAGTTTTACCAGTTATTTCATCTTATGTGCACATTTCTATTAATGCCGCTATTAAAGCAGCACTTTAATCTTAGTTCTGTTAACTAAAATAGTCCATCTTTAGAGGCCCTGTCAATGAGAAAGGTCAGGGGGACAGAGACTAAGGGGTGAACTTTGCTGTAAACATTTTTTTCGGATTCCACCTAAAATTTTCCTAAGATATTTCACTGTGATCCTAACTCTATACAACAAACACATTTTTAAATGATTTTTATAGAAAAATGATTAAAAGCCTGATTTTCAAAGGCTAGACATGCAAAAGTGTCATGCTTGTGCACCCACTTTAGGCTTGCAAATACCAATTGTGCTTACCAGTAATAGACACAAATGTGCAAAATTGAAGGCATTTAAACTGTTGAAATCTAGTCTCTTAATGGTAGTATAAATGTTACTTGTTAGTGTTTTGTGATGTTTATTTAAGTTCTAAATAGTGCCACTTACAATATGATTTAAATAATTAGTTAGCATTTTTCACCATGGCAAGCGCTGGATTAAATATGTGTTTTCATACTTTATTGGTACTTTTGCCTACGTTTCTTATAATCACAGCTAGCATTAAACACATTGTTTACTGTCCGGTTGGCTGACAAACAGGAGTCTCCAGGTAACTGTTGCACGTCCTCAGAAAAGTTGTAAGATCTGCTCTATCTGTTATGTCCACTGGAGGATGAGAGAGGAAATCTGAATGAATCTGATTGGAGTGGCATTTGGTGCTTTGTTGACAAGATTCTCATGGACAAACATAAGTAATATAGGAATTACCATAATGGATAAGACCCAGAGTCCATCTAGTCCTGTGTCTTGTTTCTGACTGGAGTCCATGCCAGATGCTTCAGAAGAAGGTTAAAAAAACTTTGCGTTAGGCAGATATGAGATCATCTACCCTCTACATCAGTGGTTCTCAAAGCCAGTTCGC
>NW_020664419.1:16792338-16977688 GCF_002925995.2 Terrapene triunguis
TTGTCCACAGGTTCGGCCGATCACGGCTCCCACTGGCCGCGGTTCGCTGCTCCAGGCCAATGGGGGCTGCAGGAAGCGGTGCGGGCCGAGGGATGTGCTGGCCGCCCTTCCCGCAGCCCCATTGGCCTGGAGCGGCGAACCGCGGCCAGTGGGAGCCGTGATCGGCCGAACCTGTGGACAAGGCAGGTAAACAAACTGGCCTGGCCTGCCAGGGGCTTTCTCTGAACAAGCGGTGGACCGGCTTTGAGAACCACTGCTCTACATGAGTTCTTCTCCTGTCATCCCCTATAGTTAGAGATTGTTCTAAACCCTGAAGCCTGAGGTCTTATATAAATCCATGGTACGCCCACATCTTGAATACTGCATACAGATGTGGTCTCCTCATCTCAAAAAAGATATACTGGCATTAGAAAAAGTTCAGAAAAGGGCAACTAAAATGATTAGGAGTTTGGAACGGGTCCCATATGAGGAGAGATTAAGGAGGCTACGACTTTTCAGCTTGGAAAAGAGGAGACTAAGGAGGGCTATGATAGAGGTATATAAAATCATGAGTGGTGTGGAGAAAGTGAATAAGGAATAGTTATTTACTTGTTCCCATAATATAAGAACTAGGGGCCACCAAAGGAAATTAATGGGCACCAGGTTTAAAACAAATAAAAGGAAGTTCTTCTTCACACAGCACACAGTCAACCTGTGGAACTCCTTGCCTGAGGTGGTTGTGAAGGCTAGGACTATAAAAGGGCTTAAAAGAGAACTAGATAAATTCATGGAGGTTAAGTCCATTAATGGCTATTAGCCAGGATGGGTAAGGAATGGTGTCCCTCTGGGGCATTGGCCACTGTTGGTAGACAGGATACTGAGCTGGATGGACCTTTGGTCTGACCCAGTATGGCCATTCTTATGT
This sequence comes from Terrapene triunguis, assembly GCF_002925995.2. Lineage (NCBI taxonomy): Eukaryota > Metazoa > Chordata > Testudines > Emydidae > Terrapene > Terrapene triunguis. Next base: position 16,793,243 of record NW_020664419.1, read on the forward strand.
TCTTATGTTTTTATGTCTAACATCACAAGCTTGTAAAGTTAGCACTGTTGTTGTTTGATGGGGGGAGGGATAACTCAGTGGTTTGCGCATTGGCCTGCTAAACCCAGGGTTGTAAGTTCAATCCTTGGGGGGGCCATTCAGGGATCTGGGGCAAAAAATCTGTCTGGGGATTGGTCCTGGTTTGAGCAGGAGGTTGGACTAGATGACCTTCTGAGGTCCCTTCCCAACCCTGATATTCTATGATACTTCAGTGAGGCCATTTGATAGAGTGGAACTTCAATCTGCCTTTGTTTGCTCAAGATAGTCCTCAATTTCAACATTCATAATTTGGTCTGTGTTTTCCCAGATTTGGCGGTGTTTGGGAGAGGGGTTTGTTTCATGCCTATCTCTGTTTATTGTCTTTAATATAAACAAGGTATTTGCTAGATGATGGATCATAATAACCCGAGAAAAGATTGCAGGGATTAAGTAAGATTTTAGTTTTGCTTTGTTATACTTTTGTCAAATTCATTTTGCTTTTCAGAATGATACTGGTGGACAGCGTAGTCTTGTAAACAAGTGGACAACATTCTTGAAAGCAAGACTTGTGTGCTCAGTAATGGACGAGGATGGAACGGAGACATACTTTGATGAATTAGGTATAGCAGTGTAGTCTTTATGAAGTATCATCTATATCATGTTATCTCTGTATCTGTGACTATTTGAAAATCTTAACTTCAAATGAGAAAAGATATACCTGCGCTTAAGCCACAGATACTGGGAGTTAAGGACATCTGAATTTGATTCCCAGTTCTGCAACAAAATTCCTATGTCACCTTGGATAAGTCACTAAGTGTGAAATCTTGGCCCCATTTAAGTCTATGCCAAAAATCATATTGACTTCAATAGTGCCAAGATTTCATTATAAATTTCTTTGCCTCATCATCCTAATCTCTGAAGCAGAAATAATAATGCTTGACTATGCACTGGAGTAGTAAGAGGCTAAATTAATGTTTGCAAAACACATGGAGAGCGTCTGATAAAAGGAGAGATGTAAATGCAAAATATAATTGTTGCTGTTCCTACTGTTTATGCTCATGATTAAGATTTGCTTATAGTATTTTAAACTGTTTTTAGTATCAGTGTATCAGTTTTTATGTACCACTAATGTCCTTTTGATGACAAGACAGGTGCTCCTTTGGGTCATTTGGTAGAAGTCTCTTTGGAAGCAGAAGTTGTTGTTGATAATGATGAGGATACTAAATACTACTACTACTAAGTATAATTTCTTAGAATTTATGCACGCTTTTACATCTGCAAAGCTTTTTACAAACATTAACTAACTAACCCTCAGAACAACTGTGCGAGGTTCTGTTTGTGTAAGGTCTTATTAGGGTCTCCAACATAAATATGGGTTATTAACATCATGATCACATATCTAATGCTGCGTGTTTGCAGACATCTGATGTCTATGATTGTCATAGGCATGGTCACAGATCTGAACCCCATTTGTTGGACAGATAACCTCAGACAAGCTTTGTCTCAACTGGGGAGAGTGGGGTTGTCTGTGCATCACTCAGTAGGTAAAAATGACAAACTTGATCAACTGCCCCTGGCCTTCTTTAACTCAATGAATAGACTGTAGAGTCTTCTGCTTTGAGAAGCTAAGGACATAAATTCTATTTCAGATAAGATATATGTTGTTAGCTAATGAACCACATTCTAGGTCTGAATCTGACTCGTGCACACTGCTTCCACACTTGTGTAACTACACTGACCTCAGTGGTATTGCCCCTGATTTTCACCACTGTAAATGGGATCCAGAATCTCTGTGGCTATGGATTGTTACAAATGTTTCAGTGCAATTGTTTTGATTCAGAATGTAATGGTAGTTGAATCAAATCCTAATTTAATGTTCCATGTGAGTAAGGTTATCAGAATCTGATCCTGGATCTCTGTACTTTTATCCTATGATAAAACACCGTATGGTATATATTGCTGGTCTCGGTCCTTGAAATAAAGCACAAACAAGACCAAATTAAAAATTTAGAGGATACTTTGAGAGTCACCTTTCAAAAGCACTCTGCTCCCAACAGCTCCAAGACCCTGATTCATCAATCCACCCCTATTCAGCAAAGCACTTATGTTTAGCTTTGAGCATTAAGGCTTTTGGGATCATATTGGACTAGCAACTGAGCATGAGCTCCCCGGATAATGCTGTGGCAAAAAGGGATGACGTGATCCTTAGTTTTTCAAAAAGGCGACTGAGAGATGACTTTAGTGTTTCAGTACATTTATGTGAAGCAACTACAAAGTACTAAAGAGATCTTTAACTTATCAGGGAAAGGTATAACAAGAATTTGTAGCTGAAAGCTGAAGCCAGACAAATTCAAATTAGAAATTAAGCACAAATTTTTAACAGTGAGGGTGATTAACCCCTGGAAAAAACTCCCAAGGGAAGTGGTAGATTCTTCTAGCCTTAAATTCTACACATCTTTGAAAGCACTGTAACTTCAACTCCAGTGGGACTTAAACATTTGCCTAATGTTAAACACATGATTAAATGCTTTCATGAGTTAAGGTCCTGCTGAGAAGAATGGGAGAAGATGGGTCCTGAGCACATTTGAAAATTTGATCCTTTTATTTATGTGTCTAAATAGGGGCAGTTGTGTATTGAGTTCATTTGAAAATCTGGCTCAGAATGTGTAAATGCTAGTTTTACTATGACCAACCTTAAATATGATGGGTCCGACCCTGCTTCCATTGAAGTCAGAGACAAAATTCCCATTGAAGTCAATGGGAGAAGGATGGGGCCCTAAATTTGAGGTTTGAAAGTCAAGCTAGAGCAATTACTCAACAGCTGTGTTCTTTCTTTCTCACAGAGGATGTATTTCTCCTAGAAACAGATAACCCTAGAACAACACTGGTGTATGGAATTTTTACAACATCAAGGTAATTTTGAAGATTTGTAGAGGCAGCCTCTGTGAGCGGCCTCAGTTCCAATTCCATATAAACACAGACAGAGGTATTTTGTGTCAAGGCAATTGGGATTGAATGCATTACTAATATATCCCGCAACTATCATTGCCACCTAGGAGACGTCCTTTCAATCCCGCTTATTCTCATCAACTAGAAGCACAATTACTTGTGATCTCTGTAGACGCCATATTGATCCCTGGTGTATTTCAATACAACTGTACCTGAGATAAATTTCCTCTCTGCTCCCAGCTTTCTAAAAAATATATTGAGTAAATGTTTCCTGTTGTCTCCATATGTTTATTAGATAGCAGGGAAGAACAAGGACATAGTGTGTGATTGACTTCAGTGGCAACTGAGGATTCTCAGCATCTCATCAGGGGTCCTTAGCACCTGAAACATCAAGCCCAGAATTCCTAAATAAATTCATGCTAATAGTTCCCAGTCTCATAGTTGGCAGGTTATTCCTTATGCCATTGGACTTTGGCTCCCAAAAGGCACACTTATATCCTGTTTGATCAAGTCCTTCCTTAATCACAACCTGAGTCTTCAGATCACTGCAAAACATGGGCACTCCTCATCTCTTGGCAGATAAGGGCCCACCTTGCTATAAGGACAGAATGGATAGTTATTTGAGAAAGTTCAAGTTTTCTTGTTAAGTTTGCTGGGACAGTCTTTCTGAGAAACAACAGATACTAACTTTACTTGTATTTTGATGTTTTGGGTTTTTTTGCTCTTGGTTCTTGTCTCAATTATCTGAACAATGGAAATGCTACTGCCTGTCTGTCAATGTATTTCTAATACATACCTTGCTGTAGCATTTCAGTGCCTTATATTTCTGTCCAATACCTGGACCTGACCTGTTAGAAGTTTTTTTGTTGAAAAATAGAGTTTTGTTGAAAATGACTTTTTTTTTATTTTCTTTCTTTTATGGAAAATTTTTGAATAAAATGAAAAAAAAATCATTTCAGTTGAACATTTTCATGTGAGAAAGTGTCATTTCCTGACCATGTCAACCACCACGATACTATATGCCCCATATATGCCAATTCTCAAGCTTACATATAGCCAGGAAAAGGTAGTCTCATAATATTTAGGTGAGGGGGGAAAAAACCAACCCTGTAGCTTGTAAATAGCTGAGGCTATCTATACTGTATGACTCTTATAGCACAAGAAGAGAAAATGCTGAGGCAATGTTTAGCGATAAAAATCACACTTATGATTATGTTATGGATTCAACATGTCTGAGTTGGAAACTGTTCTATCTAAATCTCATGGTATTCCTGCAGTGGAAATTGGGGTTGAGTTTAGGCACCATATAACCAAACTGAACACTTGGTCTATTCCAGGCCCTCTAGACATTTTCTCACTTTATACAAGGCTTTACTTTTGTCTAGGTTTCTGTTTCCACAAACCACAAGACTTCTGTTTGTTTGTTTTTACTTTCGATTGAACATGTTGTGTAATTAAACCTAGCAGTCATAATGAATTTCATCTACTAGTACTGCCCATATCTTTTTCACCTCTGCAGACCCCAACCTGAGAACAGTAATTGGAGAAACAGGCTACGAGATAAAAATAATTATAACTTTAATTAAATTATATTGGTCTAGGCTGTGACTGACGTGAATTATTTTTATAGCAGGAACTATTATAAAACTAATAAAGGTGCATTGTCTGCAATGATCAAGTGCATCCTTTAAACCTTATCTTATGGCTCCCATGAATACCGGGGAAAACATCATAAACCAATTGTGAGGAAGAGAGAGTTCAGACAACAGATGTGGTTATAATGCATCTGAGGGCTTTCTCAAGGTAGTACTTGTGGTATAGAGCAATGGTGATTACTCGGTAATGTCCTGTAGCAGTTACCACATTTTCCTCTTTAGTGATTTTACCTGTTCAGTGCACAACAAAGAGCAATTTCGATTTTCCTCATCTCACTCTTAATATTGAGCAAATCTGGAATGTTTGGATGTTCATTTCTGAATAAACATCCAAAGTGTGCCTTCCCCCCCCCCCTCCTCTAACACATACATTGCACCCTTTCACACAGTGGACACAGAAGGGGGCTGTTAATATCACAGCCAATGTCTTAGCTTCTGAAGATCATCTCCTTGACACTGGAGATCATCCTTAATGGAAAGTGCTAGGGGCATGTGCTGGCTGCAAAGTCCCTGGCAATAGGGTTCCACAGCACCAAGGAACCCAGACAGAGCCTCAATGAGCCCCGATTAATTCATAGATTCATAAATTCTAGGACTGGAAGGGACCTCGAGAGGTCATCGAGTCCAGTCCCCTGCCCGCATGGCAGGACCAAATACTGTCTAGACCATCCCTGATAGACATTTATCTAACCTACTCTTAAATATCTCCAGAGATGGAGATTCCACAACCTCCCTAGGCAATTTATTCCAGCGTTTAACCACCCTGACAGTTAGGAACTTTTTCCTAATGTTCAACGTAGACCTCCCTTGCTGCAGTTTAAGCCCATTGCTTCTTGTTCTATCCTTAGAGGCTAAGGTGAACAAGTTTTCTCCCTCCTCCTTATGACACCCTTTTAGATACCTGAAAACTGCTATCATGAAGGCACAGGGCGTTTGCAATTGGATCCATACTAATCTCCTGGGATCCCTGGAGTTAGTGGGTCAGAACCCTAGTTTAGGCTGTGGGAAGGTCAAACCTCACCACTCCTGAGGAAGAATGTATAGGAAACTCTGCAAGGGGAATCACATGAAGTTTCCTGGCCTCTACGGGGGTGTTTGCATGTAACACCATGATCTGAGCCCATATTAGAACACTGATTACAGTATTCTAACTGCACTTAATTGTGATTATTGTTTTAATGAATGTTCTATCCAGGTGTTTTATAAGGCAGCTATGGGCTCTCATGGGCTGAGGGCCAGGAGAGATGTGTTCTGTTTCCAGTTTAACCACACAGAGAGTGTCAAATCCTGGTCTCACTGAAGTCATTTCATTGGGAAAAGGTTATGCTCTCATGTGTACAATATAGGGGAAGTGATTTAACCAGTCATCTGTAAAATAGGGATGATAATACTTTCCCCTCTCATTGGGAAGATAGATACTCTTTGTGAGGAAAATGTTACCTAGCCTTACAGGTTAGTGCTGTGTATTGTGAGGGTAAATTAATGTGTGCAATGTTCTTTGAGGTCCTTGTATGGAAGATGCTATAGAAGTGCTACATATTATTAAATGTGTTATCTTTACGGGCAACGTTGCATAGATTCATAGATTCTAGGACTGGAAGGGACCTCGAGAGGTCATCGAGTCCAGTCCCCTGCCCTCATGGCAGGACCAAATACTGTCTAGACCATCCCTGATAGACATTTATCTAACCTACTCTTAAATATCTCCAGAGATGGAGATTCCATAACCTCCCTAGGCAGTTTATTCCAGTGTTTAACCACCCTGACAGTTAGGAACTTTTTTCTAATGTCCAACCTAAACCTCCCTTGCTGCAGTTTAAGCCCATTGCTTCTTGTTCTATCCTTAGAGGCTAAGGTGAACAAGTTTTCTCCCTCCTCCTTATGACACCCTTTTAGATACCTGAACCCTTTGTGATGATGGAAAAGGTTATGTAAGAAATGGCAGATTGTGGTGCAAATATTTTCCTTGTTTTTTCCAGCTCTGTATTTAAAGGTTCAGCAGTGTGTGTGTATCACTTGTCTGAGATCCAAACAGTGTTCAATGGACCCTTTGCACATAAAGAAGGTCCTAACCACCAGCTAATTCCATATCAGGGCAGAATTCCATATCCACGACCTGGCACAGTAAGTACTAAAGATGTTTATGCAAGTCAGGCTTGGCAACTAATTGTCTTTGTTTAATATAATGAAATATCATAAAATTGGTGCTAAAGCACAGACTATAAATTATATCTAAAGTTAGTTGTAATTCAATCTATCTGCCTGCCTACTTATTTATCTATCATGCACATCACTATAATACCTGAGAACTATTAAAATTATTAAAAAATCAATCTCTCTCTCGCTTGCTTTTTCTGTCCAGCAGGTAGAAGTAAATTATTTCATTAGATGTCTGTTATTTTTTTAAGAGCATGTGTATATTTGAGAGAGTGAAAGAAAGAAACAAAGGAAGACAAGGGGCTAGTAAGAGAAGCCAAGTTGAAGAGTTTTATATTTCACCCTGATCATTCTTGCCTCTTATAGTATTGAGTTCTATATTTTAGGTCCAATGCCCATAAAAGTCTGTCTCCTGCGCTCATGAATCTTCCCCAATTTTCAACAGTTTCATTATTCCAGTGGAACATTGAGTAGCTGTGGTGGGAGGTCATGGTTGCTGAGGGAGAGAGTGTCTCAATTGACAATGCTAATCCCATGGACGGTATTGAGAGTTAGAAAAGAGCCCTTGAAATGGACTGTGTGACGGATGAGAGGCCATGATAATCTTTTCACAGCAACCTGTGTTGCTGCTTCTTTTTGTACCAGTTGGAGCTCTCTCAGGGCTTTGTTTCAAGATATAATGAGATTCAATAATCAGCCTGGAGATACTGAATGCATAGAACGACATGGCCAGGTCTATGCCTCAAATCTTGTAAGGATTTTTTATAAAATTGGATTGTGCCCTTTTTTGTACAGGTAATGTATAGAGAAGGCCTGCAATAAAAAAAAAAAAAAAAAAAATCCAAAAACACCCTCTCCCCGCAAAACTGCTTGAATTTTACTTCAGAAATATCAGGAGTCTTCTATTTTTACTGGAGAGTCTATGGAGGTTCTCAGAGATGTTTATTCTAAGACCTGGCATCTTAACTGAAGAGTTGCACTATTGTATCTTTAACTAAAAAAAGCCTTTCTCTAAACTGTTCGATATTCACCTGAGTTAAATAGTTGCTCCTTATGTCATAAAGAAGAAAAAAGGGCTCCCACCTTTCACACCACCTCTTTATTTATTTTAACTTTTCCCTGTCAGAACAAGACCCTTTAACCACATGTCCATGTAACAGTCCTGCAAATATTATACCCTCTCTTAGTGCTTGCTCTTCTGCCTGAGGAAATGGGGTAGGCAAGTGCCTACTATGCCCACCGTGAGTAGCTGTCATTAGTAATGAAACTCTTTGTGGGCTACAGATCAGACAGGCTCCAATCCCTGTACAGGCCTCAGGGGACTTTGTAGCCTTGTCAGGCAACCCTGTGCACTGTGGCTTAAACTGTCCCATGCTGTTCTCCTCTCCAGAAAAACCCTCATACTCTGTTCATAACTCTAGCAGCATCTGCTTGTTGTATCATATTTGTGATGAACATCTCAGCTCTTAGATATTGGCACCATAGCAACCTTTCATTGTTTCTGAATTGACAAATGAAAATACTTTTATTAGCGATGATCATTCATGAGGTTAATTACCTATGAGAGCACTGTAGATAAACTTAGAACTGAAGCATAATAGCTGATAATAGTGGTGACAAAAGCACAGAAATTGATTAGCCCAGTATAATATAACAGTAGTGATTGTGTAACGCCGACAGACCCCGGTTGTCAGCGGGCAGGATTGAATTGGGGACCTCTGGAGCTTAGTGCATGAGCCTCTACATCTTTCTCTCTCTCTAAGTGGTCCCCGTGCCACTAGATGGGACAGAACACCACACCCAGGAGGTGTGTGGGTTACAACTACACCTGGGATTTGCAAAAATAAAAGTCCCAGGGACAAGAGAAATGTAATTCTTTGTAGCTTTGGGAATATCAGTTCAGCCTCTTATGATATTACTGGCTGTCAGATTTAGGCCTTTCATGTCACAAAATCTTTTCAGAGTTTGTTAATAAATACCTGATGTTCCGCTGGGGTTGAATGGTAGCATTCTTGCTTGTGATTAATTCAAACAGTCTTAATCGCCTGGGTTCACTGTTACTTTAATTTTACTGTTTATGAAAATATAAAATAAATGGCTCATTTAACCAGGAAGTTTCATGCTCTGGTGATTAGTCACATTTCAGTGTTTCTTGCTGCTTCAGGAGTATTGTATCTATGTATTTTTTCAACCACTGTCATGTTATTCTTGGTTCATCTTATGAAGGCTTGTGAAGTATTCCAAATGGGGCTAAACACAGTAAGGAATCAGGCAGCACAAAGGAAAGGAAAATTTAACTTAGAATTGGGCTTTACATAGTGGCAAAAATTGTCTAAAGTTATCAGATATGCTGATGGGCTCTGAGTTTGAAGGATCCTAAGAAGAAAGATTCTTGGGGATTGTTATGGACACCTCAGTATTTGCATTAGTTCAGTGTGAAGCTGCAATGAAAAGAAAAGCCAGAAAGATGGTTTGGTACATTAATAAAGAAAGGCGAAAATAGATAGTATAATATAAGGACATGATTAGTGACAAAACTGGAATGTTAAAACCAAAGCTCTGCACATTTCTAGGGGATTGGAGAGTTGGATCTGAATCTTCTGACTGGAACTCGTCCCTATATTTTTTCTTCGGGTCAAATCCAAACCTCAAGTAGCCGGGTAGTAGTTCAGAGAAGGCCATGAGAACAGCTATCCAAATCACCCCATGTTGAGCGTTCAGCCAAATTTTCCCCCTTATGCTGCCAGTTTTTCCAAGACAAGACATGACTGGACTCTAATATTCTTTCCCCAAGACTCTCCAAATTCTTCTACACAAAAGTCTTTTAACAAGCCATTACGCAAACACACAAGGAAGCGTGTCACTGATTTTCCGTTGTCATGTCAGCCAATTCCCATGGTACCTCCATTGTTCTGCATAATCCAATCCAGTTCAAATCAGGACAATAATCTCATCAAATTTGACTAAACTCTGCATCCTTATCATGTGAAACTGCCTTATCCTCTCATCTGTTCCCCTGATGCTTCTCCGCAAACCACCCTACTTCATCACAGTCACTAAACAAAACATTTTCTGACATGAGATTTCTGTAGCTTATCTCTGCTCTTCTCCATTGGCAGAAGATTCTGTCTCTGACATCATGGAAGGATTAAGGGTTAAATTCTATTTCCCACTGAAGTCAGTGTAGGTGCAGCGCCTTTGAAAATATGACCACTTTTATTTAGAAGCTTAAATGTATATTCAGATGCCTACTTTTGGGCATCCAAGTTCAAAAAGTTTGGCCAAAATGCATTCTGGGTTAGGAGCCGCTTTCCTGCTGAACACCAATATTAGTCACTGCCAGGATGCTAGATCAGAAGGACAAGCAATCTGACCCAATACGGCAAATCATATGTTCCACTTGCGTAAACAGATCTTTCAAATTAAACATTTTGATATAAATGCACTTACAATCAGCCAAAATGCTGTAACTGTAAACATCACAAATGCTTCAGCATAGCTTAAATGGAATTAAATAAAGTAATGCATTCGCTAGGCCACCGTCAGGCTCTGCAGTCTTTGGCTGCCCCTTTACTACATACCAATCATTTCTTATATCTTCCACAAACTAAAATTACTTATGGAAAAACTTTTATGACATAATTGGCAGCTTCCTACTACATTCAGAGCTGTTTAAGGGTTGTTTCCATTATCCAGACTTTACAGAAATATTTTTGTACCCATAGCTTGTTGAAGAATGTACTATAAACCAAAGGGTTCCTCTCTTCCTTTAGTTCATCTCTAATGTGTGGGGCTATCCCAGCAGGCTTGTGGGTGCAAAATGTACTGTGAGTGCAGTCACCATATGGTTAAATCATCTGTAGGGTGGTGAGTGCAGCAGAGGTACACTCAACTCTCTGAGGAAGGGAACAGCTCATGTTGTTCTTCAGTGACTTCTCTGTTTGGCAGCGGAGAGACACAAGCGATGAAGATTTCTGAGTCCAGTCCTTCATGGCTAAAGGAATAATTTTCATGACATGGGTTTTTAGGTTGGTAATAGAGGCAATGAACTGGTCCAAGAAGGATGTCTGGGACATGCCTGAAACAACTATCTAATTATCCAGCTGCAATTCATGAGGATTTATATGCCAGGATGGGAATAAATAGAGACAGTTGAATCTGGGAATACACAGGAAGATGGCCTAGGATCTGTGAGGCAGGAAGGTGGGGAACATATGAACGGCCATACTGGGTCAGACCAATGGTCCATCCAGCCCACTCTCCTGTCTTCCAGCAATGGCCAATGCCAGCTGCTTCAGGGGGGATGAACAGAACAGGCAATTATCGAGTGATCTATCCCCTGTTGTCCACTCCCTGCATCTGGGAAATCTGGTCTAGAAGACAGAAAAGGTACCTGTCTTCTAAGGAAGGAGTGCAAGAACAGGTGATATTGGTCTAGGATGCAGGTGGGGAGGGGGCTCTCTGACATAGATCTGGGAGTGCCTTTGAGTTTTGGGGTGCCTTGCCAAGAATCACCTTACTTGGAGCCCTCAAAAGCCTGTAGCCATCCCTGTTTGTCAGTGCTAGTTACAAATTTCTGAAATTTGCCCTGTGTTTCCTGGAAAATGAAAGGCCCATGAGCTGCAGAAAGCCAATAGAGTTCTAGAGCAGCAGGAAGTTAAGGAGTTGGCTGGGGCTGAGAGAAGTCCCTGCACAGCACAGATTTCTATATTGGAGTTGATTTCTCCTCTCCCTGTCTTCTTCCCCACATTTCCCCTGGATACTCACAGCCTGTCAGCTCTCTAAGACTAGAATTACTCCCCTGTGAGTACCCAAGGGGACTGATAGATCACAGGATTGATCAATGGGATGGTTCTTCATTCAATGTAAAGGAAGTTTACATTGGGTTGGCTAGAGTTGGGTGGGACTCTATTATCCCAGATTGCTGCGGGGGGAGGGGCAGGAGGGAACCTGTCCCTAATAACACCTCTCTCTATGGGGTCTTACCATCTCTATCCCACCAACCACAAAATATTTTTTCTTTGTAGGGGGGATGAGCCATCTGCCCCTGGGGTCCTTTCATTGTCTCACAATCAAGGAATGAAGGTGAAAGGCAGGGAGGTTCTGCTGTCTTTGTCCCAAAGTTGTACAGACATTGAGTGAGAACTCTCACTTTAGGATGCTAGAGGAATCTTTGAGCTCAGTGCATCTCTGTTGTTATTACCAACATCCATTTGGCACACTTGGAATCAAGCTAGGGTGTGGGGACCGTTACTGGCAGGTGTGCAGTACCTAATCTGGGCAATAACCTTCACAACTGGCAGGGCCGGCTCTAGGGTTTTGGCTGCCCCAAGCAGCCACACACACAAAAAAAAAAAGCCGCGATCGCGATCTGCGGCGGCAATTCGGCGGAAAGTCCTTCCCTCTGAGCGGGAGTGAGGGACCGTCCGCCGAATTACCGCCGAATAGCTGGACCTGCTGCCCCTCTCCGGAGTGGCCGCCCCAAGCACCTGCTTGCCAAGCTGGTGCCTGGAGCCGGCCCTGACAGCTGGATAGCTTGGAAAATTTGTGGGGCTTTGGAGGACAGGGTCATTGTAAGGCCTTTTCCTAGCACTCTACAGAAAGCTACAGATTCTTCTGACAAACCCCTGGCTCAGAATTTACCTGTCAAATGTCTCTTCATGCCTTGATGAGATATAGGGTCAAATCGTGACCTCCTCACATTTTACAGGGCCCTGAAAGCAGCAGAACTCTAGAGCTAGATGAACTGCACAGAAGCTGCCTTGTAAACCCTGTGCTATGCAGCAGTGTATTGTGGGTGACTCTTCCAATGGTAACATAGATAGGTGCAGGGCAGGGGTGTGGCCATGTCACTTGTTTACATGAGTTGTGTGTAGCAGGCCGAAATTTGAGCCTGATTCAGGAAAACACGTAAACATTCTTAGCTTTCAGTAGTGCTTTCAACCCGAGTTAACTGGCCTGGCTGGGGGTGTGGGTTAAAGCCCAGATACTGTTTCCATTCGGGCTGGGTACCTACCCACTTTGCAGTAAGGATGCAGGCTAACTCACCTGTGGGCTGAGGGTGGGTGTAATACCTCCAGTGCCTTCCACCAGTCTCCTTGTCCGCCCAGTTCTCTCACGAGTCACTGGGAAAGAAACACAGCATGGCTCAGCTTATTGCACCAGAAGTCCTAGTGAAATACACACGTGAGCACAGAACCAGTGAGGACACAGTAACACAAGAATGGCTTTGCAGTGTGGCTCCTCACACCGGGGTTAGGCTACCCTAGGTACTCATGTAGAGTCTCAAAGGATCTGGGAAGGCTCCTTGCATTTTCTCCCTTCTTGTGCATTTGCACAGGGTTTGTCCAAATCTAGCCCTATGTGCACTGAACAATTATAACATACAGCAGAGGTAGGTACCTAGTTAGGCATCTAAATATACCTGTTGGCCTTTACATCTATTTTTGTACTACACATAGGCAAGATCTTTGTATCTTTCCCCTTACCAGTCACTTGCATTCTTTGCAGTGAGAACTTTGGGAGCTCAAGGAATGCAAAAATAAGGCCCCCCCAAGCATGGAGCATTGCCATCAGCCTAGCTTTTAACAACACACAAATATGTTTGTTTGTTTTGTCCCAAGTGAGGGCGGTTTATAGACATAGTTATTAGAGTACAGCTTTTCCATTATATAAATATAATCATTTTCACATGGAGTATGAAGTGTTTTTTCAAAAAATGTTACCATGTCGCCTGAACATCAGTCAATGTTTGTGGATAGATTGAAGACAAAATATCCTTGATAGATGCTATGCATTGTTAAGCATTATTATGAATGCTTCCTCACAGTGTCCTGGAGGAGCCTTTACACCCAACATGCGGACAACCAAGGAATTCCCCGACGACGTTGTGACCTTTATTAGGAATCACCCCTTGATGTTCAATCCCATTTACCCAATACACAAAAGGCCATTAATCATTCGGACAGGAACAGACTACAAGTATACAAAGATAGCAGTGGACCGAGTTAATGCTGCTGACGGACGATACCATGTCTTATTTCTTGGAACAGGTAAGCTGCACTTAACAGCAGATATGCATGGAATTATTTTATTTATTTAGCTTTCATGTACTGCATTGTAGTTTTTAGTCAACTCCAAACCCTGTACAGCCTATTGTCTTCACAAGTGCTTATTAAAACATAATTACTATATATGCACAAATATGTCTTAAGAGCTATAATCAGAACAAAAATACAAAGAAAATAAAATGAATATTTATTGTAAAAAATAGAATGGTTCTCATCAGCGACAAAAGCCAACTTTGTTGTGTGCAATGTATGGTCTAGATTTACTCACCCTGAGTAGCATCATACCCATGAGTAGTACCATTAACTTTCATGGATTAATGTACTATTTTCCAGGAGTAGGAATATGGGAATCTGACATTGTATTATTACTAATTGCAATCATCATATGAGGTAAGCTGCCTGTGAAAAGAATGGTAACTTGGCCAGAAAGTTACAGGGGCAGAAATAACAACTTCACAGTAATGTAAAAATATAGAGGGTTTTAGCAAATAGAAAAGGGCAAACTGTAGTTCTAGTGGGACTGTGCTGTAGGACTTTCTAAGTCTGATTCAATGATTACAAATATTTCCTTTATAACATAACAAACCAAATTCTGCTCTCAGTTACACCAGTGTGAATCTGTAGCAATTCCATTGAAGTCAATGGATGTCCTGAACTGACCCCAGTGTAACTGACAAGTCTAGTGATTTTCATTAAGAACTGTAAGGTTAGAGGATAATGATCCAATTTACTTTTCAAATTTATTGGGACATGATTGGAATTGCAGAGAACAATCAATCAGTGTCAGGGAAATTGACTAAAGTAGATGATCTAGGGCTGGATCCTGAAAGCCCTCTGCATCTGGAACTGCCATTGACTTAGTGGGGTGCTGTGCTTGTGAAGGGCTTGGGGACTGGAGCTCTGATAAACTACAATCCAGTCTTCTTGATTCTGTTTGTTAGCACAGAGCAGTTTCAACTAAAAATAAGGCAGATAATCCTATGAGAACAGGTTTGTCTCTGAACATCAGACAAGTCTTATAGAGATGTGGAACTACTGTTTCTGACAACAAACTACCATTTAGACCACATGGGTTTGTGAATTACCATCCTTGTATTAGACTCAGGAAGCCAAGGCTAAAAATCTTTCAAATCGCCAGACTTTTATGAGGAGGGGATTAAAAGAAACTCTCTTCACTCTTCTTAAAGCAAGTCCCCAACCACCAAAGGAAATAAGAATACAGAAAAGCTCTGTTATTGTTCCCATGGCAAACCATCACCAAGGGCCTCCATTCACTATGTCATGATTCATCAGAATGACACTCACTCTCTCTAGTGGCTAGTGTACATCATTATAAGGCATGGCAGTGATAGAAGATGCATAGAGCTTTGGGTATTGAATTACGGTAAGAATTTAGTGAGCTTTGGATCTGGGCACTTTTATTTTTCTTGGCCATCTGATGCAAAATTAGTTTTAAAATTGCCTTAAGGTCTCTTGGCTTTCTTTAGTTGTCAGGTCATCAGACTAAATAAGAAACTAATTACTAATTAAGACACTTTTTTTCCTAGCAAGTATCAGCATTACTAGTAGGCCTAGTGAATCCAATGACAACCCGGGACCTTTGGATCCTTCAGGGTTTAATTTGACACAGTAGGTCCTATATTGCCTTTCCTATGGAAGAAGCAAAGAAGGGTGCTGTGCATGCTACTGTGGAAATCTCTAGAGGAACGCTTATACGTGCCCTCCCTACTTATTGTTCACATGGATTAGCATCAGCCATGTCTAAACAAACAAACAAAAAAATCTTGGTCTTCTACCAGCATAGCTTCTCCGTGCCAATTCACTGTTTTTAAACCACACAAATACTTTGGCATGCAAGAATAGAGCTTTCAAATGAACATTTAAATGTCAGTATAGTTTTTAAACTAGTATCATTTGTCTAAACATATGATTTTTTTAACTAGAGGAAAAAATACAGCTAACGATTAATTAAGAAGCCAAGCCATATAAGTCTCCAGCTAACACAAGGTACATGTTATATCAGTTACAAAATATGTAGTAGTAATAATAATGAATAATGTGCTGTACATATAAAGTGCCTTACATTTATGAAGCTTTGGACAATAATGATATTTAGCATTTCAATGGTTCTTTCCATCTCAGGTTCTCAAAGCACTTTACTAACTTTATTAAACTGAAACTCATGAATGATGTCACCGGTTTTAATGATGAACAATAACTTAGGACCCAATCCAACTTGAGTCAATAAAAATACTCCCAGTGACTTGAAGTGGGAGTTGGATCAAGTCTCAAAGTCAACTACTGAATATTAGCAAATTACTCCTCATCAAATTCCATTGAGGGGAATAAGTACAGGCAACCTCATTGTATAGCTTGGTTAGGCGTCACAGAGAGCAGCTAAGTGACTCAGCCATGGATAAACAATGAGCGGGTGGCTCATTAAAGGTACTAAATTACCTGGGCTGGTTATATGTGTTTGTTTTCGTTCTATAATCTGCCAGCACACCCTCCTTGCAGGATTTCTAACCCTATGGTTCTATGATTCTATGAAATCCAATATAGTGCACTATCTCAAAGAGTTAAGATTAGAGCCACAACTACTGAAATAATAGACTTGATGCCCTGTGATATGTACTATTTATAATTTCTGCTAGTCTATTTTTTTTGGACGTTACAATTCCTGGGTGATGCAGAGATTCTTCCTAAGATGCTAATAGCTTCATAGCCCTGCCATAAAATAAACAGATATGACATAGGTACAGTGCCTCTCAACCCTTGTAAATACAAATGATCGAGTTTCTGTCTCTGTGAGGAAAGACTCTTTACCCTTTTCCTTGGCTCTGTGCTTTCTGTGAGACTCAGGAGGATTCGATAAAGATATTAACAGTCAGAAGAAATGCAGAGGGGGTTTCCTTTTATGTAAGTTCATCCTGGAAAATGCAAAACACACATTGTATAACAGAGTTTCATTTGATAATTTCTTGGGAGCCCTGAGCCCCTCAGCAGTGGAGAATGGGATTTGTCACCTGGTGACAATTACACTCAGTCTCTGAAGCTTAGTTACTGCTGCTGAACTGAGATGTTGCCAGTCACGTCTGTCACTGTCAGTGACCTGTCTCATGCTGCAAATTGGAGTGTTTTATGTCTTGCCAGATGCAGAGCACAAAAAATGTTTAGCTTCCCCCCTCCTCCTCCTTGAGAGTCTCAGTAGTAAATCAGTTCCTGAGTGCAAATGAACGATAACAAAAGTAGCTCTAGGAACCCCTGTATTTTTCATCATGTAGCCATGGCACAGGAAGGGTACAGACAGCCATGTCTTTTTTTACATTAACGTGAAATAAATGTAATATTTTCTTTGCTCCCCCCAGCCAGGCATGTCAAACTCACTGTAACTGTTCCTGGCCAAGAGTTAATTTCAGTACAGTACTTCTTTTCTAAGCTACATGACTAGTGAAATAAATCCCCTAGACTGACATTGTTCTTGAAACATTACACACAGCTTTTCTAATGATAACGATCTCGCATTTACGCTGTGCCTTTCATCCTGAAGAATCCCAAAGCACTTTACAAAACCTGCCAGCCTGATGCGAAGGCTTGACACGATGGGGATCTCTACATCCACCACTGAAATGGAGGTGCCTCGTGGGGTGAAAAGCAGCAACTGTTTAGCGGTAGATAGACAAGTGTAGAATACCTTATCTTCCCAATAGAAACCACAGCTGTAATTAGCTGGTCATCGTGTAATTACCCATTTGCATATTTGACAACGACAATGAGGCTAA
This sequence comes from Terrapene triunguis, assembly GCF_002925995.2. Classification (NCBI taxonomy): domain Eukaryota; kingdom Metazoa; phylum Chordata; order Testudines; family Emydidae; genus Terrapene; species Terrapene triunguis. The sequence continues at coordinate 16,810,874 of NW_020664419.1, forward strand.
TACCCTTTCCTCTATGTCGTCTGGTCAAGACCTTGGATTTAGATCTCTTCTTCACTTACTTTGCTTCTCCGCTTGTTTAGTTTTGCAGCTCATAAAGCATTTCATTTCCCTTGCATTTTATTTTAATTACATTACTCCATGTCTCAAGCCTCCAAATTCTCCACTTTATCCCCTGGTAAGTTGTTTTCCATTTGTTTAAGAAAAGCAGCAAAGCAGCATGCAGGCATTTTCTTGAGATTAATATTTATTTTTTAAGTTTGCAACCTACCACTTGCACTTCCAAAGTCTTTGTACAGCGTGCACCAGATTGTGCAATCCTTGGACTCTACATGCTTTCTTTATTGTTGTTACTGTTATGAAAATATTTAAATATCCGCGTCAGGTTCAGGCACATTCAGCAATCACTGGCCATCCTTAAGAACTTTCTCGGCTCCTGTAAGGCATGATGTCATGCAGCTTTTGAAAAGGGGGCTAAATTACTACTGTAGAAGGTGTTTCAGATTTCAGGATGATTTAGCACAGTTTCATATGTTTAAGTTGGGCCGTGTGCATGTGGTTTTGTCTCCAGCGTCTACTGTTGTGTGTGTTTGTTCAGTGTTTCTAATTATCTTTCCTTCTCTCGTCCAATTGTTTGAACCCTTCATTTGAAAGACTGGTTGCACTTAGCACTTTCAGAGCATGAGGTTAAAATATGGATGCCACATATGTGACTAAATCCCTGGAGTACTTGCTTTTGCAGTGTTACATGATGGCTGTCTTTTTGGAAGACTAACTCTCGCTAACAACAGTAGTATCCAGCAATGGAATAACCCATAACATGTAATGAACTACAGATTGTTACAGAGCTAGATAATCTGGTCAGAAAAGCAAGCATTAAATTGACTAGTTTGAGTTCTGTCTTTGCACTCTGGAAGAAGGTTTTATACAAGAGTGATATCAAAGGCAGCCTGATTCCCCGGTCCGCTCAGGCATATTGAGCGAATCATTTGAAGTGTTATGATGATCATCTCCTCCAAAGCTTTTTTACCCTTACAGCCATTTTAGGAGTTGCAAATTCCACCCCAAGGTCTGTATCCTGAGATCCCTACTCAGTTCTTACTCAAATTTTCATTGACTCTCAGGATTTTGCCTGGAAATGGAATGAGTAGATATTGAGTGAAGATCTAAGTAGTTAGCCCAGTAATTCTTTGCACTTACGAATTGCTCTTTGGGAGAGACCTCAAAATGCTTTACAGACTGTTCATTAAGTTTCACAGCAAGACCATAAGCTGAGCAAGTATTATATCCATTTCAAGATGGGGTAAACTGAGACATAGAACAGTTAAGTAACTTTGACCAGGCCATGCAGCAAAACAGTGACAGAGCCAGAAAGAGAGAGCCCTGTCAGTCCTTAGCTTTAACTGCTAAGCAGTACAATCATTCGTCTCAGAATTTCACGTGCTGTCCCATGACTGAAAGGGTTTCACACAAAGGGAGTTTGGGCATCATGGACAACTTATTCTTTTCTTTTTATTTATTTATTTCAAGTCAATGTAATGCTTATGAAATGTGCCCAATCAACGACCTTAAGGCATGAGTTCACAGACTCCATCTGCCCCTGCTACAGGTACCACCAGGGCAAAAGCACTACAGGTTTTCTCACGCTGCCCCACCAATCTTCCTCGTGCTTCAACATGAGGGACCCCCTCAAAGGAGGAGACCTCTCCGTAAGATGTTTAGCACGGTAGCAGTTAGTTTCAACTGTGATGGTGGTTTTGATGATGTGGACAGCCAGCCCTTTGATTTGTTGTTTTTGTCTGGGATTGTTGTTTGTTTGTTCTAAGTCTTTCTTTGAAGTTGGCAATACTGAGCTACAATGGTCATTGTGGAAAAGAACGGTTGGTGGTAATTTGGAAAGAGAGATGTAAACTCAAATCTCTTCTGTTCAATCCACTGTATTTCAGCCAAACAGATCTGCAATAGATATCAGTATTCATTATTTTTTACCTCCTTTGTTATACACTGTGGGCCAGGTCATCAGCTGGTGTAAGCAGGCATAGCTCAACTGGCTTCTACAGGAATCTGCTGATTTGCACCACCGGAGGATTTTGCACCTTATTTATTTTTTCATTCACGTTGTTCTCTTCCTCTCTCTGTGTTCCTTTCTTCACAGTCTCTCTCTCTCTCTCTGTTTGTTTTCCACTCTGTCTGCTCTCTGTTCAATTTCCAAGCCTAGGGGATGTTTGCTCTTTCTCCTCTTGCTGTTCACTCTTTCCAATCCCTCATAAGTAACAGAAGTGATCCCAGTAACATTAGAGTTCAAGTCAAACTTTGAAACCTGTGTTGTTTGAGAAGTTTTGGCATGAAAGAAATTGCATTCTCTCAATATTTATTATTTGTATTATGGTTGCCCAGAGGCCTCGGTCAGGACAGAGACCCCTAGTGTGCTGAGCACTGTACAAACACAGAGGAACACATGATCCCCGTGCTGATGTGAGTGTGAAAAACAATAGGAGAGAAGGGGAAGGGAGAATGAGGTTAATAGTAATAAGATCATGTTGTTAAATAGGTTAACTTTAGGCCTAATCCAATAGGAGTCTTTATATTGACTTCAGTAGGCTTTGGATCAGGCTCTATGTACGTGATTACTTTGTTCCAAATCATTTAAGAGTTTGATTTATATTTTGGAATTCAAATTAACCCCAAACTCAAAGCAAAGCTTATGGGTCAGCCTTGTAAGGTTCGCTGAAACCTGTGCAAACTAAAGTTGGTGGGTTTTCCCCAGCCCTGTACCTGCTCTCTAAATAAGAATACTGCTTCATCTTTGGAACTTAACTCAGTATTTCCAGAAAGTGCTATTGAGATAGCTGCTATGTTGGTCAACATACCAGGCATTGAACCAGGGACCTGGAGGTACACATAATGCACACTGACCAGTGGGTTATATAATGCCAATGCCAATGATTATCTGTGGCTAGGATACTATTAACTGTGGGGCAGGAAAGCAATCATAGCAGCTTTCTTTATTAGTTTATGTGGCTGTAGTATCCAAAGAAAGGGTGAATGTCACTAGTCGGTAATGGAAGTTATCCCCAGGTCTCGATTAGGGATTAAAGTCTATCATTCCAAGAGTTTTGTCTGCATTCGAAAGACAAATAGCAAATAATATACAGTATTTGACCTTGGTACAGTAGGTGATAATACCCATGTCGTACAGAGAGAGGTAAGGAGAGAAGAGATCTGTCATGTGAAGCTATGAGCCAGATCCTGAGAGGTGCTGATGTCAGAGGAAGTTGCAAGTGCTCAGCAACTCTCAGAATTTTGTCCACTGGAAATTGTGGAACAAGACAGAGGAAAAAAAGTATAAAACAGTGTTTCACTGTGTAGCGTAAAGGCCACATGTTTAACAAACTATAGCAGGAGACCAAAGAGGCCGTTGAAGGGAAAAGTAATGTGTAAATGAGAATCTGCTTTAAAAAAAGAAAAAAATAAGTGGGGGGCTAGGAACTCAAATTATCTTATCATGCAAAGAGTAACTTCCAGATGACAGAAGCTTAATATATTGTAGCTCCTACGGTCTCAGCTGGGAAAAGACTCCTTTTTGGTTCACATTCTACAGAGCTCAACCAATAGACCACCTATTTGAACTAAGGCTGCACCCACCTAGAGCTCAGCCAGATCTCTCCTCTCCTTGGCTCTCTCTCTTTCTCTCTGTTACAACATGGGTATTGACACGTACTGTAGTAAGGTCAAGTGTTGTGTATTACCTACAGAGAGACCAATGAAAGGCATACATCTGCCATGTAGCTAGGTATATTTTAGTGTTTAGCAGACGCAATGGCTTGTCTCCTAATTTAGTAGAACTAACACATTCTTTGTCAAATTCATCTTTGGAGTGACTCTAGGGAAGTCAGTAGAGTTACTCCGGGAAGGAAATTGTCCGTCTACTTGTTTGATTTTTATAGGCTCTTGTTGTGAATATAAATGACTTACATTCATTCTGTGTCCTCTTGTATCTTGCTTGCAGAACAATAATGAACTGAAAAACACATCGGACTGTATGTAATTTTGCATACCTCTTGTGTCCATTACTATTTTGCCAGTATCCTTTCCATCTTTCCTTTTGACCCAGGAATTTAATTCCATTAACGGAAGTTAACAAATAAGATTTGCAACAAAACTCAACTGTAGTTATTCTGAGATGAATATGTAGAAGTGCAGTTGTTTGACAACCACTGTTCTTATAGTCTAGAGAGCTAAACATTTTGGAAAAGGGACTAGGAAAGCCATCTGGGGACCATTATTTTTGTTTCACTTACCAAGGAAAAGATTGAACAATAACAGTAAAACTGGTGTTATTGTGTATTGTTGGGGAACAGCCTACAGGCCAAGGTCACTCCTTGCATAAAAATTTTTTAATGAGCAATTTTCCACTGTCATGCTTTACATTGCATAAAATATCTTGAAAATATTATAGCAGGACTAGTAAGCACAGTAGAGTGGTGTGGGGATTCCTTATGAAAGGGAATGTATCTGGAGACAAGGATCTGGCTTGTCATGTTAATATAATATTGCGACAACAGGCAATAAATTGAGATGCATATGGGAAATACTGTCCGCTTGCCCTGTTTTATCAAGGATTTGCAGCAGTTTTCAGATGTGGAGTTCCTTATAAGGACACAAGTATGTGAATTTGTGTGCTCATATCAGTGCTTAGTTATGTAAATGCCCATGCTGGTCTCCTACTGTAAGTTCTAATTTCAGCATCCCATTTCTGGGTTTGTGCATTGAAGACCAGTTTACAGTTTTAAACGTGTGGCATGGATTGCTACATAGTTGAAATACACTTACTTTTGTATGGGTCAGACCCATATTGCACGTGTGAGGATAGGAAGGGTCTGTACCAATGTGCGTTTGAGTATTTTACATCCTGTAAGTGAGGTTTAGAGGACACAGGACAGGCAGTTGAGAGTGTATTCCAAAATTCATGACAATCAGCAACTCCTCCCCACCAGGATATTGTATATCCTGATAGTGAGGGAACAAAGAACATTGCTGGAGAAGAGTCATAACACAATGCTGTGAAGGGAGGTAAGAAGGAGAGGGAGTAGAGACAGACTATGTGTACAAGCCACATGTATTCATGACTACTTGACTGGCTTTATAGAGGTAAAGGCTGGTGCCTTATCCACACATGCTCTTCATCTCAGCTCCATGGAAGGACATTCCACAGTACTCAGGAAGTTTCGGGATCATGTAGGTCCTGGCAGCCAGTAAATCTGTTTCAGGTCCTCACAGTTTTGCTAATGCTGGCACCCTGTCCAGACCACTGGGGTACTATCAAAAGCTTTAGTTTCAAGAAAGTTTCTTCTGAAAGAACTGGTTTATCATGTCATTGCATAATGAGGACGATAACCATAGAACAAATCCTCATGAAATATTCATGGCTAACATTTGCTGAGCATGTACAGTTGATAGCTATACATTTTTTTATATCTTGGCTGCTTTAGGTTTCTTGATTTAATGTTAAAAAACAACAGTGTGGTTTAGGTGTGTGGTCAGTATTATTATACATGAGTACAATTCTTTATTTTGAAGCCAAAGTATGCCTATCTGCTGCCTTACACTGGGGAAAAAGAATGATTTAAATTATTTACACCAACCAACTTGCATTCTAACTCCAGCTATGGAATGTAGTCACTGACCTTAAAAACAAAATCACAAGTCTCCCGCTTTTGCTTTCTTCTGTCAACATCATAGATTGCCTGATGGGAAGCTCAGATCACCTCGCTACAGGCAGAAATGAGCCCGCGCGTGTACACACACACACACACACACACACACACACACACGGCAGCTCTAACATTTTACTGACCTGCTCAATTCAACATTATTATTGAAACATTTCATGACAAAAGGGGGATACAAACTCTTTGATCTTGCTCCTCTGTGACAATATAGAGCAAAATAGGTTTGTTATAGTCAGTCTGAGTTCTAGTCCTTCCTGACAAGAGGAACCCATAGCAATAGGCGCTGGAATAATTTGTATAGTGGGGATGCTGAGAGCCATTGAACCAAACTGTAAACCCTGTATGTGATGGAAACCACTGCAAGCCAGGAGGTGCTGCAGCCTCCCCTGCACCCTAGTTCCAGCACCTATGCCCATAGCCCTTTTTTCATCCAAGGCTATGTCTACACTACGAGATAGAAGTGTGATTCCCTCGCTCATGTACACATATTTGTGCTAGCTGTCTTCGAACTAGCATGAGTATAAATTACACTCTAGCCTCAGTAGCACAGGTAGAGGCAGCAGAAGCACAGCTGAGTGCTGCTGCATACAACCCACCTGAAACCGGTAGGTGCCTGCTCGGCAGGGCTCAGCGTTGCAAAAGCAGCTGTTCTGCTGTTCATTCTCACACTAGCTCTGTGAGAGCCAGCACAAGTTATGTGTACATGAGCAGAGGAATCACTTCCCTATCTCGTAGTGTAGATGTAGCCCAAGGCTCATGGTTTTCTAAAGAGCCAACAAAGTCCTGGCTGAGCAGCATAAAATTAGCTGCTAAGATCATCTTTCTTATCTGTCACTCTTACCATCTCAAACCTTTCTTTGAGTCCATCTTCTGACACTGCCTTTTCCAATGCATCAAATGCAATACATTTGTCCCTACTTTGGAGGCCCTAGAACACTGGAGTTCTGGTCTATGACGCAGGCCCCTGGGTGCTGTGGTAACACTACTAATAATAATTAATAATAATTAATATAATATAAATCTCTCCCATTTTATCTGTTCCTGTATCATATTGTCACCTCATACACTGCCTTCCATGCCATCCCTTTCACACAGAACATCCTCCCTGAAGATCCTCCCTGAACCATAAAGCCACTACCTTGCCCTCCTTCAAGTCCCACCTCAATCCTCATTTCAAATGTAATGCTAGCAAATTGATTTTGGAGACAGAGACTACATGCTACTATGTGTTTTTATGGTGCCACTGTGGGGAGAGCAATTTTCGTGCATTTCCCATGGACATCCTTGATTGCCATGTGGATCAAAAAAGTGGCTTCTTTTGCTACATAAGGCCCCAGTTATTGATGGTGGACACCAACCCACACTGGCTAGGGCTTGCATCTCACCCACATTAAAACTGATTCCTGCACTGAAATTTGTACCATGCAGGTTGCTTACATGTTATTAGTTTCTGTTATATGTTGCCATGAATTGCACATAACATTTGGCATTGTATCTATTTCTCCTTTCCTTTGTTTCTCTTGTGTTTTTAGATTGTAAACTCTTTGTGGCCGGGGCTGCCTCTTCCTCTGGGTTTGTATGGCGCCCAGTACAGCGGGGACCAAATTCTGACTATTACTTATGGGTGCTATAAAATAATAATACATAAATGAATGAATAAATAAATATCTGACCATGACTTAAACAAAAAACTGGGTGAGAAAAGTCTAATCCCTTTTTACATCTATTGCCTGCTTGAATGAATCCAACTAGAAAGACTTATTACAGATATTTTAAAATCAAACACAAAGTTATTGGGCTCATTACAGGAGTAACTGGATGAAGTTCTATGGTCTGTGTTCTACACGGGGGTCAGACTTAGATGATCTAATGGTCCCTCCAGGTCTTTAAATCTATGAATTTATGAAAATCATTTCCACCCTTCTCTCCATTATGCTTTTTCCTCTAATATTTTTTCCTAGTTGGTAAGAATTCATCTGTCATCTCTCTATGTTCCAGATCAGGGGACTGTACAGAAAGTTGTTGTCCTACCCACTAACTCTTCTGCAAGTGGAGAGCTCATTTTAGAAGAACTGGAGGTTTTTCAGGTTTGTCTTGCTCCCCCTTTCATTCCTCCAACATGTATGTTCACACAAACACTTTGGTCTAAAGCAAGGGTGACTAGCACTTGATAAAAGATCAAATAAATTAGTAGAATGTCAGCTTGATGCCCTCCAACTGAAGGAAGTAGGAATAAGGTGGTGTCTAGTGTACTATGGAGTGTAAATGGGCTTAAATCTTTTTTTCTGCATTCAAATGCCTTGTTTTTCTTATGTTGTCATCCTGGCTCAAAGGATTTTGATAATCACATTTTTTAAGAGGTCATGTTATACTGGCTGCCAGCAGGAGACTTCTATCATTGGCATCACATATTGAGGCAGCCGCCATTTGCAGCTGGAATCTCAGTTTTTCTTTTCTTTCTTTTTTTTTTTTACTTCTTTGATTATACGATAAGCTTTCTGATTATGAGCCACAGATTTGAAGCAAACTGGTGTTGTTTTTACTTTGCTCAAGTTCTTTAAAGCCAGATGTCACTGGAGTCAAAAAGCCTTAGGCCTAAATCACCCTAAGCTGAAAAGAGGCATAAACAATTAATGGCAAAAACAATATAAGAGTCTCTGTCAATCATTCTAGCCGCCTGTTAGAACAATAAGGAACTGTTCATCCAACTGGTGAAAGCTCTTTGAAATTTGCGAATGGACTGCCATTTACCAGGTAGACTTAGGGCAAGTGATGCGAATCAAGGCTGAGCTTCTCTGTACCCAGAACAGCTCAGCCTGTTGTGCAGAGGGACTGGGCAGCCCGCTTGCTATGGTGCAGCTAACTTGCTGTGTGGGCAGGTGTGGAAGGGGCAAGCTCCATCTCCTCCCAGCCCTCTTTGGGCACACCAAGGAAGCATACCCCCTTCTCCCCTAGAATCATAGAATATCAGGGTTGGAAGGGACCTCAGGAGGTCATCTAGGCCAACCCCCTGCTCAAAGCAGGACCAATCCCCTGTGGACAGAGGCCCTCCCTTGTGCAAGCCATACAAGGGACTGCCATCTCTGCACAACCTCCTCCTCTGCACACCTTCATACATGCCTGTTCCAACCCATGTTCCCCAGTTGCTTTGTACCCCAGGATGAGTTCCTTGTGAATTTAAATGGTCTTGTTATGCCTTGTGTGGAAAACTGAGCCTCCTTTTTTCAAAAAGTGCACATGAATAATATTTTATGGGACTTCTTTCATCAGAAATATTGTTCATTCCATTTAGAGCAGAGGAAGCTAGGCAGGGAAAGCAAGGGCTCATGGGAAGTCTGTACCAAAGCCTGGGAGAGAACCCAGGGTCATGACTTTCAGTCCCCTGCTTGGTCTTCTCCTCATTACAGTCTGAGCCCTCAAGATCATACTAGCATAAGCTCAGGGCTCAAAACATATGATAGTTGTGCTGGGGCTTTACTAATGACTCTCAAAAACAGAAGGGACAAGGGTAGCAGAGGCTTAGCGTAAGTAAAGGCCTATCCTAAGCAAAGCATGCAGTAGTGCTGTCCAGTATTTTCTTTTTGAAAAGTAGCTCTGAGAGGGAAAGTGGAATCTGAGGCCCAAAGTGGCATTTGACAGATCGCAGTGAGAAAGACGGCTGGAGCAAAGCCATTTAATCTCGTTTCCATGCAAGACCCAAGAGACAGAGCCCCAGGACAGCACTGCAGACACAAATCGGGGACATTGTGATCGACTTCAGTGTTTGTGAAAATGAGACACTGATAGAACTGTTCAAAGCAAGGAGGGAATAGGCACTGTATGCTTCCCACACACTGACCTCTGCAAATTTACTACCCATTAGACGTGAACTGGCAGCAACACCTTATTAATCTGGCCATTTATCCCTTGCAGCTATGTCAGTATGACTCATTTCCCACTTACTAAACTTTTACTGCTCCAGTCCTGAGCCCCAACATCTGCCAATGCGCTTATCTTCACCTCAGGTATTTATATGCCCCCCACTACTGTAGCATCTGAACACCCTATAATCTTTACTGTATCTGTCCTCACAGTATCTCTGTGAGGTAGGGAAGTACTATTATCTCCCATTTTACAGATGGGAAACTGAGGCCCAGAAAAACTAAGCGACTTGCCCAAGGTCAAACAGGAAGCTTCTGATGGAACATGGAATTGAACTCAGATTTCCCAGCTCCCAAGTATTCAGTCCTGAAGTGTTACAACCCCACAGCTCCAATTCTGAGCAACTTCCAATTTCTGCAAATCCCCTTGCAATTCCAGCCCTGGGCCTCCTCGCAGCTCTGCTGGTGTGGCACACTCTAATCCTGACCTACCACAATGGCATCCATCTCTTGTGATTACTATAGTAAATCCTTGATCCCCAAAATAATGATTGCCATTACTGTTGCCATCACCGACACCATTAATTTTGATGAGAATAATGGATTGTTTCATTGGTTTAATACAGTGGATGTAATAACTCCAAAGGGAGTTCTTTAACATTCAGTTTGACACAGATAATAAATGATACTGAAAACTACATACAGTAGTGCGCAGTGTCCACTGAGTGCACTGAGCAAAAACAAAAATTCAGTAACACAACACATCATTTGTAATGTTGGCATTTCTTGTTGATAATCTAAAAACATGTGTTGGACAGTAACCAAAGTGTACGCATTGTAGATACAGTGTGGAAGAAATATGAATTCTTCTTGTCCGGATCATGTGCTAATTACGTATGAGCTGTTACATGATTCCTGCATGCTGTCACCTTCCAAGAACAAAGGCTGTGCCTTCCAAAGAGAGAGAGAGTGATGGTTTGCAAACACATACTGCCTATCTGTAGTAGTGAGTCAGCTCTTAAGAGCAGTTCAGACAGAAGTGTGAGAACTTGTTAATGTGTCTGAGTCAAGTCCAGAGGTTCATGTAGCCAATATATTTACTGACTCAAACTTTGTGTTTATGTCATGTTTGTTGAGTTGTGGCAAAAGATGATTAGGTGTGAATGACATCCCCTCAAGAGTCTGGAAAAGAATGGTTTATCTAGAAATGACTGTGTTACAAAAGTTTAATGTCATGACATAATAAATAAAAGATGGCATATATATGTGATTTGTCTTTCAGAATAATGCTCCCATAACAACAATGAAGATTTCATCTAAAAAGGTAAAGAAAAGTGGAACACTCATTCAGTGGTTATTATCTGAGGACAACATTAACTTAAGGTCCTAAAAAGGCTAACTAGGATGCACCATACTACATACAGCCACACAGATCTTCAGTGTAGCACCTTTGACTCCCAATTTGCACTGGCTAATGATCTGTCCCAGCACCATTAGGACAAAATCCACTCATGCATTGTTCAATATTGGTTATTTTCAATTGATAAAAAGTGTCAACAGTCCAATTAGGGAACAAAAAAATTACCATATAACCAATCACATCACAATCCATAGACTGAAGTTATTTGTCTAAATTATTCATTCAGCGCTTGGGGAGTGTAGGAATGGTAGTATGGGGCCTATAATGAGGTTATGTCTGTCAAGCTAATTCATAATGGCTATTTTGACATGAATCATTAATATGGTGATGGTGATCATAATAGTTGTGTGACTGCACAACCAAAATAAAAGGTAGCTAAAATTCTGTAGTCAAACAATGTAAATTTACTGAATTGTGCCCAAGACTTTTCAGAATTATTAATTAATTAATTACTATTTATGAAATTAAACTCAATGAGATTTGCCAGTGTTATGAGAGAGAGGGACTCAGGTCACCACAGTTCAGGTATGCTCATATCCAGGGTTTATTTCCACTTTAAGAAATGCTATTTAACTGACTTTTGGTTAGAACCAGTCATTTTGCTCCAGATTCTGATGGTTTCACTCACCTTGAATGATCCTTACTCCATGAGTAGTCTCATTGACTCCAGTGGCCCCATTGGCCTGGAGTAAGGTTCTATTTAAGGTAAGATTCTCAGAATCTGGTCCATAGTGACCTCTAAGTTTTGTGTTTATGGAATCTATGCCCTGGAGAAATCCAACTAGAATCTTTGCACAATATTTCTTAAGGAGACTGTATGCAGAGAAGTTACTGAGGTCAAAGGCTTGATTCAATAATCCTCACTAAGGACCAAGTCCTCAAATCTGAACTGTATTAACGCAGACCTGCTGCAGCAGGACAAAATAAATGAGACTCAATGTCCAAAAAACCATTAGCATTCTCCATAGCATTTTAAGTATTTTCTAACAGGAGATGGTAATGTTATAGGCATATTAACCTAGGAGATTTCTATTTATTTTGGCTTTGAACCCTTTAGTGGCTCACCTCTTGGTTTTTAGTTAATTCCAAAACGAATTGAAGGCTTTATGCATATGTTAACTAAGCTCCTGGGTGAAGCTGCTCCTCTAGGCTCCACATCTGAAATAAATGTTTCATAGACTCATAGACTTTAAGGTCAGAAGGGACCATTATGATCATCTAGTCTGACCTCCTGCACAACGCAGGCCACAGAATCTCACCCACCCACTCCTGTGACAAACCCCTAACCTATGCCTGAGTTATTGAAGTCCTCAAATCGTGGTTTCCATTGCCTTCAACAGCAACAGTTATATGTGAGCTCGGATGAAGGGATCACGCAGGTATCTTTGCATCGCTGCCATATCTATGGAACAGCCTGTGCTGACTGCTGCCTAGCTAGAGATCCTTACTGCGCTTGGGATGGCAATTCCTGCTCCAGGTTCTACCCAACAGGGAAGAGGTGAGGAGTCTGATGAGATTTGCAAGAAAAATACAAGTCAGGGGTTTACTTCCATATGTAGTCATGGGTCATGTAATGTGATAGCAGAAGGGGATTGTTTTTTGTTGTTGTTGTTGTTGCTGGCTTCTTTAAAAATAATACTGAAATACCTGTTGTTTTTGGCATTGCACGCTGACCAAAACTATCTGCTAAAGAGATCACTTTTTATATTAAAAGCAATATATTGTGAAAGATAGATTTCATTCTAATTTTAATGCAACAAGGGCCTAATCCTCCTCTGGTATACAATATGTGCACCAATTTTAATGGAGTTACACTGAGGTAATGCTGATGTGGGAATAGAATCAGAATCCAATTATGCCTTTGCCTTTGTTTAAAACTGCTGTGGATGTAACTATCATGGTAATCCCTTTCATGCAGCATAATATCTGAGAGTGTGTCTGGTGCATTAAATCTTCATATTCTGTGTTTCTCCTCACTGAAAAGGACTATTTATAGGGAAACAAGTTGGTCTGGAATTTTTCAGAGAGACATTTTTCATCAGAAAACACTGATTTGTTGACACCAAAACTATTTATAGAGCTGGGTCTGTTTCGACAAATCTCTTGACTTGAAAAATGTTGGAATAATAAAGTTTGGAAATTGTCAAAATATTCCATTTCAATATTTTTGAAACAAACCAAAACCAAAATAATTTATTCTGGTTAAAAATGTACACTTATTAGACAAAAAAAAGGTTAAAAAAATAAAAAAGTTGAAATCAAAACAAAACATTTACAAATTACTGAAACAAAAGGTTTCGATTGACATGAACCGATTTTTACAAATTTTTCAATTTGCAAACATTTTTGAGCTTTTGACTTTTCAACCCCATTCAGGATGGTAAATATTTTCTAACTCTCAAAAATATTCACAGGACAAGAAGACTCCCACCGTGCTCTGGGAAACAGACCAATATAGGCAAATTTCATTTCCATATCATACCCACTAGATTTGGGATTTTCAACATGAAGTTCATTAAAGCAGACATAGAAAGCAATTTTTCTTTAATTTGCAACAGAAGGTCTCTAGCGCTCACTGAGTTAATGGCACAAACCATACTTTTTATGCAAAATAGCAATCTCGCTCCACTTCTCTGGTGAAATATTTAATAGCAGAAGGCTGTAGTGAGGTCTCATATTACTGGGGCTTCAGTGCTTGTACAAATGACTACAGAATATCTAATGAATATTGTGTGAAATATTATCAAACTAAACTTTTCATTACAAGTGGGTTCTAGCCTGGCCTGGCCTGTGCAGGAGCAAAAGGGGAATGAGACCCACTTCCCCTGTGTAACCTCCCTGCATCACAGTTGTAGATGCAAGGAAGAGCCCGGGGACTGTGTGCATGGTACTTCTCCCTTTGCAGGTATCTGGGGAGCTGACAGAGGGGGATGGGAAATGTGTGGAGCCTAGGCTCCATCTCCCAGTGGACCAGCCAGTTGATCAGGTGCCAGTAGTCGATTACTAAAATCTGGGAGCAAAAAAGGGAACAGAGACAATTTCTTTGCTGGACTTCTCCTGGGTTAGGGCAGCTACTGGCCACGCCTTGCACGGGATTAACTCATAAAGCACAAGTTAGTCCTGAATGAACAAAGTATATTTTATGGTGCAGGTACCTTGCTTTTTTTTTTGTAGTAGTAGTAGTAGTATTTGTTTACAATTTGCAAAGTTCAGCATTTGACCTCTGGTCTTCACGACAGATTCTTTGGGATACCAAGCAAAGCCCTGGATGGGAGGATGGGGAATGGTCAGGGTGCTGGCTCCAGCTCTCTGATTCTTAGCCCACCTGAAGCCAACACAACTTAAACTGTTGAGAGGTATAACAGAGTGGAAACTCAAGCCCAACATATATAATTTCCAGTTGACCTCTTGCCATTTCCATCATGTATATCCATGTTATTTCCATTGGGTTTTATACTGCTGCTAACATTTTGTTTGTAATGTGCTTCTTATAGCAGACCAAAATAAACACCAAACACAGTATGGAAAACAATCTGTTTTTCATATGCTAAGGAAATGAGTTGTTTCTTTATCTAAAGAAACAGCTTGTGCTGGAGAAAACATCAGTGATTCGAGCCAAATCCCCAAGTCTAGACCGTAGTATCTTTCTACGGTCAATCTTTCTCTCGCCACCTCTCTGCCTGCTGTGTGTCATCCCACACAGCATAACCTCAAAACACCTGAGTTTTTCCTTATGTCCTGAAAACACCCACAAACACATCCTCTGCAAATAAACATTTCTACTTCTTATTTCTGGATAAATAGTAAACTGTCAGGATAAGGTCTCTTGATTAGGTTAGTGGGGTGTGGGAGCAGCTTCTGAAAGACCACGGCAAATTATGGTTTACCTAGATATTTTCCTACTCTGGTGTTCACTATTTTCTCTCTCATTTCATCTCTCATCTCATTTTCTCTCATATCGTTCAGGCCATGTTATAGTGCTGCAGCATTTTTAATATTGAGTATTACATGTAAAGGAGGACAACAAATCCTCAGCCACATAACACTTGCCTAGTTTCAGGTTTTGCTGCAAATTCTGAAGTCAGGCAGAGAGACAGAGAGACATCCACCAAATTTTGTGTTGGGCTGAGAGGCATGAATTCATGTGGAGAAAAATAGTTATAATAGGATAAAGCATGACCACCTGATGATCCCAGAGCACTTCACAAACATTAATGACTTAAAATTCTCCATATCCCCTTAAGGCAGAGCAATATTACTCATCCTATATGACAGATGGGGAAACCAAGTCACAGAGAGATTCTGGCACACATTTCCATACCAATTGCCTAGAGCAGGAGGTAAATCCATAGTTAGGCACCAAAATAAATAGTGTGATTTTCTGAGATGCAGAGCAATCTCAACTTCACCAGTGAGAACTAATGACAGGCGTGGGTGTTCAGTACCTCTGGTAATCAGATTACTTAGGCAAGTTGGAAACATTGGCCTAAGTAACCTATCTAAAGTCAAATAGTGAGTAATTGATGAGGAGCAGTCATTGGTCCTACAAGACTGCCCTGGCCTCCAAAAGGAACTGACAACATTTGTATGAACCCCTGTATGTGAAACCTCTGAGCTTTATGTTGCTCCACTGTACAACAGAGACTGTTGGAAGGACATACTGCTTGATAGTTAAGAATGGATGAACCAGTTTGGATACAATACAAACCAGTTGAAACCTTTCTCAGAAACCTGAATACAACTCATCTTCTTTGAGGTTCAGAAGAGTCTGTTCTTTTCATGAATAGGGTCAATCTTAGCACCCAGCTCTGCTCCCCTTGACTTCAGTGGGAAAACTTCCATTGATTTAAATAGGACCAAGGTCTGGGCCTTATATGCATGCCAATTGCAAAACATGGAATTGTTGACAGTAAGTCATGACCACTGATACTAATATATAATTTGGTGAATAGTTTTACAGTGTGGCTATTTTAGAGTCATAGTTTGTGCTTCCCAAATATTACAGGCGGAGTCGTAGACAAGATGTGAGACATGGAAATCCTATGACTCAGTGCCGAGGATTTAACTTGAAAGGTACTGTAACTGAAAGATGATCATACTGTTAAAGATCACTTGAACTTTCCTTCATGTGACTCATCCTTCAGGTCAACCATGTGGTTTACTGGTAAAGCAGCAAAAAAGCACAGTCATGTTCCAAACCTGAGAGGTTTTTTTTCCTTAACATCCTTTCCTTGCATTTTACATGAAGTGTTGCCTTTGTATGATAACATGGCATGAGATATTATAAAGTGAGAGTCCAGTAGCACTGACTTGAGTCAGCTATAGGGAAATCATGGACTGCTCTAGTTCCCCACACACTTCTGCCCATGTCCTGTAAACCCACCTGTTCCAATCTTGTGCCTGATGATTATGCTGAACTGTAAAGTCGTTTGGGTCTAGATTGTGCTTTTGGGCATAGCCCTGAGCAAGGGGTGGTGTGTAAGCTGCGCCCCCTCGTCCCCCCCACACCCCGGAATAGCCTCAGGGCGCACTGTGACTTGGACACCACTCTGAGTCACAATTCTTCCCCTTTCCCTCTTTGCACTGAGGGACGAGTACATTATTTCATCCCTTTTCATGAAGCATTTTACACCCCAATGTGCACCAGACCATCTACACTGCCCAATGAGTTGAGGAAGTGGAGCTAAGGCTCCTTCCACTTCCAATTCCAAGCAAGGCCAAACAAGGGTGATACCTGTAATTTAGGCCCAGATCCTCAAAAGACGACTAACTCCCATTGACTTCAAAGGGAGTTAGGTGCCTAAATACCTTTGAGGACCGGTGCCTTACTCCATCTTACTTCCCTGCATGGCTGAGTAAGGGCTGTGACAGTCTAGTGCTTTGTAATCCACACAAATTGAGATTAGGGGATCAAGAACATTTTCACCTGCAATTTTAATCCTGTTTTGAACTCTTGTCCATTTCACTCTGTGCCATCAGTTGTAAAGTTGATGTCTTTTGCTGGGATATGTCAATTTGTCAAAAACAAAACTTTTCATAGAAACATATCTAGTTTCAATGCAACCTTCATCAGGAAGGTTTCTCAGGAAAAGAGAGTGAGAGATCCCAAAATAGCCAATTAACCTGGGAGTAAAGATAACCAGTGTGAAGTCCTTACTCTGAATTAGACAGAGCAGAGGCTTGTCTGGGGGAGGGATAGCTCAGTGGTTTGAGCATTCGCCTGCTAAACCCAGGGTTGTGAGTTCAATCCTTGAGGGGGCCACTTAGGGATCTGGGGCAAAATCAGTACTTGGTCCTGCTAGTGAAGGCAGGGGGCTGGACTCAATGACCTTTCAAGGTCCCTTCCAGTTCTAGGAGATAGGATATCTCCATTTAAAAAAAACATGGGTCTCCTACAGCTTGAATGAGTGCTCTAACCACTGAGCTATTGACTAATCTTAATTAGGGTGTTTCACTCTCTCTTTTCAAGGAAGTTTTGGTGAGAGTGGGGAAGAGAAGAGCTAAGGTATAATAGGTGGCCCTTCTCCCACTTTTTCCAGTGTAATAAAAGGTAATAAAGAAACCATAATTTAGACTCAACATATAATTTATATTTTAAGCCATTTTATGGCAAACTAATACACTGAGAAGAAAAAAACATCGGACAACCACCAAAAAGACAAAAGAGCTGATGTGAGTAAAATGTATTAGCAAATGTATAATACAATTTTGAAACTGAGGCATAAAGCATGCCATGTTTCATGCCTCAACATGCTTTAACATGTGAGGCATTAACATTTTTCAACACAGTGCTACATTTAAATATAGCATTGAGCACCAATAGGTTTGTATGGCCACTCTACATATAGATATTCTATATATTCTGTAAAGGCTTATAGCATTACCAAATTATTGTTAGCTCTTGGGGCTGTTATGAAAAAGCATTTGTTTTCTTTCTCTCTCTCTTTCAAAGCGCACATAACAAGTAAAAATAATATGCAATAGATAAAAGTTTAGCGAAAGGATGGAAGCATGTAGATACTACAGTGCTATAGAAAACTGTAAAATCTGTAGAAAATGTAGACAGATCGACTCTCATTCTGTATGATGTATTCCTATATGACTCAATCCTAAAGTACATCTATAAAACTCACTTTGACCCCAGTCCTGCAGTAAGCTCCATGCAGGCACAAAGGCCTACTAATTGCCAAATTAGGACCTTTGAATGCCAAGTACTTCAGGATTGCTTCCATAGCATTTACAATATTATTACTGTTGTTTTTACAGAATCCAAAGTGTGCTAGACACTTTACAGAACAACTAGAAAGCAAAGGTTCCTTGCCCAACTAGCTTAGAATCCAATTTTAGAAGTGACTCTATGACTGAGGGTAAGAAATAGGAGAAGGGGGATAGAATGAGGAAAGACAGGGTGAGAGCCGTATGATGATGCAATTATTTGACTTAGGCATCTATGTCTAGGTGGTTCAATTGACAGTATTTATTTTTAACCATTACTGTTTTCTCAAAAATAGAACTCACATCTTATGTAATGTTAGAAAAATTAAGCCTGGGCCAATATTATTATTTGAGCAAACTAATAAAAAAACTAAACACTTGATGTTGGTAACAGACAATCGCTCATCTATAAAGAGTGTGAAGTAGCACAATAAATCTAGGTGATGATATAAACTCAACATATGCCCAAGTATTGCTAGAGTGTTAGAAATCAATTGAAAGCCTTTCCAAGGAGAAGACTGGCATCATCTCCTGTTTCCTGGTCTCAGTCTGATCAATGCTTTTCATTGGACTTTAGGTTTAGAGCTAAGTCCTGTCCTACCTCTATAAGTAGCTGCACCAAGTGGGTGGGGGTGGAGTGACGCTACATGATGGCTAAAGGGTGACTGAAGAGCATCTTGATGCTGCTTTGAAAAAGAAGCTGTTTCTGGCCATGTTTAGCCCCCACCTCACCTCAAAATGCACATTCAGGGAACAGCTACAGGCCTAACCACATCCTTGGAGTAGCAGGCTGTATCTTTTTGATGCTGGGGCATTGACAGGCATGCTAAATAGCTCATCCTTCTTTAAACTCATAGACTTTAAGGTCAGAAGGGACCATCATGATCATCTAGTCTGACCTCCTGCACATTACAGGCTGCAGAACCTCACCCATCCACTCCTGTAATAGACCCCTAGCCTCTGGCTGAGTTACTGAAGTCCTCCAATCATGGTTTAAAGACTTCAAGTCACAGAGAATCCACTGTTTACACTAGTTTAAACCTGTAAGTGACTGTGCCCCATGCTACAGAGGTGGGTGAAACCCCCCAAAGTTTCAGCCAATCTGACCCATGGGAAAATTCCTTCCTGACTCCAAATATGGTGATCAATTACACCCTGAGCATGTGGGCAAGACCTGCCAGGCAGATACCTGGGAAAGAATTCTCTGTAGTAACTCAGGGCCCTCCCCATCTAGTGTCCCGTCTCCAGATGTTGGGGATTTTTGCTACTGGCAGTCGCTGATGGGCCACAGAGAGCGCTAGGATGATGCCCTGGCCTGCTGCTGCTGCCTGAGAGCACCGGGTAGAAGAAGTTCCCTCTGCCCTTTTATTATTCCTAGGCTGCACCAGGCAGGATTTGACCCAGGATTTGCTAAGTGACCCACAAGCAGGTGCCCTAATTTCTCAGAACAGTCTGTGCCCAGAGCTGAAATATTTGCAGTTTGATTTGGCCTGAAGTTTCTCCAAACTTAATTCCTTTTCTTTTATAGATTTTTGCCCCAAATTACAGATTCCTGGATGTCTTCAGTCTAGCGAGTCTGAGCCGGGGTGTGACTCTGCTAGGTTAAGGAGCCTTGGTTGCCAGTTTTGCTGACGTGTAAATGTTTGCTTTCCAAGTCAGAATCAGGCATCAGTAGTACAATAGTCTTATCTGCCCCCTCTTGCTTCCTAGCGTACAGAAATGCGGCAGAAGTCATTCAGTACGGAGTGAAAAACAACACCACCTTTCTTGAGTGCACCCCTAAATCTCCCCAGGCGTCCATTAAATGGCTCTTACAGAAAGACAATGACCGAAGGAAAGAGGTGAGTAATGCAGCTCAGCACCACAGATCAATCGGGGGTGGGGGGGCAGGGGAGTGCATTCAATCAGGGGCTTCAGACAGTCTAGTTATGATGAAGCAGGTTAGGAAAGTTGCATATTTTAGTGTTTTGGCATGAGGAGGGACAGCTCGCATTATAAATTATAGCTGAGATTTTCAAAGGAACTTAAGAGAGTTAGACACTTCACTCCAGCTGACTTTTAATGGGAATTGGGCACCTAATTCCCTTAGAAAATTCCAGCCTACACCTATATTCAAAACGCTAAGTTGAAAATCTTTCCTCTACAACAAGTTGATTGTAATGGGAATATTTGCTCAGTCAGCACATGCTGTTGATCTGAGGAAACAGGCATAAAAGAAACAAGATGTGTAAAATCAAGGAGCTAGGTCTGGTTACAGCAGCACCTTTGTGCAATGGAGAAGATAAAAGAGAGAGCGAGGGGAAATGGGGCAGGTTTCCTTAGCAAGAAATTAGCCTGAGCTAAAAACACTTTAGGCTACAAGCATTTTCCCCACTGTGGTGTAATCACATTTTCCATTACTGCACGCTCCAAGGCTCTCAAGTTTCAGCACTCGCACATACAGTATAATGCTTTCCTTGAGTGATACAAAAAGGAAACATCATTTCCATTTCCAATCTGAGGCAGATATTCTTTGGAGGAAAAAAAAGGAACTTCTGTTGTAAGAGTAAGACGGTAACATGGTGCAGGTGACAGAATATAAATAATGGAAAGTGTTACACTCACTCATGTCAAGCCACCCTGTGAAATGAGAGAGAGGACTAATAAGGCGTTTATTGAGTAAAACATGCTGTTTCTCAGGTATACTCAGAAAAGGCTCAAACCTTGTGCTAGCAACGTAGATGACAATTCTTTATTTCTTACTCAAGAAAAACATACACTGTAGCTGAGTGCCCTTTTGTCTTTCTGTTTTGTAATTGTGTCGGAATAACACATGCTGGAATTAGTAATGGATGAACCATGAAAGGATCAGAGGGTTGTTTCTTTTCAGCTAAGCTGAATCTTTCTGAATTCTAAAACCCCTTTGCTTGAGGAACTGGGCTGGAAATTTCACGAGAATAGACTTACTCAAAATAGATTTCTGCAAAGCCTCATGCCATGTGAGTTGCCGCAACATAGAAATATTTAATAAGAACACCATCATCGACTGTCATAGGCATGAAACAAAAACTAAATAGTGTGCTGTATAAATTTCTTCCAAACTCTGCAAAACTGAATACAGATCGACATCCATCCTCCAGACACTTTTACACCATTGTATAGAATCTACACCAGATATATAATTCTTTATAGAATTGCCCTCTGGTGCCAATACCCAATTAAAGCATTTACCCAAAAGCCACCCAGTGTCCAGTGAGACATCAACCACCAGTCTTACGGACTCAATCTTCCTTTCAGCAGATGTTAGCAGAACACTCTGATGTTAGCAGGCAGGCTCCCCAGGTCTGTAATGCTGGCAGAGAAAAGTCTCTCTACCCCCAGGGGTCTACCCTCTTTAGAGGTGGTTGAAAATCCTGCCTTGTGTGGCTCCTCCCAACAGCCTAGGTTGGTCTCTGTGGCTTGATCTTCTCAAATGTTAATAGTAACTGTTGAAACTCATAATAAAGATAAAATTAAAAAAAAACTCTCCACAGAACAAGCTTCCCATATGTGAAAAAGAGTCACCAGAAGATATTACATGCGTCTTGTATAATTAATTGGCCCATCATACTGTATAAGAAGTTTATTTTGCCTTTCATCCTTGTAGGTCAAACTTAATGAAAGGATCATATCGACTGAGCAAGGACTCTTGATTCGCTCTGTCCAGGATACTGACAGAGGACTCTACCATTGCATTGCGACAGAGAACAGCTTCAAGCAAACCATAGCAAAGATCAACTTCAAAGTGTTAGATTCAGATATGGTGGCCTTCATGACTGACAAGTGGTCCCCCTGGACCTGGGCCAGCTCTGTACGAGCACTGCAGTTCCACCCAAAGGACTTCATTGGAGCTTTCAGCCATTCAGAAATGCAGATGATTAACCAATACTGCAAAGACAGCAGACAGCAAGGACAGCGCGGAGAAGAATCCCAGAAGATGAGAGGGGACTATGGCAAGTTAAAGGCCCTGATTAACAGCAGGAAAAGTAGGAACAGAAGGAATCAATTACCAGGATCTTAATTTTTTCATTTGGAGCCTCAGATGTGTTTGTTCTCCCTGAAGAGGGCTCTTGTTTGTCTGTTGAGAGCATATTAAAATAAAAATTAGTAAAGCATGCCTGAGAAACATTCTTCTCCCAGTAAAATGCAGTGTAACTTAATTACAGAAAATATAAAACCAGCATTTTCTTTGTGAGATGCTCACTGGCACTGTATAGGTCCCTATTGTAGCAGCAAAACTGAATATGTACCTTAACCCATTTGATATCCTGATATTTACTTGCAGTTGAAGAGAAAGAAAGAAAGAAAATCAGTGCATTAATTTGCAGTTTTGGAATTGAGCAGAACAGAAGGGGAGAGAGATAATTTGGGTTAAGATGGCTGTTCAAATGAGGGTGATGTCCAGGGGTTTCTTGCACTGCATTTAAGTCTATGAGTTTCTAATTGTTTACGGTTCAATGTTGGGTTTACAATTTTCATTCACTGTACAAGTCATGTGAATGCATGAAGCTAAGAAGCTGGCAAAAGTAAAGTACAGTAGAAGTGGATAGTACAGAAAAAAAAACCCTCAAGGTCAAATTAAGGTAAAAGTAGGACAAAAAGAGAAAAATGGTTTTATACTTCAGGAAACACTAATTATTGTTCATAATATGAGCTGTAATACATTCTGAGACTTAATTTACAAATATCTCTGCTCATATTGACATCAAATAGCATATTGGCCCTATAACACTTCATAGCTTTCTAAGCAACATGAGGACTCTGATTATAGGTATCAAGTATCGGGGGTACCCGTGTTAGTCTGTATCTACAAAAACAACAAGGAGTCTGGTGGCACCTTAAAGACTAACAGATTTATTTGGGCATAAGCTTTCGTGGGTAAAAACCTCACTTCTTCAGATGCAGTAACTTTCACTCTATGCATCTGAAGAAGTGAGGTTTAAATAAATCTGTTAGTCTTAAGGTGCCACCAGACTCCTTGTTGTTTCTGATTATAGGTAACATTTTCAAAAGTATATTAGTCACTTAGGTGCTTTTGAAAATGTTACCTTAATGTGAGCAGAATGTGGATGTCTGGTACAACATTTCCTCAAATACTAAAACCACAGATTTCTTTTATAATGTCCCAAATGATAAAGGTTAGAGCTGGTTGAAAGATGTGGAGAAAATGTTTGAAAGTTTCAAAAGCAGTATCTTTTCAAAGTTTTCCAAGAGAGCTGACTAAAAAATGTTCAGAAAACTGCTTTCCAAAATTATTTGATTTCAAAAATGTCCAGTTTTCAATTTTTTTCCTTTCTTTCATCCTTTTCTCCTTTTTTATTAACCCATGTGCTATTTGTTGCTGAAAAGGGGGAAACAAGGGAATGGTTTAGAATGGGGCAAAAAAGAAAATTGAAAAAACTGTTTTTTGTCGTCCCCCCCCCCCAAAAAAGGAACATTTCAAACAAGATTTTTGGTGACGTTTTCATTTTCAAAAGCCATTTTTCAGCAAAAAACATTTTTGTTAAAAAAAAATCTTCACCAGCTCATGATTTGTAACATGCCAAATAGAACTGGTTGAAAACTTGGTGAATGTCTTTCTGTCCATCCATCCAGCTTGATACAAAAATGTCACCATTTTCCAACCATCTGTAATGCAAAATATCAGGGGCAAATCCTGCTAGCCTTACATATGTGAGAAGTTTCCTGGGGTCCACTAAGACTACTCACATAAGACAGTTATTAGCAACAGCTAGCACCACAGAATATCACAGGTAATGCAATGACATTTTGCGACTGTCTGCAGCAAAATAAGCTAATTAAAGATATTTTATATTCAAACAAAATAACATAATTTTATGATGAACTGAGGAAAAATAACTTCTAAACCCAGAGGCGGTTTTCAAAAAAAAATGCCAGCAGTTCTAATAAAATGATGCCTTCAAACAAAGTATCTATATCCAGAGGTTCTCAACCTGTGGGTCAGGACCCCAAAGTGGGTTGCAACCCTGTTTTAAATGGGTCACCAGGGCTAGAGATAGACTTGCTGCGGCCCGGGGCCAAAGCCGAAGCCCGAGCCACACCGCCCGGGGCCAAAGCCGAAGCCTGAAGGCTTCCGCCCTGGGTGGCAGGGCTCAGGTTATAGGCCCCCCGCCTGGGGCTGAAGCCCTTGGGCTTCAGCTTTGCCCCCCACAACCTGGGGCAGTGGGGCTCAGGCAGGCTCAGGCTTCAGTCTCTCCTCCTGGGATCATGTAGTAATTTTTGTTGTCAGAAGGACGTCGCAGTGCAATGAAGTTTGAGAACCCCTTATTCTATCCATTATTATTTTAACTTTATTTTAAAACAGTTTGTGAAAGCTTTTTGAGCATGATTCTTAGCCCACTTCCGTTGGTGTATATCGGGAGTAAGTCTACTGAAGTGAGTAGAATTACTCAAGATTTACACTAGTGTGATGAAGAATCTGTCACAATTGCATTATTCTGGTTTCAAACTGATGCGCTGGCAGTCAGGCGTGTTACCATTTTGCTGTTCAGTGACGGAACAGCTGGGAAATATGCCTTGATTCAGCAGATCACGGAAGCACTGGCTTATGTCCCATTGTCATCAGTGGGACCACTCATAATTAACTGCAAGTTTAGCACACGCTGAATTGTTTCGCTTAAAGGGGGATGGGATGGCTCATGTGCTTAAATCTGAGCCTGTATTTAAGTGCTTTGCTGAATCAAGGCCTAAATGCATATTAGTGAACTGTGTATAGTGGCCTGAACCAAAGCCCATGGGAACCAATAGGAAGATTCCCATTGATTTAATTGAGCTTTGGATCAGGCCTCAAGAGCTGGCAGGGTAGATTCAACAAAGATTAAATGAAAATGAGTAAATGAAAATCAGTTTTTGCCAGGTGTCTTGCAGTGGAGAAAATATCCATTTGGTAGGATGGGAGACTTTCTGAAGATTCAATACTTAAGTTACAAACCAAAAAGTTGTTTTGGGCTCCACAAAACAAAACTACCTCCTAGACTGACATTAGTTCATATACTCTGTATGCTGCACTTGCTCTTCCAATGTTATCCAGGAGATTCACTGCACAGTTAGTATAACATTAATGTCTGTTGTGAGGCTCATAATTGATTCCAGATGAAATATGGCATTTAATAAGCGTTTAAGGGTACGATTTATTCTTTGAGCGGTTGACTACAGTGATATTTTAATAGGCCCCCATCAGGCCTCAAAAATGATAGTTACATTGTTTATAACTGAATATTGGGAATATGGGATTCAGTTAAAACAATCCGCATAGCTCTGAGTTTCGTATGATTATAAAATAATATTTTTAAAGCTGCTTCACGTACAATTCTTATGGTATGACTGTTTAAGGGATTATACTTAAACTAACATTTTTCTGCTGCATGAAAACTTAAGTGTATACATAACAAACTTCTGTCAATGTGTAGCCAGTCCAGCCTTCCATGCTTTAGCAGGTCTCCTCTGTGTATAATGTAGGTAGGGACCAGATTCTCAGCAGGTGTAAATAGGTGTAATTTCCTTGATTTCCATAGAACTACAGGGATCTATACCTGCTGAGGATCTGGCGCTAAATGTACAGGCTAGACTTACTACAAGTTTTTCTTTTTAAAGTAGACCCCGGTCCCCATTTGTATGTAACATGGACATTTAAGATTGTAATATTGTTTGTGCTATTTAATAACTTCCTATTTTGAGGATTACTGAATAATGTATATAATTTTATTCCCTTTTTTAAAGAAACACCTTCTAGATATAACTTTGCCAAATGTAAAGATAAGTTCTCTGTCAAGAACTCCATCAGTACTTTTTTTGCTGTTTTTATTTTGTGTAGTTTGTAAAGTTTGCTGAAATCCTGATTTAACAATGTGTTCTTTGAATCCTCAGTACTGTACATAAACGTGTTTCATTCAGAAAACCCTCTTTTTAAGAAGTGTAGGTATGTGTATAGTTCCTAGCATGATGAAACTGTCATTACAGTGAATATTCATTATATCCTGTGAAAGAAAGAACAAAATGTAGTTTAACACAGTGCTATTTAATTGGAATTATTATTTGCCTGACAAAATAAAGTGTGTTGAAACCACTTAAGGATTTGTTTTGCGTTTCCCTTTGTAGATCTTTGCTAACAACCCAAAAACTTTCGTACTTATCAGAAGAACAGCTGTCCCGTACATCTTTGCAACAAAACCACGCAAAACATGCTGGTTTCAAGATTTGTAATAAGTCTTTTTTGCCCTCCCTTGCTCACATTGAGTTTAATATTATTGGTTTCTTAGAAAAGTCTGGAACTTATCTAAGAGCAAGATTGAAGCTCTAGGAATGAGCATCATAAAGGATCTGTGTACCCCATCATGATCGGGCTGAAATTTTTCATTGACCATGATTTTGCAGCAAATTGGTTTTTGACAGAAAATATAATTTAGCAGGAAATTTCTGTTTTGAAATTTTCAAAATTTCCAATTTTTTAACAAAAAGGATTTAGAAAGGGAGGGGAATGGGGAGTTAGTTTTTTCCCCTCCGTTTTTGTTTCATTGAAAAAACTGAAAAAAATTCAGTGGAAATTTTCAAATGAAACATTCTTGTTTGGAATTTTTGCACCAATTATATAACATTTTTTCCAGCAGCTCTAAACGAGGGACACAAGGACAGAACGACAACTCAGAGTCACAATTCCTTCAAATCTCCTGCCCTGTTGCTGGGTGAAGTAATTTGCCCCTCCCCTGTACCACACAATTTTCTTCTCCATGGCACAATGTGCTATCTCAGCTGTGGTGGTGGCCAAACACCTCTGCCCACTCTTTGCTGCCTTGATGTGGGAGCAGTAGAGGACCTACAGAGCCTGCTTTCCCTCTTGGGAGCTGCCAAGAAAGCAAGGGAAGGGGCTTTACTCCACATTACTTGGCTGCAAAGGGCTGGGACACAGTCTAAGAGACTATTCATGTCAGTGAGGTACCACTGAACTCGAGTGACAGTGGCAGAATGAAAGCAAAATAACCAGCCCATGTTGGTTGAAAGGCTCAATAAATTGTGAGTAAACTTGAACCAAGTTTTGAGGGAGGTGAGTTCAGGTTTGAGGGAATGTGAACCTCGGTGTGATGTTTTCTCAGGGTGCCCAGGAGTCTCCTTGCTACCCCTGTGCCTCCAACTAGAAGAAGCACTGCTGGTGCTTACCTGGGTGTCAGCTCCTTGATACCACCAGTCTGTTAGTTACCCAGTCTCCTCAGGGCAATGCCAGCTCTCATTATGCTTTGCAGGTTAACAGTAGGTGCCCCCCAATCTCTGAGCCTCTGTCACTGGCTACTCACAGAAACACCAGGTTTGCTGTCCCCTATATACCTCACAGCACCGACATATAATTATAGTGAAAACAACCATTAGTTTATTACCAAATATGAAGATTTAAGAAATAGCGAGTAAGGATAATGATTGAGACAGAAAGGTTACCTATAATACAAAATCCATACACACCTTCTCGAGACTCAACTTAACTTTAACAGGCTAACGATCTGTCTAAAAGCCGGCTTATCTCACCTAAATGGCCTTCACAGTGCTTCCAAACAGGGTGGGTTGGATGCCATTTTCATGACTGTAATTGCATTGCACTTCCTTGGGTAAAGGATAAAGAGTAGTCCTTTTGCCATCTCCTTATATCCCCCCAAATCCATTGTTTGTCCACATAGTCAGGATGATGCCCCCGCTCCCCAGGGCTTATTCCCTGGTATGCTGAGGTCACATCCTCATGTTGATTTTGTATGCAGACTGATCCTCCATTGTGTTGGCTTACAATGCTTAATTTCCATGTGAACCAAGGCAGACAGGTGAGTACACAACCTTTGTCTGCCAGAACCTGTTTGTCAACCCTGCCTTGATTTAGACTTTTTAGGATCATATTTATAGTATACGCATAACTTTTTTACATGGTATTTGTACATCCATTTCACAACATTAATGACCAGTATGACCCCGCCTGTCAGTGAAGACCTCACGTCACATTCTTTATGGAGAAATACTATGGAAGCAGTGTGCTAGTTAGGGCCAGGCCTGTCAGTTGGTACTGTACAGAACAGTGACCCCCTTTGCCAGTTGGCATTGAGGGGTTCTTAGGGTCACACCCAGGTATGAGGGAAAGCAACTTCAGGTTAGACCAGGGATCAGCAACCTTTGGCACGCGGCCCATCAGGGAAATCCGCTTATGGGCCAGTACGGTTTGTTTACCTGCAATGGCCGCAGGTTCGGCCGATCGCGGCTCCGACTGGCCGCGGTTTGCCATTCCAGGCCAATGGAGGCTGCTGGAAACAGTGCGGGAGCCGAAGGATGTGGTGGCCACCGCTTCCCGCAGCCCCCACTGGCCTGGAACGGTGAACCGTGGCCAGTGGGAGCTGCAATCAGTCGAACCTGTGGACGCTGCAGGTAAACAAACCGTCCCGGCCCGTAAGCGGATTTCCCTGATGGACCGCATGCCAAAGGTTGCCGATCCCTGGGTTAGAGCAAAGGGGAGTCTGGGCTTGAGGGAGCCTTGGCCAGTTTATGATCTTGTATAGACAGTGTGTGAAATGCATGGATCCATATGATTTTATGGCAAAAACTAGTAGAAAGCCAACATTTCCATTGAGATTCCCTATTCACAGTTACTAACCCCCTCCTGGTTTCTTTGAGTGCACCTCCCAGGTCTCATGCCTTGAGCTATGTTATCCTTTGGGATGGAATCATGTGATTCTCCCACTCTCAGTCTGGGCTTTGGGCTGCAGTACCCAGGTAGTGATCATGAAAGATGACTTAGGTTCAGCTTCTGCAGTGCACTTCCCTCTGAGAGCTATGCCCAGTGGTACCCAGTGACCAGCCTTTTAAAGCAAAGTATTATTTTATTTAGAACCAAAGCATATCAGAGAAAAAAATTCACTCTTGCTTCTTCAGGGAATGTGTCTTTAAATCCTGCTCAGTCTTTTGAGCTCCTCACCCCAACACCTTCACAGGGCTTACGTCACTTTTTAGCTGTATATTGCCCTTTGATCTGTTAGTGCCTAGGCTTGCCAATGCATTGGAGGGGATCATCCAAGTGAATAGCTTTCCCCATCATCTCTCAAGACTATGCATCTTACTTGAGAGCTATTAGCTTCTTGTTGGCGAAAGCCCCCCATTGAATTAAAGCAATATCGGCATAAAATAACGATTCTGCAAGCCCAGTGTGAGTGTACAGTCTCTCTCAATGCCGAGGTCACACAGTATTCATAAAGTTATTACATCACAGCTCTACATGCCATACTCTGCATTGGGCATGCAGTTGCATTACCCTCGAGGGAGACCCCTGGAGTTGCCTGGTGCACAAGCCAACCACACAAACCACCATACCCTTTTAAGGGGTGTAGCATAATCCTTCCCAGTGGGGCCAGCAAGCTGAACTCACAGGCTACAATTCTGCCCAGTTTTTACAAGGGCCAAATAAGGGCCTTCCTCCATCCCCAGCCCCCTCCCCCAGTGCACACTTAGCCCTTTACTTAAACCCCAAAATGAAAGTGACTTGTTAGTGTGCTATGAACCCAAGTGACACACCCCCCTACCAGGCCCTTTTCACAGGGGTGGAATGAGAAACCATTTTCCCTTTCAGATTGCACTGCCTAATTCATACAGGGTCGGATCCAGCTTCTTTTAATGTCACTGGGACTCCTTCTATTGTTTCAAAGGGAGCAGAATCAGGCCCCCAGGACACAAACCTTCAACAGCTCTGTGGGCAGAATGCCCATTAACTTCAATGGAAGCGCTGCATTTCAAACAGCCAAGTAATTGGGCTGCTAACACCCATTTCCTCTAATCAGCTGTGTTTCTAGTTTGCCTTTTTCTATACCCTGTAGAAGTTGGTGAATTTCTCAAGATGAGGAATGCTCTTCTATTATTAGCCCTTCTAGTGCAATGCAAGATATCATAACTGTGCTATAATTTAACATGTCTAATCTAAACTAAAGACTGAGATTTAAGGATGCTTTGGAGCTGTGAATATTCCAAAAAGCAAATTCAACACAGCTGGTTCAGAAGTCACCAAGTAATTGCATTACAGTGATAGACTGTTCTGTAGCCCAGGATTCACCACTGGATTCAATATATAGCTCTGCAGAGCAAACAATATTTCACGTACTTTGAGGATGCCATCGTCTTCATTAGATTTTATTTGAATGCCAGGCTCAGACATGACCCAGAATGTTTGCTGAGTTTTGCATTCAAGGGGATTTTAAAACACCCTACATCTTAAAGTTCCCTAGAATTTTTCTAAAAGAAATAAAAGACATTTACGTTCAACAAATGTCCATGAGAAATTACTTAGAGTCAACAAAAAAAGACTGTTTTCTGACTAAACAACTTATATAACAACTTGTAGATGGGGAGAGAGTAAATAATATGTTTATTTAATCTCAGGTTAACAATTCTCTTGGCCAGATGGGCCTCCCGAGGTTTGACCACTCAGCTATTTTGCAGTGCTTTTCTTCCTAGTATCTGTTCTTTTTCTCTCTCCCTTTCAAAGGTCCCACAGAGACACAGGGTCTCTATTTGCTTCCAAGGTCATGTTTCTCTTCTTCTCCTTCCAGGACATCATTTCGCCCTCTATATCTAATCCAGCCTTAATAGAAATAACATTACAGCAATCTATAGTATCTTCCTAAAATGTTACTATTTATGTGGTATTTGGAGCAGTAATACTGCAGTACTATTCAAGGGTTTAATCAAAGTGGCAGACAGACAGGAATAGGACGATGGAAGGAGACAAAGCAAGCAGTATAATAGAATATTCCATAGCAAGAGCTCAAACACTATATAAACTGGCATTTATTACTGAATACTGTATTTGTTTTATATGGGAAGGAGTGTTGGTCTTTGAAGATTCTCTTTCTCCTCGCCCTCCTCTTTGGGCCCCATTCCAAATCTCAGTGAAATCAATCTTTTCACTGCCTACAATGGAAGTTGGATCAAGCCCTTTCCCTGTCTCTGTTTCAGAAGTCCCCCTCTGTTTTGGTTGTAAATTTTTCCAGCCATCTCTTCCCCAGGCTTCTCTTCTTGTAGCCTCTTTAATCCCTTGCCCTTCTTCAGCCAGTCTCTAGAAGTCCCTGCTGTGCTAATTTGCTTTGGTTATAAAAAACAGTTATAATAAAGATAATACCCAGCCAGAGTAGCTCTCAAAACACTTTACAAAGGAGGTCGGTATATATCTAACCACTTATAGATGGGAAAACCAAAGACCAGAACCAGGGTCTCAGTCCAAAGTTCTATCCATTATGCCATGCCACGCTCAAATGTACTGTCTGTTCTGTTCTTGAGCAGATGCTACACTTCTGGAACAACAGTTCATGCTTTGCTGAGCTTGCTGTTTTGATGTTTGGTTAAAAAAAACCAAACCAAAACAACTAAAGGAGCCACTTTTAAGGACCATAGAACCTTTCAATACATGCAGGTCTGTGATTAAATTTCAAGCCCTTGTTATTTACTTGACTGCATTCTCAAACCTCCGTGATAAAAAGACATATTGTGCCATATTTCGGGTTTGTTTTCCTCAGAAGAACAATATTGCCAGAGTGTATGGTCTCGTATGACAATGGCAGCATATGCCCTATTCCATACCTCATATAAGTTTCCAGAAGAAAGCTCAAAACACAGTAATATGGATGTTTGGTATTCATGCTCTTTGATAGCACAGGATGGGGTAGTGGGCAGTGTAACTAGATTAGATGTGATTAGTTTATTTTAAAAATAAATAACATAACTCAGAATGCATCTATTAAGTAGAGCGATCGCTCGATCACTTTGGGGTTCTGCCCAGAAAAACAGCCAAAAATTCAGATCTTTATATATCACTAGACTGATTATCTGAAACTATGGAGCCCATGCAAACTGCCGCCCCTAATGCAGAGACCACGTCTGTCACCGAATGACCCAGGCAAGGGCTCTCCCTTACCTCATTTCTATACTAGCCTATGTCAAACTATAGTTTCTGCCAGTGTAATTTACGTTGCTCAGGGATGTGAATACCCCCCCCACCCCGGAGCGGCGTAAGTTACACCGACTGTTATAAGCGCTCAAGTGCACAGCGCTATGTCGGCAGGAGAGCTTCTCCCACCGACAAAACTTCTGCCGCTTGTGGAGGTGGGTACAGATGCGCCTCTGCAGTGCTGTACATATAGACAGTCACATGGCCCTGGCAATAAGGCTCAGCAGCCTCCTCCACATCCTGAGTTTTCCAGGTATAGCTAAGAAGCCTTCTCCCCTCTCTAGGATTTTCAGGGAATCCTGAGATTTACCCATACCTGGTCCATCATGCCCTGCCTCTGGCAGCGTCTGGTGCCTGATAGTTCAGAATGCACCTGGTTGATTATGCAATGGTATAGATGGAGGGAATCTGCCTTGATACCATTTGGTGACCAGCTGACATCGTGAAGCACGATACTTGGTTCTTGCCATCAGTGCTGTTACGGTGCGGTACACATTACGGCCCAGGGCCCCTAACTGAAATGAGAGACCGTTCATTTTCCAGTGTTGCTTGAGTGCGGTGAGGGATTAACAAAGAAAATTTTGCCCAGCTAGTTTATTCTT
Organism: Terrapene triunguis; assembly: GCF_002925995.2. Taxonomy (NCBI): domain Eukaryota; kingdom Metazoa; phylum Chordata; order Testudines; family Emydidae; genus Terrapene; species Terrapene triunguis. Next base: position 16,843,693 of record NW_020664419.1, read on the forward strand.
TTCCTGTCAAGAAGTCAGGCCGTTATTTTGGAAGGAGCTAACAACATGAAGGCAAAAGCCTTATAAGCTGAACAGAAATTCCCCCCTGCATCTCTCCAGCCAATTTTAAAGTCAGCCAGCAGTAATCTTGGAAATTGTACAAGTCATTTTGCACAGAGAACATTCAGGTTTGGATGCCAAGAATAAATGTCATTCTGAGGGAACCCTCTGCAGTAATTGCTGTTGACTGAACTATTACAGCCTGGGGAAGGCACAACTGATCCTGGCAGAGAGGGCCATACCATGCCAGGTGCTGAATTCACCCATTCAGAACAGCTTCCATCTTCCTTGTCGTGGGCAAAGAGACGTTGTTACTCTTCAGCCTCAGACATTCACTACTTGAAGCAAGGGTGAAAGTGCTGCTCATTTCAAACAGCTACACTCAGACTGGAGAACGTGGGCCTCTTTCATGGTACACTCCAGCCCGTAAACAGTTTAACTCGGTGGTTAAGTCGGTTTCACAGCTGCTTTTCATAATGAGAGTAGGCAAAGCAATCACAGTGTACCACTGAATCTGGCCTGTTATTTTAAGTTCCTTTACCAAACCAAACCACCATTTCTGCAGAGGCACAACCTGAGATCACAAGCGAAGTAAATCTAAATCAGGACACACCTGATACTCACTGTGACAACTGGGACATCCATGACTTACAAACTATTTTTTATTGTGACCTTTTTAGCTGTAAGATCTTTTGATGCTACATATCCTTTGCTGATGAAAGCAAATGTCCCTAACAAAGGCTGCAGCTTACGTTCAACATTGGGTAACTGGAAAAAGCTGGGGGTGAGGGAAACATGAAAGGTACAGAGCTCCAGTTCAAGAGAGTTTCACTTAGAATACCCCAGTTCTTGTGCAGATGTCATAAACTCCCTTGGCTGACGTGTACTCAACTCTTATTTCTCTGCAGACAAACTGGAATGCAATATTGTCCAATACAGTAGAACCTCAGAGTTACAGACACCTCGGGAATGGAGGTTGTCCATAACTCTGAAATGTCCATAACTTTGAACAAGACATTACAGACTTCAGCTCCGAGCCCTGGCACCCGCGGAGTTAAAGCCGGGACCAGAACCAAGGGGCTGAAGCCCCGAGCCCCGGTGCTCCTGAGGGCCAGAAGCCCTAACGCCCACCCCTGCGTGGACCCCTGACCCCCTCCACACTCTGCAGCTGCAGCCCTCACACCCACCCTTCGGCTGAAGCCCTGAGCCGTGTGTGTGTGTGTGTGTGTGTGTGTGTCCCTCCACTGCTGCCTGATTTGATCAGTAAGAACGTAACTCTGGTGTTCGTATCTTTGAGGTTCTACTATATATTCCATTTCTCAGCTTCTTGGGCACATTCTGCAGGTCTTAGTCAAGAGTCCCACTGACGTAAATAGATGCTGCGCATAAAGACTGAGCAAGGGCTGCGGGGTTTGGCCTTTTGAAAAGTGTGCCCAGTCTCAGTCTCTATGGCTATGTCTACACTGCAGCAGGGAGTGCACCACCCAGCTCAGGTAGCCAGACATCCACTAGCTCTGCTCGAGGTAGCACACTAAAAATAGGAGTCTGGATGTTGCAGCATGGGCTAGCCACCCGATTACAGACGTAAGGAGTCAGGTAGTCCTGTACTTGGGTGGCCAGCCACCCGGGCTGTAATAGCCACACTGCTCATGTTAGCTTGGGCAAAGCTGTCTATCCAGGCTGGAAGACATGCTCTCAGCTGTAGTGTCAACATGCCCTCTGTGTCTAGGATCTTCTAGCTCTGAAATTCTGCAGCTCCTCATCACACCTGGAACTGGATGCATTTAGTGAATAGAGCACTGGACTGGGACTCAGGTGATCTTGGGCAAGTCACTTCCCCACTATATGCCCCCGTTTCCCCATCTGTAAAATGGAGATAATGGTTCTGACCTCCTTTGTAAAGCCCTTTGAGATCTACTGATGAAATGTGGTATATAAGACCTGGGTATTGTTATTTTTGTGCCCATTCTATGCAACTTCATCTGATTGTGAATGGCTACTGAACAGCTCACTTTAAAGTTCCTTTTTTCAGTTTCTGCTGCGTTTCTAAGATCCAGATATAAAGAACTAAAATCCAAATTGTTTTAGGTGACACTAACCATATGTCACAGAACAAAACAACTAGAGCATGTTGCAAAATATTACATTTTTGCACACTGCATTATCGAGTGAGGTTCAGAGGTCACAATTAGAACCAGCTCTGCTAACTCCATCACACAATAACACAATTATACAACAGAATAGTAATTAAAATACATGTAATTTTGTCTTCCTCTGGCACGTCTTACTGTAGCGGTAGCCATTAGATTGGGCTCAATCTTCTGTTCTTCACATTCCAAAAATACTTGAATTTCAAAATAAATTTCTAGCACCCATCCTTGCCCTTATACATTAGCAAAAGTTCTGTCTTATAAAGACAGTTTTGCTAGTTTGGTGAAGTGTTCAGCATGTCCAGATTTTTCTCTTAAGGAGCATTTTGGTCTCGTTTGCTCATGAGAGTTACCCTAGAAGTTAGCTAGATAGTGCTACAGCACACTTCTGTGTTGGTATATTAATGTAACTGTGTGGCTCACACTCTCCTTACTGTTGGTCAGAGAGCAGCATTCTCAAACTTTGTTGTACCTGTACAACCCCTCACTGTGCAAAAAGGCACACCCAGTCAGCCCTGCCTGCTGCACGTGCCGTAGGTGTCAAGCTTGGAAGGAGGAGATAAAAGAGCTGAATTCAGAAAGGAGAGCAGCTCCTCTGGCTCTCATACAGGGACAGATGCCACTGAGCTGGCTTACTGGCAGACAGAGACTCCCTAAGGGAAGCCAGGCTTGAAGCGGAACTATAGTATAAGTTCATTTGCGGCGCCTTGCCTGTTGGTCTGTGAGAGATGGCTGCTTGTCAGAGCCTCCAGGGGAAAAGGGTGGCCGAAACAGGGAATTTGAAGCAGTTCTGAAGAATGTTCTCTACTCTGCAGGGTCAGGGAGTGACCTGCAAGGGGAGCTGAGCCAACTCACCTGCAGCAGAACCAGCTGGATGGCAGAAAGGTCTAGGAAGCTCTCTGGGCTGAGATAGATGCAGATACAGTGATGCAGTGATCCTGGGAAGAAGCTGTGGGAAATGCCTAAAGATAGGCTAGGGTAGGAAGTAGTCCCAGGAGGAAGCAAGGGGTCTAAGTAGATGGACTTTGACTGCTTATGGCATGGTCCCTGGCCTGGAAGCCAAAATATACAGAAGGCCTCAGTTTCCCTACAGACACACCAAGGAGCGTGTCTCAGGGGATCTATAACCTCTAATATATCCAACTTCTCCCCCACACCCCAAAAAGCAGGCCTACTTATAATTTCATAAACGTAGAAAGACATTTGGAACAGCACGAGAATGAAATACAATCATATAATTGTTGGGTCTGCATATATAGATGGATCTTTGTCTGACTGCCTTTGTAGAAACACTTGTTGATACTCTACTTTGAGACTAAACCTGGTGAGAATCTTTATGGACCTTCGGCAACAAAACACACTGCCAGCAACATGCCAACCTCCACACAATCCCTGTCAAGCAACAGAAACAGAATCCTGGATGCAACGCTCCAAGATAACAATAACAATCATTCTAAAAGTAAAATGACAAAACAAAAATACCAGGTGTGGCATTTTAAGCAACCAAAATCATGTTCTTCCCAGATGTCAGCCCAACAATGCTCAAGAAAAGAAGGTAACTGATGCAGATCAAACAATTTCTGTTAAGGTAAATATTGATGCAGCTGTTTATAGCCATCTAAGAAAAACAATATCTCTTTGGGGACACACATTTTGGAGGAGCAGTTCCCAAGGTTATTGCAACAAGGAAAGTGTCGTGTGAAATGTAGAAATCACTACCTTATTTTTAAACCTGCTTCTGCCACCCTTCCTGAGCAAAGGTGATGGTGAACAAGTATCTTAATACACAAGTATGCAGTGCTTTTGGAGTATGGGCTTGATTGAGACTCATGTCTAATTCTGTTCAAGGGGCAGAGTGTAATTCTGCTGCCTCAGGAACAACACAGTGAAGGTCAAAACTCCTTCTTTGGGTTCCCTCCCACTTCCCTGGTTTACATGAGATGTAATTTACTGGAGTCCTTTGCAGGACCTAACCTCCTTTGAGCCTATTATTATTATTATTTTATTATTAACCAAGAATAGAACCCCTCTAATTCAGGCACTGTACAAATGCTAATAAGAGACAGTCCCTACTCCAAGAGCTTATATTCTAAATCAACATGACAGACAAAGGGTAGGAAGGAAACAGGTTAAATGACTTGCCTAAGGTCACACAGCAGCTCAGTGGCAGAGCTGGGACTAAAACCCAAATCACCTGTTTCATTGTCTAGTACCTTACCCACTGAGCCATGCTGCCTCTCTAGGCCACATAGACAATCTGTGGTAGAGCCACCTTCCTTTACTCCTTCATCCCACTGCAATACTCACCATTGGTCTCTCACCATCAGTCTCTCTGTCCACATCTACTCTGTATATGCAGGAAATGAACAACCGTAGCTTCATCTCTCTCTACTCACTGTTTCATTTTGCCCAGCCTTCTTGTTTAACCCTGGCATCCCTATTGATCCACATAGCTTTTAAGACTGTTTAATTCACTCACAGAAAACCTCCCTTGGCCTCAAGCCTCAGTGTAGCAGCTTTCAGAGAGATTGTCTCATCTCCACTCATTACAGCCATATCTGAACCACACACTTCAATATGGAAATTGTTGCAGCCCCAGGGGATTGCATTAAGTAATTCAGAAGGAGACCAGGTAATGTCATTTTCTGTAACTGAATCTGCAGTTCCAATCAATAGCTGACTGCATCTGCATGGGCAGGCAGCATTTCAGCACACCGAGCCCTGTCATGAACTAGACAGCCCAAAAGCAGGCTCTTTTATCCATGATAGAATCTCCTGGTCTAGGGCATGTTTTCATCAGTTGAAAGAATCGCACGAGCCATTCTGTTAAATCAAAACACACAAGAAGGACAGATTTATTGTCTGCTTGGGAAAGCATGGCAGGCAAGCCAACCTGCAGTTCCAAGCCAAAGTTCATAATCGGGCCATGTTTCACCTTTAAGACCTGAGTTTGCTAATCCTGCAGGCCAGTTTTGTTCTGACGTTTTTAAAGAAATTCGCATTGCTAAGTGCTAATGCAATTGCAAACACAACTTTCTATTCCCTCCCCCCACTCCTTTCTACTGGCTAAAGCCCTATGCAGCTGGTGTTTGCTTGCTAGATATTGCAGTTCTTAGGGTGAAGAGTTTGTTCTGCACATGCAGAATGTGTTCATTTCTCAGGAATCAAATGACCACACCAGAGCTAAACAATATGTGAAGTGTTCAATTTGTTTTGGACTAATATCCCTCCAGATGCTGAAAGCTGGTACATTTATTAACCACTGGCTAAACAGCAGTTCACACTGATTGCCAGTAGAAAAACACACATGCAGAAGAGCAAAAATTTGTCATCTGTAGTGTTATTCGGACTTTCAGTGGATGCCAACAATTGACCAAGTTCACATGTGTGTAAGTTCCCAGCATTTACCTTCCAAACAGACAGATACAGCAGAACAGGAAACAGCCTGAAAGCCAGATCCTCTGCTGGTTTAAAGGGCCTGAGCCAAGACCTACTGAAGTCAATGGAAAGACTCCCACTGATTTTAGTGGAAGTTGGATCGGGTGCAAAAACGTGCAGGAAAACTTGTCAGCCATATGCACTGCAATAGCTCACACACAGCTATGGGGGCAATCCGGCACTATTTACGCGCACAACAGTTCCACTGATTTAGCTGTTAGTCACACTTCTCAGTTAGTGATCCAGGGTCTGCAAACATAGGGCGATATCAGTCACTACTCCAGTTATGCTCAGGTCACGGCTACGAGCATCCAGAACAGCCAGAGATTTACAGCTGTTGTTAAAAATGAAAGAATGAAAGCTTAGATTCTGGGGAACAATAATTCTGCATAAAAGAGGTGCAGGTCTGCCAGCCCCTGCACACTGGCTCAGTCTGAGCACTGGCTGTGACCAAGGGGAGTTGATTTCAAGGGAGCATTGCTTGGGAAAGAAGTCAAGAGTTACGTCCTTGAACATTAATTATAATCAATGATAGCTTCTGCCAGGAGAACTGCCTTCACTACCCCTCATTCAGTTTAAATCTCTGTAAGGCCCAGTCCTGCAAGGTGCTGAAGTCTCTGGGACCTGAGGCTACTCAGCCCATCACACAAAGCACTCACAGCCCCCTATGACATCGGGTCCTCACTGTGTTTTTCTTGTTCGTCTATGTACACTGTATGTTCCTGGGGCAACGAGGGTGCGGTTGTGCTGAACTGAGCACACTAGCTGCGTGTAACAGGTATGTACTAATGCTCTGGCTGGATTGTCAGTGAGAATTGACCCTGAAATCTCTCATTGTGGAGCACTGCCACTAGGCTAAAGGACTTCCTGCTAGCTGGAAGCAACCCCCTGTGTGGTCCAGGCTCTAGATGTGGGGGTGGGAGGGGAAGACTCACTTTGACAATGTCTTACAAATACAAAACAGCAATTAGTCATCCACAATGCCTGGATTTCCCCCCTCTTTTCTCTGCAAGAATGGTAATGTTGGCCAAGGAGCTGGGGGAAATCCCGTACTCATTTTAACAAGTGCCATGAGATATTTCACTTCTTTAACGTTACTGACCCTTGCCTGAATTTCACCCTTCTGAGTCATCCTTTGACCAGATTTTCTCCCTAACTCTAGCAGTTGCAGAAATTTGGTATAGCAGCTGGTTGTGTCAGGAGATGGCAGGTTGGTAAAGGGGTGTTTGGCCAAAGTGGGTGATGGCAGCCTGGCATCACTGAGCGCAGAGTTAGGTTGTGGTGCATGGTGGTCATGGTAAGGTGTGTGTTTGTGGGTGGGGGAGTAGAGGGTGTGTACTGTTTTGTGGCTTCTTCTTTAGTTTTCTTGATTTTGTGGGTTTGCGTCTGGTACATTGAGCGTGGAACAACCCTAACTGCTTCATGGCAAAGCTTTTTGTGTATTAATAGCCGAGGGCTTTTTAATGCCTACCTGGATGTGAGCACAGTAGGCACCAATAGGCAGGCAGACTTTTGTGGACAGAAGTACAGGAGGAGAATAGCTTATCTGTCAGCAGCTCTGCATGATCCCTCATCTGTCAGCAGCCCTGCATGATCCCTTCTCTGTTGCAGCTCCTCAAGGAGAAGGTTTTATGTGTGCTTCACCTCTATCAATCAAGTCTGTATGTGACAGTCTCTCCTTACCCCAAACCAGCAGTCAGACGTTTGTGTGTCCAGCTTCCCCCCATCCATCAACCAATCAGGCCTGTGTGTGTTTGGCTTCCTCAACCATCAACCAATCAGCTTCAGTGTAAATAGCCCTCATCAGACAATCAGACTGCCATGTGCCAAGCCTCCATCAATCAGGCTTGCATGTATAACACAAACATTTTTAGTTATAGTGTGAAAAACGGCTAAAAATCCAACATTCAAAAAAATCCTCTCCATTGCACCAGTTCTTCTCAGGGGCCACCTCATTGCCAAGTTCTTTGTAGATAATGTTTTCTTCAGTGATTTTGGTCTCCAATGAAAACTAGGACTGCCAAGGAAAAAATTTCAGACAGAGCCCAAAGTCAAAGGTTTCCTATTCAAAATGTTTGAAGAGAAACCAAAGACTACACAGAACATTTAAATGGCAATACAAACTTATCCTGAGTGCAATATCACACCAATTGACAATCTACTTTTAGAAAAAAACAGGAGTTTATGCCCCATTTGTAAACCAACTTAGAATGCGACCATAAGCCAGGACTTCCTACCAAATGCATCCATGATGCATATAGATTAAAAAGAGATAGAGTATTTATATTTCTGGCCAGAATGTTGTTCTCCCTCCTATCAGACAGGAGCCTGTCCATGGCACCATGACACTCAGGCATGATTATTGTAAACAAAAACGAACAACGAATCTCCAACTGGTATAAAACTCAGCAGCCCATCTGCTTACTGACAAAGGTGGCTGTGAACATATCGCCCTGGTGCCTCACTCTCTGCACACTGAATGCAGAGTCCAGATAAAATGTCTCTCATATTCTACACCGTCCCTGAAAGATTGCTTCTCCCTCACCATGACTTCCTGTGATTGCTATCCTCCACTGGAAAAATGAATCAATCAACCAATAAGAGGAGGCTCATGTATGTGGGAGGAAGAACATTCACATAAACTATGGAACTCCAACTGGCAAGAGGTAAGTAAGAAAGCGCCTAGGCCACACCTCCTTCAGAACTAAATGCAAAATTCAGCTCATTGACTTTGCTTTTGTACATCCACTCACCCTCACCCAAACATAACTCTAAACTAATCAAGCTTTGGGAACAGAGCTGGTCAAAAAATGAAAATCTGTTTTTGCCAGGCATTTGGAGGTTTAGAAATTGTTTTCAATTCTGAAGCATTGTTTGGGTTTTTTTCCCCATGATTTTTGCTGTTTTATCCAATTATTTCAAAATGCGTATCAAAAATCTGATTGAAATGGTTTGCAAAATGTTTTTTTTTGTTTACCGAAAGCCCAGTTTAATTAAAAATTTCAACAACTATTTTGATAGTATTTTATAATATTTTCAGTCAAAAAACAATATATATAAGAAAAAAATAACTTTAACAATTTTTTACAAAAAAAAATCAGTTTTGGGGGAAAAAATTGAAAAAAAACCTACCTTTTTTGTTGGAAAAAATCCAAATAGTTCTGGTTGGGAAGGAAAAGAGAGATTTTCATAGTTACAGCTATTTTTAAATTCGTGGGAAGGACTCATAGACTACAAAAAAAGAGGAAGGCTGGCTGGATAGACACATAGATAGTGAGGAAAGTAACTGGCTAATGATTCCTGAATTTTTGCACTAACCAGTGCCAGGGATAACATGAGAGCTGTCTGTATTCAAATATTTTCTCATGTGTTCAGAAGCCAAAATGTAATTTTATAAAACACAAGTGCTTAAAAATAAATACCTTTTTATTTCTTATCGAATATCTATGCTAGTGAACTATGCAGTTATTGCACCATAACATTCATTTGTGAGGTGATGTTGCAATATTGTTTTATGTGCTAAATTTAATGCAAAAATCAAGGTTTTAATATTCCCTACTTCAGTGGTTCTCAACCAGGGGTACATGTACCACTGGGGGTACACAGAGGTCTTCCAGGGGGTACATCAGCTCATCTAGATATTCACCTAGTTTTGCAAAAGAATACATGGAAAGCAGTAGCAAAGTCAGTAAAAACTCAAATTTCATACAGGCAATGACTTGTTTATACTGCTCTATATGCCATATCAGTGTTTCTCAACCTGGGGGTTGCGATTTATTTCAAATTATATGGTAAAATGAGAAAGTACGCACTTTTTCAGTAATAGTGTATGGTTACAGTTTTGTATTTTTATGTATTTTTTGTAAGCAAGCAGTTTTTAAGTGAGGTGAATCTTGGGGTACACAAAACAAATCACCCTCCTGAAAGGGGTACAGTAGTCTGGAAAGGTTAAGAATCACTGCAACTTGTCCATCCTAATTAAAGGGTAGAACAAGCATTTGGAAAACACAAAATAGTCAGTTGAGATATAACATTGCCATCTAGTGGTCATTGCGGACATTACACACTAAAACAGCCACCTTATATTCAATGTAAGATATTCAGTAATAAAATGTCTACAAATATAAACAGGGTCATCAGAGTACTTCAGAGCCTGGTTATTTCTGATGAGACATAAGAGAAGAAGAAGGCCCATGACTATGGAAATCCTCAGAATCTCAAGACTCATTTCCCAAAGCACCAAGGACTAGCTCTGGTGAGGGATCTGGTGTTAAAATCAGGGAGTTCTGCCATATCCCAGACTCATAACTGGACACAGAGGAAACTGACCAGGAAAAGAATAATCTCTGAGTTAAATGGTGCAACAGGATTCCCTTTTTCCTGCTCACAAATTTCTTGCAAACAGATTGCAAATTGGATGTAAGCTTTGCAAAAGATGTATTTTATTACTCAAAATTGTACACACATTGCTTTAGTGACTGAGTTTGCAGATCTTTTAGAAATGTGAATAGTGACAATCTGCACTGCACTGGTTACTTGCATCATCACATGGTATTTATATTTCGCCCCTTCAGCGGTGCCAGCTGGTCCTTGCTGAAGTAGAACTGAATGTATCTTTGAATAGCAGATGTGTGCACCTACTTTGTTTAGGAATCGTGCAGGTCTCACTTGAGTAAAATCCCCATTATATTCAATGAGAACTTTCTCTAACAACGCTGGACTGGACCCTTTGGAAGCCTAAAGAAATAAGACTATAAAAGAGTGGGGGGGAGATGGGGGTGAAGCCAGTGAAACACCTAGGCAATCGCTAAGACATTAATTCAGTTGCAATTATATTCTGACTAGATAACTCCTAATTAATCAATGCAGCACAAGTTACAAATGGTACATTTTACAGCTGAATATGCCATTCAAAGTTTCAGCCAATAATTGCGCCTTTCAGCTTACAATTTTTTCTGGATCTAGTAAAGCTTGAGCACTTGAATTGTCTACAAAAGTGAGTACCAAAGGCCTGGATATACAGCTGAATACAAATCTGCTTTTGAATTCAAATGAATAGCTAGCTGCATCTAATTTTTGTGCCCTTAACGCAGCTCTACGCAGTAAGGACTTTAGTGTTTGGCTGTTAATAATAACAGCAATAAGAAGTGCATACGTGAAAACCGACAGTATTCTGATACTCCTTTTACCCCAGTTTTACACTGGTGAAACTTCATAGACTTCAATACTTTTACTCCTGATTTACACTGGTGAAGGTGACAAGATGTTTTTGTGGAGGAGTTCAGCTAGTATGTGAAGGGAAAGGCACCTGGTAATTCATTAGGGATCAGTAGAGATAAGGAAGGTGCTAAAGGTCATCAGATAAGAACATAAGTCATAGTGGTGACTAACCATTCTGTGAAGAAAGGATTTCAGTTCTAGTGCCAGTGCAAGGATTGGTAACACGTTTCAGGGTAGATTAAACAGACATAGTTAGAGCTCCAATTCTGTTTAAAGCAAAGAGAATATTGCTGGATTCATATAAAACAGTATCCAAACAGCAGACACAATCACATTGGCTTTATACATTCCATTTGTTGTTCTTTCTACAGACCCATGGGGAAGTGATAGACGAGGAGCACCAAACATTCTTAGCCATGGTCTACACTAAGAGTTTAGGTCAAATTTAGCAGCGTTAGATCAATTTATGACATGTTTTCCGAGCTCATGCAGTCCTCCCGCACTGATAGGGAACAGTGTAATGCATGGAGGCAGTCCCTGGAAAAATCATGGAGCAGGTCCTCAAGGAATCAATTATGAAACACTTAGAGGAGAGGAAAGTGATCAGGAACAGTCAGCATGGATTCACCAAGGGGAAGTCGTGCCTGACTAACCTAATTGCCTTCTATGATGAGATAACTGGCTCTGTGGATGAGGGGAAAGCAGTAGATGTGTTATTCCTTGACTTTAGCAAAGCTTTTGATACAGTCTCCCACAGTATTCTTGCCGCCAAGTTAAAGAAGTATGGGCTGGATGAATGGACTGTAAGGTGGATAGAAAGCTGGTTAGATCGTGGGGCCAACAGGTAGTGATCAATGGCTCCATGTCTAGTTGGCAGCCGGTTTCAAGTGGAGTGCCCCAAGGGTCGGTCCTGGGGCCAGTTTTGTTTAATATCTTTATTAATGATCTGGAGGATGGTGTGGACTGCACTCTCAGCAAGTTTGCAGATGACACTAAACTGGGAGGCGTGGTAGATACGCTGGAGGGTAGGGATCAGATACAGAGGGACCTAGACAAATTAGAGGATTGGGCCAAAAAAAACCTGATGAGGTTCAACAAGAACAAGTGCAGAGTCCTGCACTTAGGACGGAAGAATCCTATGCACTGCTACAGACTAGGGACCGAATGGCTAGGTAGCAGTTCTGCAGAAAAGGACCTAGGCGTCACAGTGGACGAGAAGCTGGATATGAGTCAACAGTGTGCTCTTGTTGCCAAGAAGGCTAATGGCATTTTGGGCTGTATAAGTAGGGGCATTGCCAGCAGATCGAGGAACGTGATCGTTCCCCTTTATTCGACATTGGTGAGGCCTCATCTGGAGTACTGTGTCCAGTTTTGGGCCCCACACTACAAGAAGGATGTGGAAATATTGGAAAGAGTCCAGCGGAGGGCAACAAAAATGATTAGGGGGCTGGAGCACATGACTTATGAGGAGAGGCTGAGGGAACTGGGATTGTTTAGTCTGCAGAAGAGAAGAATGAGGGGGGATTTGATAGCTGCTTTCAACTACCTGAGGGGGGGTTTCAAAGAGGATGGAGCTCGGCTGTTCTCAGTGGTGGCAGATGACAGAACAAGGAGCAATAGTCTCAAGTTGCAGTGGGGGAGGTCTAGGTTGGATATTAGGAAACACTATTTCACTAGGAAGGTGGTGAAGCACTGGAATGCTTTACCTAGGGAGGTGGTGGAATCTCCTTCCTTGGAAGTTTTTAAGGCCCGGCTTGACAAAGCCCTGGCTGGGATGATTTAGTTGGGAATTGGTCCTGCTTTGAGCAGGGGGTTGGACTAGATGACCTCCTGAGGTCCCTTCCAACCCTGATATTCTATGATTCTATGATTCAGTGGCAGAGGCCAGGAAAGAATTGCTGTGTTTGCTTAATGGCAAAAGTATCATGCCTCGCTAGAGATCATGCCCGAGCCAGGTCACTGTGTCACATGCACTCCGCGCTGTGTCAGCCTTGGGCGGGGGCATGACCACTTTGTGAGCAAGAAGGCCATAGATATAGACATTGCATTAGGTAGCTTCTGTAGCTAGAGAAAACATTCCTGTGCATTCGGCAAAGTCTGTGGCAGAAAAAGAGAAGCCCGTAGTGTAGTGGTTATCACGTTCACTTAACACACAAAAGCCCTGTAGTGTAGTGGTTATCATGTTCACCTAACACGCAAAACATTCCTGGTTTGAAACTGGCTGGAAACAGGTCACTGCTCCTTTTTCTGACTCCCCTCCTGCATTTTTAGTCTTAGAACAGACCGCACTGTGAAATTTTACTTTGAATGATATCAATTATGAGTTAAATAATATGGAAGCTCTCTCTAAGTTATAGTCCCAGGTTCCTTACCCTTTCAGCTGCTCTGATAAATTAACATTTTTGTAAGGGGCGGGGGGAAATTTTCATGAAGGCTTTTATAGGGACTAATGCTATCTAGGACTCTGAAATAATCTTAACGTGGCCCATAGAGTGCGATCCTTTGTTCTGGATTTGTCATTCCACAAGTTGAACTGCTCCTTACTACTGTCCAGGCTTCATGAGCCATGGGAGCAAGGGGCAGGCTGGGGTAGGTGCGACCGCACGGTGCTGCCAGCTGGGAGAGCAGCCTGAGGCAGAAGCCTCCAGCTCGCATGATATTCCAGGCAGGACTGAATCTCCATGAGACAAAACTTAAAGAAGAGAATGACCTGGAGTCACTCCCATTCGGTGCTCGAAGAGGAGGATAGCCATGTCTGTCCAGGCACCCCTGATCAACCTCACTGAGGTCTGCCAGCTGAGCGGGACCCTGGCTGGCAGGAGCCAGCGGACGGAGCCCCAGACAGGCAGCGGGCTGAGCCACTCAGCCCACTGCCGGTCCGAGGTGCCGTCTGCTGGCCCTGCTCAGCCCACTGCCTGCCTGGGGTTCCGATCATCCAGTGGGTTCAGCGGACGGGACCCCGGAAAAAAGGTGCAAAATAATTGTCTGCCGTTGCTTTCACGGAAGGAGGGGGGGCGGGGGGCTGCCGACGTACCCAAAACCACCTGCGAAAAAGTTTTTGCCCCATCAGGCATTGAGAACTTAACCCAGAATTCCAATGGGCAGTAGAGACTGCGGGAACTGTGTTATAGCTACCCACAGTGCACCGCTCTGTAAGTCAATGCTAGCCATGGTAGTGAGGACGCACTCCGCCGACTTAATGCGCTTAGTGTGGACATACGCAATAGACTGTATAAAATCGACTTCTAAAAAATCGACTTCTATAAAATCGACCTAATGTCATACATACCCTTAGATCTTCTGTTTAAAAAGGGTTACTGAGCAAACGCTAGGAAAGAACGCGTTAATACACAATGGGGTAGATTCACAACAGGTATTTAGGCATCTAACTGTCCCACTAAGGGCCTAATTCCAACACATAGGCACCACCACCTAGCCTGTAGGCACCTAAAATCAGTAGGGGCCAGATTCTCAAAGCAACTTACATGTTGTGATGGCAGGATACTCAAACTAGGTGTCTTCCCAGCAGGGCCCGAGCCAGTAGGTGTGCTCAGAGCATGCCCATCCCACACACCAAAAAAAGGGAGGAGGGTGTCTCCTCATAGCCAAACACCTAAAATACTCCCTCAGGATGTTGGAAACCCAGGTTTAAATCCCTCCTCTACTTCATTCAGATCAGGGACATGAACTCAGGTTGCCTATCACCCAGATGAGTACCCTGCTACTAGGCTATTGGGTCAGCCTGACTTTTGTTTTTGGTCCAGTGACTATTTAAGCATTTCATACAAGTGGGACCATTTCAACATAGAAACTACCCTCCTCTAGCCCACCGGTTACTGCAATCAGCTGGGAGCCCTGAGTTCAAATCCCTGCTTTGACCCACTCAGAGGAGTCACCCCCATCCGGGATGAATGCCCTAACCGCTGGGCTATTGGGTGCAAAGGCATTGCCATTTTCAGTGCCAAAGGCCTGATCTAGCTTAGGTGCCTAACTCCAGGTGAGTGTTCATAGCTGTGAATCCCAAGTGAAGCTAGGCCCCTAACTGTGGATCCCAATCACAGATAAATAGTTTAGGCCACTTCCCTCTCGTAGGCATTTCCTATTGGCTAGCTTAGGCAGCTCCCGGTAGAGCATGCTGGCTTCTGGAAATCCCTTTTTAGGCTCCTAACTCTCCCTCTGCATTGTACAGGGAGTGAGAGTGCCTAACTCTGGGCTGGGGATTTCACTGGGTGGCAGTATGGCTAATGTTAGGCATGTAATGTTTAGCCTAAGTCCTTTGTGGATCGAGCCTGTGTGTGTATCCTGAGTTATTTTCAGCTGGCCAGCTTCACTCTTATACCGTATGCAGTGTTGTTGTAGCTGTGCTGGGCCCAGGATATCAGAGAGAAAAGGTGGGTGAGGTAATATCTTTTATGGGACCAACTTCTGTTTCCCAGCCATGAAGAAGAGCTCTGGGTATCGAAAGCTTGCCACTCTCACCAACAGAAGTTGGTCCCATAAAGGATATTTCCTCACCCACCTTTCCTCGCTAAAGTTTCAGTCTTAAATATTTGTGGACGAATGTGTGTCCATTGGGTGGCGCACAGTTCAAAGCTTTCCAGTCCTTTCTCAATTGAGTGGTGATCAGGATGGCTACAGTCTTATAGCAGCTTGATGATTGTTTCTTTGTAGGTCTAGGGGAAAGCTACACTCCAGTTATATCCAGGGCTACTGAAAATTCTACGCAGAAGTAGCAGAGAAATCTGGTGCTCATTTAGATTACATGAGAGAAGAGAGGGGAGAACAAACATTATACCTAATCAGAAATGTGGCTTGAATTAGGTTAAATGGGTAATTTGTTTATGTGTCTCTTGGTTACTCCATCAAAGCAATACAAAAATACATGTACTATTATTTATTGTTTATTAAATGCTGACAGTGTTCTCAGCCATGTATAAAGTACAGTCCCTCTCCCCACTCCAGTCTAAATGACCAGACAAAATCATTCAAATCGCCCTAGATGTCTAAGAGCTTGCCGTTTGTTTTTAGTGGGGTGTAACAGCACATCTAATTTAGGTGAACTGACATCGGTAGGGTTGTTTGGAAAAGCTTTAAGGAAGGATTTGAAAGAATAAATGTAGTTTGAACTCATGAGCTAGACTGTGACTCAGATGACACACCTGTGCTGGGAATAAGCATGTCTGGGATACCCAAGCCAGGAGTAATTAAGGAGTTAAGCAGGTGAGCAAGAAACATGGTGAAATGGGTGAATCCAAGGCTCCACTTTCCAACACAGCCAGTCTGTGCAGTTGGGCCAGAAGAGGGATGTTGTAATTTGTTGCTGGTATAGGCTAGCTACAAATTATTACTCCTGCCGGTCCAGAGGGAAGCAGGAAGGGTACAATGGCTCCTGGGGCTGCTTCTGAGGTAATGCATCTTACACTCCACCCATGCTATAATGTATATTATAAAAACTGAATGCAACCAGTATTTATGGCATGGTAAGTACTGTAGTCATATGAGAGTGAAATGCACTTCTAAGACACTGTGACTTGTACACACTAGATAAATTCTATCCATCTTGAAATAAGCCTCACCCATATCTCCTTTCTGTATTAATTTATAACTCCAGGCATGAATTTTGGAAAGAGGGTGTTCATTACATGGTGAGCTTTATTTTCCACTTGTAAGGCTTGGAAACATTTGTCATAAATGCATATTCAGTATGTGGCTTAACAAGGAGAAATGGAAAGCTTATCGGTAACTCAAGTACAAACATATATAATTAACTTATTGTTTTCAGTACATCAATTTAGAATCTCTGTAAACAGTGCCCTGAGCAAAATAACTGCTGATCATACTCCAAGTGCAGGCTAGATGGTGAATATCACCTAACAGCTCAATCTTGCATTGAGACCAATGGGACTAAAGCTACTTATGTCTATGTAGGATTGGGCCCTAAGATTTTAAAACCATGGGATGGCATTCTGGACCACAGCTGCAGCAGACACTAAGCCAGGAAAATTTGATTTGCTGGCAATAGACATCAAGCCAAAATTTTAGGGCGAAATCCTTACCCTATTGAAGCCAACGGGAGTTTTGCCAATGACTTCAAAGGGGCTGGAATGTCACCCTTAGACTCTGGCACAAAAAGACTAGTTGTGTGGGACTTGGGGTCATAGCATGAGCTATGGTAGAGCTGTGCTTGGTTCAGCTCAAGAGGAGAAGGGGTAAAAGTATCTTATTGGCTTCAAGCAACCTTTATGCCCCCATGATCCTGTCCTGGTGCTTGGCCAGTCTCTACTGTAAATTAGAGCAGTTTAGGACATCCAACTGTCCATAGGGCCATTCTGTCACAATGAATAACCCAAAGAAAGTAGTGTAGCATTCAAAGTGGGGGGAAAGGAAGTATGATAATGGAGTCCCTGGACCTCAGCAATCCTTTGCTGTCAGAACAGCTCCTTAGGGTTGTTAGCAAGTAGTGCAAGTTAACTTTGTGTGTAGGATCCAACCAATACGCAGACTGCTCCAGGATCAGGAGATGTGAAAGTAGCTTAAAGGCACCTTTGTTCCCTGCTTCCCCATCCTGAGCGTCTGGAAACGCTCCCTGGCCGTAGCTCAAGATCTGGCAGGGCAGCCTCTTTCCAATAATTTCGCCCAGAGTTAAATGAGTACACAAGGTACAAAGCAGTGGAGAACAGACTCAGCGTAAACAGCTTATGAGAAACACATGGGCTGCAGTTTGCTTACAAAACCTATTCAGGAAGAACTTACACATAGCAATATGTTACCAGAAATCAGGATCAGGATGCAAATGTTTAGCAAAGAGGAACAGAGCTAAATTGTTCAAGAATCACTGGGACAGAGCCTCCTTTGCTGTAAAGCCATTTGCCTCTCTTGACTTCAATGGACCTACGTCAGTTTACACCATCTGAGGATCTGGCCCACCATTAGAAGTTAATAATTCCACCAGCTCTAATTCCTTGTGGTTATAATGTTCAGGGCCGGCTCTGGCTTTTTTGCCGCCCCAGGCAAAAAAGCCTCCGGGGGGAGGGCGGTGAGCCCCCTGCGGGGGCTCCGCTCTCCCCCCGGCGGCCGTGGGGAGGGCGCCGGGGGGGAGGGCGGCCGGAGCCCTGGGAGGAGGGCGGCGAGCCCCGGCCGGGGGCAGGGCGCCGGGGGGGAGGGCGGCCAGAGCGCCGGAGGGAGGGCGGCGAGCCCGGCCGTGGCCCCGCTCTCCCCGGCGGCCGGAGCGCCGCGCCCCCCCCTCCAGGTGCCGCCCCAAGCACAAGCTTGGTGGGCTGGTGCCTGGAGCCGGCCCTGATAATGTTTATTGTAGTTACCAATGCACACTGAGTGCTTTTCTCGGTATTTCATAAGTGGGCTTGTTTTTATCAAGCCACATGGCTCTGACTCTGGGATACTGACAAAAAAATATCTCCAAGTGTTTAATATATTATATATCAATATCAACATATGCTAAACTCAAAGGAAAGAAGAATAGTATTGTATGTATACAGCTCTTACTGCAGTTTTGGACAAATGCTAAAGTAAAGTTAGAATTGACAGCTTATTGCACACCTGTTACAAAGGGTCATGGTACAAAGGGTCAGATTGTACCCTTCAATATACCTGGTCAGTTTTCGCTGACTTCAGTGGGAGCTAAATGTTTTAATCCAAGCACAATGTTCTGTAAACATAGAATAGCATTTCAATCAATTTCTTTCCCTTCCCACCACCAGTTGTGAGCAATGTTTCAGCTTGCCAGGCCATGCTGTTAAACATTTTAGGCTTATTTCTGTGAATATGTCCTCAGTATTTATTTTTCCTTTGCAGTTCACCTTAAAGCACAAATCAACCAAGTCCTGAGAAGTGCTGAGCACTCACGCAGCTCTCATTGAATCCAGTGAGGGAATGAGAGTTCCAAGTGCTCAGTGCCTCTCAGGATTTGACCTGTTGATGTCACAGTGAGTTGTAGGGAGCTCGCCAGACACCTGATCCACATCCACTGAAGACAATCCAACAGCCTGCCTTGACTTCAGTGACTACAGGATCAACACCCAGGTTGAATTTTCCTGTTAAACAGCAGTTAGTGCATGTACAGCTGTAACACGTAGCCTGAAAGGGAATGGGCTTGTGGACACCTCCTTCCTTTCCTCCTTCCTTTCTACATCTGGAGAGTGGGACTGCCTGATACTCTACCAAAGCCAATGGGTCATGGTGATGCTAGCGGGTCTGCCAGTCTTCTCTAGAATCCGCTCCTGCCTGTGGGGGAGATGAAGCAGGCCTGGAATCTGCTGCTCTTGTTTTGGGGAAATTTGAGAAGAAGCAAGAGTCCCTTTATCCCCTAAGTATTAAGCTGGTGGTAGAGGACATGAAAGCAGCACTTGACAGAAGGGACTGAGAGAAGTAGAATTTATTTTGTAGGGGGAAATGCTATCGGTAGGGCCCTACCAAATTCATGGTCCATTTTGGTCAATTTCCCAGTCATAGGATTTAAAAAATAATAAATGTCTTGATTTTAGATATTTAAATCTGAAATTTCACCTTGTTGAAACTGTAGGGGTCTTGTCCCAAAAAAGGGTTGCAGTGGGGTCGCAAGGTTATTGTAGGAGGGTCGTGGTATTGCCACCCTTACTTCTGCGCTGCTGCTGGCGGCGGCACTGCCTTCAGAGCTGGGTGCCCAGCTAGCAGCCACCACTCTCTGGCCACCCAACTCTGAAGGCAGCACAGAAGTAAGGGTGGCAATACCACAAACTCCCTACAATAACCTTGCGACCCCTGCCCACCCCGCAACCCCTTTTTGGGTTGGGACCCCCTGTTTGAGAAACGCTGGTCTCCCCCGTGAAATCTGTATAGTATAGGGTGATTTTTCATAGCCATGAATTTGGTAGGGGCCAAGCTATTGGCCAAGGAAGTGCCAGAAAGAGAAGCAGCAGTTAAGGTGAAAAGAGTGAAGGAGAGCACAGCGGACCAAGGACAGGGATGGGACTGCTGCACAAATGTTTAGAAAGGAAGCAGTTTGTGGCTACGGATCAGCCACTGTTAGCATTCATGCATGTATTTTGTTCATGTCTGTACATGCATAGTTAAAAATAAAGCTTTTCAGAAACCCTTTATTGACATTCAGATATTATGGTTAACCACTTTACATAATAAACTTTATAGTCATTAAAATTCACATCTCTGAAGACAGGAGAGCAGTTCTACTGCAGCAACTTCCATTGCTTGAAGGAATGGGGAAAAATAACTTCTAGGGCACTGCATGAGCTTGATGAGGTCACCATCCCACATACTTAGAACCAGAACATCAGCAACTGGCTTTTACTCCTATTCTCACAGTCCCAAGAGAAGCGAACTAGCAAGTTCTATAAATGGCAGAAAGTGGATTGGATTTCAAACTGGATTTCAGTTTTCACCTGCGAATATGCTATTTGTATTAGAGGTTTGTACCATGATAGTGGTTTCAGAATATGATATTGTTGTGGCCTCTTCAATGAGGTTGTAAAAATGGGCTTTTTGAAACATCAGGCGTTGCTCGTTGAGAAGCTGGATTCTGTACGTTCTTCACAGAAAGGAAAGGCACATTCATTCCATAGCCTGTTTATGTGTATATACGATATCGTAAGACCAGATTCTTTTGCCACTGAATTTTACAAACTCCTTGTTTGAAATTTGAAGTAACTATTGCCTACATGTACTCTTTTTTGTTACCTATAATGGAAAAAGTCAAAAGTTAATTAATCATGTGGTATTCACTCTTCCTACAAAATGGCTAACCCATCTGACCTGAGAGAAAAGTGTATTGTGGGAACTGAAAACCTCCTGTTTTATACTATGGGATCCACTGCTCTGTACTGTGATATGATATTTGTACTCTGATATTATTGATAGAAGTTGATGTTATACACTCCCTCGTTTCTTTCAAATCACCCAAAAATCCCCATCTAAACTCTTATAACAAATCCACTGCGATTATTTGGATTACTCTGCTGTACCTCTTCTTGCATTATAGGACCATGTCCAGTCCTATTCTCCGTGGCTACAGAGGGCCAAGACCCAGAGAAACTGGTGTGGTTCTGATGCAGAATGCTGATCAGAGAGAATTGGGAACCCTATGGAAGAGATCCATGCATCCTGATCACTCTGCTTACAGTGGGGGTCTGCACTGCAGTGCACTGGAAGTTTGGGGGTTCCAGCAGGGACTTGCTATTAGGAGATCATGTGGAACTGTAACTATGTGGCTTCACCTGACATTCTACCAGATAGATGGACAGTGGAGCAGCCAAGGAGGCCATTCTGATCTGTGGAATAGCTCTGGACAACACATATGTGTTTTTTTTCAGATCACAGAAGCCCCATTGACTCATTGAAAATGAGACATCACTCTTGGAATCACCCAATTCCCAAAGTCTTATCTTGCATGAATTTCAATCTGTCAATAGCACCTTGGTTGAATAGGGCTAGGAACAGAATTTGTAAATGTCAACTGAAAAATGCTGGACCTTTACAAAAGGAAAAACCAGAACTCGAAACTGAAAGGATAAGTGTTGAGGTTGATTGGAATTTAGAATAATTCTTGGGGCTGGAACCGTAGGGCTGCCAATCCTGTAGGATTGTCCTGGAGTCTCCAGGAATTAAAGATTAACTTTCATTAAAGATTATGTCATGTGATGAAACCTCCATCCAAACAAAATTGGCAATCCTAGGCTGAAGTCATTACTCTAGTAAAGCTCCTATGGCAGGCTGTGCAAGCAGCACCAGAGATCTACTTACTTAATTTATTCGATCTGCATATGAAATATGAGACTATGAACACAAGGAGCATCATGCTGCCCACTATGATCAGCACCACCTGCAGCAAGTGCAGCAGTTTGATTGGAGAGATCACTTTTGATCTGAACATTGCGGCTTTCTCATCATCAATAATCGCCGTCTGAAACAGTGCAAGAGCATTTACAGCTGAAGTATGCAAGTCCTTTCTCATGGAACATATACATGTTATAGACAATGTGATTGCATATAATGTTATCATATACATGGATCTAAGGGCTATAGCCACAAAGGGACTTGGGCCTTGCAATGTTCAGCATTGCAATGCCTAACTGTTGCTCTGCCACCCAGTGGAATCCACAGCCCTGAGTTAGGTGCCCAGGCTCCCTACACAGTGCCTATGGAGGGATACACACCTAAGAATGGGATCTGCAAAAGTCAGCTTGCTGAGCAGGGAAATACCAAGGAGAGGAGTGGCTCTTAAGCCCCGCCCCCTATGGGTCTTAGGAACCTAAGTCTAGGGGAGAGGGAGGAGCCTGTCACCGACTGGGATTCTCAGCTGTGTGCCCTCTCCTGGAGTAAAGTGCATAAACCTAACTTTTGACTTGCAAACAAGTTTTAGCCCAGGGATCAGAGTGCTCATCAAGGATGTGGGAGACTTGGGTTCAAGTCTTCTCTCTGCCTGATGTGGAGAAGGGATTTGGGGAGAATGGTCTCCCCATCTCAGGAGAATGCCTTAACCATAACCTTCATCACCTCCTCCAGCTGTTTTGTGAGGCTGGCGGCTTGCGCTCAAAATGCCTGCTGGATTGGGCCCCACTGGCAAGACAGGTTGGTTAACATCTAGTTTGATGAAGCTGCTGAGGCTCAGGTATGAGGTAAGAGCCTGAGGCCCTAGACTGAGGTAGCTGTGCTCATGCTCACTGGAAGAAACTTAGGCAGCTAAGGACTTTAGGTGCTTACAGTGTTCGGAAGCAGCTGAGTGGGGGTTTTCAGGATCTCAGTGACCCCTCCTGTTCGATTTAGGCACCTAAGATGGACATTAGGTGTCTAACTGCTTTTGTGGCTCTAGCTATAGGTGCCTAATTTCAAGCAAACAAGACTGAAAATTTTGGACTATTTTTTGGTAAATCTCCCAGATTATTTCTAATAAAGATGAAATAATTAGAATGATTTAATAGACTGAAAACATACTAACCTCGTTCAGCCAAAGAACAGGAAAGATATAGGATTTTGTAAGTTTTGATAAAGCACTGCAACAAATATTGAAATAAAAAATTGAAACAACCACAACACATTATCTGCACATTGCATATTCACAATTTCCATCTATCAATTTCTCATACCCCTGTACTCTACCTCTTTGCTGAAACTGACAGGAAGTATGATTTGTATGTGTTCAGGTGGCAAACCTCCAGTAAATTCAAACTAGCGCATTGCTCTGTAGAAAGTATATAAGTAACTTCAACCGTAGGCACCGACTTTTACTTTTCCCCTGGGGGTGCTGCACCCCCACTCTGCCCCAAGGCCCACCCCTACTCCAAGTCTTCCCCCAAGACTCTGCCTTCGCTCTGCCCCCTCCTGCCCCACTCCACCCGCTCCCTGAAGCCCCACCCACCTGCCACTTGCTGGTCTCTGCCCTTCCCCAATCCTCTCCCCAAGCCACTAAACAGCTGCGGCTAGTGGACGCTGAACTCCCACTATCTTTTTTCTGTGGGTGCTCCAGCCCCGGACCACTCACGGAGTGGGCACCTATGACTACAGCCGTTATGCATACCATCCTTCATCTAGTACTCTGGGTATGAGAAAGTAGATAGATAGATAGATGGATAATTTATGTATGATCATCTATATGTTTATTATATAATTGTTTCTCTTCTACCTTGCCCTTCCCAAACCTGTTTTTCAAATCTGTCTGTTGCCTTTCATCATATAGTTAGATTAAAATCTCTTGTGGAGTCGGAGGTGGCTCTTTGATTGTATTCTAAATTAAATGCATGTATAGTACCTAAGGTGCAATAAGGTTTTGATCCCTGATTGAAGCCTGTAGGTGCTACTACATATAAATAATAATTACGATAATATGCATGTGTACATACAGTGGATAGATTTAAAAGGTTTCTGCCATTTTGAAAGAGTCTACTAGCTTGAAAAATATACTTTATACTTAAAATAGGGACCATGAATGGAACCAATAATCTCTTTCAAAATATTAAGTACACATATGTACGTGTGTGTGTATTTATTAGCACTGATTGGGAACTTTTCAACAAATCATTTTTGTCAAAAAATACATATTTGTTGAAAGTGAAACTATTTGTTAAACAGTGACAAATTCAACAAAACCACTGACTCAAAAAAAAATTGGTAAAAAAATACTGAGATTATCAAAACATCCTATTTTGACAATATGGAACCAGAAAGTTTCCATTTTGGGATTTCAAATAACTTCTTATTTCTAAATTTTATTAAATTTAAAATAAAGGTAAAGAAAAAAGAAAAAAGGTTGACACTGAAATGAAATTTTTCAAAATTATTGAAGCAAACCATTTTGGCTGACCCAAATGAAAAAATGTTTTGGATTCTTGTTTTGCAAAAATGTTTGAGATTTCAGTTTTTCATCATATTTTGAGA
Organism: Terrapene triunguis; assembly: GCF_002925995.2. NCBI lineage: Eukaryota > Metazoa > Chordata > Testudines > Emydidae > Terrapene > Terrapene triunguis. The sequence goes on from NW_020664419.1 coordinate 16,867,923, forward strand.
TAAGAAAACATTTTGAAGCATCAAACATTTTTGTCTGACGGGAAAGCCATTACCATCACCTCGCCCAAATATTTATATATATGCATGCACAATAATGGGATCATTCCACGACTAGTGCATTCATATTTTTTTTCAATACAGTTTTCAGTCAGAATGACTTTTGTTTTAAAGTTAAATAAAACAATGAAGAAAACACACTGTGTGTCTCCTGTGTAACGTGCTGCATCAACCGTCTCACAGTACGGTATCGGTTATCTTTTTCATTGGCACTAGTTTTGGAATGATCATATTATTTACAATCTCCATATACGATATAATTCTGCTTTTGCTTCTCATCCCATTTATTGTTTGTAGATTCATAACATGACTCTAAGTCCTGATACAATGCCCACTGTAGCCAATGAGAGTCTTTCCATTGACCTCAATGGGCATTGGATCAGGCCCCTAGTGCATGCCAGACATTCCCAAGAAATCTGAAATTTGACTTCTCCTTGCAAATGTTGGAGCTGAAGGACATTTAAAAATAAATAAATATCAGCAAATTGTTTCAGTTAAAAATGGAGCATTTCATGACATTCACAAATATTTGGGCTTTTTATGAGCTACAGAGCAGGTTGAAATTTTTGGCATTTTTAAATTTCACAAATTGGAAAATATTTACGATTTTATTTACAAAATTTCACACCTTTTATATTTACATTTATTTCTGATTGCAATGGACTTACAAGCTTGTTAGAAAGTGTTCTAATATTTTATTTCAAAAAGCTCCCTTTTGGGTGATAGCAAATACTGAAGTGTAGGAAAAGAATTAGGGACTTGATCTTACAAGTTGCAGAGCACTCAGGCCTTAATCCAGCAAAACACTTAAGCATGTGATTAACTTTAAGTACCTGAGTAACCTCACTGAAATCAATGGGACTATTCACATGCTGAAAGATTTGCACATACATGTTTAAGTGCTTTTGCAGGATCAGGGCCAAAGTATGTATCATCCTGCAAGACAGACCCCTAAGTCTCCAGTAACATAATTAAATGATCATTATAAAAGTAAATCGTATTCACTGTTGGGCTTGATCAATGATTAAGTTCAGAGCCCGGGAGGGAGGGGAAATCACCAAGTGAATCTTCTTCGGAAGTCTCAGGGACGACTGAGATTACGTATTAACTGCTGCTTTCATTAATAGTAATATTGTGGGCTCAGGTCCACAACTACTCCTTGTCTCCCCCTACCCCCACCAATTCCCAAGGGACGTTCTAGCACTCAGAGATCACTAGGGTGTAAGGATACCCTCGCCATGTATCCTGTGCCAACTGCTGAGATGTGAACTATATAGGAACTACTTCATTCCTTTACTACCCAAGGATTTCCCCAATGCTGGGAATCTTCAATGGGTTGGTTTAGGAATATAAATACATAGCTGCCATACTGCAGAACTGAGACACACTATCATAATACTGTCATTATGAAATGTATACTTAATATTTAGGTTATATTTATTGAAACTCAACCAAGCATTTTTGTAGAGCCAGTCACCCTAATTGCAAAAGGGCTAACAAACAAAATATTGTACCTGTATTTTAGAAACAAGAGACAGAGAAAACACTTACTCGATCTTTGGTGCAGGCTTCACCAGTAAGTTTATTTGCAGCTTTTTGGCAAATCGTAATGTAAACCCAGTGGTCTAAAGCCAGAAAGGTAGAAAAGGAGAAAACACAAAATAAAACAAAACAAATAAAGCAACCACAATGATATTAATGCTTGTGATGGTGGCCACTACAAGCGTAAGTCTGGAATAGGTACATCAGAGAAATTTGAATTAACACTGTTCATTAACTTATTTACCATTGGGATTACTTTAAGGGGTCAAAGGGTCATTTCATTCTTCATGTCCAATCTGTTCTTGTGTCTTTATTGAGACGACTAGCAAGGTTGCAAATTAATATTAGAGCCATTTTCCATCAGAAAATGCTGATTTGATTAATTCAAAATACTTTGCAGGAATTTCATCAACATTTTTGGCAGGAAATAATTGAAATGTTTTGATTCGATAAAGACAAAATGTTTCTTTCCGATAAGGTGAAAACTAGGGCTGGCCAGAAAACAAGAATTCCATTTTGTGAAAATTTAAGTTTTCTAAATTTCTCTCATTCTGCATCAAAATGAAAATGAGACCACTCAAATGTTGTCACCAAAAACAAAAAACAAACAAACAAGAGAGAGAGAGAGGCTCTTTGCCCACAGGGTAGCCCATAGACCTGTAGTCAGGTCACTCACCATGGATGTGGGAGACCCAAGTTCACGGCTCTGATTTGTATAAAGGACTTAAAGCTGGGTCTCCCACATCCTAGGGGAGTGCACTGACCATCATGCTATTGACTACTCTTGTCTCACACTTGCTACCCAGAAATCCCATCCTGAACCTGAGAAATGGATACATTGCCATGAAAAGTTTCAGTCCCAACCAAAAAAAAAAAAACATTTTGTCAGAAAATTCCCAACCAGCTCTAGTCTAAATATTTCATTTAGACTTCAGCATTTTAATGTTTGTTATATTACTTTATGTTATAATTTATAAGGTCAAAACCAAATATTTCTAGATATTTTGTTTTGTGAAAAATTCCAAGATTTCAACTTTCCATCCTGATTCAGAACAAACCAAATTTTGAAGTCTCAGATTTTCCATGGGGTGGAATTTCCATTTTTGGACCACCTCTAATTAATACCAATTGCAGAAATCGTTTTTGTGGACATCTGTACCTTAGGAAGATGACTGAGACTCACAACTACTTTCTCAGACACATAGGTTAATCTTAATCTTCATCTTAAAGGTTAAACATGTCGGTATCACCTGTTCAGTTTTCCCCCACTTTAACTTGTTTTTTGAATGATTCAGCCAGGCTCCAATCCAGTATAAAAAGTGTTTAATTTGAAGCATGTGAATAGCTGGATTGAAATAATTCAATGGGACTGCTCCACATGCTTAAAGTTAAGCACATGCTTTGCGGGACTAGGACCTAAGTGGAGGGAAAATTGAAGCTGATTAAAATCAGAGGTTCAACAAAAATGTTTATTTAGGAATTTATCACAGTTGCAAAGTGTGGCAATCAATTGCACTCTGGAATCAGATAAACGGGAGGCTTCATTGTTATGGTCAGAACAGGCTGTACTGCTATTACTTGGTCAACTTAATTAAACTGTGACTGTAATTTAGATGAGACTTACTACTTAATGAAACCAAGAAAATCAAAACATGTTTAAAACACAGCAAAAATAGATGAGCTCTGTAGGGGATAATTTAGAGAGGAATAGAACAACTTTGGCTTAAACACAATCTTGGGCCAGATCCTTAGCTGGTGTAAAGTAGAAAAATCTCATTGACTTCAATGGAGTTACACTGATTTACATCAGTTGAAAATGTGGCCCCAACAGATTTTTCACCCACCATGGATGAAATTCTCAAATGTATTGCATATAAGACCACATGGATGCCACTTTCATCACTGTACATTATACATACATAGAATAGTGATCACAGAACAAGACAATGATCGTATTTGACACAATAATTTGTAGCAAAGATTGTGGTCACCAAACTGTCATACGATGTGGTGTTACATATGGCATATGTTTGCCTAAAAAGATCATCTGATTCTAGGCTGCTCTACATATGTGTTTATGATTTACAATTGAGTTGGTTTCATATAGATTGAGAAGTTGAACAGTATTGTGGAGAAATGTTTGTATTTTGTGCTGGAAGAAAGACCATTTGGCAATTTAGAATGACAAGTAGCAAGTGTTTAAAAAGCATGATCTGTGTAACTTAATTTATTCCTATAGCATCTTCAAGTATCCCTTTTTCAATGAGAGTGTGCAAAAACAGACTCTTTGAACCAATTCTCTCCAAATGTTGATGATCCGTAGAAAATGGACTCTGGGCATAGTTTTGTAAAAACCAAAACCTGACTGAGATTTTGCCAACCCATACTGACCCCAATCTGTCAACTATAGGGATGAGTCAAAATTAACACTTTTATGTGAGCTACCAAACTTTGGAGGTCAGAATAAGATTTGATGGGGTTCTGCAAAACCCAGACACCAAAATATGGGCTCCTCCGATCATATCTGAAATGAATCAGTATTATAACTACACTGCAAAGCAATACTGTGCATGGTTATCAAGAAACAAATACTATAAATGTTGGCTTACAGGCTCTACATCTAAAAAGGTCTCGTGTTCATCCTTATTTGCACTCAATCCTTCAATATTCTCGGTCACATCTTCACTTGCATATAGAAAATGGGGAAGTGTAATATACACTGGTTTTCCTATTATAAAAAGACAAGCAAAATTGGAAAGTCAAGTCTTAGTGTGGTTTCTCTTATTGAAGTACCTCACCTGAGGAGATTTTATTGATTTATATATAAATAAATATCTATGATATGCACACAAATATACACATTCATTATGAAGATTTGCTAAACCTTAAGCAGAGAGAGATTCTATAGGGTCTACAGTCCTATTGGTATGTAGATCATTTGCATGAGTAAAATTAATTGCTATTAAAATTACAGCATATGGGCCAAATTCCCAGCTGTAAATTTACTCCAGTGGAACTACATTGAGTTAAACAGCTGCTGCTCTCATCCTATATATGCACATATCGTTATCACACCATGTATATGAGATCTCATGAACACAGGAACTGTGAGTATCCAAAGCTTTTATGCAGTGGATGAAGCTCCTTTTATTCTTCCCCCCACAGAGACAAGGGATAATTTAGCCCTGAATGTGTAAATGGTATTAAAAGTTCCATCTCTTTTTCTCTTCCTTATGCATCTCTCATATTTTTACCATCAAAGCTAGATATATAGCCCCATCACCACAGTCTCTGAGCATCTCTGAAGCATTCATAAATTCATCTTCACAACATCTCATGAAGGTAAAGAAGTATTCAAATCTCTGTTTAAGGAATCGATGTTTCAGAGACATTAAATTATGTGCCCAGGGTCACACAGGAAATCTGTGGCAGAGTCAGGAATTGAATCCAAGTCTCTTGACTCACAGTCTAGTACCTTAACCACAAAACCATCCTTTCCCCTAGACCAAATGGCTTGTTTGGATTAGTGACATTTTACTACTCTACCTTCTTTGCAGGCGCTAATGTCCAGGGCTCCAGATGCTGTGCAATTCTTTGACAGAACAGTTTCTGTGCAGAAGCATTTATTTTCTGGAGTTTCAAGAGGAGATGCAAATGCTGCACGAGGAACTGAAAAACGATACAGGGGGATTTCCTTCACAATCTGCTCACTGTTAAATATGCCATAGATAGATCTGAATATAAAAGAGAAATGTTTCATTTGTCTCTAGTTTATATTGTATTTACAGGTGTTTTGGTTGCTAATACACATTCATGTCTGATCCATTATAGAGACGCCCTACCTTTCTCATTTTTTAAATGATAAAGTGCCCTTGGCAGCTGCTCGGATGATTCCAGGCTCCCTTAGCCCTGGATTAGCAGTTTGTGGAACTGCCCAGACAATGAACAAGAGTACATGACATTTCCAGAAAAGAAACACAGGCAGTGGTGACTTTATAAATCTCAAGAAAAACTTCCTAACTCTAAGAACAATAGGACAATGCGACAAACTGCCGAGGGAAGTCATAGAACCTCCTTCACTGGAGGTTTTCAAAAGGAGGCTGGATAGCCAGCTGTCTTGGATGGTTTAGATACAACATATCCTGCCTCTTGGCAGGGTATTAGACTAGATGACCTTTGCAGTCTCTTCTAACCCTATGGTTCTATGATTCTATTATATAAAATACAGAAACATAGACAAAAATATACAGTTAAGAGTAAATGTATAAACAACTCCTTCCCAGGCACAGATCTACAGCGCCTGTGGTGCTGGAATGTTTTAAGTCTTTCAGAGTGGTTTCTGCCCGGCGATATACTAGAAAAGTTTTAATGGTATTACTATGCCAGAGGTCAAGTATCAGAGGGGTAGCCGTGTTAGTCTGAATCTGTAAAAAGCAACAGAGGGTCCTGTGGCACCTTTAAGACTAACAGAAGTATCGGGAGCATAAGCTTTCGTGGGTAAGAACCTCACTTCTTCAGATGCAAGTAATGGAAATTTCCAGAGGCAGGTATAAATCAGTATGGAGATAACGAGGTTAGTTCAATCAGGGAGGGTGAGGTGCTCTGCTAGCAGTTGAGGTGTGAACACCAAGGGAGGAGAAACTGCACCTGTGGTGACTTTATAAATCTCAAGAAAAACTTCCTAACTCTAAGAACAATAGGACAATGTGACAAACTGCCGAGGGAAGTCATGGACCCTCCTTCACTGGAGGTTTTCAAAAGGAGGCTGGATAGCCAGCTGGAGGCTGGATAGCCTCACTTTCACAGACCTTGGGAGGCAGGCCAGTCCTCGCCCACAGACAACCCGCCAACCTTAAGCATATTCTCACCAGCAACCACGCACCGCACCATAACAACTCCAACTTAGGAACCAACCCATGCAACACACCTCGATGCCAACTCTGCCCACATATCTACACCAGCAACACCATCACAGGACCTAACCAGATCAGCTACAACATCACCGGCTCATTCACCTGCACGTCCACCAATGTTATATATGCCATCATGTGCCAGCAATGCCCCTCTGCTATGTACATTGGCCAAACTGGACAGTCACTATGCAAGAGGATAAATGGACACAAGTCAGATATCAGGAATGGCAGTATACAAAAACCTGTAGGAGAACACTTCAACCTCCCTGGCCACACAATAGCAGATGTAAAGGTAGCCATCTTACAGCAAAAAAACTTCAGGACCAGACTCCAAAGAGAAACTGCTGAGCTCCAGTTCATTTGCAAATTTGATCAGGATTAAACAAAGACTGTGAATGGCTATCCTACTACAGAAGCAGTTTCTCCTCCCTTGGTGTTCACACCTCAACTGCTAGCAGAGCACCTCACCCTCCCTGATTGAACTAACCTCATTATCTCCATACTGATTTATACCTGCCTCTGGAAATTTCCATTACTTGCATCTGAAGAAGTGAGGTTCTTACCCACGAAAGCTTATGCTCCCAATACTTCTGTTAGTCTTAAAGGTGCCACAGGACCCTCTGTTGCTTATGTCAGAGGTGTGATTTTCTTTTAATGATATAGTGATACCAGTATAAGCCCTAGTGTGGACATAGATCTACCAGTATAAAGGTGCCTTATACTCGTATAACTTATTTCACTTGGCAAACTGGAATAAGATATACTGGTATAAACCCTTTTATACTGATATAGCTGCATCCATACTTGGGGGTGGGGGAAGGTGTTACTGATGTAGTTAAAGTGGCAAAACATTCTAGTGTAGACAAGCCGTTAGAAGAAAGCAGTGTTTTGAGTGTTGCCGTGTCCTATATTATGGCAAGCATTGCCTTCCCTGACTGTTGAGACTAGGTCAGAATTTAGGGAGACCCTGTGTGGTACTACTAGAAAGAAGCAACTATGGGTACGTCTACACTTACCGGAGGGTCCGGCGGCAGGCAATCGATGTTCTGGGATCGATTTATCGCGTCTGGTTAAGACGCGATAAATCGATCCTGGATCGATCCCGGAAGTGCCCCGGATCGATCCCGGAAGTGCTCGCCGTCGACGCCGGTACTCTAGCTCGGCGAGAGGAGTACGCGGCATCGACGGGGGAGCCTTCCTGCCGCGTCTGGACCCGCGGTAAGTTCGGACTAAGGTACTTCGAATTCAGCTACGTTATTAACGTAGCTGAATTTGCGTACCTTAGTCCGAAGTGGGGGGGTAGTGTAGACCAGGCCTATGATTACTTGATCTGAGAACCAAAGAACCAGACAAGGTCTGTCTGCGTCCAACAGCCTGAATGAAGAAACAGTTTCTCTCTTCTTCACCAGGTACATGCTGTGATTGGCAGATTTCAGTTTTGGGGTCCAAGCTGCTTCATGATAAGAATTTGATTTATAAACTTTGATCCTTTTTAATGCAACTTTTAAAATAAATGATGCATTTTAAAGAAGAAAAAGCTCATTCCCGGCACTGAAAATCAAAGTTGAGCCTGCAAATGTGTCACCTGGAAGAATTAAACTTCTGTTTCCTTGAAATCTATTGAGCAGTGTTGTAACTATCTCACTGGAGTATTCAGGGACATTGTATGGCAAAGCAGAAAAGACAGACTGAAAAGAAAAAATGCAAGGAGATTTATTATTTTTTTATTAATTATTTATTTATTTGGGGTAATATATATCATATTCTGAGAGAAAGCAGTTTGGTGTATTTAGCTATGAATTGTGAAATACACACCTGTACAGATGACCTGTGCATCAGTTAAGCTCCACATAAGCCCTCAAAATAATGTTTAAATACCTCGTGCTAGCCCTATGCACATGGATGAATTATATTCTTAGCCCTGGTCTACACTGGGGGAGGATTGATCTAAGTTACGCAACTTCAGCTATGTGAATAACGTAGGTGAAGTCAACGTACATAGATCGACTTACCGTGGTGTCTTCATCGCGGTGAGTCGACTGCTGCTGCTCCCCCGTCGACTCTGCCTGCACCTCTCGCCGAGCTGGAGTACAGGAGTCGATGGGAGAGCGCTCGGGGGTCGATTTATCATGTTTAGACTAGACGTGATAAATCAATCCCCGCTGGATCGATCGCTGCCCACCGATCCGGCCGGTAATGAAGACATACCCTTAGGGTATGACTACACAGCAAGCAGCAACCAATGGCAGTGAGTCTCAGAGCTTGGGTCTGTAGACAGGCTCACAGGACTCATGCTATGATGCTAAAAATAGCTGTGTAGACCTTTTGAGCTGGAGCTTGGGCTCTGACACCGAGGGTGGTGGGTTTCTGAGCCTGAGCTCCAGCCTGAGCCTAAGTATCTATGCTGCTATTTTTAGCACTGTAGCGCAAGCCCAAGTCTGTAGACCCAGGCTCTGAGACTCACTGCCATGGCTGCTGCTTGTCGTGTAAATGCACCCTATAGGCCAAGTTCTGCAACCCTAATACTGAGTACTACTTGTGTGAATAGTCCCTTTGAACTCAATGGACCTGAGTCTCCTCTCACATCTACCACTGTAATTCTATGATCCTGAATTACACCAGTGCAAAGGGTCAGAGACTCAGAGGCATTGCAACTACTCACTACTCAGTACAACTAAGGGTGACAGAATCAGACTTTAAGTAGCCAATCATGAACACAGCAGATTCACATGGTTAAAACCAAAGGTGTGTTTATTGAGTTGCTTCAATGACCCAAGACCAAGCAGAGCAATTTCAGCAGCTGTCTTAAATAGTTTTTCAAAGAACGTGATTTTTGGTGAGCACACATAGGAATATGTGCACAATATGGCTCTCTCCAAGTGTCCTACCTGCAAATATCGGAGGAAAAGAAGCGCAGAATCCGGTCCTTCTTTACAAAAGGAGGAAATGATGCACCATCTATGGATGAAATAAAATAAGAGCTTGAATGTAATTCCACTTTTATGACATGAGATCATTGATAATGCCACATTCAGCTATGGTCTTTTCCATACATTTCTGACAAAGAAAGACAAATCTAGTGCTTGTGCACACAAAGATTTATGCAAGGCATTGGCCAAGTCTTGTTTTCTATTATAAGCCTAATTTTGGAACCCCCTCTGAAGTCCCTAATAAGTCCTTTAATCTTAAATTTGGCATATAAAGTCTGTGGTGAGCAGGCAATATCTTTAACACATATGAGGGCATGTGCCATAGAAGATACGGGGCACAAAAAAGTATTGATTCTGACTCCCTGCTGCCTAGTAGAGTCAGCTCCAGGATTCTTGTGGCTAGGTTTGAGAACTGATTTTCAGAGATGAACATCCTGTTGACTAGAATTATGGATGCTTGGCGCTTATAAACATCATATCCTTAGGCTTTCGAACTTGTGTTTCTAACTACATATTGACTTAATATCACCTCCACCATGCCACTGAAGATGGCTCCTGCCCAGCAGGATGCTGTAACAAACCTCTAACCAGTTCATTCTCTGGATCCTGTAACAGCTTCTATTTAGGTTTTATACAGCACCCATCACAGAGTTATAAATGTTTCTCTGGTATCTTTGCATCCTCAGCCTAGATGACAGGAGCAAGGAGACTCTCTTACAGACCATCACTCGACCTCTGTTAGCAGCAGGGGCTTTTCTCATACAAGCCTAGATTCCATCCAACCACATAGATTCATAGATTCTAGGCCTGGAAGGGACCTCGAGAGGTCATCGAGTCCAGTCCCCTGCCCTCATGCAGGACCAATTACTGTCTAGACCATCCCTGATAGACATTTATCTAACCTACTCTTAAATATCTCCAGAGATGGAGATTCCACAACCTCTCTAGGCAATTTATTCCAGTGTTTAACCACTCTGACAGTTAGGAACTTTTTCCTAATGTCCAACCTAAACCTACCTTGCTGCAGTTTAAGCCCATTGCTTCTTGTTCTATCCTTAGAGGCTAAGGTGAACAAAGTTTTCTCCCTCCTCCTTATGACACCCTTTTAGATACCTGAGAACTGCTATCATTTCCCCTCTCAGTCTTCTCTTTTCCAAACTAAACAAACCCAATTCTTTCAGCCTTCCTTCATAGGTCATGTTCTCAAGACCTTTAATCATTCTTGTTGCTCTTCTCTGGACCCTCTCCAATTTCTCCACATCTTTCTTGAAATGCGGTGCCCAGAACTGGACACAATACTCCAGTTGAGGCCTAACCAGCGCAGAGTAGAGCGGAAGAATGACTTCTTGTGTCTTGCTCACAACACACCTGTTAATACATCCCAGAATCATGTTTGCTTTTTTTGTAACAGCATCACACTGTTGACTCATATTTAGCTTGTGGTCCACTATAACCCCTAGATCCCTTTCTACTGTACTCTTTCCTAGACAGTCTCTTCCCATTCTGTATGTGTGAAACTGATTGTTCCTTCCTAAGTGGAGCACTTTGCATTTGTCTTTGTTAAACTTCATCCTGTTTACCTCAGACCATTTCTCCAATTTGTCCAGATCATTTTGAATTATGACCCTGTCCTCCAGCACATGTCTGTGTGCTATTCCTAAATCCTGACAGCCTAGGAAATGGGTCGGCAAAACCTGACTCACTTTCAAATCCTTGGATGCGAATGTTGCCTATGGTGTTTAATTTAGTTATCTAAACACTTCATTTTATCTAGTAAGGGAAAACAGCTCCACTCCGTGATATGAAAGTCCACAAGAGCAGGAGGAATTCTTGCCATACAGATTTGCAGTTGGCCTAGCTGAACCTAGTGCTTGTTGTGACAACAAACTGAATATCCAATAAACACTGAATGGGATCACACAGTGACTAGTAGTCATCTCTGCGGGCTGCTAATTTTACTAATAAAAATCTTCTGTTCTTTTGCTAGGGCACTGGGAATTTAAAAGACAAATATAGAGTCCTTTGACAGTTTAATGCAAACAAGCCTTCCTCTTTAAACCTGTTACCACAGTTACATTTCATTCTAGGATGAGGACTGATTAACAACCATAAAAGAGACAAAGAAAAAGAATTAGAACAGGCACAATAGGTTCAACTCCATCTCTGGCTACAAAACACTTTCCTTCATTCTCCATCCATATCCTCTCAGATACAATACCTGACTAAGAAGCAGCTCTCACAGGTGCTGACGGGATTTTAGGGTCCTGTTTAATTCTCCAAGGTCATAATCTCTCTTGAGCAGCCATTATGAATGTATATGTAAAATCCTTTTTATTCATCAAGCATGGGTTGATTAACTTCAGTTTATACCTCACCAGAGCCACTGAATCCATTTACCAGAGAATGCATATAGTGTACAGTCTGCAAGCCTGGTTTCACCATGGCAAGGAAGGAAGAGCAAAATAAAGGCAGAGAATGGGAGAAAGGTTCAAGTCAAAGACGAAAGAGATGAAAAAAAGTCCCAGAAGCTAAGAATATTGCTTAACAAATAATCACTAGCACAGACTGCAATAAAAAATCAATCCTTCCTGACTCAGCCTTCATAAGAAACTTAAGCACTAGTAAGGTGTTATCATACCTGAATCACGTATGTGTGCTTTACTGTCAAAAGAATGCTCTATACTAGCTAGCACTGTACAGTACAAATAAACTTGCTTGTTTTCACACTCTCTGGCTTAAGACTATTGGGAAGAGACTTCAGGTACACACAACATGCAAGATAAACTGTTCAAAGTTTGTTGTGTCCCCTTGTATTATTGCGAGCGTGGAGTCCCACGGGATTAATTTCTTGGCCCTCTGCTCCTTCCTATCTATCTTCTCCTTTTTGGTCATCTTGGTCTATCTTTAATCTTAGCTATTGCTTTTACAATGACAATGGTAACACAACTGTACATGCATTTTGACACCTCCATGTCTACCTTTGCTACTTGTTTTGACCAAATGAATTTGTGGCTTCATCTGAACTTCCTTCATCTAAGTGCTTCAAAGAGAGAAACATTACACATATCCTCCAATGTAACGCTGTATCGTCTGTCACCACTCTTTGCTCAGACCTCCATTTGCCACTACTGTCCATGTCTATAACACTTTTACTATTGCAACAGCCTTCTCTATGGCTTCCACAAGCCCAGGCTTGCAGCATCTGCAGTATAATACTTTCTCTAGTATAGTTTTTCCGTGAGTGCATTACTTAACTCTTTGTAGCATTTTGGGACCCGGATTGTATTTAGATATTACACAAAAAGAAATCTCTGCTGCATTACACTGTGTACACAATTAAAAGGGAAAAGACTGCTGGAATCTTTTCTGCGGCCCATGGTGCTTTCACTAAGATGGGAATTCTCTTATGAACAGAGAGAGAGAAAAAGTAGGCTCACCTGTTCCATTGACCATGTCACACTGGCCAGCCCAGATGGAAAGAGTGCTTTAACGAAAAACAAAAACAGTTCCTGGTCATGCCAACCATGTATTGTTTAATGTAATCTATTTCGTTACCCAATTAGCTACATAGGCCCTGCTATGTAGTTGCAATCACTCACTGCTGAAGCAGGGCCTATGTAACTGAACAGGGATGCTTTCAATATAGAGAAGTCCCCTCCTTGATGCAGGGGGCTGTGGTTTTGGTTTTCAGTTACGATGCAGAATGTTTCAGAGTGAATCACTTCACTTGCTCTTCTCATCAAGGTTTTGGGCCTGAAACTCCTCAGTGACACCATTATAGCCCCACTGACTTTACTGTAACTATTCATGATGTAAGTGCAAGGAGAAGCGGGCTCTGAATTTGTTCTTCCTTTGCATGCTGTTTCCTTTCATCTGAAATACATGTAATCTAAGCTGAAATGTGCACATTTTGAACTTTGCAAATAGGGAAACATAATGAAGAACTCTGATGAGATTTCCTGGTTAAAAAGAAAAGCATAAAAGGCTCAATGGCCACTTATGGAAATAAGAATCCCAATTTAATGAAATGGAAGTCTTTGACGTGTAGGTCCAAAAGTTTCAACAGTATTTTTATTTACATGCTTATTTTATTTACATTTACATTTGAATCCCTCTGTTTCCTAACACTGGCAGGGTATTTGATAGCATATAGAGACTTGTCTTAAACAGAGATCAGGTGAGATGGAATATATGGACTTAAACATGTGCTTCATAAGTATTCACTACCAAAAACAAAGTTTCTAGATGAAAAATATAAACAATATCTATGAAAACAAATGGAATGGAAAATCTCTGAATTTCCACACAACTTGAACAATCCTTCCACTGGTTGTTCTTCTTGTAACTCCCTGTGAGAAGGCCTGACAGATCATATTGTTTTGAGGATAAAGGGATAATAAAGATTGCTGTTAGATACAAAATCCCTGTACCTTCTGAGAAATGTCTCCTGTGACAGTGCATTAGAGCAGTATTTAGATGTATGGAAGTGGACAGAATTCCAGGGCAGCCCAGAGGATTCAGGGGGCCTGGGGTCTTCAGCCCCCGCTGCCAAATTGCCGCCGAAGACCCAGCACTTCGGCCGTGGGTCCCGGAGCGGAAGGACCCCGCGCTGCCGAATTGCCACCGAAGACCCAGAGCGGAAGAAGCTCCGGGTGCCCGGGCCCCACAAGAGTTTTCCGGGGCCCCCGGAGCGAGTGAAGGACCCCGCTCCAGGGCCCCGGAAAAACTCTCGTGGGGGCCCCTGCGGGGCCTGGGGCAAATTGCCCTACTTGCCCCCCCCCCCGGGCGGCCCTGCAGAATTCACAATACACCTACCCCAATGTAACGCAACCCGATATAACATAAATTTGGATATAACGCAGTAAAGCAGTGCTCCGGGAGGGCAGGGCTGCGCACTCCGGTGGATCAAAGCAAGTTCAATATAACGCGGTTTCACCTATAACATGGTAAGATTTTTTGGCTCCCGAGGACAGCGTTATATCGAGGTAGAGGTGTAGTTACAATTGACTTTTCCAGACCAGGCAATTCACAAGGATCAGCAGATTAATCTGCCCCCACCCCAAATTTTCTTTACCAGGTTTGTTTTATATTGTAATGGATGGTTATCACTGTCTGGTCTGGTGTTGCCAGGGCCGGCTCTACTGTTTTTGCAGCCCCAAGCAGCACGCTGAATTGCTGCCGCGGACAGCGGGGGCAGTCCGTGTGCCGTTAAGGCGGCATGCGCGTTTCCGTGGTGGCAATTCGGTGGCAGCTTCTGTCTTCAGCCGGAAGACAGAAGCCGCCGAATTGCCGCCGTGGGCAGCTAAACATAGAAGCGGCCACCAAATTGCTGCCCCCGTGGAAACGCGCGTGCCGCCCTAACGGCACACGGACTGCCCCCGCCGTCTGCGGCGGCAATTCGGCGCGCTGCTATGGCGGCAAAAACACACGACTGCTACCCCTTGCAGATTGGCACCCCAAGCACCTGCTTGGAATGGTGGTGCCTGGAGCCAGCCCTGGGTGTTGCTATGACTTTCTAACTTTAATGGCTCCACAATAAAGTAGTCACTCGTTCAATGCATTGAAAAAGGTGCAAAAATAGAAAGCAGTGGCAATTTCTTTTGGTATTTTTATCTGGCCAAACTGTATTCAATCATATCCTCTGAAACCAGTGGCATAGGGAAGGGGATTAAAGGGATCCAAACACTTGCAAGGGAAAACAGCAGCAACTCATTAGATTACACTATCCATAACTCCCTGAAATTCAAGGCCATAATGGACCCATGGTGGGCTAAAAGAGAGACTATGGTTTTGCTGATCCTAGACCTGATCCAGCATTCATTGAAGTAAATGAGTCTTTCAATTGACTACAATGGGCTCTGAATCAGGCCATAATGTCTTGTATAGAGTCACGCATAGAAAATATGCACATTTCTCTTATCAGCAATACTTATGGTACCTTTTGTTTTTATAGGATTGAATTATTGCAGTTTTGCTTATGTCATCTTTCCCATTAAAGACTCTGTACAGTCCGTCAGATGTGCCATTATACTGCAAAAGACACAAGAACAGGGAACAACAGTTTAGTTTTACTGCTCCCAGGACTTTTAGCAAGATCATATATGAATAATTGTCCTTTATGTTCCTATCTTCTATGAACTTTATGCTCTTCTTCACTGTGCAAACATCAGGTGTGGGTTTTTGTCCTCATATATTTTGGAGTTACGGTTGGGATGGAGATTCTGATGATTGGAATCACCTATTTGTTAATGCTAGTAGCAAACAGAAACTAAGAACCTGATTCAGGAAAACACTTAAGCATGTGCTAAACTTGATATACACTAATAGTTCCATCGGGACTTAACTTGCCTCAGTTTAAGCACCTGAATTAAGTGCTTTGCTAAATCGGGGCCTAAAGGGTCAGATCCTGCCCCCAGTGCATAGGTGCACTAGTGTGGAGAGAGAGTATAAAGTATTTCTTCTTATCTAAGCAGCAGCTGGGAAAGATTCCAACCAACTAAGTGCTAGAGGAACGACTAGGAAGGTGGATCTCTACCCATATCTGTGGGTGCCAGCCCAGCCGGCTAGTACAAATTTTGCTGTCTGCTGTACATGCTGGCTGGGTATCTATCTATCTTTCTCTCTGTTGCCTCATAGTAGAGGAGCAGACAAATAAATAGTAATTCCCAAAGGGATTCTAGCGACAGGACACTTTCTCCAACTCCAGCCACCTACACACTTATCCTTGAAATGTTTGGATGGCTTAGACCTATGCCACTCTGCCTCGTTGCCCCTCCCCTTCCACCCATGACTGTGCCATGCTGTAGCAAAACAGAAGAGAGCACATTCTGCTGATTTTATCAGGTACAAGAATGCCACTGAGAAGCTCTCTTCCCCCACTTCCAAACTATCATCATCATAGGCTCCATTCGTGAAACAGAGTCCACACACACATGGACTCTTGCACAGAGTCCCTGTGACTCCAGTAGGACTCTATAAAGAAGCAGGGTCCAGGTGTGGGGGTATTTTTGCAGGATCATATGGAACAGGGTTGATGCTCTCCAGTCACTTCCATTGATTATGGCCATTTCTTTCCTCTTTTTGCTTCCCAAGAGAGAATGTCGATATCTGTGAATAGGGGGACATATTAAGGTATGTCTATACTGAGTTTTAAAACCCCCGGCAGCGCATCTCAGAGGAAAGGTCTACTGAATTGGGATCGCACTATGATGATGAAAACAGCAGCGTAGACATTGTGACTCTGGCTGCAGCCTGGGATCTGAAACCCACGCCCCTTCCTGGGTGTCAGACCCTGAGCTCCAGGTCAAGCCCGAGCGTCTACACATTTTTGCAATCTAGCACAAGGCCCCCAAGCTTAAATTTTACGGACCCAGGCTCTGAGATTCATAGCCGCAGGTTTTAAAAGGCAGTGCAGACTTACCTTTAGGTGCTATCTCCCTAACTGCCACTGTCAAGTTGTCCAAGTCTCTTTCCACAGAACGTTCACCACAGGCGTTTCTCCTCACAGATTTTACTTACAGGGTAGAAGACACCAATTGTTCGATCCACAGGAAATAGTACTTTCTTTAAGAATGGGTCTTCGTAGCCCCAAAGAATTTCTTTCACACTTCTGGTTTGTAGCATGAGCGATTTAGATGACTTGATCCATGTATTTAGCAATATCTGTACAAAAGAGTTTTGATACATGGCAGGTGCGGCCTGCAATAATAATAACAACAGTTAGTATGATCTGGCAGACACATTCAGTGCCAAAGAAGATGTATTCATTATTATTATTTATATATGTACTGGGGGACAGATTTAGCTGGGACTAATAAGGCTGTGAAATGGAGTAGGGGGAGAAAGGGCCTTCCCTAACCCTCTGTGCAGCCTGTCCAGAGTGCAAGTTAAGACGTGAGGCATAAGAGCAAGCTGTTAGGGTCACTGCTCCCACACTGCAAGAAAGCGGGTGGGACGGGTGCACAGAGGGTCCGGGACTGGGCAGAGCTTTCCAATTAGCATGTGCTTTGTGGAATTAGGGCCTTGATATGAATTTAGGTGCTTAACATTGTGCATACAGGTTCGAAAATATTAGCCTTGCTTAACATTGCTAAAGCACTTGGATGCTCTCGACTGAAAGGAACTACGTTTATGTAATTTAGAATTAGAGATGGTTTAAAAAAAACACAAATTTGTCACACACACCCAAAAATGGTCTCCTTTTGGTCAATAAACATTGAAATTCAAACATTTTCAAATGCAAAATGTAATCATGCTGTTACTAGCATTATAATTAAAGTAGCTCCTCAAGGTGCCAAACAGCATGAAGGCCTCTTTTTTTAAGTGCTGTATAAAGACATAGCGAGAGAGTCCCTCGTAGTTTGCATAGACAAGATAGACAAAGGGTGGGGAAAACAGAGTGTTGTTATTCTTATTGTACAGATGGGGAACTGAAGCACAGAGAAATCAAGCACAGGTCACATAGACAGTCTGTGGAAAAGTTGGAAATTAAACCCACACCTTGAGAGTCCCAGTTCAGTGCCTTAACTACAGGACTATCATTCAACTCCAGATTCTTCCTCTCTTATTGCACAGCATCAAGCATACTAGTGTTTGTAATAATAATAATAATAATTAATAAATGGTAGTTGTTTTAATAAGGGGCCATTTCATAGCATCAGTTTTAAAGCAGTTCTGCTTAAAATCTGGAGACACAAGATAATAATGCAAAGTATTTGTCTTAACTCAAGATAATTCAGCAACAAAGCCAAGCGCCAATACAAATATGCATTTTATAGCTTCAGTCAAAGCCAATTGTTCTAATGATATGGAAATACACAAATAATTCAGGCAGACAAAAACAAGTCTAGTATCACTCTACCGATCAGGTCCCAGGCTTCTTGGACAATGTGCTTTTTCTTAAACCGACTGTGATCTCAACAGGACTGATTAGCTCAGGGGACAGTACCCCATTGGCACTAATTGGCACCATTGTTAGCCATTGTAGTGGGGAGGCCAAGTATAGAATGAGCATGGGATTTGTTCCAGCCTCTCCCTTCAGAGCAGGGTTGAGGAGACTGCCAGAACAGTGTGTAAAACCCACAATGCACTGCTTGCACTGTATCTTGGATAGAGAGGGAACTCCAGTCTCCAAGATAATCAGTTTAATTTCACATTAAAACTGGCCAATAAACTCCTCTTGTCCTATGTGGATAAATCCCACCTGAAAGGTTTTGCTGCTGGCTTTGTGTTTTGTTGACACTAATTGGTCCCTGGGCCTGATTTGCATTTACACTAAGAGCACGGTACATCAAGAGTGTGAAGGAGCCTTAAATTACATGTAATATATTTCCACTTTCAAGCTGCTTTTACACTGCCAGAGTGGTGCAAAGAATAGAGCCCCCTATGTTTTAGGTCAATGGAGCCCACCCTGCAGTTTTGTTATTAGCTATAACTTCTCTCCTCTTGCCCTTAATCCTTCAATACCCAGGCTGAGATATTATTGTTTCCTTTCTTTACTTACAACAACAGCGAGATTGATGCATGTAAAGGTGTCATTTTCGGACCCAACTGACATATCAGGCTCGAAGCGAGCAACATTTGGCAGCATATAGGACACGGTGTAGTCAGGATGTTGAGTGATATTTTCTTTGGGTAAATATCTCATCCTTAAAATACAAAAAAAAAAACCAAGCATAGTTTAACATTGATTTTAGAGCCATATGGCTCACTGGGCATGACTAGAGTTGGTTTCTCTTGTTTGAAACATTGCTGAAAAGTTTTCCTGAGGAATTTCAAAACTTTCTCAAGAAAAAATGGCACCATTTTCCAACCAGCTCTAACTGTGACAGGGGAAAGATTGTAAATATGTCCCTTTTGGGGAACATCTGCACCACAGTCAGAGGTGTGATGGCAGCATGTGTAGCTATACCAATGCTGTCTTTAATCTTGGTAGCTTGGGTACCAAAAGTAGGGAAGACATGGCGGCACAGGCTTCATTGTGGACTAGCAGCCTGAGTAAGCACCCATGGTCCCAGGAAGGCTTGTACAGCTCTCACTGAAGCTGATGCTGTACCAGCTTCACAGCTATTGGTAGCTGTGCTAGCTAGATTTAAGCTAGCTCGGGTATACCTCCATGTGCTACACTCAGACACCCCAGTTGCACTGTATATACAGACTTAGAATTACAGGAGTATCTGTGAAAATACTATGTTTCCTGTGAAATATTTTTGCCTCTTCAGTAATTTCTTCAATGCATGATTAGATAGTCCCTCCACACACACACACATACACACTATCTGGATGGCAACAAATATTATTACGCAGCTCTTCAAGTTTTGATCTGAATTAGTTGGAGTTCATCATATCATACATTGTTCAGGTTCTCTGATTGGATGAGCCTCTCTCATGTGTTCAGGGAGGTCAGTAGAAGCTATTATGATTTGTTTTCCTAGGCCATTATGTTGGAAAGTGAGAGATTGTGTCCCCAGAAGACACTGAGGTGGAAGAGGCCTATCGCCTGTAGTGAATTGGACATAACGACGTGACTAAAGGTTAGGGTGACCAGAGGGCAAGTGTGAAAAATCGGGACAGGGGGTGGGGGGAATAGGCGCCTATATAAGAAAAAGCCCCCAAAATCGGGACTGTCCCTATAAAATCGGGACATCTGGTCACCCTACTTAAGTTAATTATGTACTTACATGCTTTGCTGAATAGGGATGAGCTGCCGAATCTGGGCCTTGGTAAACAAACTTGGGGAAAGGAATATTTTGGTGGTTTGAGTTTTGCAGACTACATTAACAGTACTTGTGAACCTTCAGGGCCAACATTTTAGCTACAGATGCAACAGCGTTGCCAACTTTCTCAATTTTATTGTGAGTCTCGGCATAATTGATGCTATGAAGATGTGAGAATCCCAGTGGGCTTTTTTTTTTAAAGAAAGCTTCTAGCCCTGATGGTTGCAGAGAAAAGCATGGAAATGGGACCCCTAAAGATTCACAGGAGACAAATAAAAATATATATTTTTTTAATTTCTTATGATTTTTAAGCCAATCTCATGATTTTAGTGGTCCCTATTCTGGATATGCTTGGGGTTGATAATACTACAACAGGTACATCGACAAAATGTGGATGCCCCTATTATGCCTATAAATGCCCGAATGCTTTCAGGCCTTGATCCAACATGCCTAATCGCCAGGCTAGATTGGGGCATCAAGCAAGCTTTCCCACATGAAAATCATATTAATTTGCATTTCACTTCTTATTTATATGTGCCTTTACCCAATTTGTGCACATGAATGCAATGTGGTTGTGTGTGTGTGACTCTCGCCTGCTGAAGACCAGGGTCTGTCAGTGTTATATGTGCAGTGGGTCTATGGAGATATTAAGGCATACCTGTTATGTCTGTAGCTCTTTCTCATGGACAGTGTATCATTCAGAAGAGCTTTCAGTAACTTTTACAATACTGCTAATACGACATATAACATATTTTGAAAGCGTTTGCCTACCTGTATGTGTAAGGTCCAATTTGTTTGAGTATTGGCCGTGATCCATTCATCACTTCCTGTGGATTTTGCACATCATAGAACCAAAACTGCCTGTAAACAGGACTCCCTGGCACAACCCAGTTTTCATAAGCTATTGTACCATTTTCGATGACATCTTCCTGCAAGCACAACAGCAAAACTAAAATTAACCACAGCAGAATTGTTGCTCTGAGCACTCCAGGATAGAGAGGAATGATGTTAGGGTAGTAGCCTAGGACATGGGTATTGAACCCCACCTTCCCTACTATGCTTCAGATTTCCTTATGACCTTGGGTAAGTCACTTACCACTCTCTGTGTTTCTGGTCCCCAGCTGTAAAATGGGGAGAATATTACTAAGTCACAGAGGCATTGTGAAGTAAAACAAGATTGTGAGGCACTCAAATACAATAGTGATGGGTACCTAAGGGTATGTCTACACTGCAATTAAACACCGACGGCTGGCCCATGTCAGCTGACTTGGGCTAAGGGGCTCAGGCTAAGGGGCTTTTTAATTGCAATGTAGATGTGGGGGCTTGGACTGGAGCCCAAGCTCTGGGACCCTCCCCCCTCACGGGGTCCCAGAGCCCTGGCTCCAGTCCGTACTTGAATGTCTACTCTGCAAATAAACAGCCCCTTAGTCCAAGCCCTGCAAGCATGAGTCAGCTGACACAGGTCAGCCATGGGAGTTTAACTGCAGTGTAGACATAGCCTAAAATAGGCAGTTTAGCCTTTTGTTTACCAGATGGGGGGGGGAAAAACCAAATCTAGCAACATGTGATAGTAAAGTGTCTGCAAACGGGTGGCAAAAGCGTTTTTATCATTCATATGAGGCTTGTGGCAATCATTTCTGATGAAGCTTTAAAAACAGTGGTCTGGCTAGACTATGGAGTCAGACGTACATGAGGATACAATCTGGTCACAGCTGTAAGTCATCAAGAACCTGATAGAACTTCCAGTGAAGTCACTGGGAACCTTACCATTGACTTTAATGGGAGTTGGCTTAGGTTCCAGTACCACATCCTTTGAGTACTCTAGACAAGAAAGTTTAAAATAAAACTAAACTATCCTTAGCATGTTGTTTAAGAAAATCTTTACCTGTGCCTATTGTTCAATGGAGGAATCAAGCTTTAGATATTCAGTAAATTATTTTGCATATAGCAAAGGCAAAACTACTTAGCAAAGAGCTGACTGAATTTTCAGTTTGGCCACTGAACCAAAAAATAAGTAACAAAAAAATTAATTTGGGTCAACCCCAAATGGATTTTTTTCCTTGGTTTTTCTTGCTGAAACAAAAAGTGGGGAAAAAAAATTCAGTTTGAATGTAATATTTAATTTGCCGGAAATGAAACATTTTGGTTTGGGGTAATTTTTAACTTTTTCTTTTTTTAAATTAAGTCTAGCTAAATTTCAAAAGGAAACATTGTTTAGAAATGAGAAGGCAAAACATTTTATTTTGAAAATACCAAAATGAAATGTTTTAACTTTTTCAATTTTTGTTCCCTCTCCTTTTATTTTTGCCAACCAAAAACTGCATTTTTTGATGAATAAACTAGTTGTCAAAAAAATTGCACACAGCTCTACTGAGTACCAGTCCTGTGCAATATTAATTAGTTAATTTGCAGCACCCACAGTAGCAGTAAAAACTAAAATGCTGGCATCAGTTCAGAGTGTTGTAAAAGAAAGAAGGGGCTTTTGGGTTAAAATTCACCAGATTTTCTTTGCATCACAATTTTGCCATTTTGAGCTTGCCCAGCACAAACCAGAACTGCGTAAAGAAAGAATGGCAGCAATTAGGAACCACTTCGTTTAGAAGTTGCCTTAGAGAGCGCTACGTAAAGATGTTGCTTAAAATAACTTCTTTGTGTAAATACAGCCAGTTTGTACTCTGATACTCTGATTCATAAATACACTGGTGATAGTTTAAAAGCCTGGGCCTGCTGTTTGAATCTCTGCAGTAATTTATGTGCACAGATATTTGTGTGAGAGGGAACAGAAACGCAGCAGCAACAGACCTAACTTTTCAGATTGTACTCTTGCACGGAGAGTCTAAGTCAGCAAAAAAAAAAAAGAAAAAAAAAAGAAAAAAAGAAAAAGGAGCCTTTAATATTGTGCAAGCCCCAGAAGGCCAGGGATGCTGGCACAGCAGTATATTAATCCAGGGGAAAGATCGACCTTCCATTATGAGGCCATTTGCAGGAGAGGCACCCGAGGGCCCTGAGATTTCAATAGAACACCAGTTCCCAAGGGTTTCTCGGAGGATGAGCGCCTTAAGGTTAATAATTGTCGTCATATTCTTGGGCAGGGGAGGAAGTGGGGAATCCTGGTTATGCTGTTCACAGCGAGTTCCCCATATGACCAGGAGAAGGGAGTTTATGTAAGCGCTGTACAACTCCCTCGGCTCAGAATCGAGCTGTTGCCTGTATTCATCATCCTCTCGGACTGGAGGTGATTCACCTGAGGGGATTCAGTCCTGACCCCACATATTCCTGCCGTTCTTTTCATTTGTGGAACAGATAGCGCAATGGTTTACAAACATTTAGTGCTGAATCATCACACCGGCCCTCCCTGTCTCCCAGGAGGTAGGTACCATGCCAACTTTGCAGAAGGGGAAACAATGGCAGAAAGGTTAAGAGACTTGACTAAGGCCTGGTTTATGCACAGTTTTTGTACTAGTATAACAATTTCAGAGAGGGCTGTGATCATTATACTAGTACAACCCCTGGTGTAGCCACAGTTATACCAATATAATGGTGCCTGTACCAGTATAACTACATCCACTAGAAAGGTCATACCACTCTCATTATACAGTATAATTAAAATAGTCTGATTTTTGTGTAAAGAGACTTTATCGGAGGTGGGATTGGAATGCAGGAGTCCCTTGCTTTCAGCCCCATGTTTACTACACAATGCCAAGCTACTTCTCGTGCTATTAGGCTGTATCCAGGAGACCACACTGGCTTCGCCGCAGCCTCCAGCTAAGAGATAGCTGGCAGAGGTTCTAGCCTCAAAAAAGGCAGGCTGTGGCTATATCGTCACTGCCAAAAAAGGCATGTTTTTTACCAAAGGATAATGAATGCACATTAGCTCTCCTGCTGTAAAATCCTAGTGGAGATAAAGCACCTGTAGTTTTTACCAGGATGTAGCTCAGTGAACGCAACACTATATGTGCACTGTGGTTGTCGTTGCCTAGTTAACCTTATGGAAAAACCACAGGCGCCTAATTTCCACTAGCATTTTACAGCAGGAGAGCTAACATGCATTCGTTGTCCCATGATAATACCTCACCTCTTTTGGCAGTGAAGTCAGAGCCTCCGAAGCACTGCATCCCAAAACCACTAATTGATCTGTTCTCCCTCCAAGAACACATGGTGACAGGTTTCAGTAGGTCTGAAAATCCAGCCCTGTGTGGCTAGAGGGAAAGGGAGAGTTATCAAAGCAGAAAACATTAATCTCTAGTGACCGGACATCAGTTTGTATTTTCAAAGGAGCCTTTGCAAGAAAAGGGCTAGAGACTTTTTTTTTTAAATGAAAGCTGGGCTTGTCCTTTACATTCATACCCTCTCAGAACTGGGGCTAGAGAGCACGGTTGGGGACTTTGCAGATCACAGAGACCAGCTCAGCACATGCTCCATTGTCTTGTTTTCTTGGCTGGCCTTTACAATGAAATGTCAGACAGGGACTCCATGCTTTGGCTATAGCCTCAATAGTTTCTTCTCTCTCTCATATTTGTCAGCTCAAATTAGGATATTGGGAAATCAAGTGCAACCCACAATATGCTTTCCAAGTGCTTGATTGCTATCCATGATAAATGGATGAGACTCCACAGACTGAGATAAATTCAGAAGGGACCATCATGATCATCTAGTCTGACCTCCTGCACATTGCAGGCCACAGAACCTCACCCACCCACTCCTGTAATAGGCCCATAACCTCTGGCTGAGTTACTGAAATCCTCAAATCATGATTTAAAGACTTCAAGTTACAGAGAGTCCACCATTTACGCTAGTTTAAACCTGCAAGTGACCTATGCTCCATGCTGCAAAGGAAGGCAACCCCCCTACCCCCCCCACCCCACCCCCCCAAAAAACAGGGTCTCTGCCAATTTGACCCAACCCCTTCCCAACCCCAAATATGGTGATCAGTTAGACCCTGAGCATGTGGGCAAGACCTACCAGCCAGACACCCGGGAAAGAATTCTCTGTAGTAACTCAGGGCCCAGATAATTTCATGTAGAGGAGGTTGGGAAATGATTATTTTTTCTTGCAAAAGCTTTCAATACAAATATATATATTTTTTGTTTTTGTCCACATTTTTATTGGAAAATATTTTGGGTTTGAATTAAAATAAATCAAACTTTGAACATTCTTATTTAAAAACTAAAACCCAAAATTTTTTGACAAAAGCAATTTTTCTGCAAATATTTCCATCTACTCAACAAGCTATTTTCCCCCAAAAAATATGTTTCAATGGAAAGTTTTTGACCATTTCTAATATCGCATTTATTGAATATAGTGTGCTGAATGCAAGATTTAATGCTTCTGTAATGTACTTGTCACAGGATTAAATTCTCTCCATGGCCTAAATGTGAAAAAGCAATGGGACCTTCACTCACTTACTCCTGTATTGAACCTACCCTTTTTATCCCCACCTTCCATATGTTAGCTAGCAGAGAAAAAATACAGGGAATGATGAGAATCAAAAGTAATGGGGATTGGCTTCATTTTGAAGCCTCACAATAATCAAATTGACATGTTTGGTGATGAAAAAACTAAAACAAGGTAAGTTGCTGTTTGGCAATGTCTCTGAACAGGCCTCCAAAAGATGCTGACTTCTGGGCAGCTCAAGCTGCCAATGTTGTGAGCACCTCAGGTTGAAGCAAAGCAAAGCTACCATTGGCCTATCTCAGCTTTGTCACACACCTGGCCATTTTATGAGTATATCACCTGCCTTGTGCAACGGAAAATGTGTATTCCAAATTCTGTAAAACTGAGCTAAATATATTCCCAGGGAAGGAATAATTCTCAGGGTTATATTTTCTAGTTTGCCTTAATTATTTACTACTTTTAAAGTGAAGACAACAATGATGAGTCTTATGTAGATTAAAGTCCTTATTCAGGCTTTATCAGGCCAAATTGTGCAGTGTTTTTTCAGTCTCTGCATGTGAAAAAACTTCTGTCGAAGTCCACGAAGGTTTTTTAGCAGTTAGGCCCTGACTACGCACTGCAGGATTAGGCCCCGTATTACTACTTATTATGTATAGGGCTGTGTGTGGCTCAAAGCCAGGAGTTTAGTTAGTATCACTGATATGGACAGGCAAGCAGGGCCCAATTCTCCTTCCAAATACACTGTTGTTAATCAAGCGTGATCCCTTCCCACTGATATAAAAGAGAGGAGGATCGCGTTTATGATGGATAATAGATAGGCAGAGAGTCAAACTGCTGAGTACAGTAATCATTATCACTGATAGGTTTATTGCTTAGTGTGCAGGAAATTAAACTTGGCAATGTGAGTCTTGCACAGCAAGATGAAAGTGGAACACTTCAGTACTGTGTTGCTATGAGCCTGTAGCAGGCTGGTAGCATTTGCCTAAAAGATGCCAACATGTTATCAGGGATATCCCTGTTATCAGGAGTTGGACGGTTAAGGAACATTGGATTCTACCAAGTCACTGAGGCAGGTGGCTCATTATCCCAGGTGCATAAGGTGAGTTGGTTAGAAGGCCGGAATTAGATAATTTGTTGGCCTAAGCATCTCCTTAAAACAGCTTTTGAGGTGTTCTGTAGAGCTGCTAAGAAAAACTTCCATGGAACCTTTTTCTGTCGGGGGGGGGAGGGGAGGAGAGGGCAGGGACAATGGAGGGAGAAGAAGGTCCAATGACATCAAAAAAGTCTTGTTTAGACATTTTTTAAATGAGACATTTTCTGTTTTGAACTGACTTTGTTTCATTCTGTATTATAATGTAACATTTTAAAAGTCAAAAGCAAACACAAAACATTTTGATTGATCCAAACTATTTTTTAAAAATCAGAATTTCTTTTGTGGAGAATTTCAAAATGTTCGGGTTTCATTCCTAACTGGAACAAAGCCAGCTTCCCAAATCTCGCAATCCTTCATCAAATGGAACTTCTGTCCACCACACAAGCTCTAGTATTAGGGGGAACTTAACTGGAGCTCTACTGAGGCAGTGGCAGGTACCTTTAAAAGGGGAAATGCCCCCCTCTGACAGCTTCGCTGTAGCTGGCTTGGGGCGGCACTGGACCTAGCCCCTGCCTGGCTGCTACTGCTGGTGTGTCTGTGGGAGTGCATGTAAAGGCCTAGATCTCCTGAGCGCTGTTCTGGGGAGTGACTGGGCCAGAACTGCATTGTTGCTGTAAGCTCCTGGCTGCAGCCGCTGTTTTCGAGGGTGCCCTGGCCACAGTATAGCACCAGTGCAGCTCTCAGACAATGCAGGGCTGGAGCGAGGCAGCCTGGGTGGAGATGCCCTCAATAGGCCTCTGCCTAAAAAGAACACACCAGCCCTGGATGGGAGTAAGCTATACAAAGAGAGGATCCAGGGTGTAGGCTAAGCACTCAGGGCTATGTGATGTTAGCTGTGCGGGATACGGCCTGCTCTTCATTTCATGCAGCCTGCGGCAATTGTCCAGGCTGCTAGCTGGAAGCCCTGAGCCTTGGTGCTGCCTACCCTCCCACCCCCTGTGGGGCTGGAGACACAAGCACTGGCTCACTCCGCTGCAGGGAGAAGCTGGGGTTGCCAGGCTGTTAAAAGTCCGGTCAGGTCCGCACAGCTCCCGGAAGTGACTGACATGTCCCTGCGACCCCAAGGAGCAGGGGCAATCAGAGAAGCTCCGTGTGCTGCCCCTGCCCCCAGCTCTGGCTCTGCAACTCCCTTTGGCCAGGAACCTCGGCCAATGGGAGCTGCGGGGGCAGCGTGTACCACGCAGAGCCAGCTGGCCCCTCCACCTAGGGGCTGAACATGGCCACTTCTTCTGGGAGCAGCACAGAGCCAGGGGAGGCAGGGAGCCTGCCTTAGCCCCACTGCACCGCCAACCGGGAGCCACCTGAGGTAAGCGTTGCCTGGCTGGAGCCCGCACTCCAAACTCCCTTCTGTTCCCCGACCCCTGCCCCAGGTTGGAACCCCCTCACACACCCTAAGACCCTCCCAGGCCCTGCACCACCACCCACACCTCAACCCCCTGTCCCAGCCTGGAGCCCCCTCCCGCACTCTGAACCCCTCATTTCTGGCCCCACCCCAGAGCCTAGGGAAGCCCCGAGCCTCCACGTCCTCCCATGGGTCAGTGGCCCCTGATATAAAAAAGGTTCCCCACCTCTGGTTTAGAACTACTCTTCAGAGTGGCCACCAGAGGCATGCCTACACTGTGGTTGGGAGTGAGCCTCCCAGGATGGGCAGACAAACTTGCACTAACATCACTCGAGCTAGCCTACTAAAACTAGCAGTGTGGACAGTGCAGCTCTGCCAGAGACCCGGGCTAGCGACCCAGGCACAGAACCAGGGAGTCAGGTGGGCTTGAGAGCCTGAGCTGCCACCCAAGCCGCAACATCAACAGAGCTATTTTTAGTGCACTAGCTTGAACGGAACTAGCATGAGTCTGTCTACCCAGGCTGGAAGGCTCTCCCAGCTGCAGTATAGGCATAGGTCACGGGGCATATAGTAAAGAGGAAAGAATCCATGTAAACAGGAAATAAAGACAGTCCTGCATTTACCCTGATTATAGTGTCCTGGCTGTCTGCCATTTCTACAGGCTAGGGCCCCTAGAGGCAGCAAAATCTGGGGAGAATGTTTTAGCTGACGTTTGCTATTGCCATGTTTTTGGTAAGAATGCTGAACTGCAGGAATGGTGACTTTTTAATTCCACATATTGTGTGGACTTTGTTTTAGAGCAGGCTATGATAAGCACCTGCCCATAGACCCTTATCTAGGAGATAATGGTGGAGTTAGAGGTCAAACTACTAAGTGCATCTGGTTTGGGATTTATTATCCTCAAAAGTATTGGAGTAAAAACAAAAACATTTGAAATGGAAATAAATATGTTTAGTGAAAGGGAAGAACCACCATGGAGTTAAATCCTGCAGTGTATTCAGGCAGACCTCGTACTGACTTCAGTAAAGGCTGCAGGGTTTGGCCCAGAAGGCAGAAACACGTGAAGCACTGGCATTATTCAGGCTTCTGTTCATGGCTTTGTCTGTGTACCTCAGGTTAGACCAGCAAGACATAATTCAGCTGTTCTTGGCAAGGCCTGTTTAATGGTATTAATTTGTGGAGCCAAAACTTTTCCCATTTTATTCATGTCAAAGTCCATTTGCTTTAATAGGATTTGTTTGGGGTGAACTGTATAGGCTCCTGGTGATTGCATGATGTGGATAAAAGTCAATAAGAAGTTAGTTTGTGACTGTTTTATTCACCGTAGTTGTGAAGTGTCAGATCTCGACCCTCAGAAGCTGAAAGGGCAAGTTAATTTGTTAAACCACTGCTTCTTTAATCCCAGCAATAAGAATTTAAGCCAAATTAATTGAACCTGGATGTATATCAAATTACGGTACATCTCCCAGAGCCACCATGAACCTCTACATGCCACAGGGATTAACTCAGAGCTATTGTCCTCCCACCGGATCTGAGCCCAGTGTGAAAAGCTTTGAAATATAGATCTATGATTCTATTCTCAAAAGCAACTTTGTAAAAATAACATTTTCACTCTCAGCAGTAAAGCTGGACAGAAAGTGACAATTCCATTTCCTGAAAAAAATATTGGTTTCAAAATTTGTTTTTGTTCCATTCTGGAATTAAACAGAGACGTACATTTTTCATTTAAAAAAAAATCACAGATACCCCAAAACAGTAGAGATGGCTAGAGACCCCCACATAGTCAGTAATGCAGTGGGTACGCCTGGGGAGTACAAGACCTAGGGTCACATTCCTACTCTGAATCATAAAGAGTATGGACTTAACCCTAGATTTCTCACATCCCAGCTGAGTGCTCTAAACCACCAGAGTGTTGGTTATTCTGCATTCCCTCTATTTTCTGAATGTTCTGTCCTGGACCTGAGAAACTTTCCTGAAGAAATTTTCATCAAAACTGGTTTGACTGGTGATGATGATGCACAAGGAAGAAGGAATCCATCTTGAGTCAGGCTCAGTATGAGTGTGCAGGACTAGCCGTATCTTTTCAATGTTCAACTGTGCATATTAGATTTAGAATAATAATAAAAATGGAACCCTACAGCACCATTTTACAGAGTAGTTTTTCACTTAACCCCTGTAATTCAGTGTGGTGCTCTCTCTTAATCAGAGAAGCTGAATAGTGAAAAATTCAAGCATCTGAAACAAATTATCACAAAGAAATAAAACAGAAAGAAGCTAAAGATGATCTCATTTAAAAATCGCAAGTTAAGAATTTATAAATATGCATCATTGCCACAAAACTCATGTAGACATTTGCAAAGATATGTTTGTCGCAAAAGTGATCTCGAAAATATATCTGTATCAAGTAAATGAATGTACAATAATGTTAGCAACATAAATACTCCAAAAAACTGAAGGAGATTAAAAGAATGTTCTGGTCTAATCCAAAGTAAATATTTAATGTCCAGAAATCTGAGTATATCTCAAGATTATATCAGTGATATACAGTTTATAAGTGGAGCACAGGATCAGGTCCAAGAGGTGAATATAGCTGGACCGCTTGGTAATAGTGACCATAATTTAATTAAACTTAACATCACTGTGGCGGGGAAAACTCCACAGCAGCCCAAAACTGTAGCATTTCATTTCAGAAAGGGGAAATACACAAAAATGAGGAGGTTAGTGAAACAGAAATTAAAAGGTACAGTATCAAAAGTAAAATCCCTGCAAGCTGCGTGGAAACTTTTTAAAGACACCATAATAGAGGCTCAACTTAAATGTATATCCCAAATTTAAAAACATAGTAAGAGCACCAAAAAAGAGCCACCGTGGTTAAACAACAAAGTAAAAGAAGCAGTGAGAAGCAAAAAGGCATCCTCTAAAAAGTGGAAGATGAATCCTATTGAGGAAAATAGAAAAGAGCATAAACTCTGGCAAAGGAAGTGTAAAAATATAATTAGAAAGACCAAAAAAGAATTTGAAGAAAAGCTAGCCAAAGTCTCCAAATGTAATAGCAATTTTTTTTAAAAATACATCAGAAGCAAAAAGCCTGCTAAACAACCAGTGGGGCCAATGGACGATTGAGATGCTAAAGGAGCATTCAAAGACGATAAGGCCATTGTAGAGAAACTAAATGAATTATTTGCATCAGTCTTCACTGTTGAGGATGTGAGGGAGATTCCCAAACCTGAGCCATTCTTTTTGGGTGACAGATCTGAGGAACTGTCCTAAATGGAGATTGTCATTAGAGGAGGTTTAGGAACAAATTGATAAACTAAACAGAAATAAGTCTCCAGGGCCTGATGGTATTCACCCAAGGGTTCTGAAGGAACTCAAATGTGAAATTTCAGGACTACTAGCTGTCATCTGTAACCTATCATTTAAATCAGCTTCTGTACCAAATGGCTGGAGGATAGCTAATGTGACGCCAAATTTTAAAAAGGGCTCCAGAGGTGACCCTGGCAACTACAGGCCAGTAAGCCTCACTTCAGTACCTGGCAAATTGGTTGAAACTGTTGTAAAGAACAAAATTGTCAGACACATAGATGAACATAATTTGTTGGGAAATAGTCAACATGGTTTTTGTAAAGAGAAATCATGCCTCACCAATCTACTAGAATTATTTGAGGGGGTCAACAAGCATGCGGACAAAGGAGATCCAGTGGATATAGTGTATTTAGATTTTCAGAAAGCCTTTGACAAGGTCCCTCACCAAAGGCTCTTAAGCAAAATAAGCAGTCATGGGATAAGAGGGAAGGTTCTCTCATGGATTGGTAACTGGTTAAAAGATAGGAAACAAAGGGTAGAAATAAATGGTCAGTTTTCAGAATGGAGAGAGGTAAATAGTGGTGTCGCCCAATGATCTGCACTGGTCCTATTTAACATATTCATAAACGATCTAGAAAAAGAGGTAAACAGTGAGGTGGCAAAATTTGCAGATGATACAAAACTACTCAAGATAGTTAAGTCCCAGGCAGACCATGAAGAGCTACAAAAGGATCTCAAAAAACTGGGTGACTGGGCAACAAAATGGCAGATGAAATTTAATGTTGATAAATGCAAAGTAATGCACATTGGAAAACATAATCCCAACCATACATATAAAATTATGGGGTTTAAATTAGCTGTTACCACTCAAGAAAGAGATCTTGGAGTCATTGTGGATAGTTCTCTGAAATCAGCCACTCAATGTGCAGCGGCAGTCAAAAAAGCGAACAGAATGTTGGGAATCATCAATAATAATAAGACAGAAAATATCATATTGCCGCTATATAAATCCATGGTACAGCCACACCTTGAATACTGCATGCAGATGTGGTTGCCCCATCTCAAAAAAGATATATTGGAATTGGAAAAGGTTCAGAAAAGGGCAACAAAAATGATTAGGGGTATAGAATGGCTTCTATATGAGGAGAGATTAATAAGACTGGGACTTTTCAGCTTGGAACAGAGATGACTAAGGGGCGGAGGGATATGATAGATGTCTATAAAATCATGAGTGTTCTAGAGAAAGTAAATAAGGTAGTGTTATTTACTCCTTCTCATAATACAAGAACAAGGGGCCACCAAATGAAATTAATATGTAGCTGGTTTAAAACAAACACAAGAAAGTATTTTTTCACGCAACGCACTGTCTACCTCTGGAACTCCTTGCCAATACTATAACAGGGATCAAAAAGGAGCTAGATAAATTTTTTGAAGATAGGTCCATCAATGGCTATTAGCCAGGATGAGCAGGAATGGTGTCCCTAGCCTCTGTTTGCAAGGAGTTGGGATTGGGTGACAGGGCATGGATCACTTGATGATAACCTGTCTGTTCATTCCCTGTGGGGCACCTGCCATTGGCCACTGTCAGAGGACAGGATACTGGGTTTGATGGACCTCTGGTCTGACCCAGTATGGCCGTTCTTATGTTCTTATGCAATTACATGTTCCTCCAAGTTTCAATCAATTATAAAATGTTTGTGAAAATGTATGTTACATGATTTCTATCTCCTAAAATGTTGATAGATGGGTATGATTAAATACCTAGTGAGACACACCACTGTTTTTAGCTATTGTGTGGCTTCTCCCTGCATCTGAACAAAACTAGGTACTAGAATTGGTTGTAAAAATTCCAGTGAAGCAGTTTTTTGTTGGAATTTGCGGATTCATCAAAATCAAAACATATTGTGGAGACAGTTTGATTTTGATGAAGTTCCTCTGGAAGTAAACCAGGGGTCCAGTGGAAACCTGTCTGGCTTCCTGCCAGCACACTCACCTGGCTACTTGGCAGCTGCTTGGTGGGCTGCTGGGGAAGTTGATCTTCCAGGGTCTGCGGCTCTAGGACAGTGCACCATGCAGACCATCCCAAAGCCAGGGACCCTAGAGCTTCATCCCCTTCCATGGAAAATTTCGAATTTTTTAATTTTTGTTTCAAATTGGAATGAAACCAAAGTTTCAAAATAGCAAAATCCTCCACAAAATGGAATATGTTTCGCCACCCAGCTCTATTAGGCACCACTCCCCTTGTTCTGCACACTGCCCTGCTAGTATGTAAGGTCCTCATCATGCAAGAAGGCAAGCACTGTTGGACTCCTGTAGACTTTGAAGGGCCTCTTTGCAGGCATAGGGGTCAACCAGAAGGCATTTCCTTGCAGGATCAGAACCTAACATCACTGAGAATACTCCTACTAGCTAAAGCTAAGTGAGTGGCTACATTGTTGCCAAATTGGGCCATATGTGAAAAAAAAAAAGATTCAGAGATTAGTAAGCAATTGAGCATTAACAAACAAAGGAAATAAAGTAACAGTAAAAAAATATATATTAGCTTCCAAAACTGCCTGGGCCAGATCCTCAATCTTGCAAAGACTTATACACATGCTAAACTTTAGCCACTGGGATAAAGTCCCATTGACTGCAGTGGGATTGGGTCCAATTGGTGTAGTTCTATTACAGTCAGTGGAGCTATGCAGATTTACACCAACGGTGCATGTCACTCACTTCTAATGAAGATTCAAATGTGGGAGAGCACAAGGACTTGAACCAAGGTCCCCACATTCCTTGTAAATATTTTAACCATCGAGCTATAGAGTCTCTCTCTCAACAGTTCTCCTGTTGAAGCTGTTCCACAGTAACTAAATATTCATGAAGCCAGAGAGAGGTTCAGAAAGAAAGATGGTGAAAGCTCACTATTTTTTGCAAACTGGAATTTTTGTTTTCTGGACAGTCCTATCTACAATATATGTTGCCAGATTCTGTGTTAGCTATACACCGAGCAGCTTAACTGTAAATTATTTGATCAGAAAATTCAGCTTTAATATAACATTTTACAAAATGGAGAACTGGTCTGAAATCACGATGAAATTCAATAAAGACAAGAGCAAAGTACTACACTTAGGAAGGAAAAATCAAATGCACAAATACAAAATGATGAATAACTGGTAAATCAGTACTGAGAAGGATATGGGGATTATAGCAGATCACCATCTGAATTTGAGCCAACAATGTGATACATTGTGTATCATACAGTTGTGAAAAAGGCTAATATTATTGGGTGTACTAACAGTACTGTTGTATGTAAAACGAGGGAGGTAATTGTCCCTCTCTACTCAGCACTGGTAAGGCCCCAGATGGTGTACTGTGTCCATTTTTTGAGTGCCACACTTGAAGAAAGATGTAGGCAAACTAGAAAGAGTCCAGAGAAGAGCAACAAAAATAAGAAAAGGTTTAGAAAACCTGACCTATGTGGAAAAGTTTTTAAAAAACTGGCCATGTTTAGTTTAAGAAAAGAAGACTGAGGGGGGACCTGATAAAAGTCTTCAGATATGTTAAGGGCTGTGCTAAAGAGGAGGGTGATCAATTGTTCTCCTTGTCCCACCTTCAGTGGACATGGAGTAATTGGCTTAATTTCCAACCAGGGAGATTCAGTTAGCTATTAGGCAAAGTTTCTCACTATATGGATAGTTAAGATCTGGAATAGGCTTCCAAGGGAAGTTGTGGAGTCCCCATCACTGGAAGTTTTAAAGAACAGGTTGGACAAACACCTGTCAGGGATGGTTTAGGTATACTTGGTCCTGCCTCAGAGCAGGGGGCTGGACTAGATGACTTCTCAAGGTCCATTCCAGCCCTACATTTCTGATTCTATTTCTTACCACTTTCCCCTCATGCTAAACATGAAATAGAGAGAGAATAGAAGAAAAACAAACTAACTTATGTTGAAATACTAAAAGCTATTTTTGGCATGTGCAATTTTCTAAAACCTTGGATCAGCCTGAATTCACGTTCACTGTAACTAAAAGCCCTCAGGTCCAATTGCAGTATTGTGCAAATTTTCTCAAAACTGGAAAAAAGATATTCCCAACCAAAGTTCTGAGACTTAAAATAACCCCAAATCATATGAGATTTAAAGGAGAACATAACTTGTACCTTTTTTATTGTCTTGTTAATAAGGTAATCTCCAAGTGGTATGAGGGCACCTCCAAATACAGCCAGTATTCCACCAATGATAGCCCCCGTGAGTAGCCCACAGTTTCTGCCACAGCCCATGCTGCTTCTTTTTCAGTGTGCGCGTTGGCAGCTTATTTCTAGGCTTCAGGTCCTTGTATAACTGTGTGGTCCGGATGCATCAACCGATCTTACCAACAGAAACTGCTAATACAACAGGAGAGAGAAAAAATCATTATCAAGAGCTCAAAGTGCAAAGTACATGATGGGAAACAAATAGGAAGATAAGTTTTAACATACTAAAACTAGCCCCCTCTATCTATGAGGTCTTGGCAGGAAAAAAGTTATTTCTAGACTCCTTGGCACTTTAACTATTTGTTGCATGAAGTTATCTTGACAGTCCTACTGCTTGCAACACTGGGAACTTTTTTTCATTTTTATTTTCATTTCATCCAACCAAATCCTTCCATCATTGTTCAGTCAAAACTCCTACCACAGTGTTGAAACTGCAATGAGAGTTTGGACCGAGTAGGGACTAAAGAATTTGGAGCATAAGATTAGCCACACTGGATCAGATCTCTGAGGAATCTGCTCTGGAATCCTGTCTCTGTCAGTGGCCATTTGCAGGTAGTGAAAAAGAAAGGCAATGTTTTAAAGTACATAATAATGCCTCTAGCAAATTGTGCATACCACATCTTTGTGACTCCAACTAGCTGTAAGTTTATGCCCTGATTAGCTACATCTTGACTGAATCCTTCACTTTTCATGCAGAAAATATCTACTATGCAAAAAACAACCTAAAATAAACTTTGAATAAACCAAACTCTGCCCTGCCCTTTGGTAAATTAATGAAGACATGAATTAGCACTAATTCTGCTTAACCTGACAGGTTTGCTCCCTATGTAGCTGAATTGACTTCAACATTCTCTGGATTTACAGCAGTATAAATAAGGCTGTTAGAACCAGGACAAATGGCAAACATGCATGTGTATCTAAGGGCAGATGTCCATAGAACCTTTTTCCTTAGGCTTGATTTCTCCTCTCACTTACACTGGTGTAAATCAGGAATAAATCAACTGAAGTCAGTGATATAATGCCAGCATAAAACAAGAATTTGTCAGAATTGCTGAATTAGGAGTTACAAAAATTAATACTTTTTGCAGGAATCACTGAAATTAAGAGAGTCAGGAAATTGATATACTTAAATAAAAGCTTCAGTGAGAATAGATTCTTCTAAAACACAGAGGGCCAGGTCCTCAACTGGTGTAAGTATAGCTTCACTGAAAGAATGCAGATTTGCATTTGCTGCAAGTCAGGCTTAGGAGGTGCACAAACAGAAGATTCCTTGAGAGCTTAGTAAAAGCAACGATAAAGCCTCATAAGCAGCGTGTGGCTGTTGAAATAGTTTATCTGGTGTCCTTACAGTTCAAAACCATCTAATGTTCTTAACCATAATGTATATGTAAGTGTTTGTGCAGTGTCCCAAGTCCCTAGGCGTGTGCATGTGCTGACAGAGGAGCAGGGCAGTACTTTAGAAATAAAGGGGTATATACTTCTGTTTTTACTCTGGGCATTCTTTCCACTCTGCTGATTAGTTGTTCACCCCAGTTCCCTCTCTCACAGTCTCTTCACTTCAATCTGCGCTCCCAGCTCTTTTCCCCCACCTGTTCTCCTTTCATCTATCCCTCTTGTATGAAGGGTGGGCAGGGGACATCTTTCTGTTTCTCTAATTTCCTGCCACTGAAAGCCTTCTGAATCATAGAACTAACATGACATATATCACCATCCCATTGTTCATTCTGCTTTTATATTATGTCCTGTCCCCCACAACCATTGTCTGTCTTGTCTGTTTAGACCAGGGGTAGGGAACCTATGGCACGCGAGCTGATTTTCAGTGGCACTCACACTGACCGGGTCCTGGCCACCGGTCCGGGGAGCTCTGCATTTTAATTTAATTTTAAATGAAGCTTCTTAAACATTTTTAAAACCTTATTTACTTTACATACAATAATAGTTTAGTTATATATTATAGATTTCTAGAAAGAGACCTTCTAAAAACGTTAAAAGGTATTACTGGCACATGAAACCTTAAATTACAGTGAATAAATGAAGACTCGGCACACCACTTCTGAAAGGTTGCCGACCCCTGATTTAGACTGTAAGCTGTTCAGGGCAGGGGTTGGCTGTTACTATGTACTGTTTGTACAGTGTTTAGAACAATGGGGCCCTGATATCAGCTTATGTTACCCCGAGGGGAACAATATGATAATATTAGTAATAATTAAATCATATGTTATTACTGTGCCTTTGAAGAATACTCCCGGATGCTGATTCAGGGAAGATCTTAAGCACATGCTTCCATCCATCCATATTTATGACAGAATTTAAGCACATGCTTAATTTGACCACTGACTTCAGTGGCATTTAGCATGAGCTTGAAGTTAAGCAAATGCGTATGTGCTGCTCTGAATAGGCATGCCAGGGCCTTGGAGATGTCAGCAGGAGTTCTACCTGCAGAATGATACCATATAATGGGTGCTCATATATCACCAGGAAGGGCGTGTTCTAAATACCTGCACAGATCAAATAGGATGAGATTAGATACCACAAATGCTGTGATAATGAGGTAAAGAGCAGAGCCATGTGATATATTTAATTTGTGATGCACCTCCTCTGCATTCGCCCACTAATCCATCTGTGCCAGGGTTAATTTTAACATTCCAAACATCTGAGCAACTTCATACAGCTGCCATTTTAGAAAATCTGCCTGCTAGAAAAATGTTTCCTTCGTCTCTCTCTGACCTCCAGTCCTCTCATTATAGTGCCTGGTATGCAGTGTAGGATGTGCATTATTCAGTCTTCAATCCATGGCAGGTTTAATATATGATTACATGCATTAAACCATGACCATTCAGTGCTAGAAACAGGAAGGTCCCCAATTTTCAAATGGGACCTGATCCTTGCTTTTAGCAGGTGCTAGCACAGTTTAGGGTCTGGCCAACCTTGACAAGTATGTGTACAAAAATATGGCTCCACAAGGTGTGGTGAGCCCTCAGCTCCCATTGGCACTATGCAGGATTGGGGCCTAAGGCTGCATTTGGTGCCAGATACAGTAGAACTCAGGAGAAAAAAGTGGGTTAGTTCTTAATTTATACTAGTTTCAGACCTCACCACTGTCACAGAACTTGCCAACTTTTTATTCACCTGAGACCTCAGGGTAAGAGCAAAACTGCTCTTTCCTGCATGTTGCAAGTTGCTCCCTCTACTACTTTGTATTCTTAACAGTTTCTGTTAATACGATGTGAATGATTTAGGCTACATTAATTGTAAAGCAGTTGTTTTCTTTTAGGGTTAAGTAAACATACGTGATCAAACATCTAGGAACAAAGAATGCTTGCCATACCCACAGAATAGGTGACTATATCCTGGAAAGCAGAGACTATCAAAAGGATTTTAGGGGCCATAGTGGACGTACATTAGCTCCCAGTGCAACACTATGGCATAAAGGCCTAATATGATCCTTAGATGTATGAACTATAGAGGAGCAAGAAGGAGGAAGGCGGCAATTTTATCTCTGTATATGGCATCGGCAAGACTGATATGAGAGCAGTGTTCAGTTCTGGTGTCCTTTTCAGAAGGATGTTTACACATTGGTGATGGTGCAGAGAAGTGTCACAGTAGTGATTTGTGGGATGGAAAACAAAAAAACGTACAGTAAGAGATTTAAGGAGCTTTGTTTAGTTTATCAAAAAGGAGAGTGAGAGTTGACTTGCTAATAGTGTATAAATACACTATGCAGGGAGAAAATACCAAGTTACTAAAAGGGTCTTTAGTTTAACAGAGAAAATCATAATAAGAGCCGATGGCTAGGAGCTAAACTCTAGTTAGTAATAGGCACAAAGTTTTAACAGGGAGGGTGATTAACCACTGGAACAAACTACCAAGGGAAGTGGAGGATTCTCCATCTCTTGATATCTTCAAATCAAGATTGGATGCCTTTCTGGAAGATATGATTTAGTCAAACACAAGCCATTGGCCTCAGAACAGGGGGAACTGGGTTAATTTAGAGCTCTGCAGAGGACAAAAAGTCCATATTGCAAAGGATGTCAAGTTTTTGACATTTGGCTTTGTTCTCAATCTGAATTAAATCCTAATATTATAAAATTATGAAGGAAAATTCTAAAATATATATCATCTTGTTTCAAGTTTGACTTTAGTTATTTGCATTATAGCATAATCTATAATGTGTTGTTCCAAAACTGTTAAAACAGGACGTTTTAACATTGTCTGAACTTCCAATTGGTATTTCACTTTCAACAGAACTGCATATCCAAACAGAATATTGTTCCATCAACGTTTTTCTGACCAGTTCTAGTGAAATTCTTTGGCCTGTGTTATACAGGAGGTCAGACTAGGTGATCTAAAATTACTTTCTGGCCTTAAAAATCTATGCACTTATGAAAGTAGCAAACTCGATTTGCCAATTGGTTGGTAATAACTTTTGTCATAATTCCCTACTTTTGTAACTGTAAAGCATTCACCACTTTTCTACCAAATAAAATGCAATAACTGTCTAGACGCATCCCAAGTTATGCAATTCAGAAATCTTGTGTAATAGCTAATTACTTTCAGATAACTACAAGGTTACTGACAACATTCAATCAGATAGAAATAAGTATGTAACCCTTAGCTATCATCATTTTACAGCTAAATAACATATGAAGATAAAAATATTACATAACAATTGATAAAACAAGTTCCAGTTCAGAGCACATCCACTCCATCCTTATGTTATATGTATTATGAAAAACAGAATATTATATATGGTGCCATGAAACAATTTCATTTTAACATTAACAAATTGATTTTAGCATTAGCACCACTATCCAACAGTAATCCGCTTCTACAGTGCTGGGCATGAAGATAATTTAAGTCTTTATACTTGTTGCTGTCTATGAAGTTGATCTTTGAAATCCCTTTTATTTTATGAGAACAGCTTAAAATATCTTTTCAAACCTCTGGGGAGCCACTGAATAGTGGCGGAAACAAAAAAAAAGTCCTTAAAACTTTGTTCATTGGGTTCATTTAGTAGGGCTATTTGTGTGTTATGAATGCATGTTTAAAGGAACACTGCCTAATCAAGTTTAGCCCAAAATTTAGACTGTGTAAAAAAAAGTCTTTACAAAAACCTAAAAACTGTATCAGCCTTCTCCTAGGATGTTCTTTACAGTCTCTCAGACAGTTGTTTTTAAACAAATACGCACTGCCTTACAATTTTTACCAACAGCCAGACATTGGAGCCCTATGTTCCTGAAAGCAAAACTGACATCCTTTATGGTAGAGGTCCCCAACTGTCAGGCATGCCCCCCTACGGGGGCATGGAGGAACATTCAGGAGGTGTGGCTGGGGCCCAGGCTACCCCCCCCCCACAGGGGCAGGGAGGGGGCACCACCAAGTTCCACTCCTGGCCCTGTCCCCGCACCCACTGGGCACCTGGTGCCAGCCGAAGCTCCACTCCTGTCCCCAACCCCAGCTGTGGCCCCAGCCTTGGCACTCTTTCCCCTGTCCGCATCCCCCACTCCTGGTCCCGGTGGGGGTGGTGGTACGGACAAGGGTAAGGAGGAGTGGGGACCACTGCTTTATGGTCATTGTCCCAGCAGAGGGAAATACAAATGGGAAACAAATAGCATCAATAGTGAAAAGTTACATGGATTCTGAAACATCTCAGTGTTAATAATAAACAGTTCTGACAACCTCATGTATTCAAAAATTATGAATCATGTCTTAAAAACCATGATGTTTAAAAAATTTACATTAGGAGTTATTTTCATTTGCCTTCTGTTTTTTGATCCTTTGGTGTGCATTAAAGTCACGTTTTCAAGCTCTCTCCACAACTGAGGGCTACAATCTTACTTTTAGTTAAAAAAATCAAAGCTCTGATTCCCACATAGTCACATGACAAGGAACTGGAGCTTTAATAAAACCACCAAATATCACAACACTTGCAATAAAATGAGGAAAGTTGGCAACCCTGAATATATGTTATTATTAATAGGGAAGAAAACATGTTTGTTTTAATACACAATTAATTTGACAGTGTCATTTAAATAAGTATAACTTTTCAAAATCTGCTCTCCCTCCCGCCCCCCCCCCACCAAGTTACAAGTAAATATCTTGGGGATCTCTTCTCCCACTAAACCAAGGACTGTATAGGTGGAGATTCCTCTCATTATTACATTTCCATCATATGACTTACCTTGAAAGAGAGTGAGTTGATTTTCAGCTAAATACACCAGGATTCAGCATATGACTTTCAGTGTTACCAGGAGATGAGCATCTAAATCCCCACACTGAAAACACAACCCCCAAACTTGTGGGAGGGTTTATATATTCCAGAATATGTCACCTCCCTGAATATTATCTTTTGCTAGAAGGAAAGTGATGTAGTATTGCTGTATGGGATCTATTTTTACAGTCTGACTAAAACCTATTACCTATATCTGGTGGTAAAATACTCAGCAGCTGCATTTTTTGTCAACTTCTGATCCAAGTAAGGCAGGGGCCAGGGAGATAAAGGGAAACTCGTTTAGTTGCGGGTCATCTGTTCTGCATCGTGTCCCTTTGCCAGATTAAAAGGATGGAGCTGAGTAATAATAAATTCCATGCTTCTTTCGCATCCTCATTATTTTTTAAAAACATTCTTAGGATGTCATTGTTTTGTTATACAAACACTGTGTTTTCATTGCAGGCACTGGGCTTGTCATAACTATAAAGGGAAGGGTAACAGCTCTCTGTGTACAGAGACTCCAAATCCTTTTACCTGTAAAGGGTTAAGAAGCTCGGGTAACCTGGCTGACACCTGACCCCAAGGACCAATAAGGGGACAAGATACTTTCAAATCTTGGGGGGGGAGAAGGCTTTTGTTTTGTGTCCTTTGTTTAAGGGGTTGTTCGCTCTTGGGACTGAGAGGGACCAGACATCAATCCAGGTTCTCCCCATCTTTCTAAACAAGTCTCTCCTATTTCAAACTTGTAAGTAAAAAGCCAGGCAAGGCATCTTAGATTTACTTTGTTTTCTCAACTTGTAAATGTACCTTTTTACCAGAGTGGTTATCTTTGTTTGCTGTACTTTGAACCTAAGACAGAGAGGGGTCCTCTGAGCTCTTTAAGTTTGATTACCCTGTAAAGTTATTTTCCATACTGATTTTACAGAGATGATTTTTACCTTTTTCTTTAATTAAAAGCCTTCTTTTTAAGAACCAGATTGATTTCTCCTTGTTATAAGATCCAAGGGGGTTTGGATCTGTATTCACCAGGAGTTGGTGAAAGGAGGGTGGGAGGAAGGAGAGGGGATGGTTAATTTCTCCTTGTTTTAAGATCCAAGGGGGTTTGGATCTGTGTTCACCAGGGAATTGGTGAAAGGTTTCTCAAGGCTTCCCAGGGCGGGAATTCTTGAGATGGTGGCAGCGGACCAAAGCTAAGCTGGTAGTTAAGCTTAGGAGTCCTCATGCAGGCCCCTACATTTGTACCCTAAAGTTCAAAGTGGGGATACAGCCTTGACATGGTGGCATAGCGGTGGGATACATTTTAAACCCAAAAGCCAGTAAGAGATTTTTTTTTTCCTTGTAGCTGCTTGGAAAGCAGAGCTGAAGGTAGATGCATATCTTATCTCTCCTTGCCTGAAGGCAGATGTGTTAAGTTTTTTTAACAAGGGGCTTTGTTAAGAGAAGGGTTCAATCAGTGAGCAAACTTTGAACTGGTAAAGGTAATTTACAGGCTGAATTGTTTTTTTTTTCTTTTTACATCCTCGGGAGTAGCTTGTTAGAAAGTCTCTGTTAACTCAGCAGCAGCCAGAGCTAAGTACATCCCAGTTTCAGTCAACTGCAGAGGGGTGTGACCCAGCACAAGAAAACCAGGAAAATGACTACCAAAGAAGAAAAAGCTAAAGAGGAGGCCCACAAGAGAGCTATGGAGCTGAAAGAAAAAGAGATAGAGCTGAGAGACAGAGAAGAGAAAGCCAAAGAGGGGGCCCACAAGAGAGAGATGGAGCTGAGAGACAGAGAAGAGAAAGCCAAAGAGGAGGCCCACAAGAGAGAAATGGAGCTGGAAAAAGCCAAACAGGAGGCCCATGAAAGAGAAGAAAAAGCCAAACAGGAGGCCCATAAAAGAGAGATGGAGCTGAAAGAAAAAGAGATGGAACTGGAAGCAGCAAGGACTAGGCAGGGTGCATCAGACCATCCTAACAACTCCTCTCCAGGTACCACTTCCCATCCCAGGAAATTCCCCACCTACAAGGCAGGCGATGATACTGAGGCCTTCTTAGAAAATTTTGAAAGGGCCTGCCTTGGATACAACATCCCTCCAACCCAGTACATGGTAGAGCTGAGGCCGCAGCTCAGTGGACCCTTAGCAGAGGTGCCGGCTGAAATGCCTAAGGAACACATGAACAGTTATGAACTTTTTAAAAACAAGGCCAGACTCAGAATGGGGCTAACACCCGAGCATGCCCGTCGGCGGTTCAGAGCCCTAAGGTGGAAACCTGATGTGTC
Source organism: Terrapene triunguis (assembly GCF_002925995.2). Classification (NCBI taxonomy): domain Eukaryota; kingdom Metazoa; phylum Chordata; order Testudines; family Emydidae; genus Terrapene; species Terrapene triunguis. Next base: position 16,911,981 of record NW_020664419.1, read on the forward strand.
ATTTACCCGACATGCCTACCACATTGGGAAAAATTGGGATGCCTGGATATCAGGAGCAAATGTTAAATCTACGGAAGAGTTGCCCTTCCTATTGCAAATGGAGCAGTTTTTAGAGGGTGTTCCTGAGGAAATAGAAAGGTACATCCTAGATGGGAAGCCCAAAACTGTAACCGAGGCGGGGGAGATTGGAGCCAAATGGGTGGAGGTGACAGAAAAGAAAAAAGCTAGTAGCAGTTGGAGCGAATATCAGAAGGAGCAAGCCGAAACAAAACCTTACCACCGGGGACAACCCAAGGCCCCACCCACATCCCAAGGGAAACCCCAGACGCCTTCTCACCCCACCCCACCAGTCTCCACCAACCAACATCGCCCCGGTGATACCTTAGCAGGGCGATGTTTTAAATGTAATGAACTGGGACATATAAAGGCTCACTGCCCCAAGAACCCCAACCGATTACAGTTCATTACACCCCAATCACACCAAAGATCCCCAGACCCAGATGCCTCTCTCATACCCTCGGAGCAAAGGGAAACCTTGAGAGTGGGCGGAAAGAAGGTTATCGCTTGGAGGGACACTGGGGCACAAGTGTCAACTATCCACCAATCCCTAGTGGACCCCAAACTCATCAACCCGAAGGCTACAGTGACAATTCAACCCTTCGTGTCACAGTCTGTAACCTTGCCTACAGCCAAGTTGCATGTCCAGTACAAGGGCTGGGCAGGAAGGTGGACTTTTGCAGTCTATGACAATTATCCCATCCCCATGCTGCTGGGGGAAGACTTGGCCAACCATGTGAAGCTAGCCAAGAGGGTGGGAATAGTCACCCACAGCCAGGCTAAGCAAGCTTTCACCCCCATCCCTGTTTCTGAGCCGTCCACCAGGGCCCCGTCTGTGTTACCGGAGACCCAAACACAGGTGGTGGAACGGGATCCCCTGCCAACGACTGCAACAGCCGTAGTGGATCCAATCCCAGAGACCCAGCCAAAGCCAGTCCCGGAACCGGAACTGACAATGCAACCAGCACCAGAACCATTGCCAGCACTGAGTCCAGCGCTTGCAAACCCATCTACAACTCCAATGCCAGAGGGCACCAGCGAGCCTGAACTGGCGGAAGTAGCAGATAACCCTACCCAAGAGGCTCAGCCAGAGCCTGAAATACCACATAGTGCACCAGCGGACAGCGGTGCACAGTCAATGGAAACAGTCCCAGCACCTGCATCGCTTCCAGAGGGACCAAGCCCCAGTCCACAGTCCAAGGAGGAACTGATGTCTCCAGCATCAAGGGAACAGTTCCACAGCCTTGACAGGGCTATCATAACGCCAGACAAGTTATAACCCAAATGTAATCACACGTGTTACTGTCACGGGTGGAGTTAGAATAATAGAACCATAGGGTTAGAAGAAACCACAAGGGTCATCTAATGTAACCCCCTGCCAAGATGCAGGATTTGTTGTGCCTAAACCATACAAGACAGATGGCTCCAGCCTCCTTTTGAAAACCTCCAGTGAAGGCGCTTCCACAACCTCCCTAGGCAGTCTGCTCCATTGTCCTACTGTTGGGATGTTTTCTTTCCTGAGATTCAATCTAAATCTGCTATGCTGTAATTTGAACTCATTGCTTCTTGTCCTGCGCTCTGTGGCAAGAGAACAACTTTTCTCCATCTTTTTTATGGCAGCCTTTCCAGTATCTGAAGACCGCTATCATAAACCCTCTTAATCTCCTCTTTTCCATATTAAACATACCCAGTTCCTTCAGCCTTTGGTCATATGCCTCGTATTCCATCCCTTTGATCATTTTGTTGCTCGCCTCCGGATCCTTTCCAGTTTCTCTACATCCTTTCTATACATTGGTGACCAAATTGGACACAGCACTTCAGCTGAGACCTAACCAGCACCAAATAGAGTGGTACTATCACCTCTTGTGACTTGCATGCTATGCCTCTTTTAATGCAACCTAAAATTGTGTTTGCTTTTTTTTCAACAGCATCACATTTTGATGACTCATGTTAAGATTGTGATCTACCACAAATCCCAGATCCTTCTCAGCAGTGATGCTGCTAAACCAGTTTCCCTCCATTCTGTATTGGTGCATTTTCTTCCCTAAGTGTAGCACCTTATATATGTCTTTGCTGAATTTAATTTTGTTATCTCTAGCCCAGTTCTCCAATTTATTATGATGACTTTTAATTTTAGCTCTACCCTCCAGAGTGTGGACAACCCCACTAGCTTTGTGCCATCTGCAAACTTGATCAGTATGCTCTCTATTCCTACATCTGGGTCATTCATAAAAATGTTAAACACTGGTCCCAGAACAGATTCCTATGGAACCCCACCTGCCTCCATTCTGACATCATTCCATTAATAGTTACTCATTGTTTGCAGTTGTTTAACTAATTATGTATCCACTTAATGTCAGTTCTGTCGAGCCCACAATTCTCCAGCTTATGTATCAGAATGTCATGTGGGACTGTATCAAAAACCGTGCTGAAGTCCAGGTATATTATGTCCACCTCATTCCCACCAAACCAGTTACCCTGTCAAAGAAGGAAACCAAATGTTTTGGCATGATTTTTTCTTGATAAATCCATGCTTGCTGCTAGTGATCACCCCTTCACCCTCCAGGTATTTGCAAATTGCAAGTTTTATACACTACTCTAGTAGCTTCCCAGGTATCGAAGTCAGGCTGACTGGTCTATAGTGCCCTGGCTGCTCCTCCTCCCCCGCCCCCTCTTTTTAAATATTGTAAATATTATTGCCAGTGACTCTGAGATTTCTTCAGCAAATTCCTTCAGTACCTTCGGGTGAACAGCATCTGGCCCCGCTGATTTGAGTTCAAATTAGTCAGAAGAGCTTTGATGTGTTCTTTACTTATCCTTATCTGCATCCTTTCCCCTCATTATATTGAGCTAATAGGGACAGGAAGCAGGCTATTATTTCTATGGACAGTTTTGTGTCAGAGTTCAACAAGTTGGGTGCTTTCTTTTCCACTGTAGGCTGCAGCCTCTTTCTTGTGCACTGCAACCTAAGCAAAGTAGTATCACAAACTTTCTTCAGCTACTGCCCTTAAAAAAATCAGTGTTAGTCTCAAAAAGCCCTACAGGGCCCTACGCAGGGCCAGGAAACTCCATGACTTTGAATGCTTTCATCAGGGGCCATGGTTTGACTCCTTTCCCCATGGAATAACAGAGAGTTGCCATCCCCTCCCCACAATAGATCCTGCAGGTTGTGTCAGGGGTCAGCAACGTGTCCGTGGGGAAAATGTTGAGGTCCATGGTAATTTTTTAAAAAATTGAATGACGGAATGACAGCCCCCCCACCCACCCACCCCCAATGTCCATCACTAAGTACGGTAATTTTGTCAAGTGTCTGTCATGCAACATGGTGGGGCCGACCCCTGGGTTGTGTGTGGAGCTGGAGAAACGGCATAGACTAGGCCATCCATTGGGGGTGGAGGAGGCCCGTTCCTCTGCACTGGTTCCTTGGCTTTTTCTATCACCACGCCAGTGCAATTCCCGTTAATAACTGACAACTATCACTATAAAATCTCTGTCTAAAGATGTTTTCTGTGGCAATGTCTACGCTGCACACCACCTGAGATAGGGTGTAGGATATGCGTATCTGTAAGCCTCAGTGAAAAGCAAAGTGCAGCACGCATCAGTGAAAGGTTCAGCCAGGGGGAGGCAGCAGAGAAAGGCTCTGGAAGTAGGGAGCCTTTCACCTCTGTCTTCCCCTTGCCACAGCTGTTCCCTGAGTCGGGGAAAGGCTCCAGCAGGGGGACACCAGACTGCTAAAACTAGCAGTGTAGAAGGAGGAGGCGTGTCTCGGGCACATAGTGAGCCGTGCAGAGTATGTCTTTACTCTGCTTGCCTAAGCAGTGCCTTACTATCTACATTCCTAGGGTGGCGTGCAGCGTATATAAATATACTCTATATGCTGCAAAAAGCAGTGTGCAGTGAAGACTTACCTTGTCTGTGAGTCAAACCAACCAGTTGTTTAAAAAAGACCCTGGTGACTACACATGATAGAATGCCTGATTTCCCACTTCTCTTTTTAAAAAACAAGTTTATTTGCACAGAGAGAAAACATCTTTAACAACAAGCGTCGTAGTTCAAGATCATCATAATCTGTCAATCAGAGCACAACGTGCAACAAAACCCAAGTGTTTCACATTTTGACCACTTGCCATGTGTCCCAGCTGTTTCTGTTGCATAGTGGCAGGTTTTAAGGTTGAGAGATATGAAAAGGGGACACCATTTTGTGATCTGTATTTGCTAAGGATTTTTTTTCCTGGGTTGGGGGTTAAAAGGGCAGAGGACTAGAGCTGGGCCCTCTTAAAATGAGAGAAAGAGAGAGAGAGAGAGAGAGAATATGACTGGGGTCCTTTGAAAGCCACCTTCCAATACAGTTCCTGTATAAGACTTGTTTTCAGTGCATTGTCACCAGCTGTTGACTCCCAGAATGCTGCTCAGTTTCACATCCTGCATCGGTGCACCAAATACCCTTCCATCTGCCCATCCAAGTATAAAGCCAAATCCAACTGGAGACATTTTGCAGGGTTGAGAGAAGTGAGATAAATGATGCCGCCAAGGCAACATTCCCTTTTCCACACACTATTATTATTAATTATTTCTATTGCTGCATCTCTCCATGTGTCCTTCAGGTCTCCTCCTCTGGAGGCACAGCCATCTCCCCAGTCACGCTGCACTGAGTTCCTCACTACAACCGCCCATTGCTAACTCCTCTGCAGAGAATTAATGGCTGGGTTCCCTCCCTCTCCTCTGGCAAGCCACCACGCCCATTAGCATAGCTTCTAATTTGTACTATTCATGAGGAGAGGGAAGTCCAGTCTGCCTTTGCTGGCTCATAAAAATGTAAGAAGCAAATAGTGGTCTAGATAAGTTACATAGCCCCCAGCCCAGAAAAAAGAAATATGTGAAAGTGATCTAGTGACTAGAGAAGTGGTGACAGACAGGATAGCCAAGCACATCAATTGGGTATAAGTCTTATAGAAAGTCATGGGGAGAGTTAATATAGTCCAAGGCCCCTCCATGCTAAGTTCATTTGTAGGGAATTCCAGAGAAGACAGCAGCTGGAGGGAAGTCAGGGCAACATGGCTCCAGTGAAAACACACTCTTAGAAAGCCTGTGGGAAGCCAGGGGTTCTCCAGGGCTAGCGTGGGGTTCCAGGCCTCCTGTAGATCTCCTGGGATCTGATCGCTCTGAAATGCTACCCATATGACTCCCAAAAAAAGTCTGTGACAGGATTGCTATGGAGTTTCCCCCTTCCATGTCCTCTTCCCATGGATATTTCAAATACATGGTGACTTGGGCTCTGAAGAGGAGATAGTGCCCTACAGCTTAATGCCTTTTATTATGCAAAGGAGATTTTTCCCATCTCCACCTTGCACTAGGCAATAACATCTTCCTCCTCACACATACATTGAAAAATGAACGTTTCCTGTTTGTTTTGTTTTCCCCTTGCAAAGATGCTTTGCTTTTGCAAACAAAACAAGGTACAAGAACCCAAGTCACAAGGGAAAAGAAGACTAGAATAAATAAAATAACCCTTGCCCTGTGAAACACTGTCTTGGCAGCAGATGAAGTCCCAAAGGGCATAGAACAGGTTAAGAGCAATATGTGAAGAATTATTGTAAATAAAGCGACATTTCAAACTATGCAGGACAGACCACAAGGAAATATACTGTCCGGGACAGCCCTGCACTGTAAAGGGATGGAGCAGCTGACCTAATAGGTGTGTAATAACTCTGACTTCTGTGATTTTTGTGAAAGACATGGGCCAGATACTTAGCTGGTATAAATCAGAGTAGCTTTCTTATGGTGAATGGAATTACACTGATTTACATAAACTGAGGAATTGTCCCTATCTCTTTACATCAAACCATTGACATATTTCTGTATCATAACTATCAATTATGCCTTGAGTTGTTCCAAAACGTAATAATAGAATAGAGAAAAACCTACATCACTGACTATTTTCCTAGCACTAAAAATGATTAAAGGGTGCTGTAAGTCATGTTTAAACAATGTAACAAAATAACTGGAGATAGTTATTTTACATTGTTTACTACAATTCACTGCTGTTATAAGATTTTTACAGGCATAAAAATCATTCTCTTAATTAATACTGGGTTGTTAAAAAGAATCAGATGATGAAAACATCCCAAGTTATTATGAATTTGATGTTTTTCCGGTAGTATGCTCTATTAGCAATCTCAATGAATTAGGGAGACAAAAGAAGAAAACTAATATCTAGCTCTCTGTCCACGGTTTAAGGTACCTATTGTGCTAACTCTAATGACACTTTTAGTTGTGTTTTCTAGGTTGAACCTGGGACCTGTACATCAAAAAACCCCACTAATTGTTTACATAAGCATCTTTATCAAATATACTAATAAACTAAAATATAATAATGTATGTAATCTACAACCCAGTATTTATACTATTGGCAGTAGATCATAATTACTTAAGTTTTGCACACACACACACTATATGTAGTGTACACCCATATATGAATACATATAGGTGTAGCTATAATATACACAACATTGTATTTTTTTAGCACCTCCGCTTAGCACTTAATAATTAGTACTCATCTACATTCTTTTGCTTTTGCAGCACTCAGCAACTCCCAATCTTGTTGTACAGAGATGAAGAAATCTTTGCAGGATCGAGTCAGGAGGGGGTCTGTGTGGCAGGGGAAGTGGACAGGGCTCTGCGCAGGTGGTCTCAGCTGCCAGGACCAGGCTCCCTACCCTTCTTGCTCCCCGTTGCTGCAGCTTCCACCAACCAGCATTTATGCTCCTCTGCTGGGGACATTGGCAGAGAATCTGTGAGCAGAGAGGCTACACCCTGGGAGTACAGACCCCCGACAGACAGAGCTCTGACCCTGGCCCTTCAGCACAGCCTAGGCCACAGAGCCTTGTCCACTCGTCCTGCCAGACAGAGCCTGCACAGGGAAAGCAGACAGGGCTTCACTCAAGGGCTGGAGTCAGCAGAGGGCCCCGTCCAGCAGGGAAACAGTACTCACAGGTGCATCTTTCCATTCCCCCTCTGACCCTGGCCCTTCAGTGCTGCGCAGGGAAAGCAGACGGGACCACACTCATGGGCCAGGGTTAGGAGGGGAGTGGAAAGATGCACCAGCGAGTACTGGCCCCTTGCTGTTGAAATACAGAGTAAAGGTATCCCATACTGATTTAGTATGGGACAGGCAATTTTCTATTTAAATAAGGGACATCCCTTGTAATATGGAACTATTCAGAATCCTAACTACAGTATACATGCCCACACACTTACGATATGCGGCAAAATAATTTAGGTACACTGGGGTGTATATATAGTATATTATATATATACACATACTGTACATATATACCTATATAACTTTAGTAATTATAACATATAGAAAAATATTATTCATTAACATGTATAGTAACTCATTTAAGTAGCACTACATACAAATGTGTTTTATTATTTCCTAAACTTTGGCTTAGCAAATGTGCAATTCATAGAGAGCTAAACAGACAAGAAACATGAGGTGAATAACTTTTGCTGAAGATGCCATTAAATATAGAAGTGCAATTTCTGGCAACACGGTCCATTGACAGCTATTCCCAAAGGAACTGACACACCGACAAGTGGCATGCTCTGAAACTGTACTTAACATATCAAGGTACAGACATACCTGTATGGTGATATGGTGAGACAGCTGCTCTCAATACCCATCAGCAGAAAGGGATTGTTGCAAAAGAGCCTGCAAAGTTAGCTCCTTATACACAGAGAAATCTGGTTACTGTAGCAACCCTACAACAACCCAGGCTGGCCAGTCCTCTAAGAGTCAGTTGATCTTCCATCAGCCACAAAGAAAGAAAAGCAAGTTGCAGAGAACTTTTAAACCCTCTGGTGACGAAGCTGTCTCATGAAAGATAGAAACATAAGAACCCTTGTGGTCAAAGTTAACCCATTTTCCCACTTCCCCTTCACATAAAGCACCAGCCTAGAGAAACCCTTTCCACACCAGCCCCTGCATCTGATCTCTTTCCCCAGTACAATAACTGAGCTCAGAAGCAATGTATCAGGACTATCCAGGAGAACAGGTTTAATTGAGAAAGAAACCTTGGTAATGATACTTAGCACTTATGTGATGCTTCCTCTCCAAAGCTCTTTGCAAACAAAAACTAATCTTAACTAATCCTCACAACACCCACTGGAGTTAGGGGCAGAGGTATCATTATTAAATCTCTACAGCGCCACAGGAATTCTTATAGCTATGTATAAAATACAGTGACAGGCCAGGGGTCCGCTAGGAGAATGTGGGCTCATGCATGTGAACCTAGAGGAGGGTTACACTTAGGGGTTGATCCAAAACCCACTCAGGCTAATGGAAGTCTTCAGTGGGCTTTGGATTGGGACCTTATTGGCTAGAAGATGAAAATGTAGGCCAACATATCAGTGCTATCCATTCTGTCTCTTTGGGCCCAACTCACTGGCTAGGCCTCTCTACCACAAGCACTGAGCTTCTCCAGCGTTCGGCCAGGTTCAGACTGGCACTCCAGATCTAGGGCACCTGCCTCACTCCACTCCCTCAGGACCATGATGGTGAGCAGACTGAGCAGCTCCTAAACTCCAAGCCTTTTGGCATTAGGATAAAACTTGTTCAGAGAGATAATCATGGCCCCAAGGCAGGGAGAGAATGGGGGAAATAAAACTGCTTCCCAGCTATACTAGGAAACTTCTACTTCCCCAGGAAGTTCCCAGGAGCATGATGAGCTCCCGATCCCACTTCCTATGAGCTTTCCCCCACATCACTGACTTTTAGAGCTAGTCAGAAGATAGGGGCAAGGAAAGAGACAAAAAATATTCACAGAATTTGATTTCCATTTGCCTAGAGATTTTCACTGGTGTTGAAATTCTCCAACCAGCTCTACTTACTTTGATGCTGTTGCTCATTGTCTGGCCTCCTTGGGATCCTGGTGGCCAGCTCCCTGCCTGAGCCTCACCTGGGCTCCCAGCAGCTTCCTTCAACTTCTTGCCATGCTTCTCCTCTTCCTTCCCTGAAGCACTCCAGCTCACTCTCTTCCCACCCAACAGAGTCCTCCAGATTCCCAGCCTCAAGTCCCCCCAGTTCCCCTTCCCACCCTGAAATCTTCCTAGTCACTCCTTCATCCAGTGTCTCCCCTTCCCACTGGTCCCCTCCCTCACCACCATATCCTGTAGCCTATCCTCTCCTTCCCCCAGATCCGCAGCCTCACAGCCCTCCCCTCATTCACTCTGCTCCCTGTCCCAGTCACTGCCCTTCCCCCAAATATACCTCCACAGCTTCCTTCTTTCTCCACCCAGCCTTAACTCCCTTCCCTACTCCTTCTCCCTGTCTCTCAAATCAGGCTGTCTAACCCTTTCCCATTTCTAATATCCCTCCCCAACCCTGGTCTTCCCTCCCTAACCCCCGTAAGGAGAGGAGAGGCTGCTGCTGCTCCCCTATCCACTGATTTTTTTTTCTGCCCCGATGGTAGTTCAGCACTGTCCTTGCAGTCAGCCTCACAGGAAAGACTGTGAGACAGATCTGCCCAGACAAGGAAGTCTGGATCTGCAAGGCAGAGAGCCAGTCACTTCCTGACCACTCACCTGCCGAGCTGCCAGGAGAGGGCAGACTCTAGTAGTTTATGGGATTGGGCAGGGGGGAAAGTGTGAAGTAGCTCAAGCTCCACCATATGTGGGAATAGCAATGAGGCGGAGAAAGACACACAGGGGTGTTTTGCAGCCTTTGGAATGACCAAGACACTTCTGTCCCCTCTTCCCTTGGCATAGCTGGAAGCATCCTCCCCCCCCCCCCCCCTCCCCCCGTGTTTTCAATAGAAAACTTAACAAGGGTTTCTTTTAAGTTTAGCGTTTACAAATAATAAAAGTGTATAGGGAAGAGATCGCACAATTATAAACATCCCGTTCCAGACATGGAGGGGGTGTGTCCTGCTTGTGGTGCTGCATGCATCACCCCCTGTAATTACACCCATGCACCCAACACACGCCTCTCCTTTCTGTACAAATAGGCACTTAGGCTTTCAAGAGGATATTGGAAAAGCTGCAGCAGGACAATCCCAAGCCGCCTTGGGCAGGGACAACAGCAAGATCACATACCACAGGGCAACAACTATGCAAAAGCCAGTTCCCCAGAGCTTCTGGGAACAGCTTCTTATACTGTGCATTCCAGTCTGATGTTGCCAGCCAGCCATATGCCAGTTTTTCTTTCTTTCACTGTAGTTCCCTTCAGCTGCCACATGCTAACACAAAGTTCCTCGCGCCACTCTCTGCAGCATTGCAGCCAGACCGTCTGCCTTCTCCCACAGGAGAAGTCTCAACTCTGTCTGAGCATCAGGTTTGAAATATCTGGAATTGAAGGTTCAGATTGTCAACTCAGCCCTTCACCTCACAGAGAGACATTGCATGCCATTCAATAAGGACAAATTAAAAGTACTCCACTTAGGAAGAAACAATCAATTGCACACATACAAAATGGGAAATGACTGCCCTGGAAGGAGTAATGCAGAAAGGGATGTGGGGCTTGTAGTGGATCACAAGCTAAATATGAGTCAATAGAGTAATGCTGTTGCAAAAAAAGTGAACATCATTCTGGGATGTATGATCAGCAGTGTTGTAAGCAAGACACGAGAAGTCATTTTTCCACTCTACTCCAGCTGAGGCTTTATCGGTATTGTGTCCTGTTCTGGGAGGCACATTTTAGGAAAGATGTGGACACATTGGAGAAAGTCCAGAAGAGAGCAACAGAAATGATTAAAGATCTAGAAAACCTTTATGAGGGAAGATTGAAAAAATTGGGTTTGTTTAGTCTCAAGGAGAGAAGAATGAGGGAGGGACATGATAACAGTTTTCAATTACATACACATTTGTTACAAGTAGGAGGGTGAAAAATTGTTCTCCTTAACTTCTGAGGATAGGACAAGAAGCAATGGGCTTAAATTGCATTAAGGGAGGTTTAGGTTGGACATTAGGAGAAACTTCCTAACTGTCAGGGTAGTTAAGCACTGTGGAATTTCCATCATTGGAGGTTTTTAAGAACAAGGTTAAACCAACACCTGTCAGGAATAGTCTAGTTATTACACAGTCCTGCCTTGAGTACAGGTGACTGGACTAGATGATCTATTGAGGTCCCTTCCAGTCCTACACTTCTGTGATTCTATGGTTCTACTTTAAGTGCATATGGTTTGTCTGGATGAGTTCTTGAAAACACAAATGTGCACAGACGTGCAAAAGTGCATGTGCCCATCTGAAGATGCTAAAGTCTCATTTGCTCAGCATGGACATCTAAATCTATCTATCTCTGGCCTGCCAGTATTTCATGTCTCAAGATATGTATACACCTAAAAGTCTCCTTACAACTAGATGGGTACAAATGTGCTGGAGATGATTCTTAGGAACATCCTCTTAAAGTTCTGCCACTTAACTGATGTAAGTGTTTGAGTGATATCCCTGCCCATGATGGAGACCAGTAAATGGCTCCTGGAAGAGAGGCCTCCTCCACGAGGGTCATGAAATTACTACTAAGGAGCATGTTGTTTGCCTCTGGAATGCTCCTTAAGATAGCAGTAAGTGACAGGTCATGTCTGATAGGAGGTCCAGACTTTTATCACCACCTGCCTTCTGGTTGCATATGTGGGTAGAACTGAGAAAAAAATTTCAACAAAACTCTTTTCAGCAAACAAAAATGTAGATTCAGGGACACTGAAACATTTTGTCAATTTGTGTCAATTTCACCAAGTTGTTTGGTTAAAACAAACAAACAAACAAACAAAATTCCAGAAGTGTCAAATTGGTTTGACATTTTCAGAATAAAAATGTTTTAATTTTTCAGTTCAGAATTATTTTTGTTTTTAAATTTCCTTTAAAAATCCCAGTATATTAAAATGGTCAAAATTGGAATGAAACATTTCGTTCTGGCTGAAACAAAATTTTTAGTTCAACCCCAAATGAAGTTATTTTGACTTTTTTGATTTGCCAAAAATTTAAAATAAAACAAATTGTTAGGTTGATCCAAAACAACAATGTTTTAATTGCCAGAGAACCAAAAAATCCATTACTTGCACAGGTCTACATATGGGCACTATGCTACAGTATATTTATAATTCACGAGCATGTTATAAACATTCCCAGTTAAGGGAACTTAATCTAAATGTGTTGCCAAGTGGTGCTGCCTCATGAATTGGTCCTGTTTATGACAAAGATTTCTGTGTTTAAGGTAAAATAGACAGATGTTTTTGTGTATATTTTACTTTCCTGTGCCCAAGTCAAGAACAAAACAAAGTTTAGGGCTGTATTCTGCAAGGTACTGACACTCTGGCTTTAATCCAAACAAGCAAATAAGCAAATACGCAGACATGCATGGATAGTCATACACACAGTGCCTGTCCCAGCCATTTGTATCATTTTCATCTTCCATTGCACAAACACCCTGAGCATGCACAGCCACCCCCTTTAGAAACTCCTCCCTCCATCTTTTGCATCCTGAAATACACACACAGGGATTTGTGCCCACACAAGCTTTTGAAAATTTAGTCATAACTAGTGAGTCATAGGCAGGTCTTTATCCTCTAGGTCTCATTTCTCTCCCTGTAAAATAAAGGTATTAATATTTACCTACTTTTCCAGGTGTGGTGAGAGACTTAATTTATGCTTGCATAGCACTTGGTAAATGTAAACAGCTCGATAAGTGATGACTATGGTATTTCTACTTAACCCTGCCCTTCTCCAGGTGAAAAAAGCCACTACTAGGCCTCTGCACCATTTAGATACTATTTTGATACCTTTTGTGGGACTCTAGTTATGCATTGGCCATGTGATAGTCTTCTGCACAGGGGACAATTCCACCCTCCAGTCTGCAGACCCTATGCAATGTCATCTGCACCACTAACCCCCAGCTGGTTCAAACAAATGTGGAGTCATTTGAGAAGGTATTTGGTTGGATTCCACAGCTGTAAGACTCAAAAACCATTATATGGCTTGCCCAAAGTCCTATGCCAAGTCAGAGAATGGGAGAGGGATAGGTTAGTGTGTCCAGACTTCTCTGTTTTGTAGAGGGAGTTGGTGAAGAGACACTTTCTTATTAAACAGAGAGTTAATCTCTGAAGAGCCCCAGAAGGACCATGCTGTAGGGTAAAGAGCCAAAATACAAAGGAGTCTGAGGGGCTCTGTCCGAGGGAGCAGGGCCTCTGGTTTGCTCGGGGTTTCCTACCTAGAAGTACAGAACCCCGTATACAGCTGACCTTGTGGATCTGTCTTGGACCTTTGTGTCATCAGACTGGAGACAGCAGAGCTGACTTTGAGGGACTGCACTGGGCAGGAGCTAAGCAAGAGGAGCAGACAGTGAAATTGGACTGGGAAGCCACAGGTTGGAGCAGGCCCTGGTGGTTTTGGCTTTGCTGGACTGGAGCCAGCAGACACAGGAGAGCTTATCTAGCCATCACTGAGTCTCTCTGGATTAATGAAGGAGGTTTTAGGTGAGTGGGGATTAATTTGCGAATAATAGTTGGGCCTCAAACTGTATGGTTTGGCTCATTTTTATTTCCAGATAGGCATTTTCCTCAAATAACAGGTATTTGTTATATTCATATTCCCAAGTATTGCTCAGTGCTCACAAAAGAGGAAGAAACATCTATAAAGGCAACCTGGTAGACACCAAGATTGCACACATTTTATTTATTGTAGAAAGTGTCCTCTAGACACTTAAATCCAAGTTAAGCCTTGCAGGGCTGGCTCCAGCTTTTTTGCCGCCCCAAGCGGCGAAGTGGGGGGGGGGAGCCGCGATTGGCGGCACTTCGGCAGCAGTCCTACCACACCACTTCATTCTTCGGCGGCAATTCGGTGGCAGGACCTTCGCTCCGAGAGGGACCGAGGGACCCGCCACCGAATTGGCGCCGAAGACCTGGACATACCGCCCCTTTCCATTGGCCGCCCCAAGCACCAGCTTCCTTTGCTGGTGCCTGGAGCCGGGCCTGAAGCCTTGATTTGGTTCACAGTTCTTATGCTGTCTCTCTGGAAAGGGATGAATTTCCCTTTTATGGAATAAGTAGACTATCCTAATTAAGTCCTGAGTTCAAAATATGAATTCACCCACAAACTCTAGGTTCAAGAATATAAACTACATCCCCTAGCTTGCAATTGTACCAGACTCGCATCCTCTGTAGATCATACAGACACTGAGCAGTGTATCACAAGAATACTCCTTGAATTTTGTGAAGGCCTAGACCCAGATCTGAATCTGACCTTTGGAGCTGATGTCCAACTCTGATACTAACAGCTCTAGGATTCTTTAATGTAACTGGCCATTGTTGTGGGAGAAAATAGCAGCTGGGCAGATTCTGCAGAGCAAGAAGTATTAAAGATACTGGGCTATTTTTTGAAGTTGCACAAGACATCCTCAGAAGAACGCCAAGAAAGTGGGCCAAGGTTATTTGGCTTTTGTCATCATGTTTTAACCGTCTTGTTCTAAGCATGTACAAAGAATATTAATTAGGAAAAATTGGGAGGCACTCTTCAGTATTGAATTCCAAAACAGTGTGTGAAAGGGCTAAGGAAAATGTTAAAGAATCAGCCTTATAAAAAACCACTATCTGAATATCATCAGTGGATTGGGTAGTAAGCAAAGGGAAAGCTCTGAAGCACTGAAGTGACAGAGAAAAATCAGAAGAAAAGTAAAGACACAAGTCCAAACAGACACTAAAAATGGCAAACAAAATTAAGAAAGGAGAAGGAGGAAAGGGAGATATTAAAGTCATCAGATCAAATGTGGCCCAAAATTTAGACATTGTAACATGTGGCATTTGCCAAACCTACAGTAAAACCAATTAAAAAATAAAGTTAATTGAAGCATTTCTATAATAATCAGTGTTGCCACTACCACCTCATGGTTTTATTGCAAGCCTTGAAATATCTGGTTTGTTTCCTAAAGGCCCCATCTTACACACTCAAGTGAGAATCTCAGCTTTCTTTTGAAAAAAGGTAAGTTTCTAGCCATCATGGTTGTGGAGAAGAGCTTAAATAGATACCTGTGACAGGGAGGTCCACTCACCACTAGGATGGCACCTCCTCCTGGCCACTCTGGGAAATAGCTCACAGGGTCAGCGCCCCTTCCCACGGTTGCACGCCATCCTCCACCTCTGGGTCTGTAGCCCCTCTCTCACTCCCCAACCTGCTGCTGCCTCTTTGTGACTTGGCCTTCTCACCAGCTCGGCAAACATTGAAAGTCCCTTCGCACAAACAGGCTCAGGCAGTCTTCCTATTCATTGCCCCACTGGTACCACTTCCCCAGTGGCTGGTTGGGTAACCAGGGCCCACCTCCTACTCCAGATTCCGGTTCAAGGACCCTCTAGTCAACAGTCAAGCTCAGTTCTACCCCAGACATTGCTGCATTTCCCAGAGCCCTTTCCTAAACTTTTGGCTCTCCCTTCCTTCTCTGGGTCTGCCAGCTTCACCAGTCCTTCCTCCCAGGGAGCAACTGTAGGCTACATGTCTCTGCAGGCTCCAAACACTCCTCCTCCTGCCTCCCAGGGAGTGACTGCAGCCTTTCCCAGCAGCCGCCTTTCTGCTGCCAACTTCCTGTCATTATAAGTGCAGCCCACCTCATTCCTCCACAGCTGGGTGGCTCCCTCAGTCCCAGGATTCCTTAGCCACCTGATTCTTCTCAGCTGTGGCCTGTTGAGTTAATTAGCCCCCTTCTTAATCTTCATTAACTCTTTCAGGGTAAATGTGGGGTGAACACTCCATCACATACCCTCTTCCTCAAGACTGCAACCCTCAGGTGGGCAGGTACCTTCTCCCCTGGAGCTATCACAGCTGGGCCCACAGCTCATCTTGCTCATGCTCCAGGTCTCTCACCAGGAGGAGCAACTTGTCATTCTCCTCTATGGTATCCCTGAATGTCTCTCTCTGGAACTCTGAGTCTTCACGCAATACTCACAAGGTCAGCTTGGTGGCTTCCAGTTTCTCCTATCGACCTGGCCCGTACTCTGGAGGCTCTTCTCACAGAGTCTGAGTTCCCAGCTTGCCTCAATTAATCTTTGTATTAGTCCCCATATCCTTCAACTGGACCTATCTTCCTTCTCTCCAGTCTCTCTTTTCTCTTCTCCCTTTCAGCCCTTTCATCTACACCACTTTAGTGTACCCCCACCTTAGTGTATCTGGCACTTCCTCTTGGTCCTTTCTGGACCCCTTGCCCTTCTCCGGGCTTGTCTCTTTTTTCTCTCGTCTCCCATTGGGACTCTGCTCTTCCCTGGGCTACTGTTCTGTTGTGACTATTTCCTCACATGTCCTGATTCCCCACAGGTGAAACAAGTGTTTTTATATTTTTTGTGGCTACAGACTAACATGGCTACCCCTCTGATACTTGGTACCACGCAAGGCACTGAATTTAGCCGTATGAAGTGGAAATCCATCAACTTCATGAAAAAACTCACACAGATACAGACAGACATCATCTTCCTCTCCAAGTGCAAACAGATGGCCATCAAACCAAATGGACTGAAGGTAAAAAATCCATTGCAGTCAACATACTACACTGACTATGCTGAGAGATTGTGCCACACACTCTCAAAGAAACTGAGGAACCACCTGATCAGCATCCTGTACAGCAGATAGGAGAAGATCAAGAATGAGCTCTCAAAACTGGAGACTCTCATACAAAGCCAACCTGCCACACAAACTTCCACGTGGCTGGACTTTACAAAAATGAGACAAGCCATTTACAATGCACACTTCACTTCTCTACAGAGGAAAAAGGACAGTAAACTATCTAAACTCCTACATGCCACAGGGAGCTACAACAGTGGTATCCTTTGTGACGTTGTTGACATGAACTGTGACCGTATAGTTCATTGTTGCAACCACTGTTATATATTTGCAGCAAATATTGTGCAAAGGTTGTCGTATGAGGTGTCTATGAAGAGCTTATGATTTGCTGGTTATAATTATGCTATCTGTATGTGTGTACCATTTTTGTAGTTGAAGTTATGAATAGGGCTATGTACTTGTATGTCAATGTGTTTGATTCTAAATAGTGAAGCATTTGGTCAGCTTCTTGAGAAAGGAATCTGCAAATTGAGTGCCCAATCAAGAAACACTTAACTGACAATGGACCTTGGGAGACTCCAATCCACATAAGAAGTCTTCCTGGGAACGTTCAAGATAGCATATGAGCAATGGCTGCCACCTGCAAACTGAGTCATGCGTGGACATGTGACTTGCCCATGTGACTCCAAACTCCATCTTCCTGCTGGGCTTTTCCACAGTAAGAACCAAGAGGTGTCCTTCCACAGGGCAAAGAATATAAAAGGCTCTGGAAACCCCTCCATTTTGTCTTCAATCCTGCTTCTGACTTCTGGAGGAAATAGGTTTGAAACCGAAGCTCTGAACAAAGGACTGAATGGCCCATCCCAGCTGTGGATTTACTCCAGAGACTTGATTTGAACCTGCAGTTTATTCCATCACTGCTACAAGCCTGAACCAAGAACTTTGCCATTACTGTATGTAATTGATTCCATTTAACCAATTTTAGCTCTCATCTATATTTCTTTCTTTTATGAATAAACCTTTAGATTTTAGATTCTAGAGGATTGGCAACAGTGTGACTTGTGGGTAAGTTCTGACTTGTATATTGACTTGGGTCTGGGGCTTGGTGCTTTAGGATTGGAAGAACCTTTTTTCTTTTACTGGGGGGAGGGATAGCTCAGTGGTTTGAGCATTGGCCTGCTAAACCCACGACTTTGAGTTCAGTCCTTGAGGGGGGCCACTTAGAGGTCTGAGGCAAAATCAGTACTTGGCCCTCCTAGTGAAGGCAGGGGGCTGGACTCAATGACCTTTTTGGGGTCCCTTCCAGTTCTATGAGATAGGTATAGCTCCATTTTTTTTATTATTATTATTTTTTACTGGGGCATTGGTTTTCATAACCATTCATCCCCATAACAAGTGGCACTGGTGGTGATACTGGGAAACTGGCATGTCTAAGGGAATTGCTTGTATGACTTATGGTTAGCCAGTGGGGTGAGACCGAAGTCCTCTCTGTTTGGCTGATTTGGTGTGCCTTAGAGGTGGAGAACCACTAGCCTGGGGCTGTGACTGCCCTGCTCTAAGCAATTTGTCCTGAATTGATACTCTCAGTTGTGTCCCACCAAAGGCAGCATCGTTACACCCTTAACTCACCCAACAATATTGTTAATCTATCCAACCACACACTTAGCCTGGCAGAAGAGTCTGTCCTATCTTGGGGACTCTCTTTCTGCCCCACCACCCCCATGCACATGATACAGTTCTGCGGTGATCTGGAAGCCTACTTTCACCATCTCTGACTCATGGAATATTTTCAACACACCACTGAACAGTGCACTGACCCACAGGAACCCTCCTACCAACACTACAAGAAGAAGAATTCTGCATGGACTCCTTCTGGTGGTCCAAATGACAAACTGGACTTCTACATAGAGTGCTTCTGCAGACGTGAACAGGCTGAAATTGTGAACAAACAGCGTCACTTGTCCCACAACCTCAGCTGTACAGAATGCAATGCCATCCACAGCCTCAGAAACAACTCTGACATTATAATGAAAGGGGCTGACAAGGGAGGTGCTGTAGTCATCATGAACAGGTCAGATTATGAACAGGAGGCTGCCAGGCAACTCTCCAACACCACATTCTACAGGCCACTATCCCCTGATCTCACTGAGGAGTACCAAAATAAACTACACCATCTGCTCAAGAAACTCCCTGCTACAGCATGGGAACAAATCTACATAGACACACCCCTAGAGCATCAACCAGGGGTATTCTATCTGCTACCCAAGATCCATAAACCTGGAAATCCTGTATGCTCCATCATCTGAGGCATTGGCACTCTTACAGCAGGATTATCTGGCTATTTGGCCTCTCTCCTCACACCCTATGCTACCAACACTCCTAGCTATCTTCAAGACACCACCGACTTCCTGAGGAAACTACAATGCATTGGTGATCTTCCTGAAAACACCATCCTGGCCACCGTGGATGTAGAAGCTCTTTATACCAATATTCCACACGAAGATGGACTACAAGCTGTCAGGAACAGTATCCCCGATGAGGCCATGGCACACCTGGTGGCTGACCTTTGTGACTTTGTCCTCACCCACAACCATTTCAGATTTGGGGACAACTTATATCTTCAAGTTAGCGGCACTGCTATGGGTACCCGCATGGGCCCACAGTATGCCAACATTTTTATGGCTGACTTAGAACAATGCTTCCTCAGCTCTTGTCCCCTAGCGTCCCTCCACTACTTACGCTACATTGATGACATCTTCATCATATGGACCCATGAGAAGAAGGCCCTGGAAGAATTCCACCTGGATTTCAACAATTTCCACCGTACCATCAACCTCAGCCTGGACCGGTCCACACAAGAGATCCATTTCCTGGACACTACAGTGCAAATAAGTGATGGTCACAAACACCATCCTAAACAGGAAACCTACAGACCACTATACTTACCTACATGCCTCCAGCTTCCATCCAGGACACATCACAAGATCCATTGTCTACAGCCAAGCCCTAAGATATAACCGCATTTCCTCCAATCCCTCAGACAGAGACAAACACCTACAAGATCTCTATCAAGCATTCTTAAAACTACAATACCCAGCTGGGGAAGTGAGGAAACAGACTGACAGAGCGAGATGGGTACCCAGAAGTCACCTACTACAGGACAGGCCCAACAAGGAAAATAACAGAACACCACTAGCCATCACGTACAGCCCCCGGCTAAAACCTCACCAGCGCATCATCAATGATCTACAACATATCCTGGAAAACAGGGCGGCTAAAATATAATGATTAAAAAAAAAACAATAAAAAAAATCAGATTTTTTTAATTTAAATTAGATTTTTTTAATTTAAATCGGATTTTTTTGATAAAATGCTTTTTGAGGCAAAATCCTATCTAAAGATAGTTTTAATTAAGATACATTATAGCTCAAAGATATCTCATCATGGAATAGGGATTATACATTGTAATTCTACAGTATGAGACAATATATTCATGTCATGTTTAAGAGAAGCTTTGTAAATGGATTAGGGACCCAATCTTATGGGGTTCCCGGGGCTTCTGTATAGATTATTTAGGTTAATTTTTCTATCTACCCAATGGGACTCAGTGCTCAGTCTAGAAGATACCATCAGAGATGCTTAGTTTTGCAGTTCTCAGACTGTGGATTTGTATCTCCAGAGATAACATGCTTGTTAACAGCAAAAATGTTTTAAAATAAATAAATAATATATAAAGGTGAGAAATAACAGACCTCAACCCTATTGTCGCTCTGCAAATTTGTATACACAGAGTCAATCCCTTACCTCTCTCTAAAAGTGCCAAGTTTCAAAAAGTTCAATGAATAGAAGATTGTTGGGGGTGGAATAGACCTGGACAAGAAGAAGAAGTCTGGAGATAAATGTGAGAAGGGAGGGACAGGCAGTAGAAACAAAACTGAAACTGTTTGAGCAGCATATTCCAGAAGTCTTGAGGTCTTTCTGAACGTAGCCTTCATTGATTTGAGATCTACCCAGGGCTGGCTCCAGGCACCAGCGAAGGAAGCAGGTGCCTGGGGCGGCCAATACAAAGAGGCGGCACTCTGTCCGTTAGTGGGGTGGCACGTCCGGGTCTTTGGCGGGAAGTCTCTCAGTCCCTCTCTTCCTCTTTGAGCTGCTGCCGAAGTGCCGCCGCCGAAGAGGAAGAGAGGGAGTGAAGGACCCGCTGCCAAACTGCCGCCGAAGAATGGAGCGGCGCGATTGAGCTGCCACTGAAGTGCCACTGATCGGCTTTTTTTTTCCCCCCGCTTGGAGCGGCAGAAAACCTGGAGCAGGCTCTGGATCTACCATACCATTCTCTCACTAGAAGGGAAAACCTATAATGGCAGCAGGCCGTAAAAGAGACCCAGTTTGGGAATATTTTAATGAAGTTCCTCTACCTGTGGGTAAGACAGGCATGCGTGCAAAATGCAAACAGTGCAACAAAGAAATGCAAGGCCTGGCTGCCTGAATGAAACATCATTATGAGAAGTGATCCTTCTCAAGGGGAAGCTGCGTTGAAGATAATGAAAGGAACATGTGTAAACATGCAGGATCTTCAGGTTTGTAAACTTTTTTATTTCATACTTCTGTCTTAAGGACTGCCTGTCTTCCTTCTGGACTATTCTTGAATTCTCATGTTTGAGCAAAAAATATAGTTGTTACTCTATGGTAAGTAATCTATAGATGCAGTTGTGATAAAAAATAAATAACTGAAATAGGCAGATCTTCCTTTTACAATTTCACCTTTAAAGTAGTACTGAGTGTCAGTGAATGCAATGAGTAATACTAAATGAGCAGTATGGTAATAATAATTAAATAACTGCATTAACTTATTTTGTTTAGGAGAATCCATCCTCAATATACAGGATTCTGAAGACTATCCACCTTCAAAATCACCATAGTTTTCTATAGTTTCAGAGTTATCTGCCAATGATAGTGTTTCAGTCACATCATGTATGTCACATAGCCACAATATATCACCTGTAGCAAAAAGAGAAAAAAAACTCCATCATCCAGAAACAACAATAGATAAGTTTGTGATAAGAAACAGCAGATTACAAAAAGAGGTAATTGATGAAAAAATTGCCCGGTTTATTTATGCAACAAACTCTCCTTTCCGTATGATTGAGAACCCACACTTCATTAACACGGTTTAGTCATTAAGACCAGGATACAGTCCACCCAACAGAGCAGATGTCACAGGCAAATTGCTGGATAAAGTGTATGAAAGAGAAATTGAGCAGAGTGCAAAAGGTCTAGAGGGTAAAATTGTTAACCTGAGTCTTGATGGGTGGAGCAGTGTCCACAATGATCCTGTTGTATGTGCTTGTGTGACAACAGAAGAAGGAACAGAGGGTCCTGTGGCACCTTTAAGACTAACAGAAGTATTGGGAGCATACGCTTTCGTGGGTAAGAACCTCACTTCTTCAGATGCAAGAGAACAGAAGAAGGGAATGTCTTCCTTACAGAAACAATTGATACATCAGGAAATGCACACACAGCAGAATAGTAGCAGTAAAAGCTTTTCCTGAAAAAGCAGGAAAGCTTGTTTTTGTTTTTCAGATTATGAACAAACAGGAAAATGAAGGCAAAGACGACGGAGTTAGCTGCAGAAGCCAATATTTTAAGTTTCTCATGTTGATCTGGCTGACATAGTCGATTTAATTTTTGTTTTTGTTTTTTTTTAAATATTTCATTTAACTATTTTAGTGAAAAACAATTTTAACAAAAACAAACCTGATTTTAAAAAATTTGAATGTTTAACTAAATTCAAAAATTCATATGCTTGTTTTGTTAAAATATTATATGTTTGCTGTTGAAGAAAAAAATCCAGAATACATAATGTTGTTGTTTTACTTAAATAAAATACAATTTAAATGTCTGTCTGGTGATGTTCTCCTCCAAATACAGCATGACAAGAAAATCCTCCAAATATTAATGATTAACCTGTTGAATTGGAGATAGTTCACCTCCCAATGACTTCATAAATATCTGCTTCAATTACCTTTGGTAAATGAAATAAATAACCAAACAATCATTCATTTTCTGATATAGCTGTAAAACTAATCTGAAAAGTTTTCAAAATAAATCACTTAAAAAATATATGGTGTGTACCTTCTAAAAATGAATCTATCTCTGAGTTGTGAAGAATATGTATTAAGGTTATAACAACCAACAAGAATGCACTTTTATGTAGAAATCCATGATTAAATCGAGTCTTCCTTACTAGTGATTTAAATCATGATTTAAATCAATTTGATTTAAATCAAATCCACCCTGCTAGAAAACAGTCCCCCACTCTCACAGGTCTTGGGAGGCAGCCCCCCAACCTGAAACAAATACTCACCAGCAACTACACACCACACCACAGAAACACTAACCCAGGAACCAATCCCTGTAACAAACCCTGTTGCCTTCTCTGTCTTCACATCTACTCTAGCGACATCATCATAGGACGCAATCACACCAGCCACACCATCAGGGGCTCATTCACCTGCACATTTACTAATGTGATATATGTCATCATGTGCTGCAATGCCCCTCTGCCATGTACATTGGCCAAACCGGATGGTCTCTACGTAAAAGGATAAATGGACACAAATCAGACATCAGGAATGGTAACATACAAAAGCCAATAGGAGAACACTTCAGTCTCCCTGGACATTCAATAACAGATTTAAAAGTATCAGAGGGGTAGCCGTGTTAGTCTGAATCTGTAAAAAGCAACAGAGGGACCTGTGGCACCTTTAAGACTAACAGAAGTATTGGAGCGTAAGCTTTCGTGGGTGAATGCCCACTTCATCAGACGCAAGATTTAAAAGTAGCCATTCTTCAACAAAAAAACTTCAAAAACAGACTTCAAAGAGAAACTGCAGAGCTACAATTCATTTGCAAACTTAACACCATCAATTTGGGCTTGAATAGGAACTGGGAGTGGCTGGCTCACTACAAGAGCAATTTTCCCTCTCTTGGTATTGACACCTTCTCATCAATTATTGGGAGTGGACCACATCCACCCTGACTGAATTGGCCTTCAACACTGGTTCTCCACTTGTAAGGTAACTCCCTTCTCTTCATGTGCCAATATATATTTATGCCTGTATCTGCAATTTTCACTCCATGCATCTGAAGAAGTGGGGGTTTTACCCATGAAAGCTTATGCCCAAATAAATCTGTTAGTCTTTAAGGTGCAACCAGACTCCTTGTTGTTTTTAAAGTCAAATAAACAATCTCACCTGAGAGGAAAGTGTCCTGTTCAGAGAACTGTAGTATGGTTCTACTAAAAGTTTCTTGATATGGTACCAGATTTCTTTGACATGGGGGCATGAGTCGTCATCTGAGAAGCAAGCATTTGACTACCAAAGCAGACAGGCCTGATAGCCAAGATGAGGTCAAATGGAAGTAGGAATTTTCCACTTTTTCATCCCTCATCCATGGTATCTTCTCACTTAGGCACCATCAGCAATTAGAGGATTCCAGCATTTGCAATCCCAGCCTAAGGCACGACAAGAACCTGAAAGAAGAGTGTAAGCAATTTCTTCTTCTTCTTCCCCTTATCCCATCAACTGGGGTCAGGTCATCGTGCAAGCATCCACCATCTTTGCCTGTCTGAGGGACCACTAAGGTCCACCTTCTTACCATCATCTTTGATGCAATCCATCCAGTACTTCTTTGGCTTTCCTCAGAGACGCTCTCCTGACACCCTCTCCTGCTCTCCTGTCTTTATTCATCTTCTGCATGTGTCTGAACCAGTGACGTTGGTCAGCCACATCGCGGACTTTGACTTCCACCCTAATACGTTCATTTTGACATAAGTCTCTTGGTGTAGCTTCTTTTATGGTGCAAAGACACCTCAAACACCTGTAGTTGTTGAACCTCCTGTCTCTTTATCATCCATACTTCTGCACCACACAGCATTGCAGGGCACACCATTGTACTATATAGTTGGGCTTTCAGTCTCAGTGGCAAACACAACCCCTGAGATGTTGTTCCACCTTCTCCCTGCACTCTCCAGTCTGGACTTTATCTCAGGTTCAAGCTCACCCTCTTCGATGACCCAGCCATCAAAGCACTTGTACTGGTCAATCTGGCTTAGTTTCACTCCATTAATCTTTATATCCAATGTCCTTGTGGCGACTCACCTCACATGTCCTCTGTCTTAATCATGCTCATATTCATCCCAGACCAGTTTAGCTGGTCATACCACTGGTTTGCTATTTCCTCTAGGTCTTCTTTTAAGGATGCCCATAGTGCTATTTTGTCTGCATATAGCAGTATGACATTCCAGGGTGCAATCCAGACCAGTGAGGGGCTGTATCATCCCTGCTCTGCAACCGTGGATGCCTCACAATGCTTTGTTGCTGTAGCTTCCAGCTGGGCTGCTCAGAAACTGCCAAACAATATGCCTGTCACACCTTAAGTGTCTGTGTATAGCTACGGCCTTGGCCCAGCAGCCTGTCAGCAAACACCAGCCACACTCTGGCTCCCACCAGCCTGTGTTATTGCTTGCAAGGTGACCCCCAACACACTCCCAGTCTCAGATTTCCCCCCAAAAATGTCTGTTCTGTAATTTCCAGCCCTCTCCTGGACAGCTCAGATATTTTACGTCTGTTGTCCCTGTAAGGGAACAATATACAACAACCTGCCACCTTAAATGGAGTTACCCAAACAGCTCACAACACTAGATTAGTTTTTATTAAAAAATGAAACAAGTTTATTTAACAAAAAAGAGAGGATTTTAAGTGATTACAAGTATTAAGGCATTAAAGTCAGAACTGGTTACAAGAAAAATAAAGATGAAACACGTCCTAGTACTAAATTTAACAAACTAGACTTGGTGGAAGGTCAAGTATCAGAGGGGTAGCCGTGTTAGTCTGGATCTGTAAAAAGCAACAAAGAGTCCTGTGGCACCTTGTAGACTAACAGACATATTGGAGCATAAACTTTCGTGGATGAATACCCACTTTGTCAGACTCATGTGGTGGAAATTTCCAGAGGCAGCTATAAATATGCAGGCCAGAATCAGTCTGGAGATAACGAGGTCAGTTCAATCAGGGACGATGAGGCCCTCTTCTAGCAGTTGAGGTGTGAAAACCAAGAGAAGAGAAACTGCTATTGTAGTTGGCTAGCTATTCACAGTCTTTGTTTAATCCCTTTGTGGTGAGGGGAAATCCTGGGACTGAAGCAGCCTGATTCCTGCTTAAAGAGGATCCCTGCCAGCCCCTCTGCAGTGACTGAGGAGTCCAGAGCCATCTCTGAACCTGAGAATCATTCATGGAGTTTGTGACTGCACCATCTTTTAGTTAGTCAGACAGGGAATTTGTTTTGGGGACCCCCTACTCCCTGAACTGTGTCCTCAAGCCAGGAGTCTTGGTCTAGTCATTTCTGCATCCCTTGCCAAATTACAAAAATGGCATCTGTGGTTCCTAGTTCTTTCCTAAAGCTGAATTGTTCTTGTCTGAAGAGTGGTTACACCATTCTTCTAATCCACGGGTGGGCAAACTTTTTGGCCCAAGGGCTGCATCTGGGTATGTGACAATAGCTTTATCCCTCAATAGTTTCCACATTCCTGGATACTTCCCTTTTTATGTATTGGGCCCAGGATAGACTTGCACCAGTCTTTAGGAATTCTTATCTTGCCATAAGCTTTAACCACTCTGCTCACCCATTTTATGTCTCTCTCACCCAAGCCTTTCACCAGGTCCAACATCACTTCATCAGGTCCTGCTGCCTTACCATTCTTCATTTCCTGGACTGCATTTCTCACCTCCTCCTCTGTCAGGCTCAGGTACTACATTAGGATCACACGTTGGCAACTCCACTTTTGCTTATTTTGAGAAACTCTCAAAATATTTTTCTACCTCTCCTTCACTTGTTTGGACATTACTAGTCATCTCCCCTGAAGTAAAGATCGTCATTTACAAATAATGTTACAATACCATCCCCCTTCATTTTGGGTCTTATTTTTGCAATGTTACAGATCTTTTTGCCAGCCAGATTTGAGTCATTTACAGGCTTGGTATACAAATCACCTAGGGCACCCTCTTTGCCCTTCCTCACTGCCTGCTTGGTAGCTCACTTGGTTTCTTTGTATTCCTTTTCATTTCCATTCAATGGATTCATTTCTTTTTTCTTTACACAGAATTTTCTTAGTTTGGATCACTATTTATATTCCACCAGACCACCTCCACTCCTCTCTTTCCTTTGTTTTTTTCCCATCTACATCATCCACAAACCTCCTCCACCACTGCAATCCATGTTCTTTCGAGGAGGTTCCATTTCTCTTCAGCTCATGCCGAATCTGTTTCCAGACACCTATCCGGTACTGATTGCAAAAACATCTTTGCCAGACTTCCCTCTAACTTTCTGTACTTTGATCTTGTTTCTTTTCAGCTGAGTTACCTCTTTGCCCAACACTCTGCAGCAATGTTTGCTGCAAGGCCTTTGTGTTACAGTACTACCATCTCTCTAGGTATCATTTTGAGGTCCATAATTTGACACCACTGAGATTTTATTACCAATATCATGTCAATCTGGTTTTCTATCACTAATGTGCATAACCAAATGACTCTCCCTCTTTTGGGACCATGTATTGGCTGTCATCTATTGGTTGGCAATAAACAGGTCTAGAAGCACTTTCCCTTCCTAATTCATAGAGCCTAAGCCTATTTCACACAGCCTTCTGGTTTTGCTTTTGTGTGCAGTCAAGTCGCCCAGCACCAACAGCCCCTCCTCAGGGGCTGTTGCGTCCACTAGTACCTTCAAGTCTTGACGGAAACTCTCCTTCGCTGTTGACATGCATACAGTGATATCACAAACATGATACACTCTTTAACTTGGACTCATATAGCCATCAGTCTGTCACTTACTCTAATAACTTCAAACACCGTCTTCCTCAGCTCTCCTCTCTGACTTCATCGTGCCCCCATTTTGTCATCCATGTAGAAGAGTTTCCAATCTAAGCCCAACTCCTTTGCTGCATTCCCTGTCCAGCATGTTTTCTGTAGACATAGAACATCAATACCTCTCATTATTATCATATCAACTACTTCCATACATTTACCCATCAAAGTGGATATATTTAGTTTTGCTACTTTTCTGACAAACAATTTAACTTGGTTAATCCAACTGAGAATAGCTTAAAAAAAAAAGGTTGAATTCTACAGTTGAAGAGAAACTTCTAAGCACACTAGCTGAAAAATGATCCAGACTCGGTAGTCTGTGCTGCTGCATGAGAAAAGCAAACTTTAATAGCTATATAATTGATTGCTGAAGGTGTTTACTAACTTTTAAGTTCAGCACGTTTCTACGCATGGATACAATTTACATTTACTTGATTATTCAACTGTCCATGGCTGTCTGGGAAGGATAGATTTGCATCCATGATGATGAAGCCATGTATGCATTTTTGTACTGCAGGTACAGCTGGCACTCCAGCAGGGGGGTGAAGAAGGGGCAGGGAGGGTTGGTAGCAAATAGGGCTTTTGGTTTCTGTTTAGATTTTCTGTCGTTTTTGTTTACACCTTTAATAAAAAACACCACACAGACAGAGCTTTCAGGGGCTTGTTTCTTCATGGAGAGCAGGAGCAATCCAAGTTGCCATAAAACTCAGTTTTCTGATACCTTGTTAAATGTTTATTTAGTGAAAATCATGCTTATCTTAACCAAAGAACTCAGACATTTGTTATTGGATTCTAGTGTTGCCATTTCTCCTCTTTCCAAAAGCATCTCAAGAACCTGGAGCGTCACCAAGTTATAATCTCTACCAGATGAATTCAACTAACAGTATAGCTCCTGTGCTGACCACAGCTCTCACTTGGGATCCTTTCCTTCCTCGCTTCTCATCCTTCCAGCCAATCACCAACTCAATCCTTCCACCAATCTACTATATTGGAGAACTGTTCTTGCTTACCCTATTAAAGAAACAAGGCAAGAACTTAGTAATAATGCAACTGATGAAATTATAAAATAGAACCCTTGAGTTTATTGGTTCTTTTGTTCTCTGTCTCACACTCCAATAACTAGCTGAAAGACCACTTTCCTCCTTTTTTTCTTATTCTCAATCATAACATTTAAGATCATCAGGGATGCTTTTGTTAATAGGCCTTCAGTCTGAACATGTAGAGGCAGAGTGTTCTTACTGATGTGCTACTCAGCTCTGGAATTCATTGCCCTAGATGGAGCAAGAAAACAAATGCTGAGGTTGCTGATTTGGGTCCTGCAAAGTCATAGCTATGAGTCCCTTTGAATTAGGGGAACTGGGAGTGCAAAAGAGAACTGCTGTTTTTTAATTTTGTTTTTTAAAGTAAGGCCAACAATTTCACATTAGGTTGCCTTAAGTTGGATACCAGGGTTTGTACTCCAGCAACTAAGCAAGTGAGGTGATTTTCAGAGGTGCTGAACATCTGAAGTTCCTACGGACTACAGTGAAAGTTATGAATGCTCCCTGAAAGTCAAGCCCTTATTGAGGTGTCTAAAATGGATTTAGGTGCCTAACCATAGAAAATCTAGTTTGAAAACTTAAACCACAAGCCCTTTTTTATTATAAAGCAAAACCAAGAAGCCTTTTACAGTCCTGAAATCCAATCTCCTTTGGAGAAAGGTGGCTCGTACCTTTTGCCTCCACTCAGTTACCTGCCCAGGATGTTTTCTTTTCCCTCCCTCCTCCCTAGCATAGGAAGGGTGAGAGAGAGAGAAAATGAGGGATGACAAAGGAGAATCGCCCCAGAGTTTGGAGGGGTGAAGAGGAATCCAATCCAAGCAGGAAGGGAGAATGGAGAGGGGGAACAGTCCCAGCAAGTTGAGGAGAGACGAGAAAGTGAGTGTGAGGAGTGGAACCCCAGCATGAGTGGGGCAAACTGCTCCAAGCAGGTTGTGGCTGAGAGCAGAGGGAAATAACACCGAGGGTGAACAGTGGGACACGTTGCAGGAAGGATGGCAGGTGCACAGCACTGGGGTTAGGTGAACAGTGAGAAACACAGCATGAAGGATAGCAGGGAGGTCTGCACACTGGGAGATAAGGAGGAGGGAAAGAAAGTGGGTGAGAGCAAGGGAAAGAACATGTCCTCTCACCCAGCTACAGGCATTTCACTGGTGAATCCAAGCAGTGGATCTCCGAGCCCTCTGGGTATCTATAGGTTCCATACAGGTTTTTGTTTTAAAAAGCTTCCACTGGAGATCTGGGCTCTCCAGAGAGCCATGCACGGTACATACAAACTTGTCCAGGAAAAGCCTTATCAGGCTTCCTTCCTGATTCTCTCCAGCCCTGCAGTGTGACCCTGTGCTGTGTCTCGGTGCTGCTCCCCTAATGGGCGTGTCGTTTACCGTCTAAGCAGCCAGCCAGCATTTACAATCTCTGGGATCCATAAAAGGAGGAGTTACAGCTCAGTTTCTCTCTCTCGTTGACAGGGGACAGGATTGGAAGACAGGGCATATAGGAAGTATGGGGGGGAAGGAGGACAGTTCCCCCCTTGCCTGACCTAAATGGTGTCCCTAGTCTAGGCTCTACTGCAATATAACAGTGTTTAATAATGAACAACGGAATCCTCTTCACAAGAGTCCAGAAGGACATTGTAGGGCAAAGTCAATCCTTACTCAATGGGAGTTTCTCTGAGAAAGGACATCATAAAAGCCGAGACAGGACTTCAGGAATTGGAACATAGTATGTAAACAATTGTGTCTCAGTTTCCTATCTATAAACTAGGGAAAGTAATATTTTCTTTCTCCCACCCTTTGTCTATGTTGTATGACTGGTAGCTTTCTGGGGCAGGGATTGGCTTTCACCCATTTGTACAATGCCTAGTGTAATGGGGCTGTGATCTCAGCAGGGGCCACTAGGCATTAATGCAATGTGAACAGTATGAATAAAAGTTCACTGATTACACAGACATTTGCTAACTGTGGGTGCTACTGAAACAATTCCATAAGTGGACAACGAAGTGAACTGATAACTACTGTGTGTAACCTTTATGCAAGAGTAGCAGAGAAATACAGACTGGCGTAGGCCACCCTCTGCCAATTTCAGTGTTAAGCAAAGCCTGGAAGCCACAGCCTCTGAAGTTTAGGCCTAGCTGTTCTGAAACCAAGGAAGGTGCCCGATGACAGCTCACAACTGACTTTGAAGCACAGAGACTCCATCATGATAACTCAGGAGGAGGAAACACTAGTGATGATTGAAATGAGAACCCACAACAATGCAAAACTAGGTAAGAGCCAAACAAGGCTCCCTAAACTGCTAGAAACAGCATATGGGGTTAGCGGGCAGCATACGCCTACCATGGTGATGAGAATGAGAAAGCAAGAGAGAGGGAGAAGAAAGGGAGGGTTGGTCAAGGTGTTGATCTCACATCTGATGAACAGGGAGAGGAACTCAACGTACGTGTTTGTAGCTGTCGTCCAACAGAGACCAGGCTTGTTAACATCATGGCCATGTAGCAAAACCCACTTCATTTCCTGGATGCTTGGGGAAGGATTTGGCTGAAGGAGAGTGTAGCAACATACAAGGATTTGGTAGGGTTGGCTTCATGGGTCGATGTTATTGTCAGTCCAGTATGTAATTATTTATTTGTATTGGGGTGATTATTCTTATGTGAAAGCACCTGGAGATAGGATTAGATATATTTCAACTAACTAACTAAATGGAAGGCTTCACAGTGAGTCTCGTAGTCAACTTTGTTGAAACTTAAGATGCTTCCAACCAGTGACATATTTATCTAGATTCCTAGGTTTGGAGAACAAGCTTACATAGGCCACTTTAATGAAGGGTTTGTACATTCCATTGTTGCCAAGATTGTAAATATATGCCCCCAATAGCTTCCCGGTTTGCCAGCTTCACTGTACCAAACAACTTGCCCTTCTCTGCCCCAAGATCTCCTCCTCTTTTTCCCCAAATAACTTATTTTTCCACTTTCTCTATTAGCTCCTTCTCTGCCCCCAAGAACGATTCCCCTACCTGCTTTCAACTTTCTCTACCCCCCGAAGTCTTTCCCTTGTTTTGAATATGTAACGGGTTAAGTGTAAAGGGGAAGAAGCAAGCTTCACCCTCATGGCTGCTACCCCCACCACATCCTGGGACCCTGGGATTCAGCATGACACAATTGTGCCTTCCTCATCCTGATCCTGAGAGATGTTCTGACCAAACCACAGGCCAAAGTGAGGGATCCAGATGATGTCACCACCTCCACTGGCTCAGGCTGAATCCTGAACACCACCTGGTATGTGAGACCCTGTCCCATCCTCTCTCCCACTCCCAGTGTGTCCTTTTTCTTCCCCCACCTTATCTCTCTTCTTTCCTATCCCTTTCTTTTTGCCTTCTGTCTAATAAGCGTCTGGCTTAGCCAGCCAAGACTATATTTTGCAATTCTGCTGTGAGCCTGTGACCAGAGAGGCAGCTAAGTGCAATAGCCCAAACAGCCTTGGTATAACTTTGTCAGGTCTTGGTGTGGCTGCTAAGACGATATGCTGTGCTTGTGTTTTTCCAACAGTGAAGCTGCAAGTGAAAGGGACTTAAGCTTCATTTTCTATCCTTGGTATTCCTATCTTTCCCCTTTTGTGTGTGCTTGTCTTCTTTTGCTTTCTAGGACACAGGACTGAACTAAGCTCCATTTATTTTCAGGACCCAATCAGGGCATAAGATTTGTAGTGAGGGGGTGAATTTTACCCAAAATGTGGTGTGTCCAAATTGACGAAGACTATAGCCGGGTTCAAAAAAGAACTAGATAAGTTCATGTAGGATAAGTCCATCAATGGTTATTAGCCAGAATGGGCAGGGATGATGTCCCTAGCCTCTGTTCGCCAGAAGCTGGAAATGGACAACGGGGATGGATCACTTGATGATTACCTGTTCTGTTCATTGCCTCTGGGGCACCTGGGATTGGCCACTATTGGAAGACAGGATACTGGGATAGATGGACCATTGGTTTGACTCAGTATGGCCGTTCTTATGTTATGTTCTTATGTTCTTAACCCTGTGGTATCACCAGGAGAAGTCCATAGATATGAGAGGCAGACTGCGGGTACAGCATTATGGGGAATTAGTGGTCACAACAGGCAAACTCTGAGCACAGCCCTTGGAGGGCCATTGTTACAGGGCTGCTGAAGAAAAAAGGAGAGACCACAATCTGATATCAGAGGAACTTATCAGAAAGTACAAAGAGGGTATATTTGGGAAATTGGGGTCATGGCAGGGGAAAAAAACAGCTGTGAACTGTCCCCAGATGTGAAAGTATTCCCAGAGACAGAAGGAAAAGCCTTAAACAACATGAGGGAATTTGGATACATCACCTCAAATACCAACAGATTGTGAGTTTAAAATATGGCAGAAATATGTGTCCAGATTAAGGTCAGCAAACAGTTAATCCTCAGCATAGTGCCACAATGCATAAACTAGCTGACAGAACTAGAGTGAGGTTAGTAGTATTATTTACTGCTTCAGCAATGGACTGTCAGTGCTTGGAAAAGGAGCAGCCCCTGCTCTGAGTTGCTACTATAAGTTAGACAAGGGTTAAGAAACAGACAAGGACAGAGAGTATAGTTAGGACAGAGGTGACGGCAGCTCACGAGTTCTGCTTTAGTTGCATTCCTTTTGTCTCGGTTCCTTTTCTTCTATTTGTGGATGCAGTTTTTAGATTTAGTGGAGTTTCTTTTCCCATTCTTTATAACCAATGGTATTGTTAGTGGCAAGAAGTAGCGACTGCTAAAAGGGCAGGAGTTGTAGTTATGTGTGTTGGGAGAAGTCAGCCCCTGTGAAGGAAGTACCCTCCTTAAGTGGATACTTACATAATGGTGGATGATCATATTTTTCACATATAGAAGATAACAGGCATGTAATCTTCAATGGTATTCAGAGTGATAGCATCCCCACTGACTCCTTTGTAGTCAGAAATCACATAAACATAGTATTGAGCCTTGTGCAGTGCAAAGTGTTTGCCATATACACCAATGACGTGTTCTATTTGTTCAAAAAGGACAGAAGTTACCGTAAAATGGAGGTGTACGGTGCAGATCCAGATCAAAACTTTGAGGGTGTTTGGATCCAGGGTTTGTTTCAGCCTGTTGCATAAACAAGGCCCATTTCCAAAGATCAGATCTACATTTGAAATGTGCTAGTGTTTGGGAAGCTTTGAGTCAGCATTCTGGGTCAGACCTGTCTCTAATTCAATGATTATGTGAGAGTCTGGCCAGCACACTTTCAATATCAGCACATTTTCAATATAAATAATCAATCAAGTGATATTTTGGTGGAGGGAATTTGTGTGTGTCTCCAAATCTGTGTGTGCCTTTCTGAAGAACCATGGTCTAGTGACTAAGAGCTTGATCCCTACACCATTAACATAAGAATGGCCATACTGGGTCAGGCCAATGGATCCATCTAGCCCAGTATCCTGCCGTCCAACAGTGGCCAGTGACAGATGCTTTAGAGGGAATGAAGAGAACAGAACAATTATCAAGCGATCCATCCCCTGTTATCCAGTCCCAGCTTCTGGCAGTCAGATGTTTAGGGACACCCGGAAGATGGGGTTGCATTCTTGACCATCTTGGCTAATAGCCATTGATGGACCTGTCCTCCATGACTTTATCTATTTATTGATTACTATTTAATATATACAGTTTAATTTAATCAATTTATCAACATCAGTAGGAATTTTTCCATTGACTTGAATAGGAGTAGGAACAAACTTAAGGCACAAGTCAAGAAGTTGGGAAATCTGGTTTCAGCCATTGAGTTGGCCACAGACCCGCTGCTTGGCCTTGGCAAATGACCTACCCATGATGATATGTATACACAGGAAATGAGTGTGATTTTTAGCATGGGTATTTCTTCTGATGCACTAATGCAGATATCATGGCTGGTAAACAGTGGGAAGTGGAGCCAAGACTTCTCCCATCTGCACAAAAGTTTTGAATTTCAATGAAAAAAATTAAAAGTTTTTAACAAGAAAGTTTTATGAAAATTATGTCCCATTTTTTGACCAGATCTATATTTTGTTGTTGGAGATTTTGGAGTTTTTTAGTCCATTGTATACGTCCTATTTCTGGGTGCACTGAAATGCAAATTTTTAAAACACAGCCCAATGATGATCTCAGCCACCGTATATTGACAACATTTGCTAAGCCCATCTCAAAGAAGAAAAGAATTTTCTTCCTGCTTAACACAATCCCTCCACAGACAACAGGAGTAAACACATACACTTTGTCGAGTGTCAGCAAACTTGGCCCTGGGGGAGAAGTGAGTTCCAGAATGAAGGGCCCATCAACTACTAGATATACAGATCTAGGAACTGCCACCTTGGGTGTCTCAGCTGATCCCCACAGTTGATCAAGAGCATGATAAGGAGAGATAAGGTTTATAGGGCAATCATGACCAAAACCTCAGTAGGTCAAAAACTATTCCTCTTACAGGTTTATAGTATTAGTTCTGTAGATCGCATGCTATTAGTACTGTAGGTCACATGAGCAGTGCTTGGGAGAACTGGCCTGCTTACCCAAAAAGTAGAAAGGGGAATAGCAAAGAAAGCAGCAAGTGGTAGAACAAAGGGGAAAGGAGGAACAAGGAGAAATAAGGAGGAACGTGGCAAGGAGGAGCAACAAAGCGCTGACCAGAATATGCACTGGATTGTCACTAAGGATGAAATGCACCCTGGTTAGGAGGAACAACACAAGGGTCTCCCTTAACACCACTGAGGCCTCACAGCAGATGGGGGTCCATAGCAGAGCAGTCAGCAAGGCTGACTGCACACCCCTTGTGCACTACAAAAGTGTCTCTGGGTCTGAGTAGTTTGGCATGGAAAGCCACAATAGGTTCAGGCCTGAGGAGGGGCTGCACATTCACATTTATATGGATTCAGTGGCCTCGTACTCCAGGCACAGAGGGGAATAGCAAATGCTATTCCAGCCCATAGAATTGAACAGTAGCTATGAAGGGGCATAGGCAGCCCCTCGCTCTGGCTGTGGGTTTGGATTTCATCACCTGAGACACTCTGCATTCCACCTGCACAAAGCCTGAATTCTCAGCTTCCATGAAGGGGGAGTGGATTTCATTTTTGCTGGACGGGATCTGCCAGATGCTCCCCTGTCCCCGGAAGGGCAGCATCAGCAGTTCAGGCACCTTTGGGACAGAATGCAGATAGCCAGCGCTGCAATTTCAAACTTTAAAAATAACTTTTTAATTAAAGGAAAATGCAAAAATGTTTAGAAAGTCCTTTTCTTTTTTCAAAAGAAACATATTTAGGATGGTTCATTACTAATAAGCATAGCACCTAAATCAGCTTAGCTACAGGAGCTGCAGGAACACAAGTTCAAGCATAAAAATAAGGGTCATAAAAACCATTTAATGAAAAGCTAATCAAAATATACAGGTGCCTGGATCATGCCTCAATGGCCTTCTAAGGGGAGCAAATTCTAAAAGCAGGGCCCTCAGCAGAGGAAGCCATACTGCTAGGCAGAGCCCCGTTGTATCAGCCAAATTCATAGTTACTTGTGCTGAGAGTGACATGTTGGAAAGTGGGCATAACATGCTGCAATTTGTACATTGAAAGGGTAGAAAGGTAGAATTGTAGTAAATAAAGGAACCAGTGGGAGGGGTAAAAAGGTGTAGGATAAAGTAACCAACAGGAGGGCTTAAGAAAGCATAGGATACAGTAGTGTGTAGATTTTACCTACTTACAGTCCCTGTCAGAGGTAGGGCTGTTCCATAGCACCTCCTGCAGGGCCAAGTGTGGTGTTGCAGGCACTTCCTGCATTAGTCCACAGGTTGAGGCTGCCTGCTCGAAGCAGGGCAGTCAGTGCCAAAAGCTCAGCATAGGTCTCTGAACAGTTAACTAAGAATAACAAAACTCAGCATGTGGCTGTCTGCCTTTAAGCAAAAAAAACCACCAGAAAGGCAAGCTCTGACCTGGCTCTACGGTTCGGGGCTAGCAATGAGGAAAACCACCTCTGAACCTCCTCCTTACCCCACACTGCCCCTGAGAAGCAGCAGGCAAGCCTTCTTAACTGGCTTGCTGGCTCCCAGTTGGCCAGTGTCTCCTACTAGCCCTTCTAGGCCTCTGGAGCACCAAAGGCATGTTGGTAGCCTGGTGAGAATGGATTTTCCGTGATCAGGGAGGTGTCAGGGCACTGATGCCTCCAGCAGGAGCCAGGGAAGGAGTGATAGACCCCGTCACACCCCTGATCATTTCTAAATTTGGACTGGAGTGTTTAAGCTTAAGTTCTGCTAGCAAATGCTCCCAGACTGATCTTAACTGCAGTGGCAGGGTATATGGTTAGAGGTAGTATCTCACATAGCTGGGCACCAAACCATTCACAGCTTTGGAGAGAGCAACCAACACCTTGAATTGCACCAGGAGCAGGCAGACTGCCAGTGCAGAAACCTGAGCAATGGGTATGTATTCATGTCTGACAGCATCCCTTGTGATGAACTGACTGGCTTTATTTGCATTCGCTGGCAATAATTACAAGAGTTGAATCACACTGTAGGCGGGCAGAATGCAGCTTTCATCCAAGCATGAGGTACTTGGAAATGCATGAGGCTTAAACAGACCATCGCTACAGCTTCATATTGTGATTCTTTGATGGGTGCAGTTGCCTCAGGGGTTGGCCTGACAAACACACTACCCTCCTAACATTTGCTGCCTCTTGTGTTTGAATGTAGGGTGTCATTATGGGGTATTCTCAGACCATTCCTCAAAATGTATAACTTGGTGGTGAGCAGAAATCAAATATGAGGAAACAGTGCAAGCTCCCACCCCACCTAAATCCTGACCTTCTCCATCTCCTTCTCCAGCAGTGGGACCCTCTGGTAGATCTGAGGAGCTAAACTCTCTTCAACTTCAGGAGCCCATACAACAAGGACTTGGATCCACAGAAAAATGGATCTGCACTTCATTTGCCACTGCTTTGCCAGGTCTTGGGAGTACTATAAGCCTTAAGTGCCCCCTGGAGAATTTCCCTGTAGGTCTGTCCAATCCTGATAGATCACCTAGGGAGAGGACAAACAAGAGGCCTATTTAAAAATATAACACTGGACAAGGAGGTGTTAATTGGTCAGCCCAAAAGCAGAGCTTCAAATCAAAAACATATCGTGATTTGCTATAAATGCATTAACATGTATATAGTATAAACTTCTGTTTTTGCAATCAAGCAACACGTGTATTAGATATCATCTCTATATTTTAATAAGGTCAGCACCAATCACCCTCCCTTATTCTTACTGAGGTCTTACTTACACGTCAGATAAGATATAGTTTGCACTTTTTAGTTGCGCCTCATCTCTACCTTGGGGCTCAACCTTGGCTGGTGCACAGCACTCTGCACCGGATGGGCATAAACAAAGCCCTGGCGCCAAATGCTACTGAACTTTGGAGAAGCCTGGATACAGATCCAGTCCAATAAGTTGTGTCTGAAGACATGCTTTAGTCAAACACTGGTTACTGGGCTTAATACAAGATGACTCAATACAGTAACTCAATACAGTAGAGGGGGGAGGGATAGCTCAGTGGTTTGAGCATTGGCCTGCTAAACCCACGATTATGAGTTCAGCCCTTGAGGGGGCCACTTAGGGGTCTGGGGCAAAATCAGTACTTGGTCCTACTAGTGAAGGCAGAGGGGGCTGGACTCAATGACCTTTCAAGGTCCCTTCCAGTTCTAGGAGATAGTATATCTCCATTAATTATTATTTATTTAACTGGCTGTAATTTTGCATCTTGTCTTATGCAGGAAATCAGACAGGAATCTTTTATTTTCATTGTGGCTGCTCTAATCATGTATTTCTTAAATAAATATATATTTAAAGAACACACTTTGAAATATACAGAGGACACCTTAACCCACCCTAGGATTCACCTAATTTAGGTCAGATAGCATAATCTAGCTAAGAGAATTTCAAATAAATTTTTCCAATATTTAACCAGTCTTCCTGAGAATAATGAAGTTGGGAAGGATTCAGGTGGGCTCAGAATGCTGCTAGTTATTTTTATTGGATACTTATTATTTGCTCATAAATATTTACATTGAGGCCCTGATCCTGATCCTGCAAATACTTAAGCACTTGGAAATTTTACATGAGCAGACACATTGAAATATTGGGATTATTCATGTGCACAGAGTTACACATGTGCTCATTCCTTACAGACTCAGGGACTTAATTTGTATTGTAAAAGTCAGTCATATAAAGTGCATGAAATATATTCATTCTGCAGACTGAGAACATACTAAAATGTAGAATTTGTATAATATTGTCCACAATACATCATTCATGGAATTTCACAAGTTGTTTGACAAATACATTATTTGGAGAAATATATATAAAAGCAATACTATGGATCATTGAATTTATTTGGAGAAGAACAGCAAAATGTGTTGAACAATACTAGAGCTGTGCAGAATTTGGAATTTCCGTTCTGTGGAAAATGTCACACTTTTGATTTTGTTTTCATTCCAAATCAGAACAAACAATCAGAAATCTAAGCAAGGATCCAGCCAGCTGGCAATCTTTCTGGACAGCAAGGGAGCTGAGCAGTTCATTTGCCCACCAGCTGGGTGGGAGGGAATCAGCTACCTGCCTGCTTCCATCAAAAGATTCTATGGAATCAGCACAGGTAGTGGCTTGCCTGGAGTAGCGCTCCCTTGTGGACCATTCCATCATCCTGCTGGGGCCACTGGTCTGTCTGGGGAAGAGAGGGGAAGTCTCTATCCCCTGTGTTCACTGGGCACCTCTATAACCTTCACCCATTTGGGAGGGGGGTTAGGAGGCAGAAGGGGTTTGGCTCCATGGTGTCCTTAAAGTAAGCATAAAGTCCACTCACTACTGGGTATTCCCCAGTATCTTCAATAGTCTTTCCTGGTCAGGGACACAGTACTTCTCCCTCCCAAACATCGTTGTCTAGAACTGAAAAAGACCAAAAGGAGTAGAAAAGGCAGTTCCCCACCTCTCCCCCCCCCCCCAGGGGATGGGGGTGAGAAGGGGATCTGCCACTACATCCTTGGTCAGATCCAGGGTGGTGATGTACTCTGCCTCACTTCGTTGGTCAGGTAGTTCATCAATGTGTGGCATACGGTATATGTCAAATTGGGATACAGATTTTTATATAGATTTCCTGAAATCTATGCAAAAACGGGTGATACCAGCAGACTTTGGGACCAGCACTAGGCTTCTGCAATCGCTTAATGACTCTTGGATTGCTCCCAGCTCTAGCACTTATTGGAGCTCTTGCTTCACAATTTCCCTCAATTTCTGGAAAAGGAATCATGAGTTTTCTCTGACTCTAAGTTCAGCTTCAGTCTGGATATCATGGGCAGTTAAATGGGTTCACCCAAGTTGGATAGAGAATACTGTGGAGAAGGCAGTGATCAACTGTTGGGCCTGGGCCCTTTGGTCTGGAGTGAGCTTGATCCCAACTTTGACTGTCCCTGTCTTTGACATTCCAGTGGCCTGTAGGCCTAATTTGGGTTCTGGTTGGTAGGGGCCTATAAACAGGCTTACTTGGGCCTTCCACTGCTTTAAAATATTCACATGGTAGATTTGTTGGAGTTTTCACTTGTCTATTTGTCGGATTTCATAATTCACCAGCCCCAGGCATCATATCACTTCATACAGCCTTGCCAGCATGCAAGCTGGGACAGCCGCTAAGGGAGAAAGAAGTCTCATGCAGAGAGGCAGAGCTGCATCCTGATCCTTTGCCTTTCAGCCCTGAACTGTGCCAGGTTCTCTCCTTTTCTTCACCCTCCAGTCCTGGCCTTGGCTGCTGGACCCACAGGCTCTCTTTAACCCTTTCTCTGCTGGTGTGGGGTTTCTCTGCTCTATCACAGCATGTTTCATGTCTGTTGAATCAACATTTTCCAATGAAAAACTGTTTTCTAGGAAAATTTTCAACCCACTCTAAACATTCCGTTCTGTCAATTATTTCTTCCAGGGCACCATCAGCTCTACTAAGCAGTAGGTACAGAATACATGAAATACTATTAAAAGGTATTTTGTGGTTGAATGTTGTTATTATTCCCAAAATATGTGGCTAGTATGCATGGCTACAGGACTGTTCTCAAGATAGTTCTACATGCACGATAATATTCTCCTTGTATTGCTGTATCAGTAATTAGCAAAAGCTGTCCAAGGGCACAGAGATTTGCCCTTGAGTTTGCTGTTGTCCGTAGAGAACTTGGCTTTCAAGTACTGTTTGCATCAGAAAGGGCAGAGTTGATTGTGAGCTGTAATCTCTGAGCTGAGATTTAGTGCTGAGTCAGAGGTTTTGGAAATGAGTGATTTCAGGACTACAAAAGAGTGGCATTTGTACTGAAATGAGACCTTTTTAAGGTGAAACTCTCAAAACTGCACTCTCAAAATGTAACTCTTCTAATTAAGTGTTTAAAAAAAAAGTCTTTAAACGGGCGTTCTTTTCTGCAATACTGCCTGGGTACAAGCTATCCTTAGCAAGGGCTCCTCTCCTTCTCTGTGCTTCCTAGAGCACTGCAACTCTGTCACCCCCACAGCTACATCCCAGGTTGAAAAACAGGGGCATTTTTTGCAAACATTTTTGCAAATAATTTGTCCCAGTTTTTTATTTCAAAATTCCATTTTTTTCATCCCCTCCAATTCTGAGTCTTCCTGCAGCTCAATGAATATTCACTTTTTTGTGCATGTCTATAAGAAGGCACAGAAGTGGGAAATGACCATGGGCTAACTAAGTGAAAGAACTGCGCTGTGGCCAAATGCTAGAGTTTTGCTGAGACATCATTGCAGGAGAAGCAGGCAAATCAGACC
Organism: Terrapene triunguis; assembly: GCF_002925995.2. NCBI lineage: Eukaryota > Metazoa > Chordata > Testudines > Emydidae > Terrapene > Terrapene triunguis. The sequence continues at coordinate 16,953,343 of NW_020664419.1, forward strand.
AGCTGCATCCTTTGAAATAACATCTGGGAGGACATGTGATAATGAGAACACTTACCACAAAGAATGATTTGCTTATGCCCTGGTGCTAAATCATCATCAGGGATCACACCCTCTCTCCTACTCCATATACATTGTAATTAGATTAAAGATTTACTTTGGGGCATAGCCAATTGTTGTCTTTTGTTCTTTAAAAACCACAAACAATATGAAGAAACCACATGGGCACAGTGCGGTCCCAAATAAATATGTTTATTATATATACACAGAGATGTCAGGTGTAGCGACATACCTGCTGCTACTCTGATCAGTTTCTGGTGGCTCTGTAACACAGAGCATAGTAAGTCCCACTAGAGGTCTCACAAACTATTTAAAGGGGCCTGTATTCTTTTCCTATAAAAGACATTGGCACCTCGCTGTTATTCTTCAGAGTACTACAAAGACTTCATTCCACCTGCTTTTAAGTACATGGACAGAAATTCTACTCTCATGTACACCAGTGAAATAACTCCATTGGACTCAGTGGAGTAACACCCGTCCAAAACTGGTGTGAAAGTCAGAATCAGCACCCCAGTTGTGTAACTATAACAAAGTGGTCCAGGCGCAGCTCCTGAAGTCCCTGCTTTGGTTTCAGTTCATTGTTTCATACACTGGGCTTAACTCAAGTCTATTATATAACATTGTGTCCTTCCTCTTTATACAACATTACAAATATGGGGATAATCACACAGGCACAGTTGGAGTCCAATTATGCACAAATACAGAAAACCTAGCTACATAGGTACACTGCAGCTTTGACAGGGCATAGCTTCTCCAACAGAGAAGAGAGAGGTCCACTAGAGGGCTCCCAACTTATTGACTCAAAGTGCAGCCAATGGCTTGAGTACACCCACAGTTTGTTCTTAAAAGAAGAGACCAAATAATTGAACTTGGCTACACTGTTTGTTTAAAGACAAAATAGTACAATATGAAAAGGAGATAACATGTACCCTCCATCCAGGAAGAAATTTTCACAGCTTGTTTCTCTTACACTGAAGGTGTGCTTCAAAGATACACACTTCAGCTAGTAATATTTATAGGATGATTTTACAAGTTACAAAACTTTTTACACTTTATTAGAATCCAACCCACCAGTTTGTACCAGTTCCTTAACTTGTTGTTCTGGACCTTCCTTATCTTTATTTTGGATAATAGCATTTCAGCTACTGGTCTGAAGGTACATCCCTATACTTTCACATATCTTATTTCGAATACTACATTCCACTTGAAAGTACTGTACTTGGTACAAAGTATTTATGCATCTTTGCTTTAAAAAGGTTCCTATTTTCCAAAGTGTTGAAGGATGCTTCACATGGATAAACAGAGTTGTGAAGAAAGCATAAAACATTCAATTAATATAACTTCCCAACCCACATGTAGAATGTATATTATATTAATACCATGCACATAATACCTATTAATGTTGTATATACTACACCTAACATATATGTACTGACTAATACACTTAATGTATTCAAAAGTCCACACCAATGGCTTTAAAGTTTCACCACGACAGCAAATTTGCTTTGTAGACTTTTTTTGTATATATTTTCAGTTTAATTTTAATTTTGTTGCAAATTTTAAAGAAGTTTATTTTATTAACTCTCCCTCAGGCTTCATATTAAGAGAGCCCCCTCTCTCCCTCCCCCAGCTGCCTTTTCAGCATTTCAGCATGTCCCACTAAGTTTAATTGGTACTGTGATTTTAGATCAACCATGTTATTTTGCTATTTAATCTTCCAGCTGCAAGCACATTAAATGAGATGCAGCAACTTGCCCTTGCAACATAAAGAGCCTCATTAAAGGCTTGATCTTGATCTGAAACTCCCACTGGTGTCCTAGGATTAGGAAGTGCTATACTGGATCAGTCCATCTACTCCAGCATCCTATCACCCCAGAAACCAATACTAGATGCTCCAGAAGAAGATGCAAGAAACTCCATAATAGAGAATGATGGAATGACCTGCCCACAGGGGAACTTTATTCCTGACTCCCATCTGCTAATGGATGGGTTACGCCTTGAAGCATAATTGCATATATTCCTTGTATTTTTAAAAAATCAAATCTTGTGTAACAGTGGATGTTCTCAAAGGGTGAAATTCACTGCCGCATATGGGGCCTGCACAAGTGCTTACGTTGCGAATAACTCTTGTGCTTGTCATATGCACAGGGGTGATTCTCACCCATTGGGAGTTCCACGTGCTACGTTCCTCTTGGCAGCAGGCCATAATTAAGGGCCATCTATGGTGCTGTGGCTGGTTGTGAGAGCACTTTTCCTGAATTCTTTCGGCTATAGCTTTGGAGACCTCTGATGGAATGTATGCTACACAGCAACAGCCTCTGCTTTCATTGCTTTTGTCTAGATTATAAGAATGAGTTCTGGTTAAATTAGCAGGTGATTGCAGCACACACACAACTGGGGGCAAATTTATTTTTGATTCCTCTTTTTTCTGAGTGGGTTGTGTCCTAATTCCCCAGCAACAGAACCACCACTGGCATGAAATCATTTTAAATCTAGAACACATGATGCTTATTTTCTTTTTTAAGACTCAGAAAGTTGGGGTAAAAGAATATATGAAGAGAGGCAATATGTAAAAGAACCAAAGGTGATATGTGCATTGTACAACTTTTGTACAAACTCAAGGTGCACTCTTTAAATATTGCATTAAGGATCTGAGTCTCCCTAATCCTTACTCAGGTCTTACTGATTGTAATGGGAGTTTTGCCTTTCCCGGAATAATAAACTGGAGTATATGATATTTCCAATGTCTAGCAAAGACATAATTATTGATATTTATTATGAGTCCCTATGAAAGCTGACATCAGACCCAAATCTCAGGGAGCTGGGATGAGCTCGAGGATGGTTCAGGAATCTTTGTTTGACCAGAGGTATCTGCTGGGTTTCTATGATGTTGATCAATTAGGAGGTTTTGAATGTGAACCATTATGACCCAGCAGGTCAATGTGTTGGTCTGTATGCTATCCCAGGTGAGTGAGAAATGAGTGGGCTGGAGGAGATGTGGGCAGGTCAAGATTAGGGCAATGGAGTTGAGAGAAACATATCCTTCCCCCGCAGCCCTAGAAGGGGAAATGGAGCGTAGGACTGTATTATCTCTTCCATAGAGCCCTCTTCGGGACAAGGAATCTCCTTTAAGGGGGATCCCATGAGGAGCTGTGGCTTCTTTCCTCCCATCAAGACTTGTGCCAAATGATGTTTGGCCAGTTTGGAGAGTCTGGCCCACAGAGAGAAAGGTACAGGAATGTGGCCTAGTGGTCTGAGATCAGGACCGAGAGTCAGGAAACCCAATCTCTAATCCTGGCCTGTCAGAGTCCTTGGGCCTTATTGTCTACTCTGGAGTAACTCCAGTAAAGTCAATGGTGTAAAATTGGTGTGAGGGAATGGATAATCCACTCCTCATCTGTAAAATGGGAATACAAACACTTAGCTGTCTACCTCAGAGGTATTGTCATTAATTAATTTTTATAAACTCTCTTACAGATGAATTCTGTGTGTTATAGTTACTACACATGCACATGATTTGCTCAGTAGATACTGCCATCACTTTAATGAACTGTGAGAGTGGCTACTGACTTTTAAAAATTCTGTGCATTGCTAGAGATTCTGCCATTAATTACGAGGTTTTATTTATTTGTAGTGGAGTAGCACCTAGAGACACCAGGGAAGGATCAGTGCTTTATTATGCCAAACACTGAACAGATATGCAGTAAAAAGTTCCTGGCCCAGAGAGCTCACGGTTCAGATTATGCCAAGATGCAAAGTGTTAATGAATCAAACAACTGGGAGAAGGGGCAAAAAGGAGGACAAGGAGCACTAAAATAAGCAAGTTGCCATACAATAAGCAGAGACCACTGTTTATCACCTGCCTTTTATATCACTGCCTTGTCAATGTTCCAATTCTTTCATTACACACACTCCATTAAGAAGGAAACGAACATAGAATGGCCAAACAATTGCCTCATATTAATGGCTGGAGGGAAGTCTCCGAGAACAAACATGTCCCATTCCCATAAACCCTGAGGGAAAAGCATTTATGGAGGAAAGTTCAATTCAGCACTACTGTGAATCACAGTTGCTATAGACTTTTTGTTTTTTCACAATACAAAAAAATATATTGACTGCAAATCCACTGCTGTAACTAGACAAACCATCATGAATTGTTCTGAATGAATTTCATGTCCTGCTGTTGTTACAATTCTTCTCCTCAGCACTCTTGCCACTCATAGACTCCAGTCCTGAAGTCCAAATAAAGACAATGGATTACCCACATGATTAAAGGTTGCAGGATAAGTCCCCTGCTGGAAAAAAAAAGTCTCTGAAATCCCTGTAATTTTCTGTAAAGTACCTAAATGGCTTTGCTGTGATCTGGCACCCACTGCCAGGCACTGTGGTGCACCATTTCACTGTAATTTCAGGAAGCAGAGAGAAACTGTTGTTAGGAGCTTTGGGAGTAGCCAAAAGGACTATTTTGGTGGACGGGTTAAATATGTGGAGTGGTATAGTGGCATACCATTCCACAGACGAGCTTGTGTGTGAGGGAGAGAAACCATGCAGTGCAAAAGGAAAATCCTAGGAGTTCTAAGGGATTTGGCCTTTGTTATTAAATTCTATGAGGAGGCCTCTAATTTTGGGTGCTCAACTTGACATGTTAACTTTTAATATGATAATGATACAGTCTGTGTATGCTAATTCTTTTCTAATGCTTACAACGCCTTGTCTTTATTTGATTACCATGAGTACAGACAGAACAATTTTTTATACACAGTAACCTTCTTTCCCCTTCTCTCTCCTGTTTTTTTTTTAATGTTTAAAAAACAAAACACACACTAATATGAGTAATAACATACCAGGACTTATATAGCAATGATCACATTATTGTGCTAGGCAGATACATTGCAATAATTTTGCAGCATCAGATTAATTTCTTGTAATAACCTTAATATGTCACTTTAGTTAATTCAAATATTAACTGTTCGAATCTACATGCCTTAGCTTTATTGTGGAGATCTGTTCTTCAGTGGACTCATCTGGCACCTTGTTTCTTCTGGAAGTGTGTATTTCCCAAGAGGCAGTCTTGTGAGCATTTAATGTTTCTTGACATTCTTAATTAAATGCACTTTGGGAACTGCTAACACTGTCATCTGAGATGCATTTAACATGCAGAGGAAGAACCATATGGTATGTGTAATCCTTCAATAAAAGACCCATGGCAATGAATCTCAAAACCCAGATCAATTGACTCAGGCTTGAGCTGCAGGGCTACAAATAGCAGTGTAGACATTCCAGCTTGGGCTGGAGCCCAGGTTCTGAAACCTGTCAAGGGGGGAAGATCTCAGAGTCTGGGTGTCAGCCCACGGTAGAACAACTTCACTGCAGTTTTTAGCCCTGCAGCTTGACCGTGCAACTCCAAGGCAATCGACCTGTGCTCTGAGACTTGATGCCGTGGGTTTTTCTTTGCAGTGTAAACATACTCTAAATGCTGTATGTCCTCCTAGTACAAGCACATCTGTCCCAGTCTTTAGGATGCTTATTGAGGCCCAAATGTGGAAGTGCTTTGAGCATTCACTCCTATGAAGCTCACTGAACCATGCTGGGATTGCCATTGTTCTTCCCATCTCCCAGAGTACTCTCTCCGATATCTGCCACTTTTCCGGGTGAGATTAGACCATGAGCAGTTTTCCACACTGGCACAAGGCAGACATTGCTATACATTTTCATAGCCATGAACGTGGCTGTGCTCTGGGCAATAACAGAAGGTCATTAACAAAGCAGAAATCAAAAAGCCGCAGAAAAAATATTAGGCCACAATATATGTAGAAAATAAACTTGGTATATTACTCGTAAAGAGGAGTTTGCAAGTTAAACACGTTCCTGAATGTAGTATGAGTTTTTTTTAATGTATAGTGTAACTGAAGCTTAGTTCTTTATTTCCTGGTATCCTGGTTATTTACATTATGTTAAACAAATTCTGTGTTTCACATCTGGGAAAAATAAAGACTCAAAAAAGAGGGGGGGCCACATACATCTGTGGGTCCAGTTAATTTTACAACTCCAGTACCGCAAACCATTTCCACTGGCAGCATGACTCACAGACAAGATAACTTGTGGTAGTTGCATGCATTTAACTCATATCACTGCTTTAGCAGGAGGAGACAGTGGTTTTGTTTTGCTTATGTTTTGGCTTCCATTTTCATCTGAAAATCATGCTTTCTGGCCAAGCGATTTTACTTCAGCGTTTCCCATAGGCCTTTAAAATAAACAGACAATATTAATTAAAAAGAGGGGGATTTTTCTATTAATCAAAAAATTAATGTAACTCTGAAAGGGAAATGTCTTTTCCTCTAGAATATAGGCTCTTTCCCTTTCCCTATTACTTTTTAAAAAAATCTGTTTAATATATACTATAATACAACCTGCTAAAATCAAGGTAAAGTGTTATTTTGTATCTGCACTAGGAAAAGTAAAGTTTAGGTCGGGTTTAGTTAGCCCATTTTGAACTCAACCTCTTGTCTAGTCTAGATACGGCCTATGAGTAACAAATCCTTATAGACATGACTAGGCTTTTCAATTTAAATGCTCCTTCCCTGAGCCACACTTCAAGTGCTATGCACTATCTCACTAGCACAAAGTGGGCCTTAGCCCAGCAGATCTGATGTCCAGCAGATCTTGTCTGCATACGGTGATCCTTGGGTGACTTAGGGCTGGTCCACACTGGGGCGGGGGATCGATATAGGAAACGCAACTTCAGCCACGAGAATAGCGTAGCTGAAGTCGACGTTTCCTATATCGAACTAAAAGTACCTACTTCGGGTCCACGCGGCGCAGGCAGGCTCCCCCGTCAACAGCGCTTCCTCCTCTCGGCGAGCAGGAGTTCCGCAGTCGACGGGGGGGCGCTTCTGGGATCGATCTATCGCGTCCAGATGAGACGCGATAAATCGATCCCAGAAGATCGATCTCTACCCGCCGAATTAGGTGGGTAGTGTGGACCAGCCCTTAGAGATGTAGCAACTTTTAAGGAACTACTCTCCCCCTTGCTAGCACACAGGATGTAACCCGGAAAAAGGTAGTCATGGCCTGGGGCGCCTCCCCCCAATGATTCCTGGCAGCTGTAACAGCTCTTTGAGGACACTGGCTATTGGCAAAGACAGCTATAACCTGTCCTGAGGGACTAGCCCAGCGCATACTAGCCCCAGGATTAAGGAGCACTAAGAGCAACTTGCAACTCTCACTTGGGTAATGGGTAATGTTCCTTATTATTATAGCACCCAAGGGCGTCCAAGGTGTTTATAGGACAAACAAGAACACTTGGTCCCTGCCCTGAAGAGCTTGCAGCCTCGCTGTTTAATTGGAGATGAACTCACGGAGCAAAATAGATGTTCAGACCACTACAGATGATGAGCACAGTTTAAATGGCCAGGCAGACATGAAATCAAATGGAGTTACACTGACATAAAGCCAACATAAATGAGAGGAGGGTCAGCCCCTTAGTGTCTGCAGAATAAGCAGGCATTTGACTCAAAGTTATAGCCCTGTGCAATTGTGTAATAACCGGTTACGTTAAAAAACATGTGTTCAAGTACTCAGGACAGACAGCTGGGGGGGGGGGGGGAAAACAATCCCAGAAGCTTAAAAGTTCCTCCTCCCTATCAACTAAGGAGCGGTAACTACAGATCAATCAGGTTCAGTTGAGAAGGGGTTACCAGAGAATCAATTAGGATCAGCTGAGAGGAAGTTACCTGAGGTCAATTAGGATCAGCTGATTCCAACTAAGGGCTGCCTGAGACCTTTTTAAACCCTCCCCTGTTGGGAGAAGAGGGGGGAAGAGAGAGAGAGAAGGAGTCAAGCTGCCAGTAGGCTAGGAGCAGCAAGACAGCGAGCCTCACCAGGAGGAGAGGCTGCATTCCCTCCCATAAGGAAAGAAAAACAAGCCCAAAAGACTGGCTGAGAGAAGGAACGGACTGCCCCTGTGCATCCTAGAAGGACTGTTTTACCAAAGCCCATCTCACAAAGGCTAAAAACAGCTGAGGCGGGTGAGACTGAGAAGGTACCTTGCCACACGTGGTGTCAGGGGTGGCATGTGCGAGCGAGACTTAGTGGCAAACCATCTCATGGCAGGGTAAATCGCACCCAAGAAGAAGAAGAAGAAGAACAAAAAATGGAGGAGGTAGTGAAGGCGTTGGTGCAAGCTACCGTGGCCCAACAAGAGGCTACCAGGGTTCAGATGGCTACCCAGCAGGAGTCAGTGTCAATACAGCAGGAGACGAATCAATTACTGATGAGCCAGGCATCCCAGGATCAAGCCACCTGCATGAGGTTGTGAACCAGCTAAAGGCCCTGACCACTCTGACGCACGGCCCCCAAGGGACCCAGCCGCTGTGGGCAAGCAACTACTTACAGAAGATGACGATGGACAATGACGTAGAGGCATATCTCCTCGTGTTCGAGAGAACGGCCCTGCGGGAGGCCTGACCCCAAGACCAGTGGGTAAGTATCCTTGCTCCTTTTCTGTGTGGGGAGGCCCAGAAGGTGTATTTTGACATGACAACAGAAGCAGCTAGAGATTACCCCCAGCTGAAAGCGGAGATCCTGGCGAGGTCTGGCGTGATGACAGCCATAAAGGCCCAGTGGTTCCACAACTGGAAATACCGGGACAGCAAAGCACTGAGGTCCCAGCTGTTTGACCTGATCCACCTAGCCCGGAATTGGCTGCACCCCGAGACCCACAGCCGGGAGAAAATTGTGGAAATCATAGTTTTGGACAGGTACATGAGAGGGCTGCCACCAGACATACGAGGATGGGTCAGTCAAAATGATCCCTCCTCCTATGACGAGCTAGTTGCCCTCCTAGAGAGACACTTAGCAGCCCAAGAACTTTCTCGGACCACCGAGGAAGGAAGGCTCCAGAATAGGAGGCAAGACTCTGCGCCGAGGGCCCGGGTTGCTGTAGCCCCAGGCAGAACTATGGAGGGGAGGAAGGAGGCTGAACAGCTGCCAGAGATCGTGGAGAGACTTGGGGGCTGGGGGAGAAAGACTGGGTGGGGGTAAGGCCCAACAGCCCAAGAAATACCTGATCAGGGTACAGATGTTATGCATTTGGGGAAATAGGGCATATAGCTGCCCAATGCCCAAACCTAGAAGAACCCATGCAATGCGACCTGGGAGATATAGGAGGACCATGCGACCTAATAAATCTAGAAGAGGTTGCGATGGTCCCTCATAGGTATACTAGACCAGTTAAAATGAATGGCACAGAGACCACTGCATTAGTGGACTCAGGAAGTGCAGTCATGCTGGTCTCGGGAAAGCTGGTCGGGCAAGACCAACTATCTCGGGCCAAGTGCACAGGAATTTCCTGTGTACACGGGGATGTCAGTTACTACCCGACCATCCCAGTAAAAGTAGAAGTCCTGGGAAACCCCACTAAGATGATGGTGGGAGTAGTCACGAAACTCCCCTATCCAGTCCTCATAGGATGAGACTTCCCGGGGTTTGGCAGCCTACTCCCCGGAGAGGAATCAGAGGAAGGTAATAACCCTGAGAGCAATGGGATGACCGCGATAATTAGCACCCCTCCCGGTCTTCCATGAATTTGCCCAGGATTTGTTCTCTCCTCCTGGGAAGCTCAGGAAGACTCAGCGAGAAAGGAGGGCAGAAAAAAAGGAGGGAGGGAGAATCTTGTCACAGAACCAGAAGTCTACACTTGTAGGGGAAAGAGTTGGCCCAACTGATAAGGGGACTATGCAGGTGGTCAATGAACCCGCAGCTGGACCCAGTTCCCCGGGGACTCTCCCCGAGAGGGAGACGGAAATAGATCCCCCTGATTTTGGGCAAATTGGATCTTCACTGGAGAATTTTGGGCAGGATAAGGCCAATGATCCGATATATAACAATATTCGCAAAGAAATAGTTGAGGTGAATGGGGTCCCTGTGGAAGGGAGAGCCAAAGGCCCAGGGCTATATTATATGATAAAGCGGGATCTGCTATACAGAGTAGTCTGGGTCCAAGAGCAAGTCGTGGAACAGCTCTTAGTATCGCAGAAGCATCAGAGGGGCGTGATGGATCTAGCCCACAGCCATCTGTTCGGGGGGCATCTGGGGTAGATAAAACCCTCGATCGAATTCTGCAGAGGTTTTTCTGGCCTGGAATTTATGTGGCGGTGCAACGATATTGTGCCTCCTGTCCTGAATGCCAATTACATGGCCCCCGACCACACTTGAGGGCCCCTTTGGTACCTCTGCTGATTACTGAAGTCCCATTCGAGCGAATAGCTATGGACCTAGTAGGGCCACTGGAGAAATCAGCCTGGGGCCATTAGCACATACTGGTTGTGCTAGATTATGCCACCCGATACCCCAAGGCCATACCCCTGCGGAACACTACGTCCAAGACCATAGCTAAGGAATTAATCCAATTTTTTTCTAAAGTGGGGATACCCAAAGAGATGCTGACGGATCAAGGAACCCCCTTTGTGTCTAAATTAATGAAGGATTTATGTGCAATGCTCCACATACGGACCATAAGGATGTCAGTCTATCATCCGCAAACTGATGGCCTCATCGAATGCTTTAATAGAACATTAAAGAACATGATACAAAAGGCGGTGAGTCGGGACGGGAAGAACTGGTATGCCCTGCTGCTGTACCTAATGTTTGCTATAAGGGAGGTTCCTCAGACTTCAACTGGGTTTTCCCCATTCAAGTTGTTATATGGTCGCCACCCCCGTGGCATACTGGACATTGCCAAAGAGGGTTGGGAAGAACAGCTGAACCCAGGAAGAAACTTCATCGAGCATGTGTTGCAGATGAACGACAGGATAGCCCAAGTTGCCCCCATAGTGTGGGAACACATGGAGAGGGTGCAAAGGGCCCAACAGACATACTACAATTGCCAAGCGACGATCTGAAAATTCCAGGTGGGAGATTGGGTAATGGTGCTCGTACCCACAGCGGAAAGCAAGCTCCTGGCCAGGTGGCAGGGACCATATGAGATAATAGAAGCCATTGGAGAGGACGACTATAAAGTCCGACAGCCTGGTCGCCAGAACCTGGAACAGATCTATCATATAAACCTGTTGAAACCTTGGCAAGATGGCGAAGCTCATGTGGTCACTCTAGGGTTGCCGCCCCCCGATAGCAACCGGCCCGGCCAAGTGGGAATATCCCCGGAATTGACAGGCATTATATAATGACACAATCATATAATGCCTGCATCTGTGATTTTCACTCCATGCATCTGAAGAAGTGAGGTTTTTTACCCATGAAAGCTTATGCCCAAATAAATCTGTTAGTCGTTAAAGTGCCACCGGACTCCTTGTTGTTTTTGTGGATACAGACTAACACGGCTACCTCCTGATACTTAAGCCCAAAAGACTGGCTGAGAGAAGGAACGGACTGCCCCTGTTTATCCTAGAAGGATTGTTTTACCCAAGCCCGTCTCACCAAGGCTAAAAACAGCTGAGGCTGGTACCTTTCCACAGTATAAAATAGCTGCTAGCTGCCAGGAGTTAGGAAGATGCTTCCCCCATGGATAGGCTATTCCACAATTGTTTGATATGGGGTGTCTTGCACTTTCTTCTGAAGCATCTAGAACTGGCCACTCTCCAAGATGTGATCTGAACTATATGGACCAGTTGTGACCTTCTATGGAAATGCTTATGTTCGTCATTATTTCCATAGCAAACATAACTATTTTAATCAATTAACCTACTGCAGGAGATCTCATTGATGGAGGCATGAAACAATCACTTATCAGGGACTGCCCAATTTTGTATGATATCAACGTCTTCTAAAATGAAAGTACCAAAAGAATTAGAAATAAAAATGGAAGGACAAGAAAAAGGTCACCAGAAAGATCCCAGTAAGAAAACTTTTGAGTTGGGTTGAGGGGATTGGAGATGGGATTTTAGCCATATTTACAATGAATGTATATAGTTTTGTAAATAGACATTATGCTCTACAGTCAGTGCCTCACTTACCTGCCCACACACATATCTCATCTCCAACCCTCCACAAAAGCTCAGAGGAATAGACTTGACACCATTGGCTATTGGCACAGATTAGAGCAGCCTTCAGACTGCTATAACCTGTCCTGAGGGACTAGCCCAGGTCCGGTGTGAAAAGGGGCAGTGCTCTTATTGCTGGGGCTTTGCTGGATTTAAAGAGGCTTGGCAAGTACAGGTGAGTATAAGGAGGCACAGAGCTGAGAGTGGGAGAATGTAGCACAAGGCACAGTTAAAAGAGAAACAGCATGGCAGGTGAGGAGGGAGGTAACATGAAATGGAACTACAAATGTGTAGTAGGGGAAAGTTGTGTGAGGCCTTGAATATGTGGCTGAGGAGCCTGAATTTAATGCAGAAGGAGAGAAAGATGAAACTATTCTACTACCACCCAGATTGATAGTGACACAAATTTGTTATCAGGTCATGGCTGTTTGTTTGGTGCCCTCTGTGAAATCAGTTGGCGGTGCCAGTCCAGGTTCTATTAGAGATGTGTCCATGTCTCAAAACCACTGCTACAAGTGGCACTATTTGGCACCCTTAATGGTGGGACATATACTAGATGGGCCTGGAAACAACAATGTTCTCATCCATAAATGTGATTCCTGCAGCTGAGGGAGGAAGCATATTGGTGAGCATTACATGGCCTTATTTCAGTTCTGTGGCGTTAGCTTCCAGTGCTCTCCATCAGACAATTTTTAGTAACACTTCATTCACTGAGATATTTTAAAGAAGTCACTTTAGTTTCTAAGCTAATCCAGGGTTTGCTAGATTCCTAGGTGTTACTTCATGTTTGAACCTATTCACTATTTTCACCAATTGTGCGGGGCAAGTCTATCTGAAATTTCCTGGAGAGAGGACGTGAGGAGATTAAGAACTTTTTTTCCCATCTATTTTTGTTAATCTGTGGGTGAAGCTTCCTGCACATGTGGACAGGAACTCCTTTCCCTTTCCCTGAGGATCTAGGGAGCCTCAGAGCTGCACTAATTACATTCAGGGGAGAAGTGAATTTTTTTTCTTTCCCTTTCTGATGCTGGAAAAAGAACATTTGAGGGCAACGGTCCCATTCAAGAGGAGATACTTAGCTCTAAAAAGTTCCTCCTTTGAGTATGGGGGAAGGAAAGAGGAGATAATCCTCCATTTCTCCCAGAGTCCTTTGCAGGAGAATACTTTCCTTTCTATGGAAAGTGTCAGCAAGATCTATGGACAGCTAGCAGGATGCTGCACCATAAAGGTTATGGGTATTAATATAGTATCAGTACCATTATATTCCTATTCTCATAGTCACCACACAGTGACAGACTTTACTACTGCCCCTATATGCAACATCTGTGTGGATGGGGCCTATCCAGCTTGTAGCTATGAATAGTTCAGGATCACACAGACATTGATCAGAATGTCCTGATTCAGGGAGGCAGCACATAATGTGGAACTCTGTTGTCTGTGCAGAATAGCTGGACTGAGCAAACAGGGGCACTACGTTGGGGCCTAGATACTTTGCTCTGGCTTGGTGCAAGATGAGCAGCGGGCATGTGAAGGCAGCTTTAGTCACACTTTCAGCCAACAAATCTTGGGAATGGCCAGGACCTAGACTGCTCCCTGGTGTAAGATCATCCATGCTTACATCTGTCTGCCCATTTCCTCAAGGGACTGTAATGACAGTAGGGTATCACTAGGATGTAGGGACATTTCGGCTTTTCCGCAAGCCACACTCTTTCCCTGCACTGGTATCCGGGAAGGAGGGTGGCGTAGAAATCATTCAGTCGACTGAATGGCACCTGAGGATTCTCCTAGTCAGGGGTAATGTTCAGCAGACCAGATCCATCTGACAACCATTGTGCACAAAGCAGCTGAAGTGGAGCTCAGCATCTGACTCCAAAAGTCTATGAAGCAGGACAGCAGAAAAGCAGTAGACAACCACCACTGGCAGTGGTTCTACGCGGGGTAGTAGTAAAGATCCCTACAGCACAGGACCCCCGGGGCAGCTCATTGTCTGTGCAGCACATGCAGTCCCTTGGGTGGGGATTACAGTCAACATCTCAACAGTTCCTCCAGAGAAAAAAGGCAAAGAAGGACCTACTCTTTATGCAGCAAGTAGTCACCCAGTCCATAACTTGTTAAGACATGGAATTCTCCCTCTGACTACGTAGCACAAGCCTACATTGCACATACATCTGTACTCCTGAAAATCCGGGCGTCAAATGTTTTCCAGTAACTCTTTGGAAACAGTTATGCTAAACAGAGCTCCCATTCCAGGCATATTTTTTATTTGACTCGTCCATCCCATGAGTAAATGGGCCCATCAGGCTTATTTGTCCTCCGAGAGCTCTTGCATGCAAGTGTTTTCCATCTGTAAGTCCTGACCGTAGTTTGTCAATGCCTGCTTAAATGCTGCTCAAAGGTCAGCCTGATGGAACATGCTCCCTGAATTGGAAGGGAGGAGCTTGCTGCCTCATGAGCACCAGGGAAAAAGTTGTGTTTTAATCTGTTGTTTATTTGCTCTTGTGTTAATGGGGTATAGGAGGGAAAGGTTAAAATGGGGAGCTCTACTCATCACATGAGAATTGTGTGTTTTCACTCTTGCTTCAGTTCCTGTGCTGTACGGCACTGTGGGAGCTGGCAGGTCCTAAAGGCTTGCTCCCATGGGAATTGAAGTAAGCCAGAATGGGATGTTGACAGAAAGATGTTCTCATTGTTTTAAGCTTTTCCTTCATGTACTATGTCCACCCTGTACTTGGCAAATGAACTTTTCAACTTAGATGTCAAGCACCATCACTTTTCCTTCTGAAAGTCTACATCCTATTTTTTTCTAAATACAAGCTGTATCTACAGCAGTAGTAAATTGGGGGAAATGTCAAACAGCCTTATAAGGAATAGAGCAGCATCAACCCATAGTCATAATAGTAAACCTGCAAATAGTGTGCTGTATCTCAGGAGCTGCAGGGCTCTCCCGCTGATCATCACACTGCATTATGTTTTGGCTGGTGTGTGGCTTAAATTGCCTAACAGACTCAGTGACCTAACATTGATGAGGACTGGTACCTGTCATGAGGGAACCCTCCAGGCAGAAGAGCAGCGACTCACAATCTGTCAGAGCCCATAGCATTGGCAATCTGATTAGTGGTTGGAGCCCAGATCAGGGTCGTGGTCATGGGTCAAAGCCAGAGTCACAAGCCACACAAAAGGTCAAACTGGAGTCAGTAGCTGGTGTTAGGGCGAGGAAGCGGGAGCAAGGTGTGGTAACCGGAACAGGGAGTGGGAACCAGGCTCCTCTTCAAGGTACCAACAGTTAAAAAGGAGCTGGAACATCAAAAGTGCTTCTATCAAACCATTGCAGCAGGTAGAGAGAGAAAGCAAAGTTGTGCAGGATCAGGATGCAAGTGGATTAAACTCTTCCAATTAGTCTCAATCACATCCACTTTTGTTTACTTAGTTAAGATTACAGATGGTTGGAGATGCTCCAACTGAATGTTTGTTTGTTTGTTTTCTTTTTCAACATACTGATTCATTTAAAGCAAAATGTTTCATGGAGATGGTTCCAGTTTGACAAAGTTGTGATGGAACACAGGCAGGATTCCATCTGAAACCTAACTGGTTTCTCACCAGTTTGCCTATCTGGTTCCTCAGCAGCTTGCCTGGTGGACTGACAGGGGGCTGAGAGCCTGAAGCCCTGGGGCTTTGGCATCCAATCTACTCTGAAGCTCTCCTGATGGGCTGATGGGAAGTCAGGAGTGTGGAAACTGTGGCTCCCAAGTTCCAAGGTTCCTGACTGTGCTGGTGCTTATAGGCTCCTGGATCCCCTTCAGGCCACCAGGTGAGTTGGGAGGGAGCTGGAAGCCTGGGAGCTGTGGCTCGAAAGCTCCCTGGCTCTGCCAGGGCTCCTCCAAGGCTTGCAGGGTAGGCTGCCAAGGTGCCAGAACACTAGAAGCTCTGAGAACAATGGAGCCTAAACTTCAAGGTCCTGTCTTCTCACAGCCTAGGCTCCCATAGTATTCAGGATCTGCTGTGGCTCTGGACTCCATTCCCTTTCATGCAAAATTGTGGGTTTTCATTCTACAACAAACTAAATTTCACAATTTTTGCAATACTCTATGAAAGAGGATTCCCTTCCTATACCCGGCTCTAGAGACACAGTGCAAGGATATTCTTCTTCTCCACTTTGGTCTAGTTATTTTGGCAGTGGTGTCATACCATGGCGCGTGAAGGTGACAGTCCCTCACTGCATGGATGGGTTGAAATCTAATTATATATTGCATTCAATTCTGGACTAGTACACCTGAAACTGTATTGAACAAGCTATGTTAGAGAAACACTCAAGTTAATCTTTGCAGAGTCATGAGCTGAATGCAGTAGATTTGTTGTCCCGATAGCAGCAGCAGGATGGAAGCAGGATTAATCAGTAGACGAAAGCTAATCGAGACCCCAGCAATTAAAGCCAGCAGGTCTAGAAGAGGCTGACATGTTAGATAACATAGTTCTTAAGCCTCCTTAGAAACATATGTAGCACAAGGAAGAGACGTCACATCAAGAGGAATAATGTAAGGAAGGTGTTAATAGTTGCAGTTGTAGTAAGAGGAGGCCCTGAGAGATAACCCTTATCAGAGGCCCAATATGAGGCCTGAGGCCTGAACTAAAGTAATGGTCAAGACTTTGCTAACATAAAGCAAAGTTAAGCTGTAAGCCAGAGGCAGGCCCTGCTCACAGAAGCTGGCAAGGAAAGGGCTGATGCTGCAAAAAGATACATACCTAAAAAGTACTGAACACTAGATATCAGAACACTCCAATACTTGTACATTCCACGCATAACAAGGAACAAGCTGACCCATCCCAATGACAGGGCCAAAAGGGGAATATGATGGATGGAGTTGTTTTTGTTCGAACCAACATGTACAAGGTGAGAGGCGGCACCTTACTACGTAGTGGGGTTGTACCTTGCTGCGTGGAGGGGTTGCACCTCGATACGTCAGGAGTGATGTGTAACTTGTTTGTAGCTGTGTATAAGAATGCATCCCTGAGTGGATATCTTTGTCTGGCCGAGGGGGCAGTGGAAAGGCCCGCCACTGACTGAGCCTGGTCCATTGCCAAGAGGCACTTTCTAGTAGTATGCCCTGAATTAGGCTAAGAAACCTACAGGGAACTGCCATTGTGTCCAAGATTGCAATAAACCTGGTCGACGTGACTTTGCATCTTACTAGACTCTGTGGTTATTGGGGGTTCTCTTCGGGTCTGCTGGGTCAGCTATCTGCGCAGAGCTGGGGCAGCACTCAGAGGGAACACACGCACGCAGCCGAGTGATATCAACATAGGAGAAAGCAGAGCACCATACCGGTAGCATCTGACAACAGCAGTAACTGACCTGTTCCTACTTGAATACTGGATCTTTTTTACAGGGGTATCTTTTTATTTATGTATTTATATTTTATTGATTTTTCTCCCCCAAATAAGGGGAGAACAGAAAAAAGAACCCCAAAAAAGCAGAAGAGTAAAGGAATGGGAAGGGAGGGGCAGAGAAGGGAAAGAAGAATGACATCTCAGTTTCCATCTGCAAGAATTAATCAAATATAAAAAGTAAGACCAAAGCGTTTCAAATTTGTCTGAGGGCCTTTGATTCTGAAATGTTTTTGCTTGGGAAATCCATGAAAATTGGCTAACTTTTCTGTGGAAAAAGGTGTCATTATCTGAAAACTTTCAATTTCAAGTAGGTTTGCAATTTATTGTGGATATCTCACCAAACATTAGTGGTGGGTGCCTAGTATGGGCCACTGCTTCTCCATCCCATGAAGTGTCTCTGGGGGACTGTATGTTTATGACACTCACCTGACAAAGATGAAACAGTGGCGAAGGTACCAAGGATGCAGAGAAGCACTATAAATCCTAGCATGGATTTCCTTATAACTACATGCCACAAAAGTGAAGTCCCATATCACTACTGTAGCCCGATCTATAGATTATATCTATATCTTGTGACAAAGTTCCTCCTCTATCTTGGTGGGTCCTGCGCTTATTGGCGAATTTTCTTGCCTCAGAGATTCACCATGTGGGTTGGGGAACAGCCCAGAGACCTTCCCCTCTGGAAGAACCCACAGTCCAGGTCAATTGGGAGGTTTGGGGGGAACCCGGGCCCGCCCTCTACTCCGGGTTCCAGCCCAGGGCCCTGTGGACTGCAGCTGTCTATAGTGCCTCCTGTAACAGCTGCATGACAGCTACAACTCCCTGGGCTACTTCCCCATAGCCTCCTCCAAACACCTTCCTTATTCTCACCACAGGACCTTCCTCCTGGTGTCTGATAACGCTTGTGCTCCTCAGTCCTCCAGCAGCACACCCTCTCACTCTCCGCTCCTTGCACCTCTTGCTCCCAGCTCCTCACACTCGCACCACAAACTGAAGTGAGCTCCTTTTAAAACCCAGGTGCCCTGATTAGCCTGCCTTAATTGATTCTAGCAGCTTCTTCTTAATTGACTCCAGGTGTCCTAATTAGCCTGCCTGCCTTAACTGGTTCTAGCAGGTTCCTGATTACTCTAGTGCCGCCCCTGCTCTGGTCACTCAGGGAACAGAAAACTACTCATCCAGTGACCAGTATATTTGCCCTCTACCAGACTCCTGTACCCCACTGGTCTGGGTCTGTCACAATCTGTATATCTCTCTCTATATATATCTATATCTATCTATTTAGATAGATAGAGAGATCGATAGATAGACTTAAGAATCCCCAGTTATTACTTTGAGGGTTGTCAGGTTCTTGTCCCAAGATTAGGCCCAGTACAATACAAATTATTATATAGTTGGGAACCCCGATATGCACCGTTGTAACACTCAGACTATAGGAACTCAGACTATAACCATCCCTCACAGAACCATCTGAAATGTTAGCCATCATCTTCCTCATCACCATCACCTTCCTCCTCATCACTGGTGGCCATCATTTTGGCACACTCCAAGGATTAGATCTCCTCCGAATGCCCCTAGGCTGGGATGAAACTTTTATGATACGCTGACACCACTATGTTTGATGCACATTCAGTAGGATTATTTCCCCTTTTCCTTATTCCTCATCTTATTAATGTTGGAGTTTCTTTACTATAGGTAAGTATATCAATTATCTCAACTTATTATCATATACATCAGTTCATTACCATGGCCCTCTTGTGGTTAGGTATCTGCGGATGCAGCTAATGTACCTGTTATATACGTCAATACATTGCCACAGCGCTCTTGTGGTTGGATCATGTTCCTGTGGTCAGAACTTCCCCCTTAAACACTCTATTTTCAGCTCCCCAATACTTGGGGTTTCTGTTGCTCATTTATGTGTTCAAAGTTTATCTGTTCAAAGTTCACAGGCCTTAAGCCTGATGCTAACTTGCTGAAGCTAATGTCTTACAGGATACAGGCCTGTAGGTTCCTTGCATTACTGCTGAATATAATAAAAGCAGAATATAATGCAAAGCAGTGAATATTTAAGAATCCCCTGTGGACAAGCTAGCCCGCTGGGCTACACTACTACATGGTTACTAGAGGTTAGAAGGTGCTATCAGACTGTTCCAAAAGGAGCAGAAGTGTTTCCTGCTCCTATTGCCATCCTATCTCCCACTTCTTGGAGCCGGCATTTAGTGCTCATTAAGGGAGAGGAGAGTGTGAGGAAGAGAAGAGTGGGGATCTCAGCACTTCATCTTGATATAGAACCAAACCTGCATACAGTGTTTTAAACTTTAAAATACAAAAGATGGAAGCAATTAAATCCAATTAAAGAAAATCAATATGAAAAACCATATGTATCCTAAATGTTTTAATACTAGAAAAAGGACACAATTGCCAGGCTGGTTCATAAAGCTGTGGTAGCCTTCTGCGGGATGATAGAAAACATGCACCATCCTCATGATCCAAACAACTTTGTAGTTGCTCCATTTTCTCATGTGCATGGTTCCTCGGACAATCATATAGGTCACAATCCAATGTGCAGTAACGTCATTTATAACATTTCCACTAACTCCAATGGGCATTGAATCAGGTCCATAAAACTTACAGATCATAGACTTACTCAATTGTTTTGCTTGATTAAATTTCCTCTTCTTCTCACTGATATGCATTGGTATTGTTGGGAAAAACATTAGCGATAGTGGAAATTATGAGCAGACTCCAGTCTATAAAATGTCATTCTTTACTGTAAAAATATGAAGAAAGAAAGAAAGAAAGAAAGAAAGAAAGAAAGAAAGAAAGAAAGAAAGAAGCCATGCAGGCACAGATTTCCTCACCTGGCTCTCTCTCTCTCTCTGAATAGGAAGAAAAGAATGCTGAGGAACTTTGAAATTCAAAACTGGATCCACTGCAAAAGTTTGCAGACTCTCTTATAATTTGCCAAATCAGAACCCTGGAGCTGAACAGCCCTTTATTTTGGGATGTTCAGAATCCAGATACAGATCCAAATTTTCAAACTGATCCTATTCCTTAAAAAAATTATTTAAAAAGGCTCTTCTCTATCGATTCCCTTATTGGCAAAATAATACTATTACCACACCCTGCTTTGAGTACTAGCACCATCTACTGTGCATTCCTAGCATAAGTCCAGTAATATAAATTGAATTACTTATCCTTTTAATGAGAAGTTACATTCCAAAAGCTTATTGTTTCCCAGTAAATTTGATATCAAATGTAGTTAGTTTAGAGATCAAGCCAGAATAGAAACCATTTTATTCTCCCATAGCTGGACTGGCTAATATGAATAAAAAGTAGTAACATTGTTTTTAATGAAATATTTTGATATGATTTAGGAGACAGGCAGTGCACAGGTCTAATGTTATTTTTATAGTTATGATATACCAAATAACACCTAATTTATACCGGTATTTGTTTTGATCTTTACTGACTTTCATTACAGCTCCCCTAAGGTAGCAATTTAATTGAAGTGAGTTGTTGTAAATAATCACACTAGCAACTAGAGTTAGTGGGAAATGTTTATTTTAAATGCTGTGGAAATTATAGACCTGATTTTTTTATTGCCTTGCTCCTGTGCAAGTGAGTGCAAAGAGGGTGTAACGCTCTCATTCCGACCTAGTTACACTCACCTTGCACTGGTATACATGACTACAGAAGGTGCAAGGCATTGAAGAACTATTATAGGGTCTAGTTCACCATTTCCCTATTCCAGTTTTATGCATGTGTAACTCCATTGACATCAATGGAGTTACACCAGTATAAAACTAGAGAAACACAGTGGTGAATTAGGCTCGTAGTTTTGAGACAATGTTGTTCTTCCCTCTAGGCTTGTGACTTTATCATTTAAATTGTAAGTCACTTTATATATATATATAGATGTATTGCTCTAAAAATCTAATGCTCTGAAGTTAATCGGAGCTCGAATTCTGATAAACAGATGCCTGGCACAAATCTTGCAATGATGTTTCAGTTACAGCTGCTGTGGCAGTTGGGACTGAGTGCCTGACCTTGTTCTCTTGATTGTTCCCTTTATTGCCTTTGACTGGCCTTCCCCAGTGTGATTCATGAGGGGGGTGGGACTGACCTAGGCAAGCAGGCTTTAAAAGCCAGAGGCAGAGCGACCAGGGGAGCAGAGCAGACAGGGGGCTGCAGACAGGGGAGTTTGACAGAGGGAGGCTTACAATGGTTAGGAAGACCCGCAACACCTGTGCCAGCACTGCTTCTGTCTCCTCCACCTGCGCCTGTAGCCAGACAGAGCGCCTGAGCATGGATGCTTTTACCCAGATCCTGGTGTGGTTTTGCAGGGACTGTAACTTGCAATTTCCACTTACTGATATCCAGGCTGGGGGAGGAGGGGGGACATCCAATGTGAAAGGTGCCTGCTGGTGGAATCTCTCAGGCAGCAGGTGGGAGAGCTACAGGAGGAGGTGGCTAGGTTGTTGAGCATCCGAATCCACAAGCAATTCCTGGACAGTGTCCAAGTGGAGACAGCTGAGGTAGCTGTCCCAGTACACAGGACTGCTGACACACCACTGGTGGAGGAAGAGATGGCTCAGAGTGGACACTGGCAGCTGGTTACTTCTGGCAGCAGGCAGTGCTCCACCCCTGCTCCGAACCTTCCCGCCGTGGTAATAGGTAACCGTTATGCTCTTCTTGATACAGGAGAGAACGAATCACCCCCTACAGTAAAGGAGGAGAAGCCTTGTACCCCTAAGGCTGGGAGGTCTGCTGCCACCACTTCGAATAGGAAATGTAGGGTAGTGGTGGTCGGAGACGCTCTGCTGAAGGAGACGGAGGCGCCCATCTGTCGCCCTGACATTTCATCTCAGGAGGTATGCTGCCTGCCGGGGGCCCATATCCGAAATGTTATTGAGGCATTGTCGAGGATTATCCAGCCCTCTGACTACTACCCCATGCTACTCATCCATGTGGGCACAAATGATACTGTGAGGTGTGACACTGAGCGGCTCAAGAGTGACTACAGGGCTCTGGGAGAACGGGTGAAGGAGTTTGGAGCGCAGGTGGTATTCTCTTCTATTCTTCCTGTCAAAGGTAGGGGCCCGAGCAGAGACAGATGCATCATGGAGGTGAATGCCTGGCTGTGAAGATGGTTTCGCCAGGAGGGCTTTGGCTTCCTCGACCGCGGGATGCTATTCGAGGAAGGACTGCTAGGCAGAGATGGCCTTCACCTTTCAAGGAGGGGAAAGACCCTATTTGGACACAGACTGGCTAACCTAGTGAGGAGGGCTTTAAACTAGGTTCGACGGGGACAGGTGAGCAAAGCCCACAGGTAAGTGAGGAACATGGAGACCTGGGAGATGGGTCGGAAACAAGAGGGAGCATGGGCTATAATGGCAGAGAGAAAGGAGGGTCAGGGCAAAACTGGGAGGCAAGATCAAACCAGTATCTTAGATGCCTATATACAAATGCGAGAAGAATGGGTAAGCAGGAAGAACTGGAAGTGCTAATAAATAAATACAACTATGACATTGTTGGCATCACTGAAACTTGGTGGGATAATACACATGATTGGAATGTTGGTGTGGATGGGTACAGCTTGCTCAGGAAGGATAGACAGGGGGAAAAGGGAGGAGTTGTTGCCTTATATATTAAAAATGTACACACTTGGACTGAGGTGGAGATGGACATAGGAGACGGAAGTGTTGAGAATCTCTGGGTTAGGCTAAAAGGGGTAAAAAACAAGGGTGATGTCATGCTGGAAGTCTACTACAGGCCACCTAACCAGGTGGAAGAGGTGGATGAGGCTTTTTTTAAACAACTAACAAAATCATCCAAAGCCCAAGATTTGGTGGTGATGGGGGACTTCAACTATCCAAATATATGTTGGAAAAATAACACAGGGGGCACAGGCTATCCAATAAATTCTTGGACTGCATTGCAGACAACTTTTTATTTCAGAAGGTTGAAAAAGCTACTGGGAGGAAGCTGTTCTAGATTTGATTTTAACAAATAGGGAGGAACTCATTGAGAATTTGAAAGTAGAAGGCAGCTTGGGTGAAAGTGATCATGAAATCATAGAGTTCACAATTCTAAGGAACGGTAGAAGGGAGTACAGCAAAATCGAGACATTGGATTTCAGGAAGGCGGATTTTGGTAAGCTCAGAGAACTGATAGGTAAGGTCCCATGGGAATCAAGACTGAGGGGAAAAACAACTGAGGAGAGTTGGCAGTTTTTCAAAGGGACACTGTTAAGGGCCCAAAAGCAAGCTATTCCGCTAGTTAGGAAAGACAGAAAATATGGCAAAAGACCACCTTGGCTTAACCACGAGATCTTGCATGATCTATAAAATAAAAAGGAGTCATATAAAAAATAGAAACTAGGACAGATTACAAAGGATGAATATAGGCAAACAACACAGGAATGCAGGGGGCAAGATTAGAAAGGCAAAGGCACAAAATGAGCTCAAACTAGCTACAGGAATAAAGGGAAACAAGAAGACTTTTTATCAATACATTAGAAGCAAGAGGAAGACCAAGGACAGGGTAGGTCCACTGCTCAGTGAAGAGAGAGAAACAGTAACAGGAAACTTGGAAATGGCAGAGATGCTTAATGACTTCTTTGTTTTGGACTTCACCGAGAAGTCTGAAGGAATGCCTAACATAGTGAATGCTAATGGGAAGGGGGTAGGTTTAGCAGATAAAATAAAAAAAGAACAAGTTAAAGATCACTTAGAAAAGTTAGATGCCTGCAAATCACCAGGGCCTGATGAAATGCATCCTAGAATACTCAAGGAGCTAATAGAGGAGGTATCTGAGTCTCTAGCTATTATCTTTGGAAAATCATGGGAGACAGGAGAGATTTCAGAAGACTGGAAAAGGGCAAATATAGTGCCCATCTATAAAAA
>NW_020664419.1:16977788-16979697 GCF_002925995.2 Terrapene triunguis
GAGAAACAGTAACAGGAAACTTGGAAATGGCAGAGATGCTTAATGACTTCTTTGTTTTGGACTTCACCAAGAAGTCTTAAGGAATGCCTAACCTAGTGAATGCTAATGGGAAGGGGGTAGGTTTAGCAGATAAAATAAAAAAAGAACAAGTTAAAGATCACTTAGAAAAGTTAGATGCCTGCAAGTCACCAGGGCCTGATGAAATGCATCCTAGAATACTCAAGGAGCTAATAGAGGCGGTATCTGAGTCTCTAGCTATTATCTTTGGAAAATCATGGGAGACAGGAGAGATTCCAGAAGACTGGAAAAGGGCAAATATAGTGCCCATCTATAAAAAGGGAAATAAAAACAATCCAGGAAACTACAGACCAGTTAGTTTAACTTCTGTGCCAGGGAAGATAATGGAGCAAGTAATTAAGGAAAGCATCTGCAAACACTTGGAAGGTGGTAAGGTGATAGGGAATAGCCAGCATGGATTTGTAAAGAACAAATCGTGTCAAACCAATCTGATAGCTTTCTTTGATAAGATAACGAGTCTTGTGGATAAGGGAGAAGCGGTGGATGTGGTATACCTAGACTTTAGTAAGGCATTTGATACGATCTCGCATGATATTCTTATCGATAAACTAGGCAAATACAATTCAGATGGGGCTACTATAAGGTGGGTGCATAACTGGCTGGATAACCGTACTCAGAGAGTAGTTATTAATGGTTCCCAATCCTTCTGGAAAGGCATAACAAGTGGGGTTCTGCAGGGGTCTGTTTTGGGACCGTCTCTGTTCAATATCTTCATCAACGACTTAGATATTGGCATAGAAAGTACGCTTATTAAGTTTGCAGATGATACCAAACTGGCAGGGATTGCAACTGCTTTGGAGGACAGGGTCATAATTCAAAATGATCTGGACAAATTGGAGAAATGGTCTGAGGTAAACAGGATGAAGTTTAACAAAGACAAATGCAAAGTGCTCCACTTAGGAAGGAACAATCAGTTTCACACATACAGAATGGGAAGAGAGTGTTTAGGAACGAGTACGGCAGAAAGGGATCTAGGGGTTATAGTGGACCATAAGCTAAATATGAGTCAACAGTGTGATGCTGTTGCAAAAAAAGCAAACACGATTCTGGGATGCATTAACAGGTGTGTTGTGAGCAAGACACGAGAAGTCATTCTTCCACTCTACTCTGCACTGGTTAGGCCTCAACTGGAGTATTGTGTCCAGTTCTGAGCACCGCATTTCAAGAAAGATGTGGAGAAATTGGAGAGGGTCCAGAGAAGAGCAACAAGAATGATTAAAGGTCTTGAGAACATGACCTATGAAGGAGGGTGGAAAGAATTGGGTTTGTTTAGTTTGGAAAAGAGAAGACCGAGAGGGGACATGATAGCAGTTTTCAGGTATCTAAAAGGATGTCATAAGGAGGAGGGAGAAAACTTGTTCACCTTAGCCTCTAAGGATAGAACAAGAAGCAATGGGCTTAAACTGCAGCAAGGGAGGTTTAGGTTGGACATTAGGAAAAAGTTCCTAACTGTCAGGGTGGTTAAACACTGGAATAAATTGCCTAGGGAGGTTGTGGAATCTCCATCTCTGGAGATATTTAAGAGTAGGTTAGATAAATGTCTATCAGGGATGGTCTAGACAGTATTTGGTCCTGCCATGAGGGCAGGGGACTGGACTCGATGACCTCTCAAGGTCCCTTCCAGTCCTAGAATCTAAGGGTATGTCTACACTACCGCGGTAGTTCGACGGCTGGCAATCGAACTTCCGGGTTCGATTTATCGCGTCTGGTCTGGACGGGATAATTCGAACCAGGAAGTGCTCGCCGTCGACTGCGGTACTCCACCTCAGCGAGAGGAGTACCGTGGAGTCGACGGGGGAGCCTGCCTGCCGCGTGTGGACCGCGTCTGAAC
>NW_020664419.1:16979707-17024162 GCF_002925995.2 Terrapene triunguis
TAAGGAATAAAAAATGCACCCAATTGTTAGGAAGGGATATAATAAATCCTTATGCTTAAAGGCATAACCCAGCCACTGACACATGAGGTGAGAAACTTACATTCCCTATAGCCAGGTTATTCTGTAATTGCCCACTTCAGGTTTCTTGCACTTTCCTGTGAAGCATATGGTACCAACCATTGTCAGAGACTGGATACTGAACTAGATGGACTGCTATTCTGATCCAGTATGGAAATTCTTATGCTCCTGTATCATGATTCTCCATAGCTATAATAGCCGAGTAGGACATTTTCATTTTTTTGACATCATAACACAGTAATTCCATGTCCCTATGTAAATCCCTGTTTGTGCCATCTCTGAATCATGTGATGGATCAAAAGCAGCTGCTTAGTCTGAAGGCAATCTCTAGATAAGAGGCTGAATTGGAATTTTAGACTTCCTTATAACGTTGCTGTTGCATTGCCTGTTTGAACTAAAGCAGCTCTTCTAATTAGAAGTAAACTAGCTAGGACAATCAACTGATTCTGTAACACCACACCATGGGTAGTGGAGTCAGTTCAGAGAGTAAGGAGTCTGCCAGAAAATCAAAGGAACTGGAAAAGAAACTCCAGGAAGATGCAGCGCGGGATGCCAGGACAGTCAAATTGCTCTTGTTGGGTAAATAAATAATAATAATCTATTATTCCTTCTATTAAAGTATGATTTTCACATTGAAACTAAATTTCAATACAGTGATTATCTAGCTTTTACAATTTTACTTTAAAGCAGACCATTCTATAAAGTGACAAATACAAAAGTTTTGTGATTTTACAGTGATGCCTGGCACCTGCTTTATGTCATTAAATGAATGAGAGGGACAAGCAAGAGAAGACAAACAGGTTGAAAATGAATGTGGTCTTTTTACATTTAATCATTTTTAGATCATTTAAGTCCCTGGAATGAAAGAATTTGAGGAACAGAAATCACTTTTAGAATAATTAGTTAGAGTAATTGCTGTTGTCTTTTGTAATGTAGAACACAGAAAGTAAGAGGTAGCGGTACAATAAGGACCGTCTAAATGCCCTAGCAAATGGATTGAAAGAGGCAATTGATTAAACAAAAAATCGACAGATGCAACTGCCTAATGAAAATGTGTTGTTTTAAATTTGCAAAACTGTTGCAACTTGCTGTATACAGTAGAAACAGATGGTTTAGTGAAAATTTCTATATGTAAAAATGTTTCTGTGTACAATCTGTTTTAGAATGTTTAGCAGATTATGTGAAATTAATGCAGATGGATTTTGCTATATACCATTTCTCCTAATACAAACTGTGAACTAGGGAATGCTTGCTAACAGGCAGCATAAGCAATACCACAGTATTAGTTCTATACATGAGAAAGTTTGGAATTTTATCAGACATCCATCAGTATGCTATGTACTTCTATAGATTTTATGAATAGTCTTATAGTGTGATATTTGGCGTAACAATATAAATGAATTTGATCAGATGAATAGGACTTACAATAACTGTGTTTACGAAATGCTTACAAAAGCTTTTACATTGTAGTTTATTCATACCAGATCCTCAGCTAACGTAAATTAGCATAGATCCATTGACTTTAGTTTTAAACCAGACTTCAGTTTGCACCAGCTGAAGATTTAACCCTCATTATTTAAATAAATTATGGGATAAATATAACACCGTAGATATCTCAAGCAATAGTGAAAAGGTACCAGTTTCGTAAATATTTCTTGGTTACATCATATTAGGGTTATCATGTAATTTGTAAGAGGGAATAGTTGTAAATATATTCAGAGATGTTTAGTTGCATATCACATTGGCAAATACTCTATATATGAAGTTTTCCCTGGAAAATTAACAAATCAGTAATGTTAAAGGGCTATATCTTTGCAATCTACTGATGAAAAGTGCTACATCAGATATAGGTATTTATTATTTATTATTATTATTGTTGTTGTTGTTGTTGTTTGTTGTTTAAAAGCCAGAGCTGTATGTGGCCATACCGAATCATGAGAAACAGTGTTCCTTGAATATTCTGAATACAGGTTAAAAAGCTTTTTCAACCCGATGGTGAATATGGAGGTCATCTGTGCCACAGTAAGACAAATTACTGTCCTCTCAGAGACAAACTAAAGTTGGTCAAAACGTGGGGAAGAAGGAATCTTTAAAAAAAATGAAATTCTAAATGTTGACAAAGATTTTAGTCAAAATAAAAAAAAAATTGACCAGCTCTAGAAAAAAAAATCCGATTGTAGCCCAAAACAGTAGATAGATAGATAGATAGATAGATAGATAGATAGATAGATAGATAGATAGATATTGGTAGGAAATATTAGAATTACCACACTGGATCAGACCCATGGTAACTCTAGTCCATTATCCTGACTCTGACTCTGTCCAGCACCAGTTCCTGCAAAGTAAGGTGTGGAAAAACCCACAGAAGGCAATTATGGGATAACCTGCTACCAGGAAAACTTTCTTCCCAACCCCCCATTATTTAGAGGTTGCATTATACTGTGAGCATGAGCAGTTTTATCCCTTCCAAAATGCTTCTTTTTCAGTATTTATTATTATAACTCTGCATATGCTTCGCCGGATAAGAGTTTACTACCGTGTTGAACCCCATTAGGGTGACCAGATGAGAGGAAGAAAATATCGGGCCAAATGGGGGGGAGGAGGGGGCCGCCAGCGGAGCAAAAAAAAAAAAGCTGAGTGCTGCCGGCGGAGCAAAAAAAAACACACAACAGTGCTGCCAGTGCCAGCGGAGCGAAATATCGGGACAAATTGTGTCCCGACCAAAAATCGGTCGGGACGCGGAACAAACACCTAAATATTGGGACGGTCCCGATTTTATCTTGACGTCTGGTCACCCTAAACCCCATTAAGATCTTGGCCTAAATGATATCCTGTGGCAATGAGTTCCATGGCCTACCTGCATGTGATATGAAAAAGTGTGTCTTTTATCATTTTAAATTAGCCACCTTTCGATGTCATTCACTGTCCTCTTGTTCTTGTCTCAAGAGGCAGGGTGAGTAGCCTGATCTACCTTCTCAAAACCGTTCATTATGTTTAAGCCCTTTGGTTCTCAGTTTAAACCGATTTTTACTGAAAATTTCCCAGGTTTTACAAAAAGTATTATTCCATTTTTTCTGATTTTCACCCTACTTTTGTATCATTCAAACATATAAAAATAACTTGTTTTATTAGGAAAATACAATACATTGCATGAGATATCTGTATTAGGATAATACATTAGTCTGTGTGCATATGCAAAGCTGCCTGTTAAAGTAAGGCTATGTATTAGTCTGGAAGATACACACAATAAACAAACAGGCACGCATACAAGCTCTGAAATGCATGCACATCTGAACATACTGGTGAATCTCACGCCCACCACATACACATTTCAAGCTGTTAACAGATAACAATTTAAAGATTTGACGCACTAAAATGGGAAGAAAACGAAAATCTGTATCAGAATACGTTTCAGAACACAAGGAAGTATTCGAAAGTTTAAAAAAAAAACAGGAGAAAAGGATGAAGTTGAGTGTATGCGATGCAAATGGTGTGGCCCAATTATTAAATGTAAATATTTATAGGCTAATAGTTCTAAGTTTACAGCAGTAAACTGTTTATTAAAATGAAAAGTTTTATTTGGCGATGAGAGATATATTGTTTTCTTAAACTCAGAGTTGGCATTGTGTTTTGAATTCCGTTTTCATTCTGCAGCAAACCACATTGATGAACGGAATTCAAAGCATTAATCTACTGAATACTTTTTTCCCCGTCTTTCGGTCCACCAAAATAAACCCCAATATTTTTCACCTGTTTTTGTTGTTGGAGTAATAAAGACTGATAAATTCCCAAGAAAAATTAAATAAAATAAAAACTGAAAACAAAGGGTCCTAATTATGTTGTACATTTCAATCACGTCCCCTTTTATTCACCTTCTCCCTAAGGGAAAAATCTCAATCTTTTCAATGGGAAATACGTTTTCCCTTCTGGAATCCTTGAGATGGACAAGGAGGAGACAGCTATCTGCTAAAGAGCAAGTGAAAGGAAAAGATTTTCTGGGTTTAGCAGATCCTACTTACAGGGTCTTTAAAAAAACAATAGAGCCACTAAGCTGTATTTGGCCTGCCCCAGAGGGAACCACAGTGCCTCCCTGAGCTCCTTGTGCAGGTGCAGCATGCGCCCCCTTCCAGGATTAACCAGCAGTACTTCCCAGACTAGCTCTGGGCCCAGTTCACAGAATTTGGATCTAGCTCCAAAGCTGGAATTTCTCCAAAGCTTAGGTTGCTAAGGTCTGGGCTTTTGGTCCATACCCATCTCTGAGTAAGAGCATGGACCTGATTCTCCTTTCACTTTACACTAGGGTAAATCAAGAGTAACTGCACTGAAGTCAATGGAGTTACACCAGTGAAAATCCCTTTTCAGATCAGAATCAGGGCCCCTAGTGCGGGGATGGGGAAATGTACAGATGATGTCAGTGCTCTGAGCAGGGGTCAGCTATTTTTTTGTGCAGAAGGTGTTGTTTATTACCTTAACATCATCAAGACTCCAATTATTAAATAATTTCATTGTAATTGTACTGAGCATCATAGAGAAGGACTTTCAGGTAGACAGATTTTTACCCATTCAGACCATAGATTGCCACTGTATTATGGACCTGATGTCACCATTGTTTTTTTTAGGGATAGACAGATCCCAAATTAGAAGAGTCTTGAGAATGACCATCATGCCCTTATGATTAAAACAATGTAATAGCGTGTACTGTTTCCTGTGGTATTTCTACCAAGAGGAGGATTTAATACTTAGGCTAATCTCTCTGGAGTTTACAGCTTTCAAGTGGTCACATTACAAACAGGAACCCACCTACAAAAATGAAGAGACCATTATTTAATTCAATTTCCATTATTTGTTCAAGGAGTTTAGCATGGAGATGCTGATTGTTGCTCTTGGAACAGGAATTGGGTTGCACAGAACCATAGGTTTCAGATTCACATAAGTCTCACAGTGGATGCAAGGATGAAAGCCTTTGTGATTCTATCTCCTCCCCCTGGAAAAATACCCCACCCCCCACCTTCCATCCAGATCTGCACATAATTCACATTTGATTTTTTGAGTTAGGAACAAACCCCAAGGAAACAATAAGGTCTCCTTGAGACCATTTGAAAACTTAGTTAAGTGCCAGCCTTTGATTTGGTACATTTCATTTAGTCTGTATATTTCACAGAATGGAGATCTGCTACTTTATTGCCCTGCCAAGTTCAATGGAGACCCATGACACGGCATCAATAATCAATAATAATCACAGCACTCCCATGGGATTGGCCCCCACTGGTAATCTAGGTGGTAAACACATTGTTTGAGAATACTGCTTCAGGACTGCTGAGACTTTGTCCTTTGCTAGGGCTCCAAGCAGCATCAGGACTTAGGCAGCTTTGTGCATGCCGACCAGAGGAACGTTAAGTGCCTGAGCCCCCTTAGCATCTACAGGGTTTGGTGGCTGCTGAATGGTGGTTTTTAGAATATCAGTGGTCTTTAAATGTCAGATTTAGGTGCCTTGAGATGCAGTTAGGTCCAAGGCCAGGTCTACACTTAAAATGCTGCAGGTACACCACTGTAGCACTTATGTGAAAATGCTCCTACGCTGATTGCAGAGAGCACTCCCATTGGCATAGTTAATCCAGCTCCCTGAGCGCCAGTAGCCATGTCAACGGGAGAAGCTGGCCCATCAACATAGTGCTGTCGACATGGCGGTTAAGGTCAGTGTAACTACGTTGCTCAAGGGTGTGGATTTTTCCTGACATAGGTCTGTGGACCTGGCCTAAGTACCTTTGTGAACCTGTCCTTAAGTCACTTTCAAAAGTGAGACTTGGGGCTTGTCTACACAGGACCACAGTCTGGACTACGGGGGAGGGGAGGGATGGGGGTGAATTGTAAAGTGCTGCGCTCTAACTGCCTCTTGTAGACCCTGCAGGCACTAACTAAAAGGCACCTAGTTTGTGCTGATGTAGACCAAAACAGGTCTGTGTTAATGTGAACTAGGTACCTTTAAGTTCTCATCAGCAAACACATTAGAGCCTAGGGTTGCCAATCCTCCTGGATGGGCCAGGAGTCTCCCAGAATTGGCCTCAATCTCCTGGTGCCTATTGAAACCAATCCGGGAGATTTTAATAGGCTGCTAAAAGTCCGGTTGGCAGCGCAGTGGGGCTAAGGCAGGCTCCCTACCTGCCCTGGCTCTGCCTGGCTCCTGGAAGCGACCCGGGGCAGTGCCTGTAGGGAGGGGCAGCATGTGGAGCTTCCTGGTGGCACCTGAGCCTAGGAGCCAGATATGTTGGTTGCTTCCCAGAGCCACCCAAGATAAGCACCACCCGGAGTCCACATCCCTCAACCCCTCCCACATCCCAACCCCCTGCCCCAGCCCTAAGCCCCCACACACACCCAAACTCCCTCCCAGAGCCTGCACCCCACACTCCCTCCTGCACCCCAACCCCTTGCCCCAGGCTCAACCCAGAGTCCCCTCCTACACTCTCAACCCCCTGTGCCCCACCCCCAGCCCAGAGCCCATACCCCCTCCTGTGCCCCAACCCCCTTCTCCAGTCCAGTGAAAGTGAGTGAGGATGGGGGAGAGCGAGAGATGGAGGGAAGGGGGATGGAGTGAGTGGGGGGTGGGGCCTCGTAGAAGGGGCATGGCAGGGGCGTGGCCTCGAGGTAGGGGCAGGGGAAGGGTGTTTGGGTTTGTGCAATTAGACAGTTGGCAACCCTACAGAGCGCTCTACAATTCACCCATCTCCCCATTGTCCGGACTATGGTGGCATCAGTCAGTTAGAAGTAGTGAAAATCTTTATAAACATATTAGCTGGTTGTGGCCCTCCCCTAGGTTTAACCATAGCCAGCTAGCACACTTTTAAACACTATTATCATTGTCTATACTAGGTGCTAAGAGGTGTAAGACAATGTGTTAACTAAAATGCGCTATTTAATATTGTTGTCTAACACGGCTCATTTATCCCAGTGTAGACAAAGCCCAGCTTACTCCATATGCCCATCCCAGTCCTTACTGCTCCTTTCACCTCCTGTTTCTCACACATGAGTTCACGACGTCCTTCATGCTGCCCTCTATCCTTTCCCCCAACATACACCAAGAACATTTCACTTGTCTATAAATAGCATAGCTCAGCCAGATTCACTTAGCCTAAATGCCCCCCCACCTGCTTCAACAGAAGGGAGACAGTCTCAGCAGTGAGGGAGGGGACATTAACTGAGGGACACCAAGTAGCTTCTTCCCCACCCCCACTGGGAGTCTCTGGCACTCATTGACCAGCTGGGGGGGAAAGGTGCTGAATGGCCAGTATTCCCCAGCTCCCTGGATTTAACCTGGAGTGGGGGCCATGTGGAGCCTCTTATCCACCTCGAGCTAGGAATGGAAACCCCATCTGACAAATGCTGTGGGCCTAGCTGATCACCCATATGAGGGTCAGGAAGGATTTTTTCTCCCCTGGTCCAATTGGCAGAGGATCGGGGATCATTTTGCCTTCCCTGAAGCATCTTCAAGCCACAGTGGGTTAAGTAGGAACAGGCGTAGTATCTAACTGAGGTACTGGGATGGAGTTGTTTATTGGGCACAACTTGTGGCCAGTTTCCAGTGTGGTTAAAACAATCAAATGAACAATTCACAAAGGTAAAAGATCTGGGATCTGGTGATTGGCCTTGGGCTTTTAGGATAGGGTGAGACCATGTGGCCTTATGGCTCTTGTGGACTGAGGTCCCCACCCTTCAGCACCCTCTGTCCCCCTTGCAGGGAGGAAGGTGCTAGGACTCAGAGAGAGCTGAGTCCTGGGGGGTTGGCTGAGGAAAGCCTACCCCGCATTATGGATTATATGGTAAAGAGCCTTGTAGCTGCCACAGTGGAACAAATTAAATGCCTGTTATAGAAGAGTATGGGTGATGGGCAGGTAGCGCCCCTCCCCTGTGCTAAAATGTAATAAAAGTTGCAGCTTGCACCTTAATGCCATGCATGGGCCTGTCCTCATTTCACCGCTGGTCCGCATCGATCCAGTTGCATTTTTGAACTTGTAGTCATTCATAATCTGTTGAAAAATTTCCTTCCAACTTTCCTTCAAGTCGTCATTCATTCCTAATCCCTATCCTCTCTTCCTATCACACGGTTCTGTCTGAGTTTGGGGCTGGTTCGCAATGTCAGATGCTGTCTGGCCCTACCTGCTTTGTTAACATCCACTCAATGTGCAGCAGCAGTCAAAAAAGCAAAGAGAATGCTGGGAATAATTAAGAAAGGGATAGATAACAGGACAGAAAATGTCATGTTGCCTCTATATAAATCCATGGTATGCCCACATCTTGAATACTCTGTGCAGATGTGGTCACCCCATCTCAAAAAAGATATATTAGAATTGGAAAAGGTTCAGAAAAGGCAACAAAAATGATTAGGGATATAAAACGGCTTCCGTATGAGGAGAGATTAATAAGACTGGGACTTTTCAGCTTGGAAAATAGATGGCTAAGAGGAGATATGATTGAGGTTTATAAAATCATGATTGGTATAGAGAAAGTAGATAAGGAAGTGTTGTTTACTACTTCTCATAACACAAGAACTAGAGTTCACCAAATGAAATTAATAGGCATCAGGTTTAAAACAAATAAAAGGAAGCATTTCTTCACACAATGCACAGTCAACCTGTGGAACTCCTTGCCAGAGGATGTTGTGAAGGCCAAGACCATAACAGGGTTCAAAAAAGAACTAGATAAATTCATGGAGGATAGGTCAATCGATGGCTATTAGCCAGGATGGGCAGGAATGGTGTCCCTAGCCTCTGTTTGCCAGAAGCTGGAAATGAGCGACAGGGGATGGATCACTTGATGATTACCTGTTCTGTTCATTCCCTCTGGGGCACTTGGCATCGGCCACTTTCGGAAGACAGGATACTGGGATAGATGGACCCTTGGTCTGACCCATTAGGGCCATTCTTATGTTCTAACATTACTCTTTAAAATGACCACCGGGCCACATTCATCCCTGGTGGAACTAACTCTGTGAAGATTAGTGGACTTAACACTTACAGCAATTCTCTATCCTAGGTCTTTAAGAAACAAGTTTTATGTTTAGCCATTTATACTTGTCTGAGCATAAATGAAGAGTGTATTTCAGATAGTTAGAAATGGTTTGTTATAGGTTTAAAAGCTTCATAGGTTTAGTTTAAAGAAGCACCCAAGAATTAGGACATATGTGCAGACTTTATCCCTCTAACTCAAACATCTTGAGTCTTGGCTCTAAATATCACAAGAACAGGCTTTCTAGAAACACTTCCATCACTGTATTTCACATTCCACATTCACAAACTAACAAATAGTCTGGTGGGAAAGAGTTCTTTCTGTTGTTCCTGAATAGTTATACAGAAGTTGCCATAAAAACATCATTTACCCATAGAGAGACTGACGCCTAGGTAGTTATGCAACTATTATCATGTTGTATTGCATCTTTACCTTTCCTGGGGCCTGGAGTCTGCAGAAGTCGCTGGTGTTTTATGAGCATAAGTGAAGCAGCATGTTGCAAAGGAGATGCACACTGCTCTCGCTCACACACGGGCTTCATTTTTGCATTCTCGTTTTATAGTTTTTTTCCCCTTTAATCTAAAATAACAGTGAATGAAACTGAATGTGACTGACCTTCCTGCATGGAAAAATGTAACAGAATATACCTCAGTCTTCATCTGTTACTCCAAGTAGGAGATAACTGAAATAGTTGGAAGGGTGCAGTGTTGTCTACTGGCTAGAGCACTGGACAGGCACTGACGGGACCTGGGGTCCATTCCCAGCTCTTCAGCAGGCCTGCTGGGTACATTTCGTCACCGCTCAGTGCCTCAGCTTCCCCGTCTGTAAAATGGGGATTAAGATACCGATTCTGCTTTGTACAGCACGTTGAGATCTATGGATGAAAAGCACTAGATAATACTTAATAAATAAGCATTATCAGATTCACTGTGTAATAGCTCCCACTGTACATAGCTCCGGTTGTTCAGTGTTATGAGTAGAGGTCTGGGAACTCCTTGCTTCTTCTTCTGACTCTATCCCAGACATAAGTGATACAGATAAAGTAGGATTGTCACTAGCCCTAATCCTCAGAGCAGAACAGGAGGGAGCCAAGGCCCCCAAGCCCGTATGCAACCATTTAAGAGCTATTGTGACTTTGGGTCCTCAGCTCAGTTGCTGCTGTTCCCTGTGAAGGAGGGGTGGAATGCAGATACAGTCATGGCTCTCTGCCCCCAGCCCCTTGAATGCTCTGGCGGGAGGAGCAGGCTGAACATGAGGAAAGAAGAAAGGAAAGATTCAGGGCTGCACTAAATTCTTACTATTACACTCCCTTGGGAGCAAGAGCTCCTCCTGAGGCAGTATAGCTAAGAGTGGTCCCATACTCAAGACTGAGCCTAAAAGTTCTATGTAGTGTATGATTAAAGTATTCCTGAGAGATTAATTAAGAGTATAAGCAAAGGAGAAGAGCTGCACCCATTGGATTTAAATCCCAGCTCCTTCTATAATTTAACATTGTCTTTCAGTCACTGAACAGGGACTCATTTATGTATTATTTTCACTAACATTGTTCAATGCCCCAGGCTTGCATGAATGTCATAAGAAGAAGAGCTCGGTATAGCTTGAAAGCTTGTCTCCCTCAGCAACAAAAGTTGGTCCAGTAAAAGATATTACCTCACCCCCCTTGTCTCTCTAATAGCCTGCCAACACTGCTACAACAACACTGCATAAGACCTCTCTGTCACATAGTGAAACTGTGGTAAGCGTTGCACAATTGGCCGGGTGGGCTGTGGTTTGCTCAGTTCCTTAAATGGGTATTGAGAAGAGACTGACTGATGACCTATACCAAATTTGCAAGTTCCAGATGCAAAACCAATTGTTGACATGATCGTAATTAATCACAAAGAGTGGCAGATGGCTGCATCAGCCAACTTAGCATAATCATGGTATTTTTCACCAGTGCTTTCTGCCACTCATATCATGGGTTTCAGAAGAATGTTTTGCATATGTTTTGCTGGTTGTTGTGACTCGTTTGCTGACATTTAAATGTTGTGAACTTTAAAAAAATCTGTTTAGAAAATACTTGTTATCAACTCATTCCCTTCAGCCAATGAACATTCAGTTGGAATAGCAATGGCCTGATTCTCCACTGGGTGTAGCCATTTACACCTGCGCCAAAGGAGTAAATCAAAAGTATTTTGCACTCGTGCTGTAACTGACAAAGAGCAGGGCAATGGAAAATCATGTTCATAGAATCATAGAATCATAGAATATCAGGGTTGGAAGGAATCTCAGGAGGTCATCTAGTCCAACCCCCTGCTCAAAGCAGGACCAATTCCCAACTAAATCATCTCAGCCAGGGCTTTGTCAAGCCGGGCCTTAAAAACCTCCAAGGAAGGAGATTCCACCACCTCCCTAGGTAACGCATTCCAGTGCTTCACCACCCTCCTAGTGAAATAGTGTTTCCTAATATCCAACCTAGACCTCCTCCACTGCAACTTGAGACCATTGCTCCTTGTTCTGTCATCTGCCACCACTGAGAACAGCCAAGCTCCATCCTCTTTGGAACCCCCCTTCAGGTAGTTGAAAGCAGCTATCAAATCCCCCCTCATTCTTCTCTTCTGGAGACTAAACAATCCCAGTTCCCTCAGCCTCTACTCATAAGTCATGTGCTCCAGCCCCCTAATAATTTTTGTTGCCCTCCGCTGGACTCTTTCCAATTTTTCCACATCCTTTTTGTAGTGTGGGGCCCAAAACTGGACACAATACTCCAGATGAGGCCTCACCATATCGAATAAAGGGGAATGATCACGTCCCTCGATCTGCTGGCAATGCCCCTACTTATACAGCCCAAAATGCTGTTAGCCTTCTTGGCAACAAGAGCACACTGTTGACTCATATCCAGCTTCTCATCTACTGTGACCCCTAGGTCCTTTTCTGCAGAACTGCTACCTAGCCATTCGGTCCCTGGTCTGTAGTAGTGCATAGGATTCTTCCGTCCTAAGTGCAGGACTCTGCACTTGTCCTTGTTGAACCTCATCAGGTTTTTTTTGGCCCAATCTTCTAATTTGTTCCTTGAATTCCTGGCATTTAGCCCCCAAATTATGCCCCCATTTGTACTATTGAAACATTAGGGCCTAAGACCTAGATGTGGGAAGTAAGTTACTCACCTGAGCTGCTAACATTGTTACTCCCCAATCTGTGCTCTGACAACATCTCAGGTGAGTAAGTGCAGCTACACTTGCTTTGCAGCAGGGGGAGATCATTTTGTGATTGTTAGCCATTTTGCACCTGAGTAGGAGGGCCAGGTTCAAGTAAATAAGGCTACCCACTCCCAAATCTTGATCTCAGTTCTACAACTGACTTTATGCAGGCAGACCCAGGCCCCACCTCAGTGAAGTCAATGAGGCTCTGCAGATACAGAGTTCTTCCTAAACTGAGCAAGCTTGGTTGGGGTCCTACTTTACACACACACACACACTCTCCCTTCTACATGAGAGTCCAAGGTTACGATGCATAGAGAGTGGAGTTATATCTGCAACAAGGGGTTTGCACCCATGATGCTTCTAAATATAGATAAATGTAACCTTTCCACACTCCCTTCCCCACCATGCAAGGTAATGCAGGATCAAAGGCCTTTTGTTCACTAAGCTGAGCTCTCATATGCTTCAAGTGCCCAGTGGATGCTGACAGAACATAAGTTTGGCCCATTTTCTTTTCTTTTTGTTTCCAAACTCTATATTCTTTTAATTACGTCAGTGTTCTTGTAGCTTTTACAAATGATATTTCTATTAGGATTTCAGTGCAAAATACGCCTTGATTTAAAATGAAAGAGGATTCTACGAGATAAAATGATGCCTCTGAAGACAGTATGTGTCTCTCCCCTTCCCAGTTTTTGTCCATGGAAATTATGGAATTTGCAAGATTATTTTAATGCCTATTAGAGTTATTCGTGTATCAGTAACATTTTTGAATATTCCTTTTCTGCAGGTGCTGGAGAATCAGGAAAGAGCACTATTGTGAAACAAATGAAGTAGGTATATGAATATTAATTTCAGTTATAAAATTTGAATATTTGCAGTATGTATAGCAAATGTCTTAGCTATCAGTAATTTTATTTTCAAATAAAATGCAAAAACAAAAAAAATTAAAATCAACTTCCAATTCGAAATATAAAATGATTGGAGATACATATCTGATTTTCTAATCAAATATATTTGGAAAATCTTGCACTGCTCCAACTAGTACTGAATTCAAGCAGTCTTTCCATTAGCTTCCACAGGAATTGCATCAAGTCATGAGTAAGGCTGCGTGTCTGTCATGGAGGTCACGGAAGTCACGGATTCTGTGACTTTCCATAACCTCTGTGATTTCTGCAGCGGCCGCTGCTGGGGCAGTCACGGGCCACAACGTCCCCCCAACCCCAGCAGCAACAGTAGTTTGGGTGTGGGAGGGGGCTCAGGGCTGGGGGTTGGTGTGCGGAGCAGTGCTTACCTCGGGGTGGGAGGTGGAAGCTCCCTGGAAGCGGCCAGCATGTCCCTGCAGTTCCTAGACGGAGAGGCCAGGGGGCTCTGCACGCTGCCCCTGCCTGCAGGCACTGCCTCCGCAGCGCCCATTGGCTGCGTTTCCCAGCCAATGGGCGCTGCGGAGCCCGAGCTAGTGGCAGGGGCAGTGTGCGAAACCTCCCTGGCTTTCCCTCCCCCTAGGAGCTGCATGGACATGCCAGCCGCTTCCAGGGAGCTGCGTGGAGCCAGGTAGGGAGCCTGCCAGTCCTGCCAACCCCTCTCCCCCCAGCAACAGTGGAGGTCCTGGGCCACGTGTCACTGCCCACCCTCCCACACACACAGCACCAGCGGTGGTCTCAGGCTGCCCTGCCCAGCAACTGCGGTGCCCCCCCCCCGGGGCTGCCCCCCAGAACCCATGGTGCCCCCCCAGGCCAAGTTTTAATTAGGAGCATATAGTAGAAGTCATGGACAGGTCACAGGCTGTGAATTTTTGTTTACTGCCTGTGACCTGTCCATGACTTTTACTAAATATACCCGGGACTAAAACGTAGCCTTAGCCATGAGTATTAGATCAAGGAGTATAACTGAACTCATAAATCTATGCTTTGCTTCTCAGAGTGTCGATCGCTGTTGATCTTCACAGAATTACTCTAATTCCTGTCTATAGCTAACTCCTTAGTGAAGGCAAAGATTGTGTCTGACCCTTGTGCCCTGTGCAGAGTGGGAGGTGCAAGCAGACCCCATTGCACACTTTGCACCAAGTCTAGGGACAAGTGCAGGGAGTGATGTCTTTGTGCACCCAAGGATGCAAACCTCTCCAAAGGGCAAGGGAAGAAGTTGGGATGATGGCCCTACCCCACTTGCAGGCATCCATGGTCCCAGCTGGACATGCTGGGAAGTGCAGGTGGGATCATCCAAAGGGCAATATCCCTTCACAGACTCTCATTGGGGATTTTGATTGTGCCATTACTTCAGATAAACCTAGTGCAGTAACTATTCACTCAACAAGGGCCTGGTCCCGCTTCCATTGAAGTCAATGACAGTATTTCCATTGATTTCAAAGGGAGCTGGACTAGGCACTTC
The DNA here is from genome assembly GCF_002925995.2 of Terrapene triunguis. Taxonomy (NCBI): domain Eukaryota; kingdom Metazoa; phylum Chordata; order Testudines; family Emydidae; genus Terrapene; species Terrapene triunguis. Next base: position 16,994,350 of record NW_020664419.1, read on the forward strand.
ATCGTGGACTAATTTTTATATTTATAGCTAGGCTGTTCACATTCCTTTACATGTATCTAAGCAGGCCAATTTTTCCAAAGGTAGCTAAAGTAGTAGTTTAAAGAGATAACTCAACTGTGCCAAGCAAGTGGCAACATAAGTCCTACTTAAATGTGCAGCCCATGTCCTCCTTTACATTTACAAGCTCGTAAAATTGTATTGTTTAATCGGGGCTTATTTTTCCAGGTGAATTTGTGAATTATTGCCTAAAATTGCTTTTTATAGTCATCTGACAAATAAAGAGGGTGATCACAAAATTCCAGAGCCATAACCATTGTAATTATTTGAGCATGCTGCCACATTACTAGTATCAATCTGTTCCAATGTAAACATTTTTAAGGAGAGCATTTTTAATAGAGGGGACACTTTATCTCTTATTTACATTTTTCTGGTTATTTGACATCCTTATTGACCCATTTAAAGAGTAATTTGGACAATGTTGGGCACAGGGATAAATACCATAAATACCATTTTTTTACTTTTTTTTCCCTTTGGTTTTGCAGCAGGACAATTTTAATAACATCACCATAGCTTTCACCAAATGTTTTTGCCAACTTTTATGTTTCACATAAGATCATGTATTTTTTATTTCCTTCATTTTAAGTCTGATTGAGCAGCACATCCGTACTCTGCAAAGTGCTTTAAAATGTACGTAACTCCCACTGGAGTTGTGCTGAAGTGTTTTGCTGAATAGGGCTAAACTTAAGCTTGTTCTGCTGAATTGGGAACTGTGAGAAATCTGATGGCTAATTTACTTGATGGCATTAGAGAGAGGTAAACCTGAAAAGCTCTATGTCATTTTTAAAGCTCCATGTCTATAAGATTTAGAGCTGGTGGAAAATGTTGTTGTTTTTTCCATAGAAAATTATTACAAAAATTGTTTTCATTTTTGTTTACAAATTCCATGGAAAAGTTTGACTTTTTGGTGAAATATCAAAACCAAAATATTTCAATATTCAACGGTTTGATTGTCAGGTGTTAGTTTTTTCAAAAAAATGTCAAAATTTTCCGTGGAAGCAGACACTGTTTCTAAAAAAAATTGTTTTGTTGAAAACTTTCCTGTCAGAAAACAGTTTTGACAGAAAATTTTTGACTAGCCCTAATGAGGGCATCCTAATACTACTAATATGATTTTTAATGAATACATTACAATACTATACTTTCTATTATTCATCATGACAGAGATATCTGTAGACCTGATCCAAACCCCACTGAAGTCTGAATTATTCCATTGACTTCTGTACACTTTGGATAACATCCTCTGAGACATAAAGGAGACTTACAGTGTCTTAACAGAGAAAAAGCTAATTTTCAGTTAGGATTGAGGCAGATAATTCTTCAGCTGTTAAAACTGTTCTTATCCTTCTGAGAATTTACAAGGTGATATTACTGGTTTTAAATTTTCTCTAAAGAAGGCTATGCTTTGAGAGTGCATTTGAAAATGTTTCCTTGCTTGTTAAATTCATACATAAAGAGAATAGGGGACTGCTACTGACTAATTATTCCTCGAGGTGGGTAGCATGGATGCTGCCAGAGGACGTGAATATAAATATAAAAGCCTCAAGAGAAAACAAGTATTTTTCTTTTTGTAATTACAGTAGCTAGTGCTATTTTGAGGCCCTCTATTTTCTTCCTTTCTTTGTTGTTCAAATGCTTTTAAGGATAATAACAACATTTAAAATGACTGTTTGAGAATTGTAAGTGCATTTGCCTGTCTTCCCTTCAGATGTTCACAACCCCCCACCCTTCAAAACAGACAGTAAAAATGTGTTCTTTTAATCCCACAACTTCCACACAGACCTTACTGCACGCATTGCTAAGGGGCATGCAGAGTAAAACAGCCAACCTTAGATTTTGAATGTACTGTAGTTTATAGTTTCCTTATATTTCATGCCATTGTATGTACTAAAGTACCTGGTTTTTATAGATGGAGGGCTATAAAGGTCTCTTCACAAGTTCCAAAATATCTTGAAAACATATCGGAAATAGTTTTTTTTCTGTAATAAATAGCATATAAAGAAAGTTTGATGGAATGGTACAATGTGAAGGTTTTTTGATACTCATTTGGATGACTTTCTCATGACCTGGTTTGCCACTCATGACCAACATGGACATTCCAAGCTCACCCCAATAAGTACTCCATGCGACTCCATACCACCATGTATCCTGTACATGGCTCATATGTTACATTCAACTGGCATTCATTTTGTCTTTCATTTTGAACATTTCTAGAGGTTGTAGAGGTGTTTCTCATTCTGGGGCCAAAGCCCACTGAAATCAATGGGAGTCTCTGAAGCCTTCCACAGTCTTCGAAGGGCTTTGAAATAGATCCAATATATCTTCATTTTGAGAATGTCACTCAAACCACTAGGCACTTCCAAAATGGAAGGTAAGCTTTAAGCTATTTTGGAACTGTTTTAGAGAGGGGTTTTTGGTACCTCACTGTATGTAAAGTTGTATCTTTGCCTTTTCTTGTGTGATTCGGGTCAGAGATATGATAGGATTCATAGACATTCCATTCTAGTCTACTCTTAACTCGACCTCCTCATATACAACTTCATCCTTGGGGTTGAGTCCGCTGACCGCAGTCTCCAACCCCGCCGAAATATCCGTGGAGCTCTTGGTGGTGAAGGTGAGGTCACTGCAGAGGATGGTGACCAGCTCTTTATAGAAGCATCAAGTTTTCGGTGCAGCACCAGAGCAACCTACCTCAGCTCCTTTATCTTTACACGGCACTACTATGTGGCCCATTCTCAAGTATGCCATGAGAAATCTAACCATAGGTATAAAAGTCCCTACAGCTGGAGCGCAGCTGGGACTGCACAGCCTCCTCTCCCCACAGTACCAGCAGATCCAACAACTCAGGTGTGCTCCAAGCGGGAGAGAATTTGCTGCGTGGAGCCACCATTGTCATCTGGAAAGATGTGATGTGAGCTGTCCACGCCGAGCAAACAGGAAGTGGCATTTCAAAAATTCCCAGGTCTTTAAAGGAGGAGGGGCGGATTCCTGTGTACTTGGGTGCAGGGCAGCAGAGTACTAACTGCTGACCAGAGCGGTCATGAAGAGCGTTGTGGGACACCTCCTGGAGACCATTTACAGCAGGGATAGGTGTTGTATCCACCACGCAAGGTATTAACAAACTTTAACAGAACTTTATTTACAGTGGAAGTCTCTTTTCCAAGCTGTAGCTGCACACCCTGTAACTCTCCCAGCCTCCTCAACTCCTCCTCCCTCCTTCCTGTTTCCTGTCCTTTCAGAATCCCAACAGCCAGTGCTCCCAGTTCTAATAATCACATGCAGCATCTAAACACCACATTCCCTCCTCTCTTAAGAAACTTTCCAAATTAAAATAAACACTGTTGTTCTAACCACAGGAACAAATATGAAACAAGACACTATACTGTTGGCAGGAATATTACACTGAAAACACTGTAGATACTACATAACATAGTCTTTAGTCCAGGCAGGTGGTCGTCTGAGTCTGACAGGCCGTCTCTCAAGCCCCGGTTCCAGTGCAATGTCATGTTGTGTTGTTTCTACAGTGAAGTCATCCAATGCAGACTGGGTGTTGGCATAATCTCCTCTTGGTGCATAGGCAGGTGCAAGATAAGAAGCATTCCATACCCGCCCATCAGAAAGTCGATAGGTGTAAGGTCCCTTCTTCTCTATGATTTTAAGAGGAGCTGTGAATTTATGGTCCCCTTTGCGTAAGATTCCAGGTTTTCGTATTCTAACAAAGGAACCACACTCAAACTTTGGTTCCTTAGCACCCCGCCGTTTGTCTGTGAAAGCCTTAGACTTTGCTTGGTTCTGTTCAACTGTCTTTCTCACATCATCCTTGTTTGGGGCATCAGGTCGTGCCTTTAACAATCCAGCAATGTTCAGTTTAGTAGTCATCTGTTTCCCATGAAGTAACTCTGCGGGTGATCTTTGCGTTGTGGCATGTCGTGTAGCCCGGTATGCTTCCAAGAAATCAGTAGTGAAGGGTATCCACAATCGCCCTTCCAGTTTAGCTGTTTGCAAACTCTCTTTCAAACTTCTGTTAAACTGTTTGATTTCCCCATTGGCTTGAGGGTAATATAGGGATGACCTCCTGTGTAAAATGTTCCTCTCTGCTAGAAAAGTTTCAAACTCCAGGGAAGTAAATTGACTACCATTATCTGAAACCAGTTCTTTGGGGTTACCTTCCCAGCTAAAAACTGAAGAGAGGAACTTAATTACTGTAGCAGAAGAAATTTGCGATGTAAACGCTACCTCAGGCCATTTGCTGAAATAGTCTATTAAAGTGATGGCATAACGACAGTCAATTGGAGCAGTATCAAAGGGTCCTACAATGTCAATCGCCACTTTTTCCCATGCAGATTCAGGAAGAGGAACAGGCTGTAATGGAGGGGTACATGTCACTGCTGTCTTATCATGCATTTGGCAAGTGACACAGGATTTTATGAGTGCTTCAGTTTGAGAGTCCATCCCTGGCCACCAATACAGATCCCATAGTCGTTGTTTGGTTCTGACAATTCCTTGATGAGTATCGTGTGCCAGGTGTATGAGTTTTGACTGTAATTCTTCTGGCACAAGTAGCCGGTGCGTACCTCGTAGGACACAGCCATCGAGCAAAGAAAGTTCATCCCAAACTCTAAAATAAGGCAGCAAAACTGGGTCAAGGTTTTTAGGGTTACTGGGCCATCTCTTTGTCAGAAATTCCCGTAATTTTTGTTGAATTGGACATGCTGAACAAGCAGCTTGAAATTGTTCTCTTGTAACTGCAGTAAGAGTGCTTGTAATAAGTGCAACTACTACATCCTCATCCTCCGGTGGACCATCTGGTGAAGGCAAAGGCAGGCGAGAAAGGCAATCAGCTACCACATTTTTGTTTCCAGGCTTATATTCCAGTTTATAATTGAAAGAAAGTAGTCTTGCAGACCATCTAGCAATACGATATCCTGCTCTTCCCAGTCCTTTCGTGGTGAGCAACGTTGTCAAAGGGCTGTGGTCTGTGCGCAACTTGAACGTGCGGCCCCACAGGTAAGTTCTCCATTTTTCAGTAGCCCAGACACAAGCAAGTGCTTCTTTTTCAACTGTAGAATATTTTCTGTCAGCATTACTTAGTGTCCTTGAAGCAAATGCAACAGTCCTCTCTGTGTTGTCCTCATGAAGTTGTGTGAGGACAGCCCCAAGTCCATAATCAGAAGCATCAGTAGTTACAATTGTGGGCAATGCGGGACTGAATAATGCAAGTACTGGACTATGTACAATCAAGTCTTTCACCCTTTTGAAACTAACTTGTGCATCCGTTGTCCACATTAAGGTTGAACTTCTCCGTAGTAATTCTCGTAACGGTTCAATGACAGAAGCATAATTGGGAATGAATTTTGCATACCAGGAGGTAAGACCCAAGAAGGAACATAAGGTTTGCAAATCTGTTGGAGGAGGAGCATTTGAAATTGCCAGGATATGATCTGGATCAGGTTTTAGTCCAGCCTGTGAAATTGTATGCCCCAGAAAGGAGAGTTCAGTTTGTCTAAATTTGCATTTGGAACTATTGAGCTTGAGGCTTGCTTTGCTGATGCAGTTTAGTACAGACTGCAGGTTATTGTCATGCTCCTCAGTAGTATTTCCAAACACAGTAATATCATCCAAATAGCACTGAACTCCATGTTGATTCTTCAGAATCAATGACATCATTTTTTGAAAGGCACTTGGGGCTGATGCGAGACCGTATGGAACACGTTTAAAACAAAATAGTCCCTCATGTGTAATAAATGCTGTGAGGTCTCTGCTATCTTCATGCAACATAAACTGGTGGTATGCGCTCTGCAAATCAAGAGTAGAAAACATCTTTGCTCCACGGAGTTCTGCAAATACTTCCTCTATGTGAGGAAGAGGATGGCTGTCAATCACAATAGCTTTATTTGGCTCCCTTAAGTCCACACAAAGGCGAATGTCTCCACCCTTCTTCTGCGTCACTACTATAGGTGAAACCCATTCCGAGGAGTTAATCTCTTCAATAATGTTCTTTTGAACAAGTTTTCTAAGTTCCTCTGAAACAGCTTCCCTGACTGAAATGGTAAGCGCCGTAATTTCTGTCGTACAGGCAACACATTATTCCACATTTTAACTTTATGCAGAAACCCATAAGCACAGCCGAGTTTCTCCTCAACCTGGAGTTGGGTCCCAGCTGAAACTGGTGTGTGTACCACAAGAGTGCTTTGCTGAGGAAGATCAATTCGTCCATTAACTACCCTGAGATTTAAAGCAGCTAATAAATCTCTGCCAAGGATAGGAGTGCCTTTGTGAACAATGTAGAATTCTGCAGTTACACAGCGATCACCAAAAGTAACTATTGCTGGCAGGCAGCCATGTACTGGAATATGGTTTTTCAAATAGCATACCAAATGAAGTTTGGGTTCAGTAAGAGGCACATCTTTAAAGTAATGCAAATAGATGGAATCAGGTCGTATAGATACTGCTGAGCCAGTGTCCAACCTTAGCTGAATAGAGTGTGATTTGCCTGAGGATATGGCAGAAACATTTACAGTGCACTTTATCTGTTCTGGAATATGTGCAGTAGTGATTTTGTCTACACTCAGCACAGTAACATCTGGTATTGTAACTGCATGCACCCGTTGATTGAACTGGCTACTGCGACATACTTTAGCAAAATGCCCAATCTTTTTGCAATGATTGCACTGAGCTACTTTTGCTGGACATCCTGTGTAGCTTGCAAGATGTTGTGGGGATCCACAGCGAAAGCATGCTTTTACTGTATTTTGCATTCGCTAATTCAGTGGCTTTTCATTAGTTTTCCTTTTGCAATTGTTTGTCTGCAGTGATAGTGAACTTTTCTGCAAAGGAGTCACAGTCTGGACTGGGCCTTCTGTACCCTTGCTCATTATTTTGGCTTCAGCTGTAGCTGACTCAATCTGAGTAGCAATGGTTATTGCTTTTTCTAGTGTAAGTTGTGGTTCTAGAAGTAAGCGTTCTCTTACACGAAGCATGGTTGTTTTCTCAATGAGCTGGTCTCTGATCATCTCATCTGCCGTATTTCCAAAGTCACAAGTTGCAGTCAGACTCCTCAGGGAGTCAATATACTGCATTATAGTCTCCCCTGGTTTCTGCTCACGCTGGCGAAATCTGTAGCGATTAGCTACTACATTCACTTTTGGCACAAAAAAGTTCTTTAATGCAGTGAGTGCAGTCTCATATTTATCATCTGCAAGGGGAAAAGTGTAAAATATACGCTGCCCTTCTGCTCCAAGGCAGTGGATTAGCAGAGCACGCTTTCTTACTTCAGAAATCTCTGTAGCACTGATTACAAGCAGATAAGTCTCAAACATACGGATCCAGGCAGTAAAAGCAATTGGAGGCTCACCTGGGCTTTGCAGAAAGGGTGCAGGTGGGTTCAGAGGCAGAAGATCCATCCTCGTCGCCAAAATGTTGTATCCACCACGCAAGGTATTAACAAACTTTAACAGAACTTTATTTACAGTGGAAGTCTATTTTCCAAGCTGTAGCTGCACACCCTGTAACTCTCCCAGCCTCCTCAACTCCTCCCCCTCCTTCCTGTTTCCTGTCCTTTCAGACTCCCAACAGCCAGTGCTCCCAGTTCTAATAATCACATGCAGCATCTAAACACCACAATAGGCAACCTATGGCACGTGTGCCAAAGGCAGCACATGAGCTGATTTTCAGTGGCACTCACACTGCCCGGGTCCTGGCCACCAGTCCAGGGGCTCTGCATTTTAATTTAATTTTAAATGAAGCGTCTTAAACATTTTAAAAACCTTATTTACTTTACATACAACATAGTTTAGTTATATATTATAGACTTATAGAAAGAGACCTTCTAAAAACATTAAAATGTATTACTGGCACGCGAAACCTTAAATTAGAGTGAATAAATGAAGACTCGGCACACCACTTCTGAAAGGTTGCTGATCCCTGATTTACAGCAACATAACCAAATGTCTACACTGACACTTTATGGCTATAACTTTGCCGCAAAAAGCTCTTTGCTTCTCGTCGAGGTGGTTTTATTTTGTCGGAAAATCAGGAGAGTTTTGTCGGCAGAAGGAGCATTGCAGTGTGTACACCTCCACTGTTTTGTCAGCAAAACTGTGTAGTGTAAACAAGGCCCCAGTGTAGGCTTGTCCCTTGCAAGAAAAGTCTCTCTGTACACTTCTGTTCATTCAGAGCTATGTTGTCATGGCCCTTATTCTGCTGGGCAGGAAGTCCTACTTAGCCCTGCTCGGATTGTAACTCTGGATACAGGGCAACAGCAGGAGTAGCTCACGTGGTACCCTATCTTCACCTTTGAGTAAGTGGGCAGGAAGGGTGCAGGGAGTGGGAGTAACCTTGGCTCTCTGCCCAGTATTTCCAGCCAAACACCTGGCTGGATGCACAGCAGGGAGTAAGCTGCACCCCAAAATGGGGGGAAGTAACTTATTCCCCTCCAGAGCCAGTGAAGAATTGTGTCAGAAGGTTTGTCTTCATGTACCGTGCTACAATGACGCATCTGCACCGGCGCAGCTGCACCGCTGTAGCACTTAAGTGAAGACACAACTATGCTGAGGGGAGAGCTTCTCCTGTTGGTGTAGTTAATCCACCTCCCTGAGAGACGGTAGCTATGTCAACAGGAGAAGCTCTCCCGTCAACATAGCACCATCTACAAGGCAGGGTTAGGTCGGTATAACTATGTCTCTCAGGGGCATGGATTTTTCACACCTCTGAGCGACGTAGTTATACCAGTATAGGTCTGTTGTGTAGACCTGGCGTGAGTAACAATTTGTTCTCTCGGCTGCTCCTGGAGCAGTGCAATTAGGCACCACCCCTAACTCGGACAGATCATGAAGTTTCAATCTATCCCTCAGTGTTAGATCTTCCATTCACCCTCACTGTCCATCTGGCTGTGGAATAGGAGAGCTGCCATCCCTGTCCTTTTGCTCCCTTTAGCCCAAGGACTGTTCCCTGCTAGTGCCCTACTATATTAGCAAAAACAACAAGGAGTCCTTGTGGCACCTTAGAGACTAACAAATTTATTTGGGCATAAGCTTTTGTGGGCTAGAACCCACTTCATCAGATGCATGGAGTGGAAAATACAGAAGCAGGTAAAGATGGGAGTTGCCTTACCAAGTGGGGGGGTCAGTCTAACGAGACAATTCAATTAACAGTAGAATACCAAGGGAGGAAAAATCACTTTTATAGTGTTACTGAGGGTGGTCCATTTCAAACAGTTGACAAGAAGGTGTGAGTAACAGTAGGGGGAAATTAGTATGGTAAAATTAGTTTTTGTAATGACCCATCCACTCCCAGTCTTTATTCAGGCCTAATTTGATGGTGTCCAATTTGCAAATTAATTCCAGTTCTGCAGTTTCACATTGGAGTCTGTTTTTGAAGTTTTTTTGTTGAAGAATTGCCACTTTTAAGTCTGTTATTGAGTGACCAGGGAAGTTGAAGTGTTCTCCTACTGGTTTTTTAATGTTATAATTCCTGATGTCAGATTTGTGTTCATTTATTCTTTTGCATAGAAACTGTCCAGTTTGGCCAATGTACATGGCAGAGGGGGATTGCTGGCACATGATGGCATATATCACATTGGTAGATGTGCAGGTGAATGAGCGTGGGCAGAGATGTGTTGAGATAGTGCTCTCAGACCTACCCACCTCTTCAGCAGCCAGAAGATCTGGCTGACTACAGAGACTCACACTTGGCTTCACATTTCCTGATTTATAAATGGTTCTACTAGAGCAGGCTACATTAAGTTCTTCTTAGTATTCAAACAGAATTCAAAAAGCACTTGTTATCCAGTTCTTCTTGAATCTTTACTTGAAAGTTGTCTGAGATCTGTTTTTCTGTTTTTCAGGATCATCCATAAAGATGGCTTCTCAAATCAGGAATGCATGGAGTTCAGATCTGTTATTTACAGTAACATATTGCAATCCATCCTGGCTATTGTGAAGGCGATGTCCACTTTAGGGATTGATTATAAAAACCCAGCCAGTAGAGTGAGTATGACATCTGTGCCTTTGAAACAGGCATACAAATACGAACTTTTATGTCAAGATAATGGATGCCTATGGGATAGCAAAAGAGCTCAGCCTTTGTTTTACTATAGTGGACACATTTATTCTGCTTGAATTTTGTTTGCGTCACAGTGTTTTTAGGCATCTGAATTGTAATATTTAACATTTAATTGAATGTTTTTTTGAAGGCTGACACATGAGATTCAAGATCTAAACTTTTGAGCAAAATGTTATTCAGTTTGTACAAACATTGACCAGAATCCAAACCAGTAACTCATCCCCTCGCCACTAATAAGAGAGAGAATCCCTTTGTGTTTAACAGCTATTTTTCCACTGTTGTTGGGAAGTGCAATGAATATTTCCCTTTTATGGACAAATTTGGGGGCTCAGTTTGGAGGCTGAAAGGTCTCTGAGCCATGGTGAGAGTAGTACAGAGTTACACTGCCCGCTTGTGCTTCCCAGAGTTCCCACATTGTGCAGAAGCAGCACACCTACCGCTGCATCTGTAAGGGATGCAGCGTCTCCTCCCCTATGTGGCTTCTTAGTTCTGCTGTTGATGCACAGAGGAAGACATGACCTAATCTTCATCCCCTACTTCTCTCTCCAACCTCATTAGGGCGGCTGGTGGCACTAGTGGTGCTGGTACTTTCCAATCCCAGAGTACAGATCAAAGACTTCCACTGTGGCTTGCACAGGGTAGAGTGCACAGGGAGTAAAGGAGGAGGGAAGCCCCTTGCTCCCCACACACACTTTGTGCCTTTGCACAGGGGCCAGCTGCTTTGCAGTCCTATTATGTATTAATGTTCCATATGCAAAATGAAAACATTCGAGCTCCTCTTTAGAGATATAGACATGCAAGTAATTCCCACTCCCTCCACACAAGAAAGTCTATTATCCCAGACTTCTCATGCAGAGCTCCCATCACAGGGACAGAAATCAAATAAGAGCCTACATCTTCCCATTTAATGCTATGATTAATCAATTCCCTATAATTCACACATATATTCCCTACAATTCACATCTATTGGTCTGGAGTCATAGTATAGTAAGGTCATATTGGGCCTACAGAGGGGTAGAAGCCCCAGCATTTGTTGCTAAAATGGCAGTTACCTCCTGATTTCACTGCAAGACTGTGCCTCTTATGTAGAGTGACCAGACAGAAAGTGTGAAAAATCAGGACAGGGGATGGGGGGTAATAGGAGCCTATATAAGAAAAAGACCCAAAAATCGGGACTGTCCCTATAAAATCGGGACATCTGGTCACCCTACTCTTATGACACCTAAGGCCCAATGCATCTGTGAAAACTCAGCACTTGCTAACTCCGTCACAATGCAGAACAAATCTGACACACATGGTGCTCTCCTGGATGACGTAGAATCAGCTTGGACAGTCATAAGTACAATCATCTAAGAAGCCAGAGATGCTGTTCCAAATCTGGAATGCTACAAGTGATTCCCTTGGCTATCTGATGAGATATTTCAAACTCTGCAAAAGAAATCTAAGGCTAATCAGAGCCATGGCGCCACAGCAAGGTATTTGCCATGATACCATTGACAAGGTACTTTTTGGTTGAGAGTAAAAATGGGGCAAAACTTGGCAAAAGAGGCAGAAGATGGGATAAGATCTAATAAATTATTACCTACATTCAAAGCTACTTACTTACTTCGATCAAAAACTGGACTTTGCATGGGGTTTATGTCGATAAATATAGCTGATAGGTAAAACATGTTTGACCCAAGAAGAAGTCCTGAAAAGATGGAAAGAATATTATGAGACCGCCCTTAACAATTGTGAATTAACTCCATGCCCATATATGGATGCATTGGTAGTAGTTGCAATTCCTGACCCCGAAACCTGTATAGATGTACCTAAACTGGAAGAGGATCACTGCCATGAAGAAACTGCAAAGCTGCTAGACCCAATAGCATGACACCTGAATTTCTCAGGTGCACTATAGAGCCCAGAAGTGCAGCATTTTTGTCTGGGCTTGGACTACTGGGAAGGTTCCAGTGGAGTGGAAGAAAGGGATCACCATCCCACTTTATAAGTGGAAAGGTCCATGCGCTGAGTGCAGTAGCTACAGGCCAATAATCCCGCTTTTCCCAGAAAAGTTTTTATATGTGTCCTACTCATCCATCTCCAACCTTTCCTTGTGAAATGCCATTATCCAGAGCAATCGGGCTTCACTGCTGGGCCATCTCCAATGGACACTACACTTGCTCTTCGTCTTTTATTTGAGATCTATCACAAATTCAATCGTGGCAAAAGGTGGCAAAATTTGCAGATGATACAAAACTACTCAAGGTAGTTAAGTCCCAGCAGACTGTGAAGAACTACAAATGGATCTCTCAAAACTGGGTGACTGGGCAACAAAATGGCAGATGAAATTCAGTGTCGATAAATACAAAGTTATGCACATTGTAAAACATAGTCCCAACTATACAAAATGATGGGTCTAAATTAGCTGTTACCACTCAAGAAAGAGATCTTGGAGTCATTGTGGATAGTTCTCTGAAAACATTGACTTAATGTGCAGTGGCAGTCAAAAAAGCGAACAGAATGTTGGGAATCATTAACAAAGGGATAGATAATAAGACAGAAAATATCATATTGCCTCTATATAAATCCATGGTACTCCCATATCTGAATACTGCATGCAGATGTGGTCGCTCCATCTCAAAAAAGATATATCGGAATTGGAAAAGGTTCAGAAAACAGCAACAAAAATGATTAGGGGTATGGAACAGCTGCTATATGAAGAGAGATTAATAAAACTGGGACTTTTCAGCTTGGAAAAAAGATGACTGTGGGGGATATGATAGAGGTCTATAAAATCATGACTGTGTGGAAAAAGTAAATAAGGAAGTGTTATTTACTCCTTCTCATAACACAAGAACTATTAATTAAGAAATTAATAGGCAGCAGGTTTAAAATAAACAAAAGGAAGTATTTCTTCATACAATGCATAGTCAATCTGTGGAACTCTTTGCCAGAGGATATTGTGAAGGCCAGGACTATAACAGGGTTTAAAAGAGAACTAGATTAGTTCATAGAGGATAGGTCCATCATTGACTACTAGCCAGGATGGGCAGGGATGCAAAACCATGCTCTGAAGTGTCCCTAGCCTCTCTTTGCCAGAAGCTGGGAATGGCAACACAGGATGGATCACTTGATTACCTGTTCTGTTCATTTCCTCTGATGCACCTGGTATTGGCCACTGTCTGAAGACAGGATACTAGGCTGGATGGACCATTGGTCAGACCCAGTATGGCATTCTTATATTCTTACGTTCTAATCCTTTCTCACAGTTTTGACCTGAGACTGGGCAATACTCATTGATTTCAACAGGGCTTTGCTTTTAGATGTAAGTTTTGTTCAAACCCAAACCTATGAAGACTGAACCAAAAGAAAACGTTTGCACAAAGTTTTGTGGGTGGAATACTGAGTTCCACAGATCCTTATGGCTAATCCAATTTTTTTAAACAACCTTCAATTTTGTTCATTTGAGACAGGAATAAAGGAACTTACATTTCAGATCACACCCAGACTGTCCATCTAGAGCAGCATCCTCTTTCATTCTAGCCAATGTAATTGGATATTCTGTGGTATATGACACCCAAGTCTGTCAAATTTTGTGAAATATATTTGATTCCAGTGTTTGTATTTTACTGATGCTGGATATACTAGAAAGAGAAATAGGCATATAATATATGGTCCACAGGTCCCAATCTGCTCCCATGATTCATGCTCAACATCGGTTGTATTTTTATCTTGTTTTCTCTGAATGACACTTTCCACCACAAAACTTGGAGGAAGTAGTTTTGTTATTAGTGACGTGGCTATTGTGCTCAACATCGTGTCGATATAGGGTAACGTCTAATTCTGTCACCCGTAGTCTCACTGAGTAGTATTGACACAAGTCAACATGAATAGGATTCATTAAGACACTGTCCCTGTCTTCAGTGATCTCATTTAGGAACAGAGGATCTACTAGCCAGTGCTCCTGTCTTTTAGCCAGTATTGATCACTACTGCTATAATTTAAAATAAAGGAAAAGAGTTTGTTTTGTTTCAGAGCAGATAAAAAAAGAGAATATTTCCTTACTTTTTTCAAATGCATCCCTTTTCATTCTTGAAAACTTTCAAAATAGGTTTCTAAGTCCTTACTTAGGCACCTAACCCAGTAGCCTGGTGTTGAACAGCCATAACACACATTCAAATTAATAGGAGTTTGGGATATTCAGCACATGTGAAAATCAAACAAGTCATTTAAGTGCTTGCATTAGGCACCCACCTTTGAAATGTTTGCCTTATTATTTTAGCTTCATACATGTGCATGGTGCTTTACAAAAAAATATTAGAAGAGTAGGTCCTTGCCCTGAGGGACTCTCAGAGTAGGTAAGAAAGATCACACAAAAGAAAGAAAAAGTCACTTCTGTGCTGATGGTGTGAACAAGGCTTACACATCACAGGTTCTGTCTACACTGCAAAAAAAAAAAAAAGACACATGGCAGCGCATCTCAGAGCCTGGGTCAACTGAATCAGGCTCACGGGGCTCCCACTATGGGGCTAAACATAGCAGCACAGACGTTCAAGCTGGAGCCCAGGCTCTGAGGCCCAACCCCTTGCCAGATTTCAAGAGCCTGGACTACAACCTGAGCCCAAACGTCTATATATATTTTTATCCCCAGAGCATGAGTCCCGTGAGCTCAAGTTAGTTGATCTGGGCTCTGAGACTTGCTGTCATGGGTCTTTTTTTTTTTTGTGATATAGACATACCCACAGAAAAAAAAGACACTAATGTGGAACTACAGTGATGCACAGCCCTTGTGCTTGTCCTCTGCATAGGGATGAATGTTTCCGTTAGTGAAGATACAAAACAATGGGTAAGGAAGAAAAACAGGGGAGTGGCTAAACAATCAAAAATGGAAAAACAATTTCACCAAAAATATTCAAAATTTTGAAACTGTTTCTGTTTTGCAGAGTGCAAAACTGAACTTTTTTTAAAAAAAAATCACAAAATAAAACTTTATAAAAAAGTTTTGGATTTTCAGACTTTGAAATTTTAGTTTTTCGCTCTCCCACTCTTCTCTTCCTGTTTTCACCACTGAATGTAATAAAATTAATGTTTTTGTTTTATTTTTTCTCATTTTTTTTCATTATAACTTGTCAAAATTTGTCCAACTTTTGGGAAAGTTCCGGTGTCAGAATTGCAGTGTTTCAATTTTGCAAGTCTGTTACTTTTCCAAGGCTGAGTAAGTTTTGAAAAATTACAGAGTGGAGAAAAGAAAAAGGAAAAGTGGGAACCAAAACCTAGTCTTTCTATTGTATTCAGTGGCAAAAAGGAAAATGGGGCATAAAGAAGGAAAAGCAAAAATCAGAAATTTAAAAAATCTGTCTCTTTTTGAAAATCAAAACAAAAAAAATCATTTTGAAATTAAACAAAATAAAAATGTCTTTCATTTCTAAATTTCCCATTTGAAAAATTGAAATTTAGAATTGAAAATGAAATTTTCTATGGGGGGAAAACAATCATTTTTGAAGAAACCATAATTTTTGGTTGAAATTTTTCAAACAGCTATGAGGCTATTTGGTTGCAGTCATTTCAATTGTCTTATTATATTTCTTAGCTTGGTGAGAAATGATTGTAAGGGATTATTTTCTATAATTATCCACTGATATGACAGTGTATCAAGTGATCCTTATATAATCAAGCTCTCTATTTAAACTCTGCTTCTAAGCCATTAGGTATTGAAAAAAAAATATTTTCCTCATAGTACATTGCCTGCAGTCTTTTGTTGATTAATTATAACAGGACACACACAACTATGAATAATATATTTAAAACTGCCACTCTTTTCTTTTTCAGTTACAGGTTCTTTCCCTAAAGTCCACATCAGAAGGGAAATGCGTTCATTAGCTGGATTCACTTAGCAGCTGGGGGGGGGTGGGGCGGGAAGAGGGTTGTAGTGCCCTAAAGCTAGCAAAACCTCTGTAATTTTTTTTTCCAATTACATTAAAAATATCCTTAGGAAATATTTAAGTCTTAAATCTCACTTACACTTTAGTACAGAAAGCCAGAGGATGTTCTCTTAACCACTTAAGTCAGGGGTTCTCAAACTGGGGGTCGGGACCCCTCAGGGGGTCACGAGGTTATTACATGGGGAGTTCACGAGCTGTGAGCCTCCTCCCCAAACCCCGCTTTGCCTCCAGCATTTATAATGGTGTTAAATATGAAAACAAGTGTTTTTAATTTATAAGGGGGGGTCACACTCAGAGGCTTGCTATGTGAAAGGGGTCACCACTACAATAGTTTGAGAACCACTGACTTAAGTCCTGCTTTGGACCTGCACCAGAAGGTGGTGTGATAAGCTGTGAGACCATGCAGGTGTGTGTATGTGCTTCCCCTCCCCCCCTCCATACACACACACACACACACACACACACACAGAAAAGTTGCACAGATCAACATAATAACAACAACAACAACAAAACACTGCAAGAATGAGAAATTCCTAAACCACTGTGATTCATTATAAAATAAGTATGTTTCAGAAAGAGATCAAGGACCACAATATGTTTGAACTATACTTACTGAAATTTCCTTTAGGAAGATGAAAGACAATTGTACACTATGGCAAATTCTCTAGAGGATGGATCCATGACTCCTGAATTGTCTGAAATCATAAAGCGACTGTGGAGTGACCCAGGAATCCAGGCCTGCTTTGAAAGGGCAGCAGAATATCAGCTCAATGACTCAGCAGTTTAGTAAGTGACAAGAATTATACCTTAAGAGCGTTTAGATATTACAATGATGTGCTCTCAAAAAAGACCTAAAATTAGATGGTCTTTATCAGAGCTTTTAAAAGGTAGTTTCTACTAGACATTCATTTATTATTGCTGTCAAGGAAATATAGGAAATATAGCCTGAATATTGTGAGAAAGGTAGGGATGCATCAAATGTGGTGGATGAAAATAAATGCATGGTAACTTGAAAAAACCCAAGCCAATTTTTGATTTGCCTATCATGCATTAATCACATTTAAACAAAGAAAACAAGTAATGATAAGAGGATATTTCATTCTTTGAAATTGGGTTGATAAAATAGTTGAAATATTCTTAGACTTTTGTAAGGTATTTGATTTAGTACTACACAACATTCAGACTAAAGAATTAGTACTATACAATATCAATGACATGGATTAAGAACAGCTAACTGACGGATTTCAAAGTAGTTATCAATGGGAAATCATCATTGAAAGAGAGTGTTTTCTACTGGGATTTCCCTGGGATTGGTAGTAGGCTATTATGTTTACAGCATTCAATCAGAGAAACTGTATAAATAAAATACTCTTTCTGGAAGGTTGAAGTTGCAATGTGACACTAATTTATTTCTTAAAATCCAGAACCATAACACAAAGAACCAAAAACAGTGAGAAAGTAGAGAGGTACAACTCATCCCACCTTGCTCTAGGCTGGCTCTTGGAGACTGACTCTGAAAGACCCAGGTCACCCACTTCCCTTCAAACCCCTTGCAAACTTAAAGTGATAGCTTGTAATTTTAACACAATTTTCAATACACCACACAGGCCTGATGATAGTCAAGATTTTCATCAATGATCAGGAAGTAAACAGAAAATCATTGTTGATAAAAATGTGTGGATGACACAAGATTGGTAGAGTGGTAAATGATGAAGAGATAATGGATACTTTTAAAATACCACTAGATACCGATATGCATCTTTAGGCACCTAAATATCTTTGAAAATCAGACCTTTAGACCATGATCCTGCACCATTAAAGTACAAGTGAGTTTTGCCATTGCATTCAAAGCTCTAATGGTCAGTTTAAAGCCTACTGGAGCCAACTAGCCATTCTAACATTGCACTTAAATTGCTTTTAAAACTACTTAGATTGTAAGCGCTTTGGAGTAGGGACCATCTTTTTGTTCTGTGTTTTGTTCAGGGCCTAGCATGATGGGGTCCTAATCCATGACTGTGGCCCCTAGATGTTATTGTAATACAAATAATACATAATAAAAGCCACTTCCTCCAATGGTGTAATTCAGTATAGCTCCACTGATTCTATGGAGATACTCCAGTTTACACCTGCTGAGGATCTGGCCCCAAGAGTTTCATTGACTGATCTTTGAACTTTTTTGTTAGGTGAGTCCAGTAAGTTTGGACATTCTCCTTCTTTCTGGTGTTTTTATTGTTTGTTTGTTTTTCTTAAACTTCTTGAACTCTGGAGACGATCTCTATTTTTAGGGTATCATAATTTAGAAATTTCTTGTCCAAATCAGTTCAAATTTGGCTGAAAATTTTTACCTTGGAGTCAGACACAATTTATCCAAATTTAAGGTCAGTGTAACGGGGAAAAAAACTAGGGTTATAATAGAAATTCAGTTGCAGCCTGAACTATGGAATGACAGAACTAGCACTTAATGCCTCCGGCTTGTTTAGGCACTTGACTGTTTTTGTGTTTAAGAAGACCCAAGGTGCGTGATATTGACTAGCATATACACGTGTGCTTTACTACTTTTATACATAGTGAAGACTGCCGTGGCTCCTGACTCCCACAAACTGACCTCTGGCTAGAGTAACTGCTAGGCCACGTGCTCAGAGAACAGGAATTTAGACCCCATGAACAAGAATTAGATGACAATTTTAAAACAATAGGTTGGCCATTTCTGCTGGACATACATAAAGGGCTGTCATTGAAATGCTCAGATAAGCTGAAGTACTCCTTCCTTCTTCTGTGAGGTCTATTCAGTTTACAATATGAAAATCCCATTTGTTTACTAATCTGCATGGACGGGAAAATCCCAGCACTTGCACTTTTTAAATTTGCAGGTATGTTAAACAGTGCCAGATTAGGATGGTGAGCTGTGGCGTTTGCTTTTGTAGTTCTCTGATTAGCTGAACTGTACATAGGCACATGCCACGCTGGGTAGACCTTGTGTAAGAGATGAAAAAAGCACAAAGCCTAACAAACATCAGAGAGACTTCCATTTGGGCTACATGCCTTGTTTGCCTTTGATAAACATATCACTGTAAAAGTGCCAGCTCACAGACATCCTAGAGGTCTGAAGATGCTGACACCATTGTTAAACCACATATCAAAACTGATGTATTTTGCCTTTACATTTTGTTCGCTATTTGGATATTCATTGTAAGAGTCAATATACTTATAAGCCAAAAAAAGTTCTTGCCTTCCTTTTTGTTGCTGGTTCATAACTCTCTTTATGTTAGCTTTTAACCTCTTAATGGAGGGAATCTTTACATGTTAGGGAGTTGGGTTACTGATGAGCCATTTCTAAATCTTTACTTGAAGTTAAAAGGGATAGGAGAAGGGTGAGCTTCAGGATGGTCAATACACTCAAGACTCATGAGATCAGGTTCAATCCCTGGCTCTGCCACAGACTTCCTGTGTTATTCCAGGCAAGGCATTTAAACTTCTGTGCCTCAGTTTACCCCTTGGTAGAATGAGGATGGTACTCCCCATATAACAGGGGTGCTGTGAGGATATTAACAAAATGGGCCCCCAACTTGGGTTAAGGCCTCCCTGTGCTACTATAATATCAATGTGAATTAACAGTAGTAATTAATAATAAAGAAGACACACACATTCCTGGACCTTCAACTTGTAAATTCATGCATGTGCAGGGAAATGGACCTTAGTTGTGAATTCTTCTGAACCATTACGTTCACTCATTATGACATTATTCCATTTAGAAGAGGAAAAATATTATAGCAACAACCTGGCAGCATTGTCTGATGCTCAGTTTCCTGGCAGATCTCCTTCTATCAGAGGGATTTTGTCATGATGGCAACTTCTACTTGATTGAACTAAGTTAACTAGACAAACTACCTTTCTGACCTGTGCTTTCTTAGCATTCTGGAGGAAGATTAAAGATGTGCTGGAGCTGAAGTTTTCCAGCAGATGTTGAATGCATGGGGCTAAACTCTCTTCTTGTTTATGAGGGCAGATCCCCATTGAAACCTATGGGCTACCACTCTGTATGTGAGAGTAGAATGGGTCCAAAGAAACGCTTTGACACAAGTGTAACTCTACTGACTTCAGTGGAGTTTCTCCCAGTTTACAGGTGTGGAAGAGAGAAAGAGAAGTAAACACAGGCCCATTTATATTGGGGAAAAAACACTCCGTTTTATTGGTATCAGAAATCCCCTTTGATTCACGGATTATTAAACTCTGCTCAATTTCTTTAGCTATCTCAATGATCTGGACAGGCTGACAGCTCCTGGATATGTTCCCAACGACCAAGATGTTCTGCGCTCACGAGTGAAAACAACTGGAATTATTGAGACTCAGTTTTCCTTCAAAGATATGAACTTCAGGTATAAAACCCTCTGATGCTTCTTGGTGGGTTTGTCACATTTCAAGCTCTTTGTAAAAGGTTGAAAAAATATTACAAAAGGTTGATTCCTCTGGATGCTACTTATCCCAAAAGGCTGGTATATTAATAACTCCGTTGTGGTAGCTTTGAACCCTTTATTACTTATTTGATAGTTCATAACTGAAACAAGCAAAATACTGTGTTGTAAACTTATCAAGTTTAAGTTCATAATGAAATGCTTTTTAAGAGATCCCTGAGGAATTTGAATTAGCGTTTAATCTTGCAGTCCATACTCAGGCAAAACTCCCACTGTCTTCCTGTCTGAGCACGGATTGCAGCAGCAGACCTAAAAGGGCATCTTTATATTTGCAAACATCTAAGAATAGGTTTCATGCTGTGCCACCTGCATGGTGCCTTGTGACTCCTGTGCAATTTGGTTACCTAAATGATCTTAACAACATGCAAACATTTTACTATTACGGATTTGCATCTACTTTCTTCTTTTTTTTTTTACAGCAAGAACTATGATTTGCATTGGAATTGAAAATTATTAGTGTGGGTCAAAAATTGGAATTTCTGTCCGGTGTGAAATTCCAATACTTCAACATTTGTTTTCATGCTGAATCAGGAAGAAGAAAAAGAAATCAAAATGTCGTCAATTTTCTTGGAACAAAAGTTCTGAAAAATATTGATCAAAATTAATGGTCCAACATTTTGAAATCTTCAATGTTTCATTTCAGTTTGTTGAACCAAATCACAATATTTAGTTTCAGCTTTGTTCAATATCTAACTGCCACCTCCACAGCTCCCCCGCTACCTCATAGTTTGGGTGCTTCATTCCGCCCATTCTCCTCCATGGACTGGACTCCATCTCCCACCACTGTCATGGGATTCTCATGATACACCATGACAGTTCAACTGGACAGGGGAAGGGGAGGCTGCAGGGCACCATTAGAGATGTAGTCCAGCCAGGTAGCCCAGCTCATAAGGGAGAATGGGGGCATGAGTCACCTCAACTAGAACTCTTGTGAGTAATTTAGATAAATGCAGATTAATGTCAAATGGTTCCAAAACAAAATGTTTCAATTTGACAGACAAATAAGTTTCAATTGGAGTTGACTCCACTTAGATTTTCTCCACTCAGAAAAATTTTCAAAAACGAGCAGTCAAAAAATTTCCACAGAAAATTTTGATTTTGAAGAAACTGCATTTTTCATTGAATAAACATTGATGAAAAATTCATGACCGGCTGTCATAATTATGCCTTATGCTTGAAAATTGGCTATGTCTGCTTCCAACTAAGGTCTTTTCCAGACACAGAGTAAAACATCCCCCTGCAAACACACCTATACTTCCAACTAAACAATTTTTGAAAAGGTTCATATTAAAAATATACAAGTACCTCATAGTTCAGCTCGATGATCAAAGGCTCCTAAGTGACTAAATCCCTTTTAAAAATTAGATTTTTGACTCCTAAATCATTAGGCATTGCAATGCGGAGCACAGCAATACCTAAATACCTTTAAAACTCAGAGCCTTAATTGCTACTGCTAGGTCAACCAAGGTTGGAGTCCCTTTACTCCTATGTTTTCTATTGATCGAACTGCCAGTTCTCCACATGCACAAGAATTAAGCAAAGAAAATGATAATAGATTTGCGTTGCTTTTTTTAAACAAAAGGTTAGGGAGGTTCCCTGCCTGTCTATTACAAAGGGCCCCCTCCCCCATTCATTTCAATGGGAAATTTAACGTCCACTCCTGCACTGAGCTCTGGGTGGATGGGTTCCTTCACCTGTGTGGAGCCCTAGTGACTTAACTGGAGCTCTGCATGAATGCATGGGACCAGCCACACATAGCTCCTTGGAGAAGTCGGGCTTTGGTTTGTACTGGATCCCCAATACACATTTGGAAGAAAAAATGCAGGTCTGCTTGGCTTCCCTGGGGGGG
Source organism: Terrapene triunguis (assembly GCF_002925995.2). NCBI lineage: Eukaryota > Metazoa > Chordata > Testudines > Emydidae > Terrapene > Terrapene triunguis. The sequence continues at coordinate 17,016,714 of NW_020664419.1, forward strand.
AAGGAGAATAGTGCCCACCCAAGGCTTGAGCCAGCTACATATTACAATATCCATCCATCTCTAATTACTTTGTGTACTTTGGAGGTGTGAGTGTGTCTTCAATTATCTACTGTTACACACAGTATGCATGTTATTTTTTTCTGCCCAGAATGTTTGACGTGGGTGGACAGCGATCAGAGAGAAAGAAGTGGATTCACTGCTTTGAAGGAGTTACTTGCATCATATTTTGTGCTGCACTCAATGCCTATGACATGGTCCTGGTGGAAGATGAAAACGTGGTAAGTAGGAAGAAAAAAAAAAACCTCTTGTGAGTTGTGAAGATTTAATGTGTTCTCTGATGGCACATTAGAAACCTTCCCTTCCCCTGTTTGCCAGATGATGGGAATGGGCAACAAGGGATGGATCACTTGATGATTATCTGTTCTGTTCATTCCCTCTGGGGCACCTGGCATTGGCCACTGTCTGAAGATAGGATACCTAGCTAGATGGACCTTTGGTCTGACCCAGTATAGCCATTCTTATGTTCCCTTTCCTTTTCCTAAAACCCTTCTTTTAATGGTTAACACACTATACTGGTATATTGATTGAAGAACACTTCAGAGTACAAGTAACACAAGGTGATGGACTCTGTCAGCTTCTAATCGGCACCTTTTGCATTTTAACAGAACAGAATGCATGAAAGCCTTCACCTGTTCAACAGCATCTGTAACCACAAGTACTTTGCTACCACCTCCATTGTGCTGTTTCTAAATAAAAAGGACCTCTTCCAAGAAAAAATAACAAAAGTTCAGCTCAGTGTCTGCTTTCCAGAATATGATGGTAAGGTGTAGGTTTCAAGATGAAAAATACATTAAAATAATCAGCAGAGGCAAAGTTGCCAAGAGCTATCAGAAGGTTATTAGGGCAAAAAGGCATTATGTTATCATCATTCTGTGTGGATGCTATACTAATACACATCCGACCAAATTCAGAACCAGCATAAGCAGGTGCAACACCATTGAAGTCAATGGAGTTTCACCTACTTACACCAGGCCTGAATCTGGCCCCTTTTTTCTGCATTACATAAAGATATAGTGTAAAATGTGTGAATGCTGGTCCTTTTTGGAGGTTATAATTTCTATGGATATAGAAAAAAGCTGCTGTTGGCTGGTGCAGAAGAACATGTAAAGTCAGGTTACAATCCATCGGTAGAAAAACAGTGCCATGCTCCAGACTGTTATCCTAATGTGTACATTAAGGCCCAAATTTTCAAAAGTGACTAGTAATTTTGAGTGCCCAACTTGGAATACCTTTCACAGTGGCCTGATTTTCAGAATATGGGTTCTCCAGCACTTTCTGAAATTCAGGCCCCTTAAAGGTGTCTCAAGTTGGCTACCCACAATTGCTACTCAATTTTGAAAACTGAGGCCAAACAGTTAAACAATATGGGCCAGATACAATGGAGCTATGCTGATACTGGCTTAGGATCTGGTCTTGCATAAACATGACTGAGGCCCACCATTGTCTTCAGGCAGTAATCAGCCAAAAGTTTTCTCCTCCACATTGTGCCCTTGGCTTAAAGTGGATCCCCTGAACCTCCTTCCAGGATCCTTCTTTTTGTTAGGGAAGCACAAATACAATGCAGGAAAATTACATAAAGAAACAAATATTGCATCCTTAGACCTATTTGGCTTTCTTGCTTTTTCTTGATCTTTTTCCTCTTTCTCCTTCTTGCCTGCCTTCCTGCAAGCCTTTTCATTTCTATTTTCAACACTTTTCTTCCTGTCCATTTTTGTCCTGCTATTTCCTCATCTCTTCCTGTTTCTCCCACTTACTGCTCTCCTCCCTTTGTCAAGTCCCCCAACTCTTTTACCAGTAGAAAAAACAGCTCAATTTTCCAGGCTGTTTCAAAAGGGTCTAGCAATTTTGAGTGCCCAACTAGAGACACCTTTTAAAGGGGCCTAATTTTCAGAAGATGGGTTCTCAGCACTTTCTGAAAATCATGCCCCTTTAAGGTGTCTCAAGTTGGCCACCCAAAATTGCTAGTCAATTTTGAAATTTGAGGTTTATGTGATTTTTCTTGCCTTTTTTTACTCCTTCCATTTCTCACCTTCCTTTCTGCCAGTCCTTTCTTTTCTATTTTCAAATTCTTTTCTTCCTTTCCATTTTTGTCCTTCTATTTTCTCATGTCTTCCTCTGTTTCTCACATTTACTGCTCTCCTCCTTTTGACAAGTCCCAAACCAGACCACTTATTTACATGATAAAATATGAATTTTGGTGCTTAACTTAATTTCAGAATTTTCAGGCCTGGGTGCCTCAAATTATCTTCCTGACAAAATTGTTTGTTATCAGCTGCTATGAAGCCTTTGATGAAAAATGTTTGTCATTTGCTGTTGTCTCCAACTAGGATTAAACACATTTGAAGATGCAGGAAATTACATCAAGAAGCAGTTCCTAGACTTGAATTTAAAGAAAGAAGACAAGGAGATATATTCTCATATGACCTGCGCCACAGACACCCAGAACATCAAGTTTGTTTTCAATGCAGTAACAGACATCATAATCAAAGAAAACCTGAAAGACTGTGGGCTCTTCTAACCATTCACTCCCTCAGCCCCATCCTCTTTCTTCCTCTACCTCTCTCTTCTCACCTCTCTTTATCCTGCATGTTGGTTGTGGTGGAAAAATGAGAAGAAAGAGAAAGTGCTGTCAGCTGGGGTTTGGTTAAATATAACTTTATACCTTGGATGTAGTTTGCATTGTAGAACAAAGACCCCTGTAAGGAGTGTCATGAGATTATATGATCCTGATGTTGAGAGATTCTGTGCTCCCATACCTCTTATTGGAGTCAGTCGGGGTTTCCCACTAAAATCAATATGAGTTAAAGTTGATCAGCGTTTCTCAAGATAAGACCCTGTATTCTTCAATGGGGGGAGGAAAGTGGTGGAGCGTGAAAGACAATATGCAGGAAGGGTTGTGTTGGGTTTTTTTTAAGGTTTAAGAAAACCTTAATATTAAAAAACATATCTCTGAATATTATCCAATCATTTCAGTTCAGTTTTCTTGTGTTTTCAAGTTACATTGATGGTTCAAAATTATGTTGCATAAATTCAACAATTTTTATGCAACTATAGAATAACATGCCCCAATGGAATTTTAGATTGTTGTATTTAGTTGGCTTGTGGCACAGCAATGCAAATCAGATTTCTCAATATTATTATTTGTGTCAAAAAGTTTACGGAATATATATATGTATAAATACATACATAATTCATACAAGAGCTATATACTGTATTTGAAAAAATGTAATATTGGAAGCATGAGGCATCCAATTTTTGGAAAAATCATTGATATGCGGTAGAGCAGAATTAGAGATATACCTTAAGGATAAACTGCAAATCTTTCTTTGTAGCTGCTAAGACATGAGTTTAGGGTTCTGAAACCAATTATCTCTGGTCATAGTGTGATAGCTGCCATCTTGGATGACTGAAAGATCTATATTTGTGCAGAAAGTTAAGGGGTATAGAGAACATATAAATAAACATATACATAAATAAACATATAAATAAATAAATATATGAAGGGGCAAACACCAAAGAGGGCGAGGATTTAAATGTAGGATTAGTGGAATAAAATTAAGAAAGGAAAATTTTAGTCCTAGTTTCAGGAAAATCCTTTTGACAGTAACACCCATTAGACCTCATATAGTCTCTCACTTGGGTCTTTTAAAACTAAATTAAACAAAACACTAGAAAATGGAGTGTAGTGGACAGTCCTGCATTACACAAGATGACCAAATACAGTAGGGTCTGCCATCCCTAATATCTGTGTTTCTATTAACTTCTGAATTGCAGCCCTTTAATTGACTTATTCATTATTTGTATTTTCAGTAATGTGTATTCAATGCCCAGGCCTTGGGATGACTTTAAATCAACAAATCACGTTTAAAATTAACCCTGTCAAGAGTGGCATCATCAAAATTAATTTCTGGATGCCATGATGGTATAATGCAAGGCAAAACCTTTTTTAAACCATTCCTAATAATTGAAAAACCCCATGCGTTATTTATGATATCGTTCACACAACTTCGAGCAAGAGAATGAGCAAATGAATGGACCTTATACTGTGCCCTGAAGTTCAACAAATGTAAATTGCACACTATGGGGTTTTATGCTGCATCCTCTGAAGCATCTGGAGTTGGCCACTCTCAGAGACAGGATTCTAGGCTTCAAGACCCATTGCTCTGATGCAGAATGGCAATTTCTTTATTCTTAAACTTGAGATCTTGGAAGCCAACAACAGGAATGAACTCCAGCATTGCGGGCCCAATACCAAAAATATTCTAATGCTCCCAAAAGTGCAAATCTAATGACTTTTAAGAGAAGAACTTCTTCTGATCTCAGCTATCAGAAAGGCAGTATCTATTGTACCCAGAACCAAGGCTATGCCTGTAAAATGACCAGTTTTTCCCTCAGGAATATTTGCATGCAAAACCCGATCTTTTCACAAATATTTGCAAACTTTGTCAGAAGAAAGTCTCTCACCGAATACAGCCCTTCACTGCAAAATGATCTAATTCTGCCAACTAAGCAAACTCATCAACTTGCTTAAAATCACTACAAGAAGAAAGTCATTATGGGCCCAGTCCTGTGAGTTACTGAGAGCCATCCACTCTCTTTGAAGTCAACATTCACAGCAAAGAGAGATTGAAAGTGTTGGGAACACTTTCAGGCCTAGAGATTATACATCTGTCTCTGAATATTGATTTATTTAGGAATAGAGAGCAGATTACTAAAAATGAACTTCTAATTCCTGATTTCTCAATTGCTTTTTTTTCTTTAAAAAAAACCCCATAATTAATATAATTGATTACTTTGTAATACATAACACTTCTTGAACCAGCACGCAGAGCCAGCAAACGTGAGTAATAGCCATGTCAAATGGTACCTACCAAAATGTACAGAGTGTCACATCATGGTTCTGACATCTATCTGTAGAACTGTTGGGTTTTTTTCCAGAAATCCTGATTTAAAAAAAGTGCACTTAAAATTCTAAGTTAGAACAGCAGTAATTATATCAGCAAAGCAAGGAAAACCCCCAGGGATCCCTTTCAGATTGTCTCAAGCCTCAATGAAAATAAATGACCATTAAACATTTTCATAATCCACTTGAGATAGTAAGATTTTTGGGGAAAGCACTTCCGTACATTCATTTCATTTTGCAGTGTAACTGGGCAGCAGGATTATTTAAAGAAAAACCACTAAATCTCCATGTACTTTATTTGGATTTGATGCTGAACTGATTGATTTGCCTCTAAATCTCTCCCGAATAGTGAGCAAACAGTAGTCTCATCTCTGGTACTGTGTATAGGAGTCTACAACCACATGGGGGCATGTTGACACCATTTTTCTCCTTTTAAAATATATGGCATAACTTCATGGATAAACTTCAGTATCAGTTCTGTGCTGCGACCAGTGTCTGTAATGGAACAATAAATAAAAATGGATTAGACATAATTCCTTCTAGACACACAGTTCAAGCTCCCAGTCCAATAATATACAATGCCATTCAAGCAATATCATAATATAATTTATATATTTTGTATGCACATACATGCACACAGTGGCTAAACATTGCTGAGTAGATACTCTCCCAAATTACTGTGCATGAGAATGGATACAACAGAATTGTAATAGAGATTATATTTACCATTAAATCCTCCATCAAGGTACTGTTATTTTCAAGAAATCATTCCAATCTGAATTGCCATCCATTGTCTGACTTCAGTAAGTTATTATACAAGGGACTGATCTTGCTCACACTGACTTCAAGGGGAAAAAAGAAAACCTTATACTTTAATGCCACCACTTACATCTTATATAGAACCTTTCATCCATGGATCTCAAAGCACTTTACAAATAAAAATATTATGTCTTGTTGGGTGACAAACGAGATCCATGCCAATTTAGACTTGTAGCCTTTATTTTGTATGTTTTAAGACACTGCTATACCACCTATCAGTTACACATGCATGGAAAAACAGATAAGCCAATAAAATAAATTGATCAAGTTACCTCTCTTGGGAACAGGGCAACTGTTTCCAAATCTTTGGTCTCTGCTATGTTCTTCCCCTATGTTTTATCCACTTTCCTATTGTCAATGACCTATCTTTTCTCTTCTGTTCTATGCAGACTGAGTTACCTCATCTGCGTACCTATCCCTTCTAAACCCCTGAATAAACATTTTATGCATAAATCATAATAACTAACCTAAGTAATGCATTTTGTTTAACCTACTTAAACTTACTTTTATCTATTTACTTTTATCATTTATTCGCCACTGTTAATCCTACTGGCTCCCTCAAGTTGCTAGAACTGGTCTATTTTTGTGGCCTTGGGTTTTTGCTGGTCAGTTTGTCTTGGGGAGCACCTGAAGTTAACAGTTCCCTCATAGAATATCAGGGTTGGAAGGGACCTCAGGAGGTCATCTAATCCAACCCCCTGCTCAAAGCAGGACCTAATCCCCAACTAAATGATCCCACCCAGGGCTTTGTCAAGCCTGACCTTCCTTAGAGGTTTTTAAGGAGATTCCACCACTTCCCTAGGTAACCCATTCCAGTGCTTCACCACCCTCTTAGTGAAAACGTTTTTCCTAATATCCAACCTAAACCTCCCCCACTGCAACTTGAGACCATTACTCCTTGTTCTAGTCATCTGGTACCACTGAGAATAGTCTATATCCATCCTCTTTGGAACCCCCTTTCACGTAGTTGAAGCAGCTATCAAATCCCCCCTCATTCTTCTCTTCTGCAGACTAAGTAATCCCAGTTCCCTCAGCCTCTCATCATAAGTCATGTGCTCCAGCCCCCTAATCATTTTTGTTGCCCTCCGCTGGACTCTTTCCAATTTTTCCACATCCTCCTTGTAGTGTGGGGCCCAAAACTGGACACAGTACTCCAGATGAGGCCTCACCAATGCTGAATAGAGGGGAATGATCACGTCCCTCAATCTGCTGGCAATGCCCCTACTTATACAGCCCAAAATGCTGTTAGCCTTCTTTGGCAACAAGGGCACACTGTTGACTCATATCCAGCTTCTCGTCCACCGTAACTCCTAGGTCCTTTTCTGCAGAACTGCTGCCTAGCCACTCAGTCCCTAGTCTGTAGCAGTGCGTGGGAGTTTTCCTTCCTAAGTGCAGGACTCTGCATTTGTCCCTGTTGAACCTCATCAGATTTCTTTTGGCCCAATCCTCTAATTTGTCTAGGTCCTTCTGTATCTTATCCCTACCCTCCAGTGTATCTACCACTCCTCCCAGTTTAGTGTCATCTGCAAACTTGCTGAGGGTGCAATCCACGCCATCCTCCAGATCATTAATGAAGATATTGAACAAAACTGGCCCCAGGACCGACCCTTGGGGCACTCCACTTGATACCGGCTGCCAACTAGACATGGAGCCATTGATCACTACTC